>NC_071514.1:1281428-1914642 GCF_027887155.1 Malaclemys terrapin pileata
ATGCAGAACGTGTCCACGTCCCATCATGCAGGACACTGCTCTGGGATATGGACATGGGGTTAAAAGGTGGGATAAGGACACCTAGTGTAATGGCACTTGGGCATCAGCAGGACCAGGCAGTGCCCCTCCCTGCTGAGGGCGAGGTTGGTGCCCTCTCCCCTTGTGCTCCCTCGTCCCCTGTGGAGATATCTTCCCCTGCTAGAGCACCCCGGCCCTTCTGCCCCCTTGTCCACCAGCTGCTGTGCTCCAGAGCAGCGCAGGGCAAGATTTAGCCCTACGTTAGAGCTACTCCGGGAGCTGGTGCTGCTGTGTCGGAGCGGACGAGACGCCTACAGCTTGTAACTGGGTGAGCTAAACCAGGCCCAGCTCCCAGGGGAGCACGTGCTGCCAGCGCAGAGTCTATTTTCGGTGGGTTTTGCAGAACAACTGGTGATCATTGTTACGCTGACTGGAAACAGCTCCCTTTGGAAACCTATTTCTGCTGGCTTGGCTGTGCCCGGCAGCGTCTTTTAGAAACACATTTCTCCCCAAGAAGCAAACACCGTTTACATCGGGAGCGCTCAGGGCTGGCAGTGAGAAGAAGGACAAACAGACAGCGAGTCGCTGGCACAGGGTCATTCAGCTCACACGTCTGTATATTACCCTGCTCTGAGTGCGTCCAAGGATGACCGTTGCCGATCCCAGGCCCGCATGGATTGGGCTGCGGCCTGCGATGTGGGCTCATGGCCAAGCTCACAAAACAGCCCAAGTCTGTGGAGCTCGGGTGCATGCTGTAGGACACACCTATTTCCATGGCTCTGTGTGGGGGGGTGTCTGACCAGGGAGGGGAGCTGGCGCTCTGCAGGGGAGCTGGCAGAGGCTCTATCGCTTGGGAGAGGTCCCGGAGTGATTTTTGTATAAATCGACCCCCTAACAACAACAGTGTCTGGTACAATCGGACAGTGGGTCTCGGCCCTGCCTTCGGGGGGGGGTCAGGCACCAGCACTGCTTATGTCCCATGCATAGGGTGCAGGTGCTGGGGATGCAAGGGGGGGTCCCACATTCCCAGCTTGAAGTGGTTTGCCTCATACTCAGGGTTTGCAGCAGTTTGGTTCGATGGCTCTCAGCCCCCCTGTCACCATGCTCAAGAAACGGCCTCTGGCCCGTGCCCTGTCGCTGACCCGCCCTTTCTCAGGGAGGTTACTGAGGAGTGTGGGAAGAGGCAGTAGCTGCACTGTCTGGGGCTCTGGGACCCATTTCATGATTTACTGACTCCACCTGTAACAGGCTGATTGCCCCTTAAGGGCCGAGGGCCTGGGGCCGGCCACCCTGATGACTAGAGGCATGAGGCACACCTGGGCTGGATCAGGTACCGGAGGGCACAGGCTGCTGCAATGCAGGGGAAGTTCAGGAAACTGCGGGGAGGAAGAAAGTCTTCTGCAGGGAGCCCCCGAGACAGGCTGTTCTGCAGCTAGAAACCTGAGGCTCTAGCCAGGTAGGACCTATGAGCGGTGGTAGCAGGAAAGATCCCAGGCAGGGGGGTCTTGGAGGCTGCTGGGAGTGAGGGGGCTCCATCAGAAGGGCTGGGGTGTGGGGCATTGGCCCTGTGACCCCAGGTGGGACCAGGCCTGGGAGTGGGCTGGTGAGGGGAGAATTGATGGGCTGTGTTTTGGGACTTTGAGTTTTATTCTGAAGCTTTATTTATGTAAATAAATGTGTGCCCCCTTCCTTCCCCCGCTAAGGGGTGGTGAATGGACCTGGGTAAAGATGGTTGAGAAGCTCTTTGAAGGAAAAATTGTTAGCAGGGCACCACAGAGGCCAGGGGGTGTCTGGTCCCAGTACACGGCCTGTGGAGGGCGCCCTATGGCCAGGATCCAGGGGGGACTAAGCAGCCGGGGACAGGGGTAGGTAGGCTGGGGCCGAGAGGCAGACGTGTTGTCCAGGGTCATTGTCTGTAGAATCAACTTCTTCCGAAACATTCCTTGTCTGGCCCTTAACTTGTGTCTTGTACTTGAGCCTGATCCTCCTTTTGCCCTGTAGCCATGGGAACAGAGAAGTGTCACTTCTCTCAAGTAGCTGAACTTAAACTGAATGATGACAATAACCCCCCTCGCGACAATCCGAATTCACAGGCAAGAGAACAGCTGGAGTCCCGGGCTCTCCGTGCAGTGTCTAAAGCAGGTGAATGTCAGTGATCCTGCCCTGAAATACAGTGTGCCTGCATTTGAGATTTCTCTCCTCCAGACAGGATTCTAACTCTGCGGTGTGTGTACGTGTACACAAACTGTGTGTGTGTGTGCGTGTGTGTGTACGTGTACACAAACTGTGTGTGTGTGTGTGTGTGTGTGTGTGTGCGCGTGTGTGTGTACGTGTACACAAACCCTGTGTGTGTGTGTGTACCTACTGGGGAGAAGCAAGGCCAGGAAGGAGGTGTGCTGGAAGCCAGGCTCTCCTTCGGCCGAGCCTGTGCCCCACCTACCAGGAGATCTGGGCTATGTTCCCAGTTCTACCCCAGCTCCGGGTGTGGCTGGGCACACGGCCCTGGCCCTGACCCTGCCAACGCTTAGAGCCCAGCCTGTGAGCAGGCATTACAGCAAGTGCCTGGTGACTTCTTTGCAGGAGCAGAGCCTGAATGTCTGTGCCTCCGGCTGCCATCTCTGGAATAAGGAGGGCGACGCTTTTAGGCAGGGAATGTCTCGCACTGTGTAACACACACTTATTTCACTGTCCCCTCGGCCTTGGAGTGTTTATCCATTCGGTGGGGCTTGTCGTAAACTGCGGCCGTGAACAGTCTGGGACAAACGTGCTCCTGATTCCTTGCTGGTGCAGTACAATGGGGCTTCTAGTAGCTACTGGCTACAAACAACGATGCCACAAATCTCTTCCCACAGCCACGTGCCGCCCGTCAGAGACTTTGTTTGGCCACCCCTCAAATAGAAGTGTGGGGGCTCTTTGAGAATGTGAGGTTTGCATTGGGTAGCACCTAGAAGCCAGACCCCATCGAGTCGATGGAATAAAGTGCCTGTCGCTAAGAGCTGGGATGTTTGTGTTTGCATCGGAAATGCAGCAGGCCCCGGAGAAGGGTCACCAGGGTTCAAAATTGGGCACTTCCAACAATGGCTGCAGGGACCCAATGCACCGCTCCGTGATAATGGTGCTTGGTGTTCCCCTTCTCGCTCCGGCAGGAAAGCCAGGCTGCCCCGGGTGCTGAGGCTCCCTGGCCCCTGCATGGGGTCATGTGGCTGTTCGGGGGGGCCCCCCAGGAGCCTGCCTGTCGGGGTCAGATTGCAGGCTGGGAACAGGCCTAGCAGGGAGAGCTGGGGTCTGCGGGGGTTACTCAGCGTCCAGCCCCGGGAGGCTCTCCTGGTGCGCAGTCTCTGGGCCCAGTGAGAAATCCTACTGCCCCGTGCCAATGGGCACCTGGCTGGGCTAACGGGCACCTAGCGGCAGTGTGCCACCACCGGTTCCGGGTACATCGCACCCGAGCAGCAGTTCTGTGGCACTGTCCCCAGAGCTGTTAGCCCGTGAGCGCAGCAGGCTCCCTGCAGGGGGAACGATCCCGTCTACTCTCCCAAACTGCCTGCCTCCCTCCTGCACTGGGCTCCTAGGTGACCAGGCTGCTGGCGGCTAAAGGCTCACAGCCCCTTGTGCAGGTGTTTGGTCTCTGTCTCTGCCCTTTTACAATAGATGCCTGGAGCATGACCCCCAGTGCACCAGGCTTCATCAGGGAGGCAGATGCTTCTTATTCTGCTTCTAGGATGGGGCTCGGGGCTCTGCAGGGAGCAGGCTGCCATGGGGTGCTGCAGTGTGCGGAAGACGGGGCCAGGTAGTTTTGACCTGATGCAGCGAGCACAAGGGTGCCAGCTTGGCGAGAGTCAGAGGACAGTGCCGTGGCCTGGTTCTGGGCAGGTGCAGGGCAGAGGTGTGGCTTGGGCAGGCTGGAGGAGGAAAGTGAAGGAATTGAGATAGGAGATGGGTAGGGTTGGTAGAAGGGAAGGGGCACTCTAGTAGGAGTTAGTAACACTGTGAGGAAGCAGAGGCTGGCACTGTGTGTGGGAGGAGGGAGCAGGTAACGCCCACCCTCATGCGGCAGGCTAGTGGGGAAGGCATGGAAAGCAAACTCCAAGGAACAGCTGTTTGCTTTGGGCAGGGGAGGGGAAGGCAGATCTGTCCCCGAGCTAACCCACGGATGAGGAGCTTGTGTCAGGGTGTCTGCAGGGTGGGGAGAGCTACAACAAGGAGTTGGTGGAAAAGCAAATTCCATGGCTCTCAGCCAGCATAAAGGACCATGTAGACATCACACAGGAACTGTTCCTCATTGCCTTGGGTTGAGGGTGGAAGCCCTTCTGAATTCTTAAATCATCACCTGTTTGCATCACTTCTGCTTCTTGACTTCCCTGCATTGTAGCAGCTGCTGTTCCCAAATCAAGTTACTTCTGGGCTCTGTTCAGTCCAGGTTCTTATCTCCCTCCTCGGGGTTGCATCTGAGCCTTTCTCCCCTGTTTGGAGAGACGTCGCCCCGTCATTCCTGGTTCCGCATGGCCCGTGCATTGCAGCAACTAGGGCAGAGCAGAAACCTTCTGCTCCGAGTGTGCCCGGTTCTGGGTCTGAGTCCCAGCGCACGGCACTGAGCTCCTGAAACCGTCTCGAGAGAGATCTAGAAAGGAAATTGGGCTCCTTTCATAACCGACACCTTTGCAGCATCTTCAGGGTGGGCTAAGGGCTGTTACAGGACCCTGTCTGTCCAGTGTGGCCCTGCCCAGAGCTGGATAGGAGACACGCGCTCTGCTTCCTGCACCCCTGGGGCGGGCCGAAGCCCAGGGCAGGAGGCTAGCATGGAGGCCCATGCCCCCAGAGGGCTGAAGCAGGTGGCCCAGCAGCCCTGGGCAGCTCTCTTCAGGGAGTTGAATCCCACCGCCCTGGGGGAGGGAAGCGGGTCCCACCATAGACAATGCAGTCTGGGGTCCTGAAAGGTTAATTTCTTGTTGCAATTGGCTGAAAACAAGGAGGCATGTCTGCATAAAAGAGGCGATCCTCCTGCGAATCACGGCTCCTCGGCTGGGAAGAGCTGGGGTCGGTCTCGGCAGCCGGCGGACGACCCGGGTTATTGGCCTGCTCTGGCAGAGTTTGCTGATGCTCGGAGCCGTGGCTCCCTGCTCGGCTCGCACCTGAAGGAGTTCTGAGCACCAAGACTAAGCAAAGCCCAGAACGGGGCCGTAAGATGGAGACCGAGCTGGGGTTAAATGGGGATAATCCCCTGTAGTAGGGCAGCTGCCCCACTCCTGGGAAACAAGGGTTAAAAGCAGCCCTGGAGAGGGCTGCAGCTGTGAAAGGCGAGGCTGTTTGGGGAAGCAGCCACAGCTGGGGCCACGCCCCAATCCGGCCCAGCTGGCCCTATAAAAGGGCTGTGAGCCAGGCGCCGGAGGACTCTCGCTCTAGTCCTGGAGGGAGCAGGGCTGCTTGCCTGAGAGTGAAGTATCTGAAGTAGAACAGGGCTGGGGAGCTCCAGGCTGGTAACCCCCAGGCTGCAGGCCTTGTTTAAGGCCAAAAGGTAGTGGGGCTGCAGAGGCAGCTAGTCCAACCCCCTGTGCCGATGAGTGGTTTATGGACTGCAGTCTGCCCCAGTGAGCGGGGCTAGACGGTGACTGGCAGTAGCCACTGAGGCAAGGTGGGGTTAGAGGGTTGGGGGTTCCCCTGGGAGGGGAGACCCAGAGAGTGGGGGTACTGCTGGGGCAGAACCCCAGGGTAAGGGCACGAGGGTCTGGGAGGGACATGGGGGCCCTAAAGCAGGTGAGACACCGGCCAGTAGGAGGCGCTCCGTATGCTGGAGAGCTAATTCCCAAAACGACCAGCAGGAGGTGCCGCGCCGGTGACTCTCACTTCGCTACACCCCCCTGTCCCCCACCCTTGGTCTGTCGTGTCCAGTGAGATTGTCAGCGCTGTGGGGCAGGGCTGTGTCTCCTGCTGTGTGTCCAGCACCCAGCAAAACCGAGGTCTTGATCTCCTTGGGGGCCTGTTACAGGTGGGATGGCCCTAGGAAGAGATTGGGCATAGCTCCGCCTTTGGCTAATCCTGCGTCCTCTCCTTGGAGAACAGCTGTGGGGCAAGTGGCGGGACGTGGTTACGGGTCTGGGTCGATGCTGAGCTGTGTTTGAACACTGAGAGCGTCCCTTGGAAAGGGAACGAGGCAATGACACTGGTGGGAACCTGCGGATGTGTTGGTGGGTGAGCTGGCCAGGGGAGCGGGGAAGTTGAGGCAGAAACAGGGTCACATGCTGGGTTTGAGGAGACCCTGTTTGTGCTAAACCAATGGGAAATCCACTCCTAGCAATGCAGGGCTGGAAGGGAGCTCCGAGGTCCCCTCCTCCAGCCCCTTGCGCAGAGGCAGGGTTCACCCCTGACAGCCAGCCCCTCTGTGCTTGCATCACGTAGCCGCATGTCTCCCTGAGCCACGGAGCGAGCTGTCGCGTTGGTGTGGCTAGTGAATCTGAAGGCAGGGAGTCTCCGGGCCAGCTCACGGGAAGGAGTTGTGGCTGTCTGGGTTTTGCTAACACCGAGCGTCTCTAAGATCCGGGGCCTCCTACGCGGTGAATTAATGAAGCCAGGAGGCAGCCAGTGCTGCTGTGCTTCCAGAAGGGGATGTGTCCCTGCAAGGAGGTCTGATGTTCCTATAGCAACTGCTGGTTAAAAATAACCCAGGAACAAGTTAGGGAGTCCTGGGGTCCTGCCACTGGAGAACTCCCTGAAAGCCGGGGCTGTCGCAGGGGGCAGATCACCTGTGAAGCGATGTCCTGCCAGTTCTCGCCCTGTGCAGTTGCAGCAGGGACGGTCAGTCCTCGCAGGGCCCTCCAGCCCGCACAGGCTGATCCATGGGCAGGAGATGCTGGGTGTCACGGAGTCCCCGGGCAATGCTCTGGAACTGCTCCCCACAAAGCCAGTCAGGACTTTGGGGAGCCTTCTCTCCCTCGGAGCAGACTGTCTTCAGGGCAAGAAGCTCACACGGCTTCACCTCCTGGGTCTCTCCTGGGAGCATTCAGCATATGCCCCTCCGTGCACTTCCCACAGCGAGTCCGCCCAGGCGGGGTCCTGGGGAAGCCAGAGGTCCTGCACGCACCCCAACTTTGTAGTCAGATGTGACTCTCAGCCAGCCAGTAAAGCAGAAGGTTTATTTAGACAGGACTACAGTCCAAGACAGGTCTTGCAGGCACAGACAACAGGACACCCCCCAATTAGGTGCATCTTGGGGTCCCAGGGCACCATGGCCCCCTTGGGAGGTCAGAGTCCCGTCTGCCTCCCAGCCATTCCACTAGCTCGCTCTGAAACTCTCCCCCCAGCCTTTGTTCGGTTTCCCGGGCAGAGGTGTCACCTGGCCTCTAACCCCTTCCTGGGTTCTTATGTTACATGCTCAGGTATCCTCCCTCAGGGACAGTCTCCATCCCCCAATGCAGCCGGTCCTAGCCACACTCCCCTGCCTTCCCAGCCAACACTCCCCACTCGGCATTCAAAGACCACAGTAAGAACAGTCCCAGTTCGTCACACTGGGTCAGACGCTGGGTAAGCCCCTTCCAGTAACAGCCGTCACACCAGGGCAGTGCAGCTTCCCTGGGATGAAACGGCCTGCCGAGGGACTGGCGTGTGGCTTGGCACGCAGGGAGCCAGCCGAGGGGGAAGGATCCCCTCCCTCCAGCAATTAGATCTGGTACCTTGTCTCTCTCCTCCCAATACAAGCAAAGGCTGGGCCTGTCTGGAACTACAGTGCATGGGGAGTGAACCCCCATGCTCCCCTCCCTAGAGGCCAAACCCCTTTGTGGCTGGGCAAAGGGGCGTTCCCTGGCCTCTGGTGACTAGGGTGCTCCCCCCAGCAGGGTTCTTTTGCACAGGCCCTGGGCGGAAGGTGGGTACACGTGGCTGCTTGGCAGGCAGGAGGGACAATGCCTTGGGGAAGGCAGGGGGCCCGGGCCCAGTGTTCCTGGGGCTGGGCTGAACTGCAGCCGGGGGAGTTTGTGTGTTGAGCCAGTTAATACCCTACGCTCGGCTCCTTGGTGCTAGGCTGTGAGGAAAAGACCTGCTGCTGTTTTCCTGTTGAACCATTTCCCCAGCATGCAAATCTCCCCTGAAATGTGCTCACACTCCCGCCCACAGCGTTACTCTGTTGGGATGGCCTGTCTACACATGGACATCTGGGGCCTGACTTTCAAAATGAGGTGCATGCCCATTACACACTGAATCGCTCATGCAATTGCACTTGCAAATCAGAACTAGCCGTTGGTGCGTGCGGTCACACAGCTCCCTGTCCTTTTGTGCTCACAATTGCCACGGTGCACAGGCAGCCACAGGAAGCCCATGTGCAGCTGCAAGGCTTGATTCTCCAAACGAAGGGTGAGCATTCATTTGTAAACGCTAGGGTTACCATATCTCATAAATAAAAAAAGAGGACCCTCCATGGGCCATGGCCCCGCCCATTTCCCCACCCCTAGCCCCGCCCCAACTCCGCCCCTTCCCCACCCTAACTCCGCCCCCTCCTCCCTCCCACTCCCAGCCAGGGGGAAAGGGCTGCCCCAGTGCTACCAGCATCACGGTTTCCCGGGCAGCCCCCAGACCCTGCGCCCCCAGCCGGCGCTTCCCCAGCGCAGCTGGTGCCCGGGAGGGGAAGCGCCCAGCCGGGGGCGCAGGGTCTGGAGGCTGCCCAGCAAACCGTGAAGCCGGTAGCGCTCGGGCTTTGGGCAGCCCCTATGCCTCCGGACCCTGCGCCGCCGGAGCCCGGGAGGGGAAGTGCCCGGCTGGGGGCGCAGGGCCCGGAGGCAAGGGGGCTGCCCGAAGCCGGTAGCTCTCGGGCAGCCCAGTTCTTAAACAGAGCCTCCAGCGGCTGGAGGCTTTTCTCCTCTTTGGCTCTGTGTAACTGACACAGTGTCAGTTACACAGAGCCCCCGGGGCTGGAGGCTCCAGCCGCCCCCGCTCTGTTTAAGAGCCGGGCTGCCCAAGCGCTACCGGCTTCGGGCAGCCCCCCTGCCTCCAGACCCTGCGCCCCCAGCCGGGCACTTCCCGTCCCGGGCTCCGGCGGCGCAGGGTCTCCAGGCACGGGGCTGCCCGAAGCCGGGAGCGTTCAGGCAGCCGGGCTCTTAAACAGAGCTGCCATTTTCCCGGACATGTTCCGCTTTTTGGCAATTCCCCCGGACCGGGGTTTGACTGCCGAAAAGCCGGACATGTCCGGGAAAAAGAGGACGTATGGTAACCCTAGTAAACGCTGTGACAAACGCCCACTGACTCTGATCAATAACCTCCCTCCAACCTGGGGTCCTGCCCCGTGGTCCCGATACAAAGTGCTACTGTCCTTTACTTTGCTACCGGCCACTTTCCAATGTTTCTTCATTTCCTCTTCAGTGAAAGGAATGGACGAGAGCCTCCCCTTCCGCCCTCCCCTCGCCCCCCCCCGAGTGTAGACACTTCCTCAGCCTCTCTTCCTGTAGAGACGGCTTTGCAGCCCACCAGGCTTCTGTTAAATGGACGTGGCAAGTCACCAGCGAAAGGAGACTTATGAATCAGATACTACCCAAGAGTCTGAAAAACAACCAGTTTCTTAAAGGCATTAGAAGCAAATATAGTGGCAGCAGCTGTATCAAAATGTCCAGCGCCGGGCGCAGCTCCTGGGGCAGTGTGCTTGATGCTAGGGGAACCTGCATGTATCGGACCTGACGGGATTCAGGTCTGGTTTGACTGTAGCCAGCGAAGGGACAAAGCTGTCGTTTCCGGGGTCTGTTTGCCTCCGATCGCTCTCCTGGACTGCCCGTGAGCTGCCTACCAGCTGGCATGTATGCAGAGCACGTGCTCTAGAGCAGGGCATGGGTTTGCCGCTGCTCTCGGGAGTTTACAGAGAGCCCCAGAAACAGTCAGTGTCCCAGGCTGAGCTCTGAATGCTCTCCTGGGCTGTTCCCGAGGCCGGGAATCCACAGCGCACAAGCTCCAACTCTCCGAAAGGGCTCTGGGGGCGTGCGGCAAAGGAAGCCGTGTCTTCCGAGTTCTCTTCCCCACCCACCTGCCATCCAGAATTAGATTAGGGAGCTGGTGGGGTGATTACCATAAAATAAGGAAATGGATATAAATGACAAATAACGAGTCTGAGTCAAAATATTGAGGTGTGTTTGTGAGGGAAGGCGCAGGACTCCTGCCGCTCTGGTCCTGCTCTAGGTGCATACTGGGACTTGGGGGAGAGGGGTATCCGTGAATGTTTGCTTTGTCTCACACACTGTGTTAAATCTAGTTTGCTAAAGCAGATCATATACACACTGGTCTAAAAGAACACTAGTAAGGTTGCAGACTCAAGCACTCGGCAGCTAGGAAATGCCAGAATTGAGGTTGCTGGGGCAACCTTAATTCATCCCCCTTGTGCCTAGGCATTATCTTTACTAGAGCTGGGCAAATACCACCCCCCCCCGCCCCCCCCGTCACTGGCAGTTCTGGGGAAAACCATTACTTTTGTCTCCGTTCAACTGACAACATGTTGGACTCCTTGGCAAAGTGAAGAAATTGGAAATGTTTCCGGTTTTGTTTGACCTGAAAGAAAATGTTCCCCTTTGGGTGTTTGTAGTACGGGCAGAGGAAATGAGCAGTCAGGAGACAGCCGGCGGGGGCAGGCGGGGGGCGGAGCCTCTCACCTGGGTTTGAGTTCTGGCCCAGCAGGGATCTGAACCTACCTAGGTCTCCCAGGCGAGGGCCCTAACCGCACAGCTCAGTGCTCTGAGCCCGCTGTGCTTCCTGGGGCGGGGTCTGTCTCTCCCGCTGTAGCTGGTTATGCTGTATGAACTATTGTTGGCCTAGAACGAGAGCAACTCTCTAGCATGTGATGGTTCGAGCACTCGGGGGGGCAACCTGGGGTCTGCTCCCTGCCCGACTGAATATTTCAATTGCCCCAGCAAGAGCTGCAGGGCCCCCTCCCCATGGGAGGGGCAGGGGCGGCAAGGGGAAGGGGTCCCAGGACTTAGCCAAGCAGCTGGGGTGTACTCGTCTGGTCAGCCCAGAGTCCTCTGGGGTGCTATGGGCTGGACCCCACATTGCTCTGGGTAGAGCTAACAGCCTGTTGGTCACTAGAAATGCAGCAAACTTCCTTAAATTTCACACCCACCTTCCTTCTCCCCCCGGCTACAAATCCTCGGCTACAGCTGGGGGGTGCACAGAGCAGCTCGGGGTGGGTGTGTGTGTTTCAAGTAGCCTCTGCTCCAGCCGGAGAGCAGGCCAGTCCTCGCTGAAAACTGCTAACGGTCCCAGGGCTGCTATGCTGGCAGGAGTGGGAGGTGTGAAGCAGCCCCAGTCACATCTTGTCTTCACCCAGACCAGACCTCGGACACCCCCCAGGTGTCGATGGTGCTATGGGGGCTGCCGTGCCGGAGGACTCCCCAGCTCCCTTGGCCATCGGCACAGACGTTAGCACTCCTGTGCACCTGCGTGTTTCCAAGCAGCTCTGTAGGCTCTGAGCTCGGTGTCTGACTCTGACGCATGTCTCTGGAGTACGGGAACTACTCCGGGTCGCTGACTTACCAGAAGGGGGGACAATTTGCTATGAAATCCTGTTATCTCTGTAAAAGGACTAAACTGAGGAGAAATACAGCCATGACGGCCAGCCTGGACACACTGCCATAGTAACTCAAGGAAGGGTTGTGTTTAAACAGAAGTGTAGTGGGGTGGTTACCCCGCTCCTGCCCTGAAGGGTTTAAAACAGCCCTGGAGAGGGCTGTGGCAGGGAAGACCGCTACTGGCTGATTGGGGAAGCACCCGCAGCTGGGCCATGGCCCAATCAGGCCTCAGCTGGCCCTATATAAGAGGCTGGGAGCCAGGAGCTCAGCAGACTCCCTCTAGCTGTAGAGGAGACGGACCTGAGCAGAGAACCTGAGTGGAGCAGGGCTGGGGAAAGGCAGAGGAGCTGGGGAGCTCCAGCCTGGAAAGTCCCAGGCTGCGGCCTAGCAGAAGGCCAACGGGTACTGGGGGTTGCAGAGGGCAGCCCAGGGGTAGGCCAAGGCAACAGGGCCCAACCCAACCTTGCTGGTGATGAGTGGCTGATACTGCAGTCTGCCCCAGGGGCACGGGGCTAGACAATGACTGGCAGTAAACATATACTGAGGCGAGGTGGGGATAGTGGGTGGGGTCCCTGGGGAGGGGAGACTCTGAGACAAAGGGGTTACTGTTGTGGGGGGGTAGAACCCCAGTTAACGGGGCACTGGATCCGGGAGGGACACGGGGGACCAAGCGGCAGCAGGACACCAGCCTGCAGAGGGCTCTCCGGAGTCTGGACGAGCTAATTCCCAGAGACAGCCAGCAGGAGGCGCCACGGGTGAGTCCCGCATCGCTACAAGAAGTATCATAGAATCAGAGAATATCAGGGCTGGATGGGACCTCAGGAGGTATCTTGTCCAACCCCCTGCTCAGAGCAGGACCAACCCCAACTAAATCATCCCAGCCAGGGCTTTGTCAAGCCTGACCTTAAAAAAGTCGCTGATTGCTCTCCTTTCGGGTAACTATTCAAACTGGGCTGTGCTCAGGGTGTGGAGTCAGGTCACTGGGCGGTCCTAATATTTGAAATGGGAAATATACCTTGTCCGCAGAGCCGCCGGAACAAACTGGTCTGACACTGGAGTGCAGTGGGTGGGTAAGCACAGATTGCATCGGTTTGTATCCAATAGCTGGAGGGGGTGAGGCTTCCCCTCGACCTTTCCAGCAGTGATTCACAGCAAGAATGTGACTCCATCCCAGGCTGATTTGACTAGTGAGTTGAATGACCTTCCTGGCAGGGGCATGCCGTGGTTTCAGGGGTGTGTCGAGCTGAGGGAAGCACTGCCAGTGACCCAACGTGGGCATCCCGTGGTTTGGGGTTTCATTACACAGCTGAGATTCAGGCCAGGTTTGACCATCAGAGGCCTGAGTGCACATGGGCTGACTTGAGTCTGCTGGGCCGACCTGCAGGTGTGTTTGGAAAGCTCGCAGAACTTGGTCTGGCTGGAAACTTGTCGGCTTCATCGGGATAAAGCCAATCTGAAGTGACCCACTTCGAGGGGGGCATAAACACCATGCTTCGGCAAGGACTCCCCAGCCCCCAAGGAAGGGAATTGGCCAGGCCCAGCACGCTCTAACGCTGCAAAGCCACCATTGTGCTACCTAACCCCAGGATTGTTGAGGTGCTGTAGCTGTCTCTGCTGGAAACTAGAGAAGCAATGTTCAGTAGCTACCCAGCGCCCCTGGCTCTCCTGGTACAAAGTACCTGGAATCAAAGACAAGTTTTCAAACCCATTCATTGGTGGCAGCCTGGCTCAAGCATGGCGTCCAGCCTTCGCCCTGCACTTCTCCTGTTGCAAAGCCAAACCCTGCACAAAAGAGGGCCCCGCATCTCCTCTTTCAGACTGGGAGATGTCCCCAAAGCTCGGCTCCACCCCATCGCCTGTGTTCCTATTCAGGCCCAAGTGAAGGTCACTGTATGAGATTAATTCTGTTTATTACACTGCACTGTAATTGAAAATGAAGTAAAAGGACACCAGTGGGCAGAGAAGCAGTAATTATTCTTTGCTTGAAATAAAACCAGGTGGGCCTATGTGCAGTACCATTACCCTTCTCCCCTCCTAAGGACAGGGAAACTCTCAAACTCTTCCCCATCGAACTCCTCTCTGAAGAGCGAACAAAAGTTTAAACCCTTTCTTTGAGTAGCATTTAGAGTTGGGGGAAATCTGGGTCACCATCCATCGTTTGCATGACAGTGGTGTGCATTAATTAGACTTTGACTCTAATAACTTGTGTTAAGGTCTGAAAATAGAAACGCTATTGCAATGTGTTACTGGATAGAGTGCTTTTCCTTTTGCAATTACAGGTGACATTTCACACAGTTAATTCAAATGTTCTGGCCTCAAGTAAGTAACTTCAATCTCTGCACTTACCACCGGGCCCCCTTGATCTCGCAGGGCCAGTAATTAAATGGTCACCTGGGCCATCTAATGGGCTTCCCTGCGGTTGGCATGGCTGATTGCTCCCCTGGCTCGCTAACAGAGCCTGTTCCAGCCCTTGAATAATTGCTGCTGCCTTATGACTTTTGTTCTAGTTACTCTATTTCTCTTCTAAACTGTCAGCCCTCTAGTTCTGTGCTCACAGTGTACGGAGCTGTACATCAAACAGCAGGTCAGAGCTAGGCCAGTGCTACAAAACCTTCCCTTTGGATCATCCCTCGACAAGTTTAGAGTTCTTGCTTTGGTTGTGCTTGTCCTGACGTTTACTTTGCACAACTATTTGAACACTTGAAATGAGGAAAGTGAGTTCTGAGTCGTGTTCATTGGTAATCGCACTACAAATCTGATTCTAAAAGTTATTCTCATCCAATCAGGGAACAGAAACAGACCGTGTGTCCAGTCAAAACATCTCAGCCTTCCAGTGCTCCGTTCTACGCAACTAGCTCCAAAACAAGAACTGCCCAGAGAGTTGCTCTCCCAGGATACCCTGCTCTCAACACGAGCACTAACTCAAGGCTGGGGCAGGCGGTGCAGAGGGAAGGGAAAGAAGCCCTGGGGCCAAATGCACACCCCTGGTGTAATGGGGATGCCTTTTGATTTCTGTTAGTGCTGCTGCGGAGCCTCCAACAGACTGAATGGGCCTGTCCCCTGGCTGGCCTAGCCCATGCCCTCTCCAACAAGCATCGCCAACTCTTAACACGCAAAGGAGCTCTGTGTGCTGTTCCGTGACGTGTGTCTGCAGCTTGTAATAACCTAGCTAAGCTGGTGGTGAGCGCTAGCGCTGTGCTGGTGAATGGGTGAGACGCTGTTCGAAGCTGGTGGGCCTGACAGCCACCACTGATTCAGAATACAAGTAACATGCAGGTAAATTCCTTCTTGGAGTAAGATTGATAAACAGTGAGAGCCACACCCACAACACAGGCCATATGCAAGGCAGTCAAAGTGAGCGTTGTGGGCAGAGGGGGTTTGCGGGGTATTGGCTGGAGGTGTCCGTGGGCAGAAACGCACAGAAGGCAGCAGAAAGCCAAGGACACAGCCAGAAAACCCTGGGACTGGGGGCATGAAAGAACCTAGAGAGCTTTTTGGGCAGTATGCCGTCTGGAAAGAGGCTTGGAACTGAGAAAAGAAACTTCCTCTGTTTGATTGCTACTAAGTTTAGAAAACCAGACCTTGTGCACATTCATAAACAGGATTGTATCAACAAAATACCTGACTCTAAAATCAATTTCTCTTCCTAATGGAAACCCCAAAGATCCTAAATCTAGGCTAAATGCTCAGGTCAAAAGGGGTAACTAAGATTTATTTGAGTTTTTAAAAAATGATTCCCCTACTAGTCAAAGTAGAGCAGTTGTAAAGTTCAGTAATGCCTTAGCTATGCTGCTGTGATCCTGCTTGGAACGAGGATGGGTTCTCTGCCCCCACGTCAGTACCTACTAGTACTGCCACAGCCAAAAATAATAGAGTAGAAATAAATAAATACTTTGGTCTGGAGTCACAAGGCTCAGTGGTGGTGGATGCAGGATGTGGGACAGGTCCCACCTTCAGAGTGTGCAAGTTCCCGGCCACTTCCCTTCTCCCTCCATTCTGAGCTGTGTACCAGTCTGTTAGCGTGACCAGCTCTTGTAAACTCTTTTATTGTGAGTCTGGCAATTAAATCTGGCTTTTACATGACCTCTGTACTCCTGATTCAGTCTTATGAAATTGCCCTAGTTCAAAATGGCTGGCAACTCTCTCTCTCTTTCAATGGACCTGAATCCAGGCAAGATGGCAGCCATTTTCCTATGACCTCAGCATGTGGAAGTGTCTGCCTCCATGATAGACAGTCACAAACTCCCAGAGTTTTGAAGGCTGCAGTCAGAGAAGATGGTGGCTGCTTTATTGGACAGAGAGCTAGACTGGGGATTGCAAGGAGCAGAAGAGAGGCTGAAGAGATGCAGGAGACCGGGTGGGGTGGGGGATGGAGAGGGCAGAAAGGAAGACCATGAGGTATAAGGGAAAGCTACCTCAGTGGTGGTCCCCTAAGCTGTGAGGAGGCAGAGAGGCTCCATCCCCAGACTGCTGCCATTTTGAAAGCCTGCAATTATTTGTGCAGGTGAAACGTTTCCTTAGGAATAACCATCAGTTTTCTTCCTCTCATTCATAACCAGTTTCTCAAATATTTGCTGTGCACAGAATTTCAGGGAATTCTAACTACATGGACCACCACAAACCCTTCAAACTCACCATTTCTGAGATAATTTGGGGCCAAAATAGTCTGAGACACGGTGCTACATTCTCAAAGGAGCCATTCTTTGAGTTAAAGATTAAACCGAGTAACTGACCTTTACAACCTCAGAAATTCATTCATTGATTTGATGGTTTTTTATTGAGGCCAGAAGGGATCATTAAGTTTGACTTTCTACCAAGCGCAGGCCAGAGAGCCTAAGCACAACATGTTTTATGCTTGAAGTAAGAGCCAGATTTTTAATGGTATTTAGGCACCTAACGTCCCATTCATTTCAATGGGAATTTAGGTGCCTAAATCCCATTTAAAAACTGGTCCGAAGTGCTATTGTTTTGTGCTGATCTACTGTCGTCATAAATAATACCAGGGTTGAATTTCTGGTTTAAGTGCAGTGCTCAACTTTGCCTTAGCCATAGAACTGGAAGCGGTGCTTCCATACTGGGAGTGAGAATATCCATCACTCCCTGTTCTCTCTCCCCATTGGCCAAAGCCGTCCAGTACAACTGCCACAGAACAGAACGTGAAATGTCAACTACGTGACGATACAGAATTGCAATGCTTTGAGCTAGAAGTAATTTTACAAAACAATTGGGGGAAGAGGTGAGCCACTCCTTGCAAGATCAGAGAACAGCATCTGAAGATCTGAACCAGGTGAAATGGACTGGTGAAAACACTTGTGAAAACTTGTTGTTTTTCTCAACGGCTGACAGCTTCAGCCGTCATTAGTGACCTCCCAAAAAGTGGGAGTGTGCTAATAAAACCTGCCGATGACACGCAGTTGGGAGGTATTGCCAATACTGAGGAGAACCAGAATATCCGACAAGAAGAGCAGGAGGACCTTTGAAAACTGAAGTAACAGAAAGGGAATGAAATTTAATAGTGCAAGGTCATGCACTTAGGGACTAACAACTAGAATTTTTGCTGGGGTTATAACAGAAGTGACCAAGGAGGAGAAAGACCTGGTTGTATTGGTTGGTCACTGGCGACTCACAGAATGATTATGTGATGTGGTCGTGGAAAAAGGCTAATGCAATCCTAGGATGCATCAGGCGAGGTATTTCCAGTAGAGACAGGGAGGTGTTGTTGCCATTATACAAGGCACTGGTGAGATCTCATCTGGAATAGTGTGTGCAGTTCTGGTCTCCCATGTTTAAGGAAGACGAATTCAAACTGGAACAGGTGCAGAGAAGGGTTACTAGGGTGATCAGAGGAATGGAAAACTTCTCTTATGAGAGGAGACTTCAGGAGTTTGGCTTGTTCAGCCTTACCAAACAAAGGCTGAGGGGAGATTTTGCTCTCTATCAATGCAACAGATGGATAAATACCAGGGAGGGAGAGGAGTTCTTTAAATGCCAATGCTGACGAGAACAAATGACTGTCAACTGGCTATCAACAAGTTTAGGCTTCAAATTAGACAAGGCTTTCTAGTAGTCAGAGGAGGGAAGTTCTGGAACAGCCTCCCAAGGGGAGCAGTGGGGCAAAAATCCCAACTGGCTTCAGAACCGAGCTTGATAAGCTTATGGAGGGGATGGTATGATGAGACGCATACAATGATGTGCTGCCCATCGACAACTGCTATTAGCAAATGTCCCCAACGGCTGGAGATGGGACACTGGATGGGGAGGGCTCTGTGTTACTACAGAGAATGCTTTCCCAGGTGTCTGGCGGGTCTTGCCCACATGCTCAGGGTCTAACTGATCACCATATTTGGGGATGGGAAGGAATTTTCCCCCAGGTCAGATTGGCAGAGGCCCTTGGGAGTTTTCACCTTCCTCTGCAGCGTGGGGCCCGGGTCACTTGCAGGTTTAAACTAGTGCAAATGGTGGATTTTCTGTGACTTGAAGTCCTTAAATCATGATCTGAGGAGTCCAGTAACTCAGCCAGAGGTTGGGCGTCTGTTACAGGAGTGGGTGGGTGAGGTTCGTTGGTCTGATGTGCAGCAGGGGAGACTAGATGATCACAATGGTCCCTTCTGGCCTTAAAGTCTGACGAGTTCATGATTTTTGTGTGTGTGCCCCTTTGTTAGTGTCCTGTTAGTGCTCTGGGGTATCTTTGGCTGACGTGTACCTGAAGTAGTCAGATAAAACAGCAAGAGGTGCTTTAAATCTAATGACTAAAAAGGAGCAGCCCGTGGGCACTGCCAACCCCACTAACACCAGGGGCTCATGCTGCCCAGGCTTAGGGTGGGAGGCTTGTATGGAAAAACCAAGAGCTGCAGCTTTACACAGGTGAGCAGCTCCTTGGCGATTCCAACACTTGGTCTGGAGAGGGTCTGACACACCAGCGCTCTGGGCAACAGGGCAGTAGTGTTGTACCTGGCACAACTCGGGGTGCAAACCGGGACAAATGGTTCCTCCCGCATGACAGAGACTATAGTAGGGGTCAGAGCAAGAAATGCCTCTGAGCCCACTTCCTGTTCCGGAGACCGAGAATGTACAAACCAACCCCTGATTCATAGACTCCAATGCCAGCAGGGACCACTATGGGGATCTAGTCCGATTACTGGCCAGAGATATTCACTTGTCTCTGCCGTGAGGGTTCTCATCCTCACCAGGTGTGAGACCCCCAGTCTGGAAACAGTGGGCCTGATTCTGGGCTCCTGCCCCCCAGTTCTACGGGCTGTAATTCTGTTCACCTCCGAGCTGCTCTCCCTTTACCCGGTGTGAGAGCTAAGCTGGGCCCAAGGTCTCCAGTTACCCATTGGTAGAGGAGCTGCTGTGTAGGATGGTCACTCTCCAGTCCTGCCTGGAGAAGGGGGAGGGAGTGGTCCAGACAGGGTGCAAGGATGCTCTTCTAAAGAAGAGCAGGGAAGTCAAGGCAGACTGGCCTTTTTTTGGTCCTAAAATGACTTGGCTCTTGGACACGTGACTCTAAGCACCAGACTTTTTTTTTTTTTTATCCCTGTTTGCACCTTCTCCAGCCTGCGATATGGAAAAGAGAATTTCTGAGGGGTGGCACAACACTGTTCGCAAACTGATGTCCCTAATACAGTGTCCCATAATTCTAGTATCAGGGGGTAGCCGTGTTAGTCTGTATCTACAAAAACAACAAGGAGTCTGGTGGCACCTTAAAGACTAACAGATTTATTTGGGCATAAGCTTTTGTGGGTAAAAACCTCATTTCTACTCTATGCATCTGAAGAAGTGAGGATTTTACCCATGAAAGCTTATGCCCAAATAAATCTGTTAGTCTTTAAGGTGCCACCAGACTTCTTGTTGTTCCCATAATTCTAGACACTCCAATCAGCGCTATAACAAGGAAGCGCAGTGGCTGCTCTCTGATTCCATTTCCTTTTCTGTAGGCAGTGTTGGCATAAATACCACAAGTGGTGACTGTGTTCACTTCATCTTCTCTCTCTCTCATTCCTACAGTCGGTGGTTGCCTTGACAACACCTCTCTTTGTGCTTTTCATCTTTTCCTTCTTAATCCATGAATTCGAGCGCCCCTACATCTTATTTCTGCTCTGCTCAAATGATTCTTTGAAAGACTGATGCAAAAATATTGGACAACTGTACATCAAAAGACATGGAAACTTGTCGTCTTCTTGGTTGGAAAGTCTTGGATACAGAAATGAGTATTTATATTAGTAATAGAAGATGAGAGCTCTTAATGTTAGAGAATCATGATCGTTTGCTTCCCATCCATTTCACTATGATATACACTACATGTATACAAATCCACACAGTCCTAAAAGCATGTACTATTGTCTTCAAGTATAACGTGGTTATTTCATAGTATGAATATGCCGCAAAATACTATTCTTACTGACTATGTTAAGAGCTTATGGGAGGCAGTAATAACCTTGTCATCACTAATTTTCCCTCAAGGAAGCTGTGGTTTATTCTACAGCTGGGTAAATCGCTCACAAACGCGATATCCAACAAGGGAATACCGAGCATCCCTCCACACTGATGGCTCTTAGTAGTTGGGCTGCTGCAGTGGGACTTTGAGATGCTCTGAAACGAATGGCGAAGGGCAACATTTTCAAAAGCATCGAAGTCCAATTACAGCGCTGTCCCACTTTCAAAAACGCCCCAGGAGCTTTCAGTGAGAACTGTCAAAGTGTGAGTCTCTTCTGAAAACGGGAGCTAGACGCTTCTGATGATTTCCCCCAAAACACCTGTGGCAGTCAAGAGTGAAGAATCCAGCTCCGGGGCCCTAGCAGAGTCTAGAAACGTGTGGCTTGAACAGAAGAGTGGAGTTCGTTGCCATTCCAGAGGAGTGAGGAAGCATCAGGTGCTACTGAAAGTCCTCCTGTGACCGCTGCTGCGAAGAGGGAGTTGCTGCTAACTTCAGCTGCAGCTGATCACGGGCACTACTTTTCAGGCCTTTTTTCATGTACACTTCGCAATTTCCTGGGAGCAGAGAGAGGGGTTTGACCCAATAATCTTCAGGTTTTAATATTGTTAAACTGAATATCATTATTCCTCCGAATGAAATTAATGCAAAATTATGCAGTTCTTCTGTTTGGCTGGTTTAATTTTAGAAACTCACTTTCTCTTTAGCTCTCGACTGAGAAGTCATTACAATGTTCATTAGATTATGTCTAACTTCTAGCCCTGTAAGTGTCTTCAAATGTAATAGTATGTTAGACAGTAAAGGGAAAATATGTTGGGGCCTTTTCCTTGAAACTTACAAAGCGTTGGGGCTTAACATTAAAAGTTTGAATTATTACAATAAGCAGGAAAGCACTTTCCTGCTCTGAGCACAGGGGACTGGACTACAAAACCTCTCCAGGTCCCTTCCAGTCCTACAATTCTAACAGAGAACAAAGTGTCCCGCAGCTGTTGTGTTCAGAGCCCAGAACTTGCTGGCTGCAGGATTGTGCTTCTGCCTCTAACTTTTATTAAGATGATGTTAAAAAAAGAATAGTGAGCAGAGTTTGAGCATAGAAGCTTCTGGTTATCAGGGAATAACATACAGATTATCGAGGGGGCAAAGTTTGGTTTAAGATAAGGTGGCATGAGGAATACATAATCTGCAATATCCTCGATTGGGGGTAAAAGGTTGATGAGTCAAAGTGCAGACATGGAGATATGAGGGTATGAAGTTCCTAAAGTGGCTATGTTCGGGTGTTGATAATAATGAGTGGATATGATGATGAGGATGGATTGACCCTCATTTGGTGAGATTTAATGTTCAGGGAGTTTATGGTTCCAGTTCATATGATCCAACGGAGAAGGTCACTTGGTCCCTTTCTCCTAGTTGGAGAATGATGTCACTCTGGCTCACGCCTCCTGGTACTGTCGGTGGCCAGTGATGTGCTCGATGTAGATGTCCCTGTACGATCGGATGGTGTCTGAGACCATGAGGCGCCGCATGAGACGTGCGTAGCGTCGACCGATCCTGCAGGTCTGCAGCACACGCTCGTTGCAGGGGTCCCAGGCGCCCAGGGCTCCGACAATCAGGGCATCCATCTGCACCTCATAGCCCTTCGCTCTCAGGGTGTCAGCCAGGGGGGCATACTTTTCCAGCTTACGAGCTCGGGCTTCGCGAAATGCCGGGGTCCTGTTCTCCAAGGAGACCGTGACGTCGACGAGAGAGAGCTTTTTCTGGGCCTCGTCGGTGACGACCACGTCCGGTCGTAGCTGGCTGTCGGTACCGGCGACGCTTACGGCTGGGAAGCCTTTCAAAGCACAAGCTGGATGGGAGCTGCTGCAGCGCTGACGTCGTCTCCAGACGGCCTGAGCCCATTGCTCTTTAGGGCATGAACCATCCCAGTTACCACACCGGGGCACTAACTTTGAAACCAAACACCAAACGTCGGCACGGAGTTATTTTGAGAGCTGATCTCTTTAGGAGAAACCTCCATAATTCCAGTCTGTCTTCCACGCCTTGTGCAGTGCCAGAATCTCCAAACATCCCATAGCCAGCTGCAAAACCTCCAGCACCTCCCCCATACAGTTAAGCATTCTCAGGGCCAAAATCTGGGGCCTCCTGAAACCGTAATTGTAAAAATAAACTCCCAAGAATATCCAGCTGCCATAGCCAGTTCTCCTGGGGGCTTCTCACTTCAGACGAGTTTCATGCCAGACCTTGGTTTTAAATTAACCAAAGGTGCTCACATTTCACGGGGGGAGCCCAGGAGGCACCAGGGGCCTCACCAGAGAACTTGGCTCCAGCCTGCTGCAGAGTATGTAGGGGGGCTTGATTAGACTATCTGTAGGGCCCTACCAAATTCATGGCCGTGAAAAATGCATCATGGACTGTGAAATCTGGTCTTCCCCCAGTGAAATCTGGTGTCTTATGTGCTTTTTAACCTATACTATACAGATTTCACAGGTGAGACCCGTGTTTCTCAAATTGGGGGTCCTGACCCAAAAGGGAGTTGCAGGGGGGTCACAAGGTTATTTTCGAGGGGTTATGGTATTGCCACCCTCGCTGCCGCGCTGCCTTCAGAGCTGGGTGGCTGGAGAGCAGGGGCTGTTGGCCGGGCACCAGGCAGCGCTCCACCAGCAGCAGCGCAGAAGTAAGGGTGGCAATATCATACCTGCCATCTTTACTTCTGCGCTGCTGCTGGCGGCGACTCTGCCTTCAGAGCCGAGCTCCCGGCCAGCAGCTACCGCTCTCCAGCTGCCCAGCTCTGAAGGCAGCACCACCGCCAGCAGCAGCACAGATTAAGGGTAGCAGTACCACAACCCCCCTACAATAACCTTGTGACCCCCCCAACTCCTTTTTCGGTCAGGATCCCTACAGTTACAACAACTTGACATTTCAGATTTTAATAGCTGAAATAATGACATTTATGATTTTTTTTAAAAATCCCATGACCATGAAAGTGACAAATGGACAGTGAAGTTGGTAGGGCCCTAACTATCTGCAAATGTAGCCCAAAGCCATGGGGCGGGGCTGCACAGCAACGACCTCCTCTTCAGATGTCGCACGTCTGGGGTGCTCCGGTTTTCTGTCCCATCTCAGGAGGAGGTTTGCCCAGGGATGATGCTCACACCAAGAATGATTCCAGCCTACAGACAACAAGAATAAAACTAGTCAGCGGGACCCTCCTCCAAACTTTACACAAAGGCTCCCCTTCCCTCGCACTTTGGAGAAGGCTTCCAGGCCTGGCCTTGGCCCAGAAAAGCGGCCCAGCGGAAGTGGTGTGTGTGTGTGTCTCCACAGTTGTATGAACCCCGCACCTGTGCCGGAGGTTACAGCTGCTGTGGAAAAGGCTGGCCCCATCCCTCTGGCCCCGTCACTCACGTTGCGTGGAATAAGAGTTTAAAAGCAGGAAGGTCCAGGCAGTTGCTGGGCGGCTCTGACAGAGAGCAGACGGCAGCCCCCCAGTGCCCAAGAGGGACTGCGGGAAGGCTTCAGGGAAACTGCCCTCATGAAGGCCACTTACTGACTCGCCCCCCCCATGCCTACAAGGAAACAGCAGCAGGGCAGGACAGGTTCGGCAAGCTGTTAAGAGCTCCACGTTGCTCCCCTCGATCCCGTCCTAGGGAGGGAATGTGGGACTCTATCGAGGGAGCAGGAGCCCCCAGCCTAGCTGGCTCAGGTGTGCAGAGGAGACGCCTGTTTATGCAGATGGGGACGCCCGACGGGTTTTGCAGCGGCCAGACAGCAGGAGGCGCCTGTCACAGCCTGAGAACGGTGAGAGGTGGGAAAACGCCCGAGGTTGTAACTGACGCTCTGGCCTGGGGCGTATCGAGCACCCGAACGAAAGACAGCAGCTCCCTGTCTGAGCTCGAGGGGATTCTGCTGCTCAAACACAGGACTAGGAGTGAGCGCTCCTGAGTTCTAATCCTGGCTCTGACACTGGCTCAGCAGGTGGTCTTGGGTAGGTCACTTCACCTCTGTTTCCACCACCTCACTAGGTACTATGAGGCCTGGTCAATTAACCTGTGTAAAGTGCTTATTAAAATATGGGGTCAGCTTGCTTCTGGTGTCAGGCAGGGCTGTATCCTGGCCCCTGCTCTCTTGTCGGGCAATGGATTTCATACTGCAGCATTCCGTCTGATCCATAGGCATCGAGATGGCTGATCTCTCGCTCTCAGACCTTGACGATGCGGGTGATGTACAGAGCCCCGGCAGGTTTCGCACGGCGCTCCAGCAAATGGAGGAGCAATTGGCCTCCGTTATTTCATGGTCAAAGACAAAGCTGCAGAACCTAGGGTCAGACCCCGCACAACCCCAATCTTTCTGAAGCAGTCTCCAGCCTTTGCTATTTGGTTCTATACTCACCAATTCCTGCAACTCTCACATGAGGTTCCTCACAGGTTTGGCATCACAGCGTCTGCCATGGGTCATTTACAATGAATGTGGAACCAACATCTCAGCCCGACATCCAAGTTCTGTATCTATTGCAGCTGTATCCTCTCCATACTGCTGTACGGCTGTGAAACATGGACCCCAGGCCACTCGGAATGGGCAAAGCTGGAGGCTTTCCACATCCCAGGCCAATTTTATATATTGGGCATAAAGTGGAAAGACTTCATTTGTAATCAGATGGTTATGGTCACTCTGATCTACAGACCCCTGGGGCCACTGTCCCCGGATGGTGTCTTATGCTTTTCAGACCTGTCACAAGGCTTCCATGAGACATTCCAGCAAACGCTGTTCTCTGGGTGGCTTGTAACATCTGGCCCAGGAAAAAATTCCACCAACTGAGGGGTGGAGGTGGCCCAGAGGTGGAGCCCCTATTACATGGGTGCATCGAGTCTGTTCTGACATTGGACTTTCAGCCTGGCAAGCCCATGAGGAACAGACCAAATGGCAAACAATCTCTACGGCCGCCCGTTCGGCTAAGCATCGGAGAAGAAGCAGTGCGCTTTTTGGCATTATTATACTGTCAGAACATAGCAGAGGTGGTATCCTAACTGGACTCTTTTGTTTTTTATTTCTTGGGTTTTGTTTAGTATTCCAGCGTACAGTCCCGTAGTGCAACACAATCAGCATTCCATGAATTCTTTGCAGAGAAGAAAAAATGAAGCATGTAGTTTTTTAATCTTTAATATCATTGTATTTATACTTTTATGCCTTAAGAAAACTAAGGTCTTGAGCTGGCATCCATATATTTTACCATTCACATACTTTATCAAATTCCCATTCCAACCATTTTTGTGTAGCAAGTAGGTCAGGTAAATATTATCCCATACCTTTCTGGCAGTTCTTTGTGCTTCTAATACAGCTAACATCTGAGGATCATAACCAGAAAATACTTCTTCCTTCTTAAGATGCCTTTGATGTGCAGGTTCAAATTCAGATGAGATGTGTGAGCTGGGGTAAGGTACCCGTCCCGGGGAGCTGTGTGGGAATCTCTCTAGGTTGGCAGAACATCATGCCGAAAGCCCCGAAGGGGCAAGTTAAATTAGGAGATGGGAATTCAAACTCTACACTCCTCAGTAAATTGCTTTGCTTGCTTCCCTCCTGTCTTCTATCCCTTGGCCACACCCTTGTGCTGTTAAATAACTACCCAGCTAATGCAAAGTCACAGTATCGGATCATTGTAGGACCTTAGCAGCTGGCTTATGGTGAAAGTGTGCAGACAAAAGGCGTGTGTGTGCTGTATGGCCAACACACACGATCAAGCTTTTCACACACGGAAATGGTATACACATGCAGTTGGGTGAGGGACTGAATGGATCAAGAGATTAGTCATGGAAGATAGAATCTTCTGGCTCTAGGATGCTGGTTCAAATCCAGCCCAGGTCAGGAATGACTGAAAGATGGCACAGCTTTATGGTGGCCTTTGCAATGAGATTTCTGGTGTGGCTCCAGTTTCTAACCCCGAGGCGTCTATCACAAATCCCATCACGGCAACTCAAACTAATTGGCAAGCTTGTTCCAGTCCCCAGGGACAGGACTTTGGGTCTGCCTACACTGCAGTTAGACCCCCGCGGCTGGCCTGGGGCTGCAGGATTATTCAACGGCAGTGTAGCCGTTCTGGCTCGGGCTGCAGCCCCTGCTCTGGGACCCTCCTACAGCCTGAGCATTGGCACTGCCCTGTGAGCCAGAGTCAGCGTAGACAGACCCTTCTCCACGGGCAAGATGAGAACGTGTACTCTGCCCTAGAGAATTGTTGTGTAGCGGGCTGCAGTCACCAGGCAGGGCAACCAGTACAGCAGTTCCCATGAACACCAGTTGTGAAGGCACAAAAGAAGATGGATCATCCTTCAGCGTCCCATTCTGTACAGCCAGCCCTGGCTTGGGTTTGTATATCTGCAACTTTCCTGTGTCCCTCTATGTACCAAGTCACTTATTGTGGTTTTCATGTAGGCTCTTCCATATGCAAGAGGCACTTTACCTGAGATTTGGTGTAATGGAAATTGGTCTTAACATGAAGTATGTTAACGAATTGCTTGCTCTGAAGTGTTGCTAGGATGGGGATCCTGGGTTTTGCTCCAAGCTTTGAAAGTGACTTTTGTCAAAACACTGCAAATGGATTTTCCCATCCATTAAATGAGCCCTGTAATCTGCCTGGTATCTACCTGCAGGCGGTTTATAAACCTGAGTTAGTGATCTGAGATCCTTGGATTAAAAACCCAGGACAGGTGCAAAGTAGTACTAGAATTTTCTCCCCATATTTCTCTGTCCTTGGTACCATGTTCTTGTCTCTTGCAATGATTCTAGTAATCCGACCCTCTCCTCCATCATCTATGGACCGTGCCACCGGGATTTTAAATGCAAATCTGAGCAGTTCTGAACAGGTGAGTTTTGCATAACAGTGAACATTTAATTTTGTAGGCTGGAAAGTCTAGATTGTGAATGGTCATAGAATAAGCATGGAAGTCAAGGCTCCTTCCTATGTGTCCAGCCTACAACATCCCACTCCAGAGCATTCGCCTTTAAAAATGCATGGATTGCCCATTATCTGGACGGCTAAAGCAGGTGTGAGTCATCCACAGCTGAAGGTCTATTGATCTGTGCTGAAAAGACAGTCAAAGTACAGTATTGCAAATGACAGTATCTGTTTGCCAAAGCTGGCGTAATACAAATATTGCTTTGCTGGAAAAACTCCACTGAGAGAATATTAGAGACGCTCCTGTTCCACGCTCCGATGGGAGGATAATTCTAGTTTGATGCATCTTCCTGGCTACAAACCTGAGTGTGTGAAGACCATGCTTTAAGAGCAGCTTGCCTGTTATAGCCCTGAGAAGGACGATGCTTCTATCTGGTGCTAAGAAAGTAAACACACAGAATCCTATTCCAGAGCTCCGTGTCTGCCTGGCCACGGAGTGCAGGCTGGCTTCTGAGTATTCCCCCTCGGGGATCTGACACCACGTCTTCAGGCTCAGAAATGACCATTTTTTAAAAATACGATTTTTTAAAAAGAGACTTGTTCATTCTCCCCTCCCCCACTGTTTCCCTGCATTGCTTGCTGGTCCCTGGTCCCTCATTTATAGATTTGCTGTTAATGAAGATACCATGTCTGGTGTTGGATCTGTTTTCTGTTGTTGTCATGGCAATCGTGTCACCCTAGCGTCTTCTCCAGATGTCCAGTGAAACTCCTGTGCTCCGAGGCGGCTCTTTTCCTCACTCGAGTGGGGATAATCCCCGATCTGGGGTCCATCACCCTCCATTTCACCTGACCTCTACCCTGGGGAGGCTGGGTTCACCCCCTGCCTTACACAAGGGGAAAGGCAGGTGTGTGGGAGGGAAAAAGTCTGCAGCAGCTCAAGGCAGCTCCCACCTCTCTGCTGTGGGCCCCGGGGTGCTGGGAAGCATAGCATGAAAACTAGGCTGCCAGGTCTGGGTGGGGCACCCAGGGGATGTCCTGGTGCAGCATTCCTAGGGCTCCTCCTAGGCAGAACCCCCCCCCCCCACTGCAGAATTCCCCAGGGAGCTGGCCGTCTGACTTTGCCCAAGCTGAATCCTTACTGGAGTGCCTCACGCCTGCCATCGGCACCTCCCTTCCCCAGCCAGAGCGACTTGGGGCCCAGTGCAAGGAGGGTCCGAGGTGGCCCAACATGACAGAACTTGCCATGGCCCTGGCTAGAGGCTTTGAGTCGCACCCCCCACCTCAAGTCCCATTGGAAATCAGTTGAGTTTTCCAATCCCAGAGCCTATTCATCCACCTCCCCCCGTCACTAGCTCTCTAGGTGGAGCCCTGCTCCAGAGGGAGCAGGGGTGGCCCCAGGCCAGCGGCAGCACCGCCCCGCCACGGCTGTGTGGGACCAGCTTCCAGGGCTGTGCTCGTGGCTATGTCATGAGCTTTCATAGCCTCCTGCTTCATCCACAGCCCTTCACAGTGGATTTTAGAGCCCCTAATGGATGGTGTAGACTGACTCGCCAGGCTCTGGCCTTTCCACAGTGCAAGGAGCTGCAGTCAAAGCCCCTTTGCTGAGCCCCCCCCCCCCTGCAGAAACAACCGGGCCAGTTCAGCTGCCGTCCTGCCCCAGGACGGCGCTGAGGAATGCGCGGGGTAGGCGGGCAGTCAGTCACTCTGAAAGCGACACGATGAAACTCAATACAGACAAGTTCAAAGTACTGCACGTGGGAAGGAGAAATCCAATGGACAACTGGGGGTTAGAGTGGATCACACGTTGAATGCGAGTCAACAATGTGGGGCAGTTGCAAAAAAGCTTAGGAAAGATGTGGACAAAATTGGAGAGAGTCCAAAGGACAGCAACAAAAGTGATAAGGTTTAACAGTGGTTCGCAGTGGGGTACGCAGGGGTCTTCCAGGGGGTACATCAACTCCGCTAGATATTTGCCTAGTTTTACAACAGGCTCCACAAAAAGCACCCAGCCCAGAGCCCACACACCCTGCCCCAGCCTGGAGAAAGTGAGGGAGGGTGGGGGAAAGCGAGCGACGGAGGGAGGGGAGGATGGAGTGAGTGGTGCGGAGCCTCAGCGAAGGGGCGGGACAAGGGTGTTTGGGTTTGTGTGATTAGACAATTGGCAACCCTAGAGGGAACTATGGCCCTGCGCACTGCTCCAGTGCTGCTTGGCCTCCTCTCCCCGCGGCCCAGGCCCTGCTCCTGCTCGGCCCCCACCTTTATAGGGCCCCCCTTGCTGCTCGCTCCTCCCCGAGCCCGCTGCCCCTCCTGCCCTAAGGGCATGTGACGGGGAGGGGGCGGAGAGGAGCGAGTGGTGGGGCCCCACCCAGCAGCTGACAGGGTGGGCTGGTGAGGGGGGCTGTAAGTGGCAGTGCCGCTCCAAAGGGGTGGGTCAGCCTGTTTGGGGAGGTTTAGCCTCCTGACCCACGATACCCGCTGCCCGTGCCTGGAAGAAAAGACAAAGTCATCGCTGACGCCCGCTGCGTGCCCCAAGGTTGGGGGAGGGCACGAAGGAAGAGCCCAGGACACTGACTGACACCGAATGATCTGGATTGCTTGGTGAGCTGGACACACACAATGATCTGCGTTACTCATACGGCGAAATGTGTCCATCTAGGCACAAAGCGTGTGGGCCACGCTGACAGGATGGGGGACTCTCTCCTGGGAGGCAGGGACAGAAGATGTCGGGGTCGTGGCAGATAATCAGCTGAAGGTGAGCTCCCCGTGTGCCCCGGCGTCTGCCCTGGAAAGGGCAGCTGACTCGGGTTCGCAGGGCTCAGGCCGCGGGGCTGTAACATTGCAGTGGAGACGTTCTGGCTCAGGTGGGAGCCTGGGCTCTGGGACCCTGCAAGAGGGAAGGGCCCGAGAGCCCAGGCTCCAGCCGGGCCCCATAACGTCTACGCAGCAATTTTTAGCCCCACAGCCTGAGCCCCCCAAGTCTGAGTCAGCTGACCCAGGCCAGGCCGCACGTCTTTCATTCCAGGGTAGATGTAGCCGCAGTGGCCAAAAGGGCTAATGCGATCCTGGGATGGCTAAAGAGGGGCTCTCGAGTAGGAGAACAGAGGTTCTTTTACTGCTGTGTTTGGCACAGACGTGACCGCTGCTGGAATCCCCTGTTCTGGGGCCAACGTTTCAAGAAGAAGGTGGCTAAATTGGAGAGGGCTCCACGGAGAGCCAGAGGATGAGAAAAGGATTAGGAGATGCGCTTGATAGAGGTGGACTCAAGAGCTCAGTCTGTTTAGCTTAACAAAGAGACGGTTAAGGGGGTCTTGGTTAGTCTCTAAGTGCTGACACGGGGAACAGATAATGGGCTTTTCAATCTAGCAGAGAAAGGAGTAACACCATCCAATGAGTGGAAGCTAGGCAAATTCAGACTGGAAATAAGGCATATGTTTTAACAGTGAGAAATTAGCCATTGGAACAACTTATCCAGGGTCGTGGTGGATTCTCCATCACTGACCATTTTTAAATCCAGCTGGGTTGCTTTTCGAAAAGATCTGCCCTAGGCATTACTTGGGGGCAGGTCTCTGGCTTGTGCTAGACAGGAGGTCAGACCCCCTACCTGCAGCGCATCTTGCTTAGGGAACGAGGATGCTGGTCTTCCCTGCTGCAGGTCCAAGCAGCCGTTCTCTTGATGCACTAATAGAGCCCGCCTTGGTTCCACACTCACCCCCCAACTTTTTAGTACGGCCCATGAACCAAAACCTGGGGTCATTGCCCAGCTCTGGCTGAGCCCAAATCCCACTGACTTGTGGCCCCTTGTGCTTCTGAGCATCTCCCCTGATGTTGCGGGTAGTGTGTCATTGGCTTGCTGGAGGCCAGCACAGGGCCTCCGATTGGAAATGGTTTGTAGGTGGAGCTGAGCAAGGCTCCTCCCACAGCCAAGGGCTGCTCTGCCATTGGGCTGCAGAACAGACCCCTCAGGACATTCCCCTGTGCTCTGTGCTGGGGGGCTGCAGGAGCCAGATCTGGGGGGTGGGCGATGGAGATAGGAGATGGGGACAAGGTGGTCCAGGGAGTAGGTGGTGAGGTGGGAAGGCTGAACTGATGAGATGGGGGGGGGAACTGGGACTAGTGGGGCAAGGAACCTGTGGGGTGGAGATGGGGCTGTGGATGAAGACAGGGACTGGCTGGGCAAGGAGCCTGGGACTGAGGCAAGGAGCCCCAGGAACGGGTGGAGAAGGTGACTGGAATTCAGTCTTCCCTCCCCACCACCTTCTTAACATGTGAGGGCTTGGCTTTGTAACCGTGTCCATTGAATGTTTGGGTTTGTGTGTGTAACTAAAATAACGCCCCCAAGCTGCAGTGAGCTCAAACGGGGGGCAGATCTGGTAGCAGCACTTGGCTACCCATCACTGTAATGTGAAATACAAGCCAGTTACCGTATTCTAGCACCGGCTGTAATAACACAGCGCACACATACTGACACACAACAGCCCGGCTGAATGATGGGGCAGGAGATGGCACTGCTGGAGTCTGCTACAGTAGATTTCACGGCGTGCACTTCAAATGTCAACTGGGGTGAAATTACATTAGCAAAGCCTAATAAAATAACTAGCCAATCGCCTCACCACGGGGGTGTCAGCGGGAGCTCCGTGGAGGAGAGCATGGCTATTACAAACCATTATCTGATGCGCTTCCCCTTTTTCCTGCATGTCTCTGTAGGATCAGTTCCCACTCCTGGCTGGGGGTGTTGGAAGTACGGGAACAGTCCCTTCCTCAGCTGGCGATCCAATATGGGGTGCGTGTGTGGGGGGGGTATTAGTGTTGCTCCCTGCCTTGCTGGCTGATGTTTCCTATAGGATGACCAATCGTCTTTTCTGTGCACCTCTACTCCTGCAAACTGCTGAGGGTCTATATGAAGTACAGCCCTTCATCGCACCCCTGTGCAGCCAGCCCCTGTGGGTGTGACAGAGCAGCCACCTGGGCTGTGTGTGTGTGTTGTGACGGCTGGTCTGTGCAATGTTCATCCAGAGCGAGGTAGAACTTCCAGCACAAGGCCTGCGAGGGCACGATGGGATTGGGCCAGGCAGCGTGCAGTGGTGTTTGGAGGTGTGGGCTCGCTGGCTGGCAGATCAGGTTTCTGTCCCTTAACCACTCCAGCCAATGCCAGTCAGTGAATGTGACGTGGCATGCAGTCACTCCTGACGTGGCGACAGGAGAGAGCTGGGCTGATTTACGGTTAGGTTAAACTGAACACACGTTGGAGGACAACTCTGTGAAATAACGAAGGCTCCACAATAATATGAGTTATTTGGGGGGCGGGGAGTGGAGGGGTGGCTTCTCCTGCAGAAAGAGGAAGAGATGGGCTGGGGCCGTCTTTCCTTTGCAGAACAGCTCTGTGAGGAAGAATGACACGAAACACTGCAAATCAAGGCCTCGCATTTGTTGTGTAACGGTTGTCATGTTCCTGTGCGGGATATGGACTGGCTAGAGCTTGCTTCTACTCACACAGTGTGTTCGCCATCAGATCCTGTAACACTGCCCAGTATGGCTGAGGTTCCTTTAAATCAGATTTTACACACAGTACCACCTAGGGGCTGACCAGTAGCCTAGAGTTTAACACTCGATTATATCTCCCGCTTTGAGTTCTACATTTCTGCCATGGACAGTATTTACACTAGCATGCTGTCTGTGAAGTTCAATATGGAGCCGTCTGTTAAGTGTCTCTCTGCATCATACTGGTTTTCTAATTACGAGACGCAAACGTGTAACTACTTGGTCATCTGGCTGTCCAGTGGTTGCAACGACTGGCTGTGATCGTGATTTGGTTTTGGAATCCTCGAGTCATCTTCTTGTTCTGCATCTGCCATCTATAGAGTTTGCCCTCAGAAAGAACAATCAACGGAGCAAACTGTAGATGTCGATGGCTTCTGTTGAACTCTCCACTGTCGGTCTCGATCACATACAATCTGGGCACAGAATTCTTTCCATTTATGACAAATGGACTTGTCCATCCCTCTTCTCCATCCAACAAACACAGTAGCCAGGTGTTAGATCCAGCAGCTCTGAGTGGTGTCTGTTGTAAAGTGTCCATAAGCTCTTTTTTTTGCCTTTTTATCCTATTTGGTTACTCTCTTCATATCTGGCCAACTTAGAGATTAGAAAAGACCCTAAGTTGGAACAGAAGTTCTTTGTTGTCTTCCCATCAAGAGTTGTACAGTAGCTGCTATTGATGTTTGATCTGTAACTTAGAGCGAGGAACGGATCTTGGCTGACTGAAGAGCTCTCAGCCTCTCCACTCACTCATGGGTAATGTGGGCTGTTAGCAACACGATAAAAATCATATTTCGTTCAGAATGATTTAAATTCTGCAGCAAGGAATTGTGGTCCATTGTCTGTCACTAGTTGTTCTGGAATACCAAAGGGTGCCAAAGTGGACTTCGGTTTCTCTAACACTACAACATGTTGTTTTAAAAATACATTTCTATATACCGGGAAAAATAGTCCATAATGACTAGCTAATGAGTCCTCTGAATTTGCATAAACATGCAGCTAGTTTCTTCCGAGGTCTCTCTGGTAGAGGTGTTTGCATACTGTATGGTTCAGTATTGTCTCAAGTTGATTTTTACTGGATCTTCTTTCAAAAGTCGAATATCAAATTCTCCATTGAGTTCTTCCATCTTTCTCATGAAGCCCACCAGGCTGCCGCGCTACAGCTGAGAAGGTTGTTGGTATTTGATCACATGCACTTTGAATGAATCGTGGCTGTCTGTTTCGGTGGTGAACTGCCCCATGCAGTTCAAAATACTTCTGGGGCTAGTCACAGCTGTGAGAGGTGACTTCTGCTCTGGGACAGATTGAAGGAGATTCTTCTGCTCTACTCTGCGCTGATACGGCCTCAACTGGAGTATTGTGTCCAGTTCTGGGCACCACATTTCAGGAAAGATGTGGACAAATTGGAGAAAGTCCAGAGAAGAGCAACAAAAATGATTAAAGGTCTAGAAAACATGATCTATGAGGGAAGATTGAAACCTGGGTTTGTTTAGTCTGGAGAAGAGACCACTGAGAGGGGACATGATGATCATTTTCAAGCACGTAAAAGGTTGTTACAAGAAGGAGGGAGAAAAATTGTTCTTAACCTCTGAGGATAGGACAAGAAGCAATGGGCTTAAATTGCAGCAAGGGCGGTTTAGATCGGACATTAGGAAAAACTTCCTAACTGTCAGAGTGGTTAAGCACTGGAATAAATTGCTTGGGAGGTTGTGGAATCTCCATCATTGGGGATTTTAAAGAGCAGGTTTGACACACACCTGTCAGGGATGGTCTAGATAATACTTAGTCCTGCCCCGAGTGCAGGGGACTGGACTAGACGACCTCTCGAGGTCCCTTCCAGTTCTATGATTCTAAATCCCTTCTGAGATGACTGACATCAGCTCCTGAGGCAATTTTAAAGTCCATAGTCTTGCCATGAATATTCAACTTCACTCTCCAGGCAGGGTCTGTCCTCACGAGAGAGAGATCCCAGAAACAATAGCTCCTGATTGTCTGTCTGTCATATGAGCCAACTCCCTGACCGCTCTGGTGCAGCAACAGCGGCAAATGTCCATATTTGGTGCATGTATCGTCTCTTGGGATCCAAGACTTTCCCCACACCTTGTGCATGCAGGCTGGAATTTGTTCCTAAGCCCGAAAGTTCTGTTCCCTGCCTCAGGGGTTTTATGATCATGACTTTTAATACTCAAGTGTCTGTTCAGTTTCTAAGCTAGTTTCAAACTTTTCAAGCTTGTCACATTGCTGTAGCTTTGCTGTCTCACCAGCTCAGACTGCTCTGCTCCCGTATAGCTGAAGCTTGGGCTAAATCTCTCTTCAACTGTAGTTACTCTAAAAGGTTATTGCAGGTGGTGATGAGCTATGTTGGTCCCAGGATATTAGAGAGACAAGGTAGGTGAGGCTATATGTTCTTCTGGACCAACTTCTGTTGGCTGAAGAGATGAGCTTACACGTAGAGCTGCTCTTCAGGTCTGGGAGCGGTACTCCGAGCGTCCCTGCTAAATACAAGGAGGAACAGATTGTTTAGTGTAAGTAGTTAACACATTTCAAGTGAAGGGGCCCACTAACATTTCTCCAGTCCCAGGGGGGAATCACTCTGACCTCCCAGTCCTCCCCTTCAAAGGAAACCTGCACAACACCTTCTGGGATGTCTACACTACAAAATTATGTCGACCTCAGTTACATCGATGTACAGCCATTGCAGTAATTAACTCACTTGTGCATGTCCACACTACACACCGTGTGTCGGCGGTGTGAGTCTTCACCAGGAGCACTTGCACTGATTTAACTGCTAGCGTTGGGCATTGTGGGACAGCTTCTGAAAGCCAGCAACAGTCGATATAAGCGAGGAAGTGTCTATACTGATGCTGCGTTGAACTAACTACGTTGACTTAAGCACTACCCCTCTCACGGAGGTGGAGTTATTAAGCCCGGGTAGTGGGTGAGTTACATCAGCAGGAGCGATGTTTAGGTGTGGAGGCTTACAGCATTAGGTCGACGTAAGCTGCCTTGTGCCAACCTAACTCTGTAGTGTAGACCAGAGCTCGGACTACCTTTCCCAGACCGGAAGAAGAGCTCTAGGCAGGTCAAAAGCTTGTCTCCCTCACCAATAGAAGTTGATCCAATAAAAGATATTGTTTCACGCTCCTGGTCTGTGAAAGGTTTTGATCTGTTAACCCAATAACCAGCCTGTCTGATATTTTCATATTTTGCATTCCCAGAATAAGTTTTCAGCCAATGCATGCAGAGTTCTTATAAAAATTCAACATCTCCTGCCCCCCAGTTTCTTGAATTTTTTGGGGTGGGACAGGAAGTATAAAAGGCAGGTCTGGGGGCTCGGTTGGACGGCAGCCGCTGAAGGAGCCAGATGCCTCCTGCCTGCTCCCGAGCTGGGACTCCGCCATGGGCCCCTGCGGCGCTGAGGACTGGCCGACACTGCCGGAGCCACAGGCTGACCAAGCCGAAGAGGCGTTGCCGGGACTGCTGCTGGCCTTACGGACCTAGGGACGCCCCAAGGAGAGATAGGAAGTAGCCCAGGGGAACCAGACATCTGACTGGCTGAGAGCTGGCTTGGGACAAGGATCCCCACTGACCCAGGCCGGACCCCTTCGTCACTGTTAGGGCCCTGGGCTGGGACGCGGTGGAGTTGGTTGGCCCCGCAGCCTCCCTGGCCCCCCACCCCTGGCATGGCAGTACCCCCCTCCGTAGGCCAGAGGCACCTACAGTCTGCCGAGTGAGGACACTAGGCTCTACCAGGCCCCAGCTCCCCTGGCCCATCTTTGGGGTTCTCTGCCCCAGCCTGAGCCTGGGGGACTTGGTGCCCTGCCCCGATTAAGGGCCTGGGTTCCGAACTTTTTTTTTTGCTGCTTGGCCCCGAGTGTAGGCCCGAGACCCAGGCTCTCCCCTGCCCTGACTGGGGCTCGGCGCATTAACTGTTTGTTTGCTGCTCGCCCCTGAGTACCGGTCCGAGCCCCTGATTCTTCACTGCCCCGATTGCGGGCTAGAGACCCTACGTGGCAATCGCTCTGCCCTGACGGCCGCCCAGAGCCGCAGGCCAAGTGGAATTTGGCTCATTCCCCAGCTGTGAGCGACGCCCCGCGACGAGCGGCCTCCCACAGACCCTGGGGGTGGTGGTGGGGGCACTGCTAACCCACGACAGTCTGTCGAACTTTCCAGTCTAACACTTCTGTGATGGGAAAGGGCCCGATCCTGCTGTCCTTGAAGCCAAGGGGAGTTTGGCAGTTGAGTCAATGGGGATAACAGTGAACCAATTCGTTTAAAACCTTTAAACTTCCACCCTCTAGTGGCAAGCGCCTAGACTGCAACTTTCTACTGCTTTCTGATCTGCTCTTATCAGGGGAGGAGTGTTACCCCTGAAACCAGTATCCTGGTCACCGGCTGTACGTGTCAGCATTTCACCTCCTCATTTCCATACACTGTCCTGCCCTTGGGCTCCTCTCCTTTTCTATCTTAATTGTCACCTTTGTACCCAAGCCTGCAGCAGCTGGGATCAATGGGCCCTCAGGGCAGGTGTTTGGTTGCTTTGGTTCCTGTAATTGGCGTCTCAGACGCCGTGCACGCTTTGGCTCCGTGTGCCATTTGATGTGAAAGCCGTCCCCAGGGTACCTCACCAGCGCTTCCAAAACCACGGCATTACTTTCCCCTCTTTGTTCTATGGGGTCAGGGTCGCGGTCTCGCACCCGTAGCTTGGCGGCTTCTCCACCTTCCCCAGCCCAGTAGGCAGAGGGAGCCCTCCTCTTACACCTCTGGCCCAGAGCGAGCCTGGGAGAGCTGGGAAGGATGCGGAGTTGACCAAGGGGAAGAATCCGTTTGGCTGCGAGCTGTAACTGTCCGAGGGAGGTGATGTGTCTGCAAGAACAGAAATCCTGGGCTCTGGGCAGAGAGGGGCTGTCCCAGGAAACAGGTTTTCTCGTGTCCCCGAAATAGTTCCAGTGTAGCCTGTGAGGCTGTGATACAGGCCCAATGAAACCCGAGCAGCAAGAACGGCCAGTAAAGGTGCAATTCCGTTGTCTTTTCCTTTTCGCTGAGGGCGCAGAGCAGCATTGAGGACTCCAGCTGCTGTGTGCAAGGTCCCTTCGGTGGGTGGCCTGGCCTAGGACGCAGGCGCAGGAAGTGTGGTATTTGGCTGGGTTCTGTCCGCTCTGTGAATACATCATTGGATGGCAGCTACCAGTCTGCCAAGAGGAGGCTCAGGCTGGCGTGCAGTGCCCGTTCGAGGAGGGGCTTTCTCTCTGCAATCTCTAGCCTCTTCAGGAGAGAGCATGTATTGAAAGGCCAGTTCAGCCTCCCCTTCATACGGACAACGGTTCCTCGGCTTGCCTAGTGCTAGCCCTTAGCAGGAGCTCACCTATGACTAGTCACTGGTGTTAATGGATAATTAAGTCTCCAGCACCGAGGGGCAGAATTTTGGGCTGGGGTCTCTCTCCAGGCTGGCGAGGAGAAGATGGATTTGCTGCTTTTCCTTTAGAAATAAAACTGATCTTTCAACTCTTCCTCCCCAACGGAGCCCTCCTCTGGGCTCCTAACCTGTGTCTGAGCTCGGTGTGTTCATCGCCCAGCCCAGTGATATCATTGGCTTAGGGAAGTCAGTTTATTTTCCTTCTCTAGAACTACCCACCTCTTGTCCATCCTGGAGCAGTTTACCAAGCCATAGGCGTGAGGAGTGAGACTTCCTGGCATTGGCCAAACTGCTCCCATTGCAATCTATGGCAATCCCACCCCCCGACTCCCATGGGAGCAGAGTACTGCTGAGCACAAATTTCATATACCAAATGCCGACCAGTGCGACAGCCACCACCTGACACGCTTCATGGCAGTGAGGGGCTCAGCTTGGGTGAGGATCCCATAGCAAACTCTCCGCTTGCGGAGCGCGATGGGATTTCATAGAATCATAGAATATCAGGGTTGGAAGGGACCTCAGGAGGTATCTAGTCCAACCCCCTGCTCAAAGCAGGACCAGTTCCCAACTAAATCATCCCAGCCAGGGCTTTGTCAAGCCTGACCTTAAAAACCTCTAAGGAAGGAGATTCCACTACCTCCCTAGGTAACCCATTCCAGTGCTTCACCACCCTCCTAGTGAAATAGTGTTTCCTAATATCCAACCTGGACCTCCCCCACTGCAACTTGAGACCATGGCTCCTTGTTCTGTCATCTGCCACCACTGAGAACAGTCTAGATTTCTAACGCCCATGCAGAGTAATTGGGACATTGGCTCATGTGAACGACCCAAATGCAGTAACCTATAATATCTGCCTCAGGGTCAGAAAGTGAAGGGCTGAGCTGACCCTGTTGGGACTGGAAGCTGTGGTTCCAAGGAGTGCCGGCGGCTTGTTAAACCTGAGACCGGATCGCTGAGCTGTCTTGTCACGTGGATTTTAACCGTTGTCTCTTTCCAAGGCAGAAGTGAAACGTTATGTAAACACTTGTTTGTGCAGCCAAAGTCCCTAACTTGCAGACTTGCAGCGTCAGCAGCATTCCAGCCGAGACCCACCAATAAGCACTTTTTTAAAGCTACCATCTTCCAGGGGCAAGGATTATTTGTGGAAATGCAGCCACATAACAGAGTACAAGAGATTAACCTGCTTAGCCAGCCAGGGTGGGCTCGGGGAGAACTCTGAATGTCTCCCTGGTGAGGAAATCAGAAACCAGGCTAATCTGCCTTCAAAAGTCTGCAAATTTGTAAACAAAAGGGGAAAAATAAGGACCGAATTGCACAGGTGCTTTGGAGGTAGGCCCCGAAGCAGCAAAGCACTTATAAGCTTAATTTTAAGCTAATTAGTAGTCTCGTTAATTAAGCTAAGAATGTACCTAAGTGCTTTGCCGGTTTGGGGCCTTGATGCACTAGATGCTGCAGATGGTTCGCTAGTCTGCAGCGCCTCCATCTGGTGCAGAGTGTGACCCTCTTCTAGTTCCCTTCCAGACTGGACGTTCTACTTGGGTGACAGTCGCTTCTGCTGCCCTGCACCTGAGCCGTTCCTGGCAGTACCTATTGTCCACTCACGCCACTCTCCATAACTGGGACTCAGACTGGCAGTTACGTGTGTAACTTGCACAATACGTCTGCCTGGGAGCCGTGATGCCCAGCTCGCATAGACGTACCTGCGTTAGCTCCAGGGTAGCACAGGCAGCGGCTCAGGCTCGCCATCCGCGTACATACCCCCCTGGACCCACCGGGCTCTGAAGGGGTGGAAACCTCGCCCTGAACAGTTTGATCAACCCAGACTGCGATGTTGAATGGGCGTCTCACTGATTTGCGATGTGCAGTCTGCCTGCGCCGTGTCCGGGAGCAGCAGGCAGCTCGTTTGATGCATTCAGTCATTCAGCTCAGTGCAGTTAAGGGTGGCTGTGCCCAGCCAGTTCTGCACGGCCACACCTGGGCCCTGACGCTGGGACCAGGGAGCTGTTGCTGCTGCAGGGGGCGGAAGGGCCACCTTTATACTCCACTTCGGAGCTCAGTTTGGCCCCAGGCACAAGGTAGACCAGGCTCAGGGCTGGCAACTCCAAGGGCCAGTTATGCCAGCTGTGGACTCCCAGGGCCTGGCAGGCCTCTGGCTGAGGCTGCCTGGCAGGGGAGTTGTATGGAGCGAATACACTGGCTCTGCTCCGCTTGGGGGTTCCCCCACGCTGGGGGAGCCTTCGGCTGCCTGGCTGGGGTAGCTTTTTGACCCTGCTGCACCCCCAGAGCCATACCAAGGGGCTGGTACAACGCCCTTCTCGTGGGCTTTACCGTCACCCTTACCTGCACCCTGTCCTGCCCTCTGCCTGCTGTGGTTTCCCCAGGCGCTCCCCGGCTTGCTGGCCTGCCCTTCAAAGTGCCCGTCACTAAGCCCCCGGCAGGCTCTGGCTCTGTCGGAAATGTGTGGGGCTGCCCATCCCCCGGGCTCCAGCCGTTGTTTAACTAGAGGTGTTTGCACCTGGCTGCTGTAATTCCCACTTCATCTGCAATGGGTGCCTTGTGCAGCTGTTGGGAGACCTGGGCCGGCTGGCCCCAGAAGGAATCCCATCCATGGTCACCTTGATGGCTGAGGTCTTAGATCCGCCAGTAGGGAACTTGATGGGTCAGGGAAAGAGCTGAGACAGCCCCCCCCCCCTCCCCCGGCCCACGTGGGGGACAGTGAGGTGTTTCACTCGTGCAGGCTCACGTATTTCGTTATGTAACCAGGATCACTGGTGTTCCTGCAGCAGTGCCCGCTTGGCCCAGCTGTTACAGCAGTGTTTCCAGGGCTGTCTTAAGGGCTAGCGTGGCTTTAATATCTCTGCTGAATGAAATTTCCTGGTTCTGCTTTGATGTCCCTCCGGCTGCTCGTGAAATATCCGGATTCTATTTTTTTTTAAAGACGTGGAATTTCCTATTTATGGATTTAATAGCGTGGCTCCACATTCTGCTGTGCAGCATTTACTTCTGCTCAGCGAATGGTTTCCCTTTTGATCTGAACCTCAGCCGCCCATACAGACCAGACTGGGCTTAATTTCCCTTCGCTGACAGTGGAATTGCTATTGGTTCTGAGAATTCAGCTGTGTCATTCGATTTCCAGCTAGAAGTAAGCCTCCTTTTCATGGCTAATGAAACAGGCTGTGATGAATGAAATGTGAATCTGCAATGACAGTTCTCAGGCAGGTCTGCTTAGATAGGGATCAAATGAGGTCCTGCCCCATTTCTGAACTCTGCCATGGGAGTGCACAAACCTGGAACCCCCAGGCAGCAGCACAAGGTGCCTAGTGCTGTCCCTGAAAGGGAGGGGAACCTGCCGCCTCTTAGCACCAATGACTGGTGGGGAATAAATCCGGGAATGTGGAAGAGTAAAAGCTGGGGCAAAGGCTCCTTTACGTGTGCTGGTTTGAGAGAGCGAGAGAGAGAGAGAGAGAGAGAGAGAGAGAGAGAGCTACTGGAAACGCAAGAGAAACCCGTTCAGAAGCAGGCCCCTGAAGCGATCAGCTCAGTCCTCGGGGCTCGGATTAACTTCCTTCCCCCTTCTCCTCCTCCTCCTCCATGTGCACAAGCTGGTCTCCCACCCCCTGCCCTGCACTGTCCTATGGGCTGCATCCCCATCTTGGTGCCAGGCGTGCCCACAGCCTGTTCTAGACACTCAGCAATGTTCGTCAGGCCGGGCTGCTGATTCCCTACGGCGCAGAGAATTATGACCAGGGGACCCCGTCCTGCAGTGCCTGGGTAGGTAGAACTCCTCCCGAAAGCACTGGACTGATCAGGAGCTGTGCCTCAGACTGCCAGCCTGGGGCCTAGCACCTCAGTCTTGTCATAAGCTGCACCTGGGCAGACCTGGAGCCCCGTAAATCTCCATGCATACATCAGCTCAAACGATGCTTGTTGCAGGACAGAGGCCTTTGTGTGCAGGAGGCAGCCCCAACAACCAGAATGGCTCTAGCGACGTTTGCTGGAGCACCTTCTGCCCTGCCAGACACGTGAGCAGCTGCCACTAGCTCGGGTCAGACTCGCTGCCTGTGTAAATGGGGAATAGAGAGACTATCTGCATTGGCACTGGGAGGGACTAGGGAGAGATGTGAAAAGAGCACAGGACAATGAAGTGTCCAACTACCACTGGGGGCCAACCTCCTCTCCTAGATAAACAAGTGTTCTCCATTTAGAATGTCTATATTTACCGATATTTGATGGCAGGTCAGATTTCATGTGAACATCCAGGAAAGCAACCCTTTGGGGCCATGATTTTTTTCAGGTGTATTGCACAATCGGCATTTTGTTCAGAGCCATTTGTCTTGACTTCTATAAAAAGTGAACAATAGGAGAGCTGAAGCTATAGAAGTGTTTGTATTCAAGTTCTGAGTATTCTAGTTAACACATTTGGAAACCTATAAGAAGCTCTGATTTAATTTAAAATAAAGGTAGAGTTAATCTGACACGCCAACTATTTATATAATGGGAAAATCCCTCTGGCTAATATATGCCAGTCGGTGATTTCATTAACAGTCTAAAGAAGAACAGGAGTACTTGTGGCACCTTAGAGACTAACAAATTTATTAGAGCATAAGCTTTCGTGGACTACAGCCCACTTCTTCGGATGCATATAGAATGGAACATATATTGAGGAGATATATATACACACATACAGAGAGCATAAACAGGTGGGAGTTGTCTTACCAACTCTGAGAGGCCAATTAATTAAGAGAAAAAAAACTTTTGAAGTGATAATCAAGATAGCCCAGTACAGACAGTTTGATAAGAAGTGTGACAATACTTACAAGGGGAGATAGATTCAATGTTTGTAATGGCTCAGCCATTCCCAGTCCTTATTCAAACCGGAGTTGATTGTGTCTAGTTTGCATATCAATTCTAGCTCTGCAGTCTCTCCTTGGAGTCTGTTTTTAAAGTTTTTCTGTTGTAATATAGCCACCCGCAGGTCTGTCACTGAATGACCAGACAGGTTAAAGTGTTCTCCCACTGGTTTTTGAGTATTTTGATTCCTGATGTCAGATTTGTGTCCATTAATTCTTTTGCATAGAGACTGTCCGGTTTGGCCAATGTACATGGCAGAGGGGCATTGCTGGCACATGATGCCCCCATCAGGGGCTCGTTCACCTGCACATCTACCAATGTGATATATGCCATAGGGCATATACTGGAAAGAGATTATGACAAACCAGTAATAAATCTTAGTGACCACTATAATCCCTGGCTAATTGAATGCTTTGCATTTGTAGCAGAACTGTAGCGTCTTGTCTCTGCTCCCACAGTCCAAAATTGAGACTAAAGAAAGATTCTGGTCCTAACACAGGATTTCTCAAACTGGGGGTTGGGACCCCTCAGAGGGTCATGAGGTTATTACATGGGAGGTTGCGAGCTGTCAGTCTCCACCCCAAACCCCACTTTGCCTCCAGCATTTATAATGGTGTTAAATATATTAAACAGTGTTTTGTATTGATAAGGGGGTCACACTCAGGGGCTTGCTGTGTGAAAGGGGGCACCAGGACAAATGTTTGAGACCCACTGGCCTAAGAAATAACACTCCTGTGTCATCCCAATAAAGATCTTTCAGATGCTTTAATCTCACTCCCCTTGCCCAAACCCTGCTCACTCAGCACTCTGAATGGGAAGGGGTTTTACCCTTCTGTTTCCCCCTCCTCCACCCTATGGAAACGAGCGGCGTCTCCGAGAACGCCAACCCCAGTCGCTCTCCTGACTAGACGCGGATTGTGGAGCCTGCAATTAAAACAGTGACTCTGGAGTTTGGTGATTAGATTCTTCCAGAATTCAAAGACCCTGGGGAAGAACTGGCCGATGTTGCTGGGGCGAGGTAGGCAGCAGAATATCCGTTGCATGGCAAAGCTGGTAGCATTCAGAGTACAGGTCCAATCCCATATACTGGTGCTCCCTGATGGGCCCAATTCTGTTCTACAAAGGGTTTTGTACTGTGTTCCTCGCGGCTGTGTCTGAACGCCTTTGAGAGCGCATTAAGCAGCGTGATTATGTATCTGTCATGTCTTGTTTGTTCTCTCATCATCTCCCCAGATGATGAGCAAACCAACAAGCATGTGCAGTGGAGTGTCTTTCTGTTAATATAAATGTACCTGTTAGAGCAGGCAAGTCAAAGAACTGGGCCTATCCCTTGGAGCAGACGGTAGCAAGGATTGTGATGATCCTTAGTTCTTGCGGGAGTTTGTTCCCCAGGCTGGGCCGGTCCCAGAGACAGGTCTGCCTTCTACACAGACAGGCTTGACTCTGCCCAAGGAACGGAACTGATTTGGCCCCTTTTACCGGTGTTTAGCACCTTACTCTGTGCACAGTTCCACTGACGCCAACAGAACTACTTGTGCAGTGAGGTCTGGTCGTGCATCAGGAGTCAGGCTGGCAAAGTGCGGCCTGGGCACGGGGGTTTCGGAATCTGTAACCGACTCGACACTTGTGTCACTGGTGAACACTTGAATTTCACATTAAGAACCAGACGTCCTTAAGCCAAACACAATGGCTCTAACTCTGCTCTCAGATCCACAATCAACTGCACTGACTTCACTAGGAGTTGCAGTGAAGTGGGACTGTCAATCATTAATGTGAGTGAGAGCCAGGTTGTAGACCACATGGCACTCTGGAAATGGCGGGGAGCAAACTTTCAGAGACCTGCCAAGGGTGAGGAGCGGCGCCCCCAGGTAAAACAGCCTGGCCACTGGTAATGGTGGGGGTGAGGCAGAACGCTGGGGTTCACGGACTTCACCGGAGAAGTGCTGCTCTATTGTAAGAGACTTTTCACATGAGCGCCAGCCGCAGTGGGTTAGTCCGGCAGCACGTTGACTGGACATGTGCAGGGTGTATCAGCCAGAGCTTGCTAGAGTCAGAACTTTCCATTTATGTTACACAACTGCCTTGCCCCGCCCCTGAACCAGGCGGGAGCTTGAATGGCAGGTCAGGCCCACCGATGAGAGCTAATGTTCGAAATAAAGACACTGCCGGGAAGCTAGGAATACCCCGAATGTTAGAGAAACAGGCAAGACTCTCAGTGACTAGCAGTTTGGGGGGCCAATCTGAGACTAAGATGTCTCAGCCTGGGCCCCCAAACCAGAGTCTTATCCATCGTCTGTAGAACTGAATGCCGAGAAGGGGCTGGCAGTGAGCGGAAGCAGACACGGCCACTTAAACCAAGCTCCACCACCAAGCTGATGCCCTCAGAATTCCCGTGTTAATAAAATGGAAACAAGTTTACTATGCACCAAATCTCTGCAGGATTTCGCAGCATTCTGACATGCACCCCGTCAGACTTTCTGTTCCCCAGAGATCTGTGTACCGCACGGAGCTCTCGGCCACCGCTGACCCGAAGGCCGTTGGCATCGGATGTTAGTAAACTCGGTTCAGCTGCTTTTCTCTTTGGCAGAGGCCGTCTGTCCCACGCACGGGGATGCTCACAGAAAGCAAAATTTAAGCTCGCCAGGACTGGCGCTCATGAGCCCAATTCTCATCTTGCTCACTCCAGAGTAACTGCACTGAAATCTACGTAACGCCGACATTAGCCATAGGGGCTGGTGCATCTGCTACGGGACGGACGCTGCTTGAGAGCAAGGGGCCAGCGTTTTCCAAACCCCGCACTGGTGCTGGGTCAGACGAGTTCCTGCCCACGCCCGTCACAGGCAGGACAGTCTGAGCACCCGGAGCCACTCATTGCGGAGATCACAAAGACCCCTGTCGCACTCGCTGGCCACTGGACTCTGCCACTAAGCCCTGCAGTAGCCTCATTCCAGCAATGCTCCGGGCTCGTCTGCCCCCAGCTTTTGTACTGACTTTTCTAAACTGATTGAAACCCCGGTTCAGTGTAACTCCGGGCCGTTCCCGAGCAGGGATGCAGTTATGCCAGAATCAAAGTGCTCGGACCGGCCTAGCTGTGAGCATCTCTGTGCTGATCTAATTCCACTCACACACGAGGGCTGCAGAGACTCGGCCAAAAGCACTTTTCTACCGATTTCAGTTAAGTAGGCACAAAGCTTGTGTGCGCCAAGCCCTTCCAGGAGCTTTGCTTTTCCTTGGAACAGATCTGGGGGCAGGAAGGGAAAAGGTTAGAACTTCTTAACTTCCCAATCCAGCTTGTGTCCTTCCTCCCCCCGAACTAACCCTAACCCTTCCCCCGAGAAAGTCCAAGCTCCAGGGGCTTCTACAGAGCCGCCTGCTGTTCAGAAGGGGATGGTCCTTGAATCCAGAGTAGGAATTCATGCCACACCGTCCAAGGCTGGCTTCTGAGGCTCGAATGCTCGCTGCAGACTGGTTTTAGTTGCTCTACAGCATTGGAAAAGCCCATGCGCAAAGGTATATAAATAGGAATAAAAATACATTGGCGGGACTGGCAATCTGCAAATTCTGTGGGCATAAGAATAAACAATGTTCTCTGCAGTTAATTTCCTGGTTTATTCAGTCGTCTGCTCATGACAGCCCTTTGGTATTAAACTTGGAGACAACACTGCACGGAGCCTGCACTGTAATTTAACAGGCAGTGTGTGAAAATAGACCCCCCAAGGCTCAGCAGGGCTCGGTGCAGGGCTTTTCCCGCGTGGATCTGCTCGCAGGATTGGGCCCCAAGGGGATCCATTCAGTGCAGCACTTTCTGTTTAAAAATCCTCTCTAGCTTTCAGCACCAGCTGATACTTGCTTTGGAAAGGGCCATTTGAGGGGTCTGTCAGGAGACACACAACATTTGGGTGGGGTGAGGGGAAGCTCTCTAAAGAGATCCAACTCAGAGGCTGATCCTGCCATCCCACCAGCATCAATGGAAGCTCTCCCTGAGCAAACTGGAGGATCAGGCCCCTGAGGTTCTCGCCCCCTCCCCAACACGCCGTTCTGCGGCTCTCCCAACGTTCCCTAGTCAGCACAGTGCGGGGTCCCTCGCTTCTTTTTATTTGTTGAAAACCATGTACAGTAGAAATCAAGGCTCCATTGCACAGAGGTCATGGGAGTTCGTCCCAGAGAAGGGCTGCATCTAGCAGCATTCCAGGTTTCCTGTATGAATAATATTGTTGTCCCTCCCCCCGGTTTGGATGTTTGTCAGACACTGCAGCTCACGCTTGGGCTCAGAAGGTTGGGGGCTTGCAGAAGTGGAGTAAAAAAGTCAGGGATCCTGTACATAAGAAAAAAGAACAGGAGTTCTTGTGACACCTTAGAGACTAACAAATTTATTAGAGCATAAGCTTTCTAGATTCAACGTATCTCCCCTTGTAAGTATTCTCGCACTTCTTATCAAACTGTCTGTACTGGGCTATCTTGATTATCACTTCAAAAGTTTTTTTCTCTTACTTAATTGGCCTCTCAGAGTTGGTAAGACAACTCCCACCTGTTCATGCTCTCTGTATGTGTGTATATATATCTCCTCAATATTTATTCCACTCTATATGCATCTGAAGAAGTGGGCTGTAGCCCACGAAAGCTTATGCTCTAATAAATTTGTTAGTCTCTAAGGTGCCACAAGTACTCCTGTTCTTTTTGCGGATACAGACTAACACGGCTGCTACCCTGAAACCGTACATAAGAAAGTACTGTATGTTGGGTTAGATTCCTTGTCCCCACGGCTACGCATGCAGATAGTAGAGAAAGTAACAATACTTCGTGTTTCTCACATCAGACTTCCACGGAATTAACCCTTTGCTTCTGTTAGTCAATTAAGTAATGCATTTAGGAGATCTCATTCAATAGCTGTAGTCACACTTAGAGTGTGTGCATACACCTATGCATATGTCTCTAGCTACAGACACAGATTCATATCAATAGAATTTATAGTTAACTAACATTTTAGATTTCTTTTCATAACAGACTAGTTTTATTTTTATAATGTTGGGGATATTTGCTGTTCCATAGCCATTGTTTCTTTCATCAACAGTATTAAATGCCATATTGCAACTATTAATCTTAAAATTTAAAGTAAATACGGTAAGTACTTGTCTGAAAATGTTTAACGTTCACAGTTCCAGAGGACTAAAAGAAGACACGAATTTATACTTGAACAGTAATTAATTATTCTCTTCACTTTATACTTTTACTCAATAACCGGTCCCAAAGGACTTTAATGATGGAACTAAGTTCTTTGAAACACAGGCAAATTGTAACATCTAAAATAATTTAAAAACCATTTTTATAAACATTACTCTCTATTTTTAACAAACAGCAAATCTCGGCAGGAGAGCTATTGTGGATGCTGAAAGATAAAAAGCACGTAATTACAGAACACGTCACCGCAAGAGCGAAATCCTATGTTTAACCTTTGTGGTTGTATTGTAAGTAGTTTCACTAAATCAGATACAAAAAATCTGTAATTTACAAAACTGCATCTACAAAAGCAAACACTTGTAAAGTCACAGAGTACCTACTGTGTTGCTACCTCTCCCCACACAGTAGAGAATTCAGAAAGTTCTGAATGATTCAGGTGTTCGTTAGGTCGTTCATGTCAGTCACATACCCTTATCAGTTCTCCGTCCAACAGTTACAATGAAAAAGCTGGGCTGGAAAAGTGATAAGGACACGAGAATGGCTGCAATTTTTCTCTAAAATTTCAGAGGATAAAAAGAGCTAAACAGATAATGATTGAAATAAAGTGTAAGACATCACCGGTCGTCTCTTCTCTCCAGCCCGCATCTGGATTGTCTTTCAAACGCAAGAGGATGAACTTGGGTGCTGGCGAGCCCCTGGGTGAACCTGCGGTCACTAGAAAGGCTACGCGCTGGTCTTCAGGGAGAGCTTGAAGAAAAGTTTCAGGTTCTTTGGCTCTTATGAGGAGTCATACGTGTTCATACCAAAAAAGGAAAAGCGTAGGTGTATTATCTGGTCCCAGCAGCAAACACACCATGTGTGCCTGACTAGCTCTCGCTGCAAACTAACAGACACAGCCCATTCATAAATTTCATAACCTCCAGTCCCCTCCCTTGCATTGTGGGGATTGGACCTTCATGGCTCCTCATTCCTAGTCTACTTAAAGACTCCATCTGAATGGCTAAGTGAAATGTTCTGTCCTGTGCTAAAGGGGATTAGCGCGTGGGTGGAGTTTTGGCCACGGAGGCTCATGACTAATGAGTGTAAATTGACAGATTTGAACCAGTTGGGGTTGTGCTACATTCCAGCGACTAGCTGTGTCTAGCCTGGTGCCGCTCGTAGCATGTTCGTTACCTGTGCCTTCCCAAGAGGCCCACTGAGGCCTGTGGAAAGCAGGACTTGACCAGTGATTTTGGTCATTTCCAGGGAACCTGGCTTTGCTGCTATTTTTGTTGGGTTGTGATAACCATGGAACCGTGGAACCAAAACGTACTGCAGCTGGGCAGACCTGGTTCCGTATTCCCCGCACACGCCGACTCCCAGCCATGGCCGCAGCACCTGAAAATGGCTGGTATCACACTTGTGGGTAGGGTATGTGGCTGTTGCAGCTTGCCAGGCATTGGAGTGAAACTTCACGCTTTTGCTAACAATGAAACCCTGCTGTGCTCAGCTGCATGAGAGGATGCGGTTAGTGCACGGAGGAGTGGGGGCTAAACCATGGCCCCATGTCCTCCGTATCCAGACAAAGCCACGGGTGAGCTAAAGTTACGTGGAAACTCCATGCAGTGGGGCGGCAGGCTTCCCGCTGGACCCTGCTGTTGGGGGGCTAAGGCCAGGGCCCCAGAAGCCTATGGCTGTCTCCAGCTCTGCAGGGAACTAGAGGCCAGTGCCTCTGCGTTGTGTGTCCCGAGCGTACTCTGCAGCGTGGCAGATTGGTTCCCTTAGGAGACGACTGGTCTCCCCAGCACCCGGGGTGTGTGTGTTCAGTCACTCACTGGAGCAGGTGTTTGTGTGATCTGCTGCTTCGAGGCCAGCAGAGACAGCCCCATCGGGTGCTGGCGAAGGACGCAGCACAGTGTCCCTTCCTATGTGCTCCCGCCTGCCTGCTCTGCCTGGTTCCCGGGTCGAGCCCAAACCTGCCGAGCTTGCACGGGGAGAACCCTGCAGGCCTAGGAGTGGGGTGTTGTTGGCCCAGAGCTCTGGGGCCAGAGGAGATTCGCTTACCTAGTCACAGCTGTGAGTCAAACGGCACCAAATTGGCATCTCCTCTCAAACGGGACTGGGAGGAGATGGACCAGAAAGGGTGGGCGAGGGAGCTGGGTTCTGACAGACAGTCTGAGGCCAGGTCTCTGTTTCTAAGGCCAGTACCCAGGATCTGAATGGGAGACCTGCCCGTGGAGAGAAAGCAGGACACAAACTGCCAGTGCTCTGTACTGAGGCAAGAGGAGATTCTTGCCCGAAGATTTCGTCACGGCACCTGGGGGTCTCGCATTATTTTGCTAACACATTCTTCAAAGGGTTGGCACGAGCATGCAAAAGCTGCTCCAGGCGCGGGGCATGGACCCAAGGCTGGCCTGCTGGCAAGTCTGTGCCTTCGATTTACCAAGGGAGGCTTTTCTACTGCAGCAGGAGTAGAACTGATCCTTTTCTCCCCCGTAGGCTGCCAGTGCGCTGGCTGTTCTGGCATGCGGGTGGAGGAGACTCTTACCCAGGAAGGACGCCAGAGACACCCCCTGACATGCAGTGAATAGTGTTTTACCCCCGAGCTGTCCTCTTGACGCCCGCGAGCCTACTCATGGAGGAGGGGTCTTCTCGGCATGGGAGCGTGGCGACATCTGGCCCAAGCTACGCAGTCTGGGTTTCAGTGGGCGGGTAGCTGTGTACCCTCCCCAGCAGCCCATGGCTGAGCCTGACTAAAGTTCAGATCTGGAATCCACAGCTCACAGCTGGCTCGACGGGGTGGGGGTCAGAACCATAGATCCCTAAAATCCAAGAATAAGTGAAATATTCCAAGTCTCCAGGAGCCAAGTTCCGTCTCCGGTGACCTGAGCTTTGAGGGCTGTGGAATGGAATGAAAGGTTCCCCCTTTTGCTTGGAGCTGCACACCCGTAACTAGGTGAGCTGCCGCCCGAGGCTGGCCGGGGCAGAATGTAGGCGTGCTGCATTCCAGGGCTTTGTGCGGCCTGTCCAGGAAGAGGTTTGATGCCTCTTGCATGGTGCTGTGTGAATACTATTGCAGAACTTGTCCCAGTGCAGTTACCCAGCTCTGACCGACTAACTCTGGCCCTGGAATAAGAGTTTTCTGGAGGCTGTTTTAGATCTGGGGTTAAGCAACACAATGTAGCTCTGGATCTTAACTTTCCTACAGTTCAGGGGTGCTCGTGTTGGGAGTTCAGGTACAGGCCCGCCTCTAGTCTGGCCTCTCGGTCCCTGGCCAGGACTGGACTCAGAAGCACCAATGTACCATGCAAACCCTGCTACTATCAAGCATCTAGCCCAGGTTTTCAGGCTGAAGGCAGGTCAGCAAAGTTTCTGAGAAGCGTCCGCCGTGAGCCTGGCACTGAACCTTTGGAGGCTTGCCCACCTCTAACTTTTATTCTTAAATAAATCTCAATTTTTCAGTAGCGGGTGTAAGATTAGAAGTGCAGGGATCCCTCTGGCCCCCCTCAAATCTTAACTGTTTGTTACCACAGTGAAACAGGCCCAAAATGTCAAGTTTGGAAGCTTAAGTTCATCTCCTAAATCCATCTTCAGGCATCTAATCAGTGGCTTAATTTTTGAGATCTCTGAAAATCCTGCTGTTTGTGTAGACACTCCGCCCTGGAGGGAAGTGCCCATGTCTCGGGTCCTGAGCTTAGATTTTAGGGAAAACAAATGAGGACATTTTGTATTCCCATTTTAGCAAATATTCTCCGATCTGTAGGTTCCACTGCAACAGTGCATCTGAAATGGCAACAGTTACATGGGCCCTGATTCTGACTGACCAATAGCAACAGAACAGCAGAGGAAATCACGTCACAAACTGCTTTGAATTTCTTTATCTAGTTCAGCGGTTCTCAAACGGTGGGTCGTGAACCCAAAGTGGGTTGCGACGCTGTTTTGATGGGGTCACCAGGGCAGAAAGCCGTAGCTGGGAGTCCTGCAGGGGGCTGAAGGGAGGGGGTTGCAATTTTTTCTAGTAGAGGCTCATGATTTTTTTTTTTTTTTTTTTTGAAGTCCGAATTAGGTCACTAGCATAAAAAAATGGAGACTCTGATTTAGGTACAAAACCCAGGCTAGGAATCCAGGCTGCCACTCCCTAACTCACATATGTGCTTGCTTGATGGCATGTAATGAACTGTCAGGTCGATGGGGACAGGTCGCTATTCCGGTGATGGCAATGAGGAGAGAGTTACGTGCTGTTGTGTTAAGTCCAGCTAAGACTTTTTCTAGTGCCTTTGTCATTGGCCAGAGGAACTGGAACAATTTCTCCAGAACATGTGTCAGGTCAAAATCGTCATGCTGGTCTTTGCTGAACAGCCCCAGGGCTAAATTCTGCTCATTCAAAGATCTCCAGACTTAGCAGTGAACCCAGCCCCCTCTCCGTGGTAGAAGGATTGGTGACGCTGTGCAGGAGGGGAGCAGCTGCCCAGGGAATGGGGCACCCCTGTATGCCATGGGACAGCTCCATGCAGAGCAGTGCGCAGAGGAAAGAGGCAAACCATGGCAGAAGTGAGGCTTGGAGATCTGACCCAGTAGGGCCTTAGGGACTCTGGAACTTTGGTGGGTCTCCGGCTGCTCCAGGGAGAGCTGAACGTTCCTGGTTTCTGAGGAGCTGGACGTTTCACCACAGCCATCCTACGCTGGGATCCTCTCCTCGAGCCAGCACGTGGGCATGTCTGAGTCCAGCGTGTCCCTCCTGGCTCTCCGGCCAGGAGTAGCTACCCAGGCGTTTCTTTAGTGAGTGCAACCTATATGGGTGGAGTTGCCATGACTACGTATTCCTCCCTTTATGCTACTCTACAGCTCCATGGCTAGGCCCAAACAACTACACACACATGCCAGAAATACCCAGTGGGCCAAACACAGCCTCGATGAAAGACACAGAGCTCCTATGGACTGCAGGGCTGAATCCCATTGTCACTCCAGGGCTGGCCCGGCCCAACGTGTAACTTCCCTCCGCTTTCATTTCCCTCTTAGGTGCCTGCGACTGTCCCAGTCGGGCCCCAGGACATGGACTCTCCTGGTTGGGGTAGGAGAAGCAGTGCTGCTTCGGTTGTGGTTCTTTTGTGGGGTGTTTTTAATCCTCACGACGGTCCCCAGAGCCGGGGAGGGGAGTTCTTTGGGGTGTGGCGTTATAGGACGTACCTGGCCCACCTGTAATGAAACACTTTGCAGCAAAGGCTGTAGCGTTTTCCACTTGCACTGGAGCCAAAGGACACCGGGCTGGACATCACACCTTTGGTGGTGATCGCTCTGGCTGGAAACTCGTTGTGGCATATTTTTCCTTTCACCGAGGGGGAGACTATAAAACATTGTGACACCACCCTTCACCCCCCACCCCCCGTTGCATTTTGTGTGATCGCTTTCCATCTTGTTTTGCCCTAACAAGTGGGCCCAGCCTGGTATAAGTGAGTGAAACCCTATTCCCGTCAAAGGAGTTGCAGCTGCTTTCACAATTCTGAATGTGGCCTGTGTGGTTTCGGGATATTTTTGTTACTTTTTCAATGTTGGATCTGGTTTAATCAGCTGAGACCTATTTATGGAACCCTGTAACCCAGCCAATGAGTTCTGCATTCGGAGCCCTGTAGGAATCGTCACAAGTCCACTTACTGGCTGAGTGCTGGAGCTCGCGGTTTGACTTCTGAGCTAAGATGCACACAGACTGTCGTGCTGGCTGTGAGGTGAGGAGTGACTGGTGTAGAGCTCTGAAAGGCACGCTGAGCAGAATTTCTAACTCGGAGAGTGACACCAGTGTGGGAATGCAGCGTAACGCCCGTGACTTCCCACGGGTGTCGGAGGAACGGTAACAGCATGTGGTTGGGACAGCTGAGCTGCCATAACACTAGTCCCATCCAGAAAAAACGGCTTGCCCTCCTCATGAGTTCTGGGTTGGTTTAGCTTGGATCCAGTCCAGAGTCGGACTTCTCTCAGCCCGTGTTCAAAAACTAATAATCGAGGGTTGATTCAGCTACAGCTCAATGTAAAGAGGAGAATTCCATCCAATTTATCACTGAATTTAGTCTGGTTTGGGGTTTGTAAAATCCCCAGGAGCAAACTGCAAAAATATGGAATTGATTCATTCAGAATGATTTGGGAGTCTGTGCATGATGCAGATCCTGGATTTTAGATATTTGAATCACACACAATTCACTGTCAGCAAATGTTTGAGCAACAATTCTTTGTGCATGGAAAGCCTGAGCCCTTGAATAATGACAGGTTTCAGGGTAGCAGCCGTGTTAGTCTGTATCCTCAAAAAGAACAGGAGTACTTGTGGCACCTTAGAGACTAACAAATTTATTAGAGCATATGCATCCGAAGAAGTGGGTTGTAACCCACGAAAGCTTATGCTCTAATAAATTTGTTAGTCTCTAAGGTGCCACAAGTACTCCTGTTCTTTCTGAGCCCTTGAGTGTTCGCAGACCGTGAACACCCAGGGGTGTCTGTCTGTCCGCTTCAGTGAGATCCATTTTCCAGTTTGACTGTTGTGGCTGTTCCCACTACTGGCTCAGCTCCGTGATCACTGCCATGGGGTAGCTCGAGAAGAGCCAGGGCCTAACACCTGGGGTGATTCCGGGTTTGCCCAGGCTCCTCTGTGGGCCATGCTGAGGGGACCGTGTTTGAGGTGCCCTGTTGTTCAGAATGGCTGGGGCTTGTCTGGCTCTCTGATGCAACACAGTCCCCAGGGTAACAGATGCCAAAGGGCAGCCCTTGCTGGTTCAGACGTAGAGATTGGTCAAGGAAAAATAGCCAGTTGATTCAGCTGCCCCGAAAATCTCCCCTCTTTAATCTGGGATTTTAGGCCCTGACCCAGGGCATAGGGGGCCCCCCAGCAGATCCCATTGCAGGCCTCTAACCGTCATCAGCAACAGATCACTTGTAGGGTGGTAGCACCGAAGGGCCCCAGCCCGGCTCGGCGGTCCCTTTGTCCAAGGCACTGCACAGACAAATAGCACAGAGGCAGCTCCTGGCCAGAGAGTTCACTGTCTAGGCTGCTGCTGAAACTCATGTCGCGTACTTTCCCGAGCCTGCTATTGAAGTTCGGAATAAAGTCACAAGATTTACAGCATTTAATGGTATTTAAGCATAATGGTGAAGATCAGTTTGGGGTTTGCATCCATTTCCTCTCAACAACTAGTGTAGCATGGCCCAGGTTTGGGTTAGTTACATGATTTTTATGTTGGTCTAACTTAAAACATAGAGAAGGAAATTGCAAATAAATGTGGAGTCAATAAAATAACTATTTGGATGCATATTTTTGTGGGTGGAATGATGTTCCCTAAATGGCCTTTCTAGACTGCCTGTTTCTTTGTGTAGTGGTCTTCATTCTGCTGGCCTTCCTTTGGCTAGAGTGCCTGTGTGTGTCTCCCACAGTTTCTCTGCCTGCATGTTGTTACATGGGGCCCAGGACTTTCACACGCACACAGGCATTGCTAGGCAGAGAGAATCTTAGAGAGGGTTGGAACTTGATTAACTTCGGTTCAGTTCTTTCCCCATAAGATGCTGAGCTTCCTGACCCTTACGAAACGAGCTAGACGTGAAACTCAACACCTGTCCTTGATAGCACCTAGAGCAGCTGTGTCTTTGCACTCCGGCTTTCTCTGCACGTGTAGCAGTAATTGTTAATAGACGTAGCACCAGCAATCACAGCCGGCTCGAGGTGGCCTTATTTTGCAAGCTGGCTGCAGGACAGACCACCACCGTTTTTTTATTTTTCTACTTTTTGGTGGGGGGTGCCTGGGCTAAGGTGAGCACAGTCCTTAGGAGCAGTAAAACTCGCCATAGTAAAGTAACGCTACCTTCTTTGCATGCCTCGGTGAGCGAGAGCCTCCTTTCTTCTCAGGCAGTTGTCCTGCGTCTCCCAGCTGCATGAACTTTGCTGCCAGTTTAGCAAGCTCAGGAATGTTCTCTGTTAAAACGCCCAATGTTTTATTAAGCCCTTTTCAATCTGAAGCTTGCCCCAGGCTCCTGATGTCCATCAGAGTGAGCATACAGTTCAGTAACCAGAGCACATCCTGCCGACTCCATAGCCTGCCATGGGGGTATAACCTCCCTGCTTGTTCAAACCCTAGCTCTGAAATGCTTCCACTTATTGGGGCTAAGAAATATATGCCAGACCCAGGCAGACGTGGAATAAAACGATTGACCCTAGAGCACAAACTATGCAGAAGTTCGGTCCTAGGTCCATCCTAAGATTTAACCATAACCAGTGACTCCAGCTTCCTGAGTTAGTCTGGAATGACATTTAATAAGACACTGCATCCGTCCCTCCCTTCACATTGATTTTTATATAAAGTTTGTGCCCTGACTCTTGTACAAGAGCCAAGTTCAGCATCTGACTTTGCTCGAAAGTACAAAACACTTCACTTGAAACGTCTGTAAAGCACAGAGGAAGGAAAGGAGACCAATGTCTTTCTGAATTCTGATGAATTTCACCTCCTCTACTGGATGTAGCAATGGGTGTTAGAAAGAGAGAAGGCAGCACCCACTCTTCTACTTACAAGCGGGTTGAACATGTATTTGAAATACCAACTTAGTTCTGTTTGCTGCTATATTCAGATATTACCCTAACGCTTTCTGTCATCCGTGCACCTCCGGTGTAGCTATTTGGCCGGGGAAACAAGGGTGGAACATGCCAAATTAAAATGGTTCTGAAGCAGCGGCCTGGCTCATAACTCTGTGCGTGCACACGTCAACTATGGTTTATGGCACTGGGCTCTACTGTGTCTCTTTGGTGTTTCCCGAGAGCTCGTGTGCATGTGGCTAGGGCCTGGAACCGGCTGTTGCCATGATGCAAATGGAGCTCTGACAATCCTTTCCCTAGAATACTTGCCAGTGGTTGGCCAGTGTCCCTGTCCGCCAGCCGGAATGCGGGACGCGGACGGGCACTTCAGGGAGTCTCCTGCTGTCCAACCGGTCTAGCTAGTGCTAGGCCAGAGTGAGCCTTGTGATCAGACCGTAATGCCTGGGTCCGGGTCCAGGTCTGGGTGCAGCAGTTCACACGTACAGCGTGGGCTCCTGCTTCCCTACCGCAATGGGGCTCTTCTCTTCCCCTCCCGCTGCTCAGGGGAGCCCAGCCATGGGCCCGTGCTCCAAACTGTCCTTTGATCATCCCAGGAAGGAGAGCAAAATCTGCTTCCATGCCACTGTCACCCCTGTTTGAGTCCCATCTCTCTGACTGATGTAAAACGGGAGTGGGGTGCCTGCCGCTGGCACTGCCCGCATGCAGCGGTACCGGCTGTGTCAGCCATGTTCAACTGGGATGTGCCTGCTGCCCAGCAAGACGCCCTTGCCCCAAGGTGACGGCCTGGCTGCCAACTCCCAGCTGAGCCCTCTGTACACGGCAGCCCAGGGGACAGAGCAGGCTTGGGAAGAAGCACGTTCGCGATAAGGCCACCTTAGCAGCTCCTCGCTCGGGGCAGGACACAGCCTCAGTGGCTGCTAGGGCTTCGCACAGCCCCTGCCATGCAGAACCGACCAGCACTTCTCCCCGCAGCGCCAGGGCTGAGTCTGGGATGGCCTCCTCCAGCACCTGGTGCTGCGCAGCCCCGCAGCTCCCTCCAGGGACAAGCTCGGACCCGCCGAGCCTCCTCCAGCCCCCTGTGCAGGCCCGGCGTTCCGGCCATCTGCCTGCCATGGCCTGGCCCCGTGCAGCCCTGGCACTGGTGTTGCGGTGGATGGTAGCGTGTTAACCAATAGAACTGCATTGCTGCCCAGTACATCATTGTCCGACGGCCCGGAGCAGAGGTCTGTGCGCTCTGGCTGTGGAAGGTGGCTGTAGCATCCCCTACGCAGGGCTTATTAAACTGCTGGCAAGTGTTTACAGGCTGTCCTGCCCCAGGAGGCTAACAAAGCAATTCTGTCTCTCCAGCCCTTAGCGAAGCGGGGAATGGGACTGCTTCCCTGTCGCAGATCCTTGCAGTCAGAGGAGCAGGGCTGCGTGTGTTTGCTGAGGCTTAGCGGTCCCTTTCCATAGTTACCAGCGAGTACACCCCGTGTTCTCTGCTTTGCTATTTACCAGTGTCTGAGTGCAGGGTACAAAGCCCGCTTGCTCTCCGAGCGAGCTGCTCGCAGGCCTCGCCACCGGGCCAGGCGCTGGGTTCTAGTTCTGCTCTCACGGAAAGAAAGGCACAATCTAACCTGGGGGAAAGCAATGTCGGGCTCAGCTGAACAACGGCGCCATCCTGGCTTGCGTGATTAGCTTCTGCCTGGCCGGAGCCTCCCTTTTATATTTGTGAGCTCCCAGCGTCTAATTGCAAAGAGAACAGCCGTGGGCCTCATGTTGTTTCTGACAGTTATTTAGTTGAGTAGCTCGGAGGGATTGGAACGCTGGCTTCAGTCTGAGCCTCTGTCACAATATCGGATGATGTTGCTTCCCTGGCCATGGACCTAATCCCCAAATCTCAGCTGCAGGAACAGAGAGAAGGATTCTGCTCCAGCACTGCCCCTGGAGGGAGGTGGGGCTGTGACAGCGGCGACTCCCGGGCTGAACGGCCGAGTCCAAGAGCCAGACGCTGGCGCTGGGGCTGTTACAGAGGGGCATGGTGCGGGATGTAACGCACACTGGCCAGGGCTGTGCACAAAGGGGTGAGTTTCATGCTTTGGCGTCTCCCCTCCAGAATCATAGAATCACACTTCACATAAGGTCTCAGGGCAATGAGTTCAGGCCAGTCACTGTTGTGTCTGTTACAGCCACGCCCGCAGACCCGGTCAGGGGTCAGGGCCCTGCACACACGAGTAACAAAGCCCCCTAGTACCTGCCCCAAAGAGCTGACCGTCCAATAGGGCCAGAATCTCCGATTCAGCCCAGCTCTGACTGGCACAAGGAAGGGAAAGCAAAGGCAGTTTTAAGCCGCCTCTGGCCTCCCTTGGTCCTGGGGCCAGCCAGGACTGGGTCTCTTTCCCCCACATAGGCTGGTGTGTGGCTTTCACCTGCTGCAGGAATGTTGGGGCTGATGGCCACAGCTGTGTGTCCCAAGCTGCATGCTGAGACTTTAACCACGAGTTGTCTGGGGCCCGGGTGTCTAGCATGCTTCAAACCCGAACACTCCTGCTGCATTGATAGCGCTGGATATTTCTGTATCCAACATTGAAACCCGAGGAAACGCCCCTGAAGCTAGCAGGAGGGGAACCCAGACACATCCAGCTGAGTCTGAAATCACCGTGGTGTGCGCTGGACACCTTAATCCGTGGTCTCCTCCACCCGACCCTCCTCCACCCCTTAGTGTCTGTAAAACCCACTTCAGGCCTTTGGGAGGGGGACCAGCTTTTAGTCTGTCCGTACGACACCCAGTGCAACAGGTCCCTGATCCCTGACGGGGTCTCTTGGTATAACCGCAGGACAAGTTGCCTTCTTTCATATGGCAAGAGAGGTGATTAGCAATACTGGGTCAGACCAATGGTCCATCTAGCCCAGTATCCTGTCTCTGACAGTGGCCAATGCCAGATGACCCAGAGGGAATGAACAGAACAGGAAATCATGGAGTGATCCATCCCTGTCATCCACTTCCAGCTTCTGGCAAACAGAGGCTAGGGACACCCAGAGCACGAGGCTGCGTCCCTGACCATCTTGGCTAATAGGTCTATCAATGGCTTTCCTCCATGAACTTACTTAATTTTTTTTGGTACCCCATTATACTCTTGGCCTTCACAAAGTCCCCTGGCAAGGAGTTCCACAGGTTGACTGTGCGTTGTGTGAAGAAATACTTCCTTTTATTAGTTTTAAACCGTCTGCCTATTAATTTCATTGGGTGACCCCTGGTTCTTGTGTTAAGTGGAGGAGTAAATAGCACCTGCTTGTTCACTTTCTCCACACCAGTCATGATTTTATAGACCACCATCAGGGGCTCGTTCACCTGCACATCTACCAATGTGATATGTGCCAGCAATGCCCCTCTGCCATGTACATTGGCCAGACTGGACAGTCTCTACACAAAAGAATAAATGGACACAAATCTGACATCAGGAATCATAACATCCAAAAAGCGGTGGGAGAACACTTTAACCTCTCTAACCACTCAGTGACAGACTTGAAGGTGTCAGTTTGGCAACAAAAAAACTTCAAAAACAGACTCCAAAGAGAGACTGCTGAACTCGAATTAATATGCAAATTAGACACAATTAACTTAGGCCTAAACAGAGACTGGGAATGGTTGGGTCATTACACTAATTGAATGTTTTCCCCCCCATGTTAAGTTCTCCTCACACCTTCTATGGGTCATCTCGATTATCACTTCAAAGTTTTTTGTTCTGCTGCTACTGATAGCTCATCTCAATTGATTGGCCTCTTACAATTGGTATGTGTACTTCCACCTTTTCATGTTCTCTGTAGGTATAAATATCTTCTGTCTGTGTGTTCCACTCTATGCATCCAAAGAAGTGGGCTGTAGTCCATGAAAGCTTAAGCTCAAATAAATTTGTTAGTCTCTAAGGTGCCACAAGTACTCCTGTTCTTTTTGCGGACGGCTGCTACTTTGTAAAGTATTCAAAGTGTGAGCATACCATGGATTTATATAGCGGCACTACAATGTTTTCTGTCTCATCTATCCCTTTGCTAATGGTTCCTACCATTCTGTTAGCTTTTCTGACTGCCACTGCACATTAAGCAGATGGTTTCAGCAACGTTCAAATAGCCAAGGCCAGACTAGTGAGTCAATGGGTAGCTTCGGAAGTGGCTTTCAGTACGCCTGAGATGCCACCAGCAAACAGTTGTTTTACAGTGTGGTCCATAGTTGTGACCCGTGTCCACTGTCATGTTGTGCACTGTCTCGTATCCTCCAGAGATGTAAGAGATGTGATCCCAGCCATGCAACGTTCTGAAATGGCTCCGTGTGGACCACTGTTTCCAGAGTAGATTGAAACGTGGAAATTGTTTTGTGAGATGGGCTACCAGGTATTTGTTTGGGGCATTAGCATTACCTCAGAATTCTTTCCAAAGTGCCTCAGGATTGAATGAGGATCCCAAAATGGCTTGTGAGATTTCAGCTGTGTCTTTGGTTCCAGAGGTCCTGGTGAATTCAGATTGGCCATGCTTCGCTTGTCCTTGGAAGCTGCTCCACGGGTCTCTCTGGATCTCGGGTGGGGATTTGTGTCTGTGGACGGTGTTGATTTGAATGTTCCAGTTAGAATTCCCACGGCAGGATTAAGCAGCACGCCCAGAGCCTTGGTGTGGGTCCCCCGCCCAGACTAGTGCGCAATATTCAGCAATCGATGCCACTGGCTGTTTGCGGGGTGTCTGCCTCCGCATCCCAAGTTGTGCCCAGGAGATTTTTGGCTGAGGTGACTCCTTGCTTTTACCATTATGCACGTCTTTCCCACCCGAGCTGTAAAAGTCAAACCTCCGTCCAAAGTCCCCCTCCTCCCCCCGGATTGGATGGGCTCATTTCAGACCTGCTGACTGCAAAAGGTCCCACTCGGTGGTTCCTTGGTGGCTCTGTTTAGATGAAAGGCTTGGGGTAGGGCAGTATCTTTGGAATACTTTGGAAGGCTTGGGGTAGGGCAGTATCTGCCATTCTCCTCAGGTCAGTGGGGAGTGTCGCTGACGGCGGTGGGGTCTTTGCCTTGTACCTCGAGCAATGTCCTTCGCACAAAGAGACGTGTGTGAAATTGTCGGGCAAGTCACTGCGCAGAGCTGTACATGCGAATGCCGATAACGACAGAGGGCAAAGCCCCCAGACGTCTCCGGCTAGTGAGAGCTGGGTCCATTCTTGGCCCCAGTCGGCAGGGTTTGGCTGGCTGCGGCTTGGCGAGGGGGAGGCGTCTGGAGCTATTGGTGAGAGATGGGGTGTGGTGGGAACGTGGCACAAAAGGGGCAGGCATGTGACACTGCTCTGCGCACCGTGTCCATAGAGGGGGGAGCTCTCCTGATAGCAGGACCCCGGGAAGGGGGAGAGGGCAGCAAATGGAGCAGGGCTCCACCCTCCCCAGAACCCTGGGGGGTGCAGCCTGCCCCCACCGGTGTTGGGAGCATGCAGAGCGGATGGCTGTTTACTGAGCTGTCACCTTGAATTTACCCAGTGCTACTGTTCCATGTCTCTGTGGCGCACGGAGAAGGTCAGGCCATTCGTCATCCCAGCCAGTCCGTGTCCCCAGTGACTGTCCCTGCCCAGGCCACGGTGGTGTCTCTCCATCTCCTGAGTGAGGTCAAACCAGTGCTCAAGCCGGTGCTTTCCTGAGAAATGGCGAAGCAGCATGTGCGTGCCGGGCTACTGGCGTCCCAGCCGCGCGTCTGCACTGCTCCCGAAGGGACGCGCGGCTCGTCCCCGTAGGCACACAGGTGGGAAGAGCCGTACGGTGCCTCCTGCTGTCCACCACAAGGGTCACAGCACGGGGGGCAGCATCAGCCCCGAGGCTGCTTCTCCCCCCCACCCCGTGCAGGCTGGCGCAGGATGTGACCAGAGCCTGGACTCCCCCCTCCCCCCGGGGAACCCAGTGGGGGGGGCAGTCATCCGTGCCAGGCAGCGAGGGCTACGCAGCATTCGGCCCTGTGGGAGCAAGGAGGGCCAGGGCCTTGGTGTGTCTGAGGCACGGCCCAGTCCCGGCCGGCTCATGGGGCAGTGTAGCTGTGCACTGCCCCTTCGGCGGGGCTCAGAAAGTCATGGCCCAGCCCCACCTTGTCTCCTGTGGGGGGCCCTGGTTCGGGAGCCCCTTGTCAGCCCTGACTCAGCCCCCGCCCCACTTCCCACCCGTTCTGCCTGGGTGAGGGCCTCAGAACAGGGCTGACAGTGGCTTTGTCGCATCAACAGTGACGCAGGCTGTGGGGCTGGTCTCTTGGGGCGCCGGCCCGAGAGAGACAGGCCAAGATGCTGCAGAGACTCCGGCACCGAACGGCTTCCCCCGCCTGGGGTGGGGTGGCGGGGAGGAGGCCAGTGCCCGCGGCAGGGCGGCAGTCCCAGGCTCAGAGGTGGGGGTTTCAGAAGCATTTGACCCCGACCAGAGTCTGCTGCGGTTGGGGTGAGGCTCAAAACGCCCATTGACTCCAGTGGTGCAGCTAGGCGGGTGCTGAGCCCCTGGGAAGGGCAAGTGGGCTCGGGGGGAAGGGAGGGCTGAGACCCAGGCCCAGAGCCTGGGCAGGGCGGTGAAGCTGGAGCACAGGGGAGGGGGTGACCGGCCTGCTGACAAACATCACTGTCCCTGCGCCCAGACGCTTTCAATCTTAGCAGAAGACAGAGCCCACAGCTGTGGGTGCCCGTTTAGCAGTGAGATGGGAGGTGCACCGGCCAGCAGACTGTTCCCGCACGGTGTCACCGCCACAGCAGCAGTGCAACCCTGCCCTTTGCTCCTGCAACACAGCCCCACGCTGTGCCGGGGCTTGAGCCAACCAGGCAGCTGGAGCTGGGCAAATATTGCAAAACACTCACTGCACGTACCGGCGCTTGTCCTAAAGAGGATTTCGTTTGGCCCTGCTCACGCCGGGGGTGTGGGGCGGGGCATGAATGGAAACCAAATTTTAAATTTCCATAGATGAGCGTTCAGACTGGAACTGCTTGTATGATAACGCCTACGAGTCGTCAGCTGGGACAGAGCTCCAGCACCACAGCACAGGCTCTAATGCTTGAGCAGAAGGAGTAACTCCAGGAGCTGGCTGCAGTATTAGGTTGTTATCCTCTCTGGCTATGTCAGCACTGCAGCTGGGCAGACAGACTCACGCTAGGGCAGCTCAAGCAAATGCGCTAAAACTAGCACGGTGGATGCTGCAGTGTGGGTGCTCGAGCCCTGGGGCCAAGCCCAGGGGCCAGCCGAGCCACGGCCATTTTTAGCACGCTCGCTCCAGCAGAATAGCACAAGTCTGTCTGCCAGGCCAGGAGGCTGGCTCCCCGCTGCGGCGGGGGACGTAACCCATTCACCCAGCATTTCCTCCCTGCACAGTCAGCCAGGCAGGGAACCGAGACCAGGCCAGGTGACCCCACAGCTCAGTACCGAATACCCAGAACAGCTCCAGTGCAGAGCGTGAAAGAGCTGGACTACAAATGCTGGTGCACTCCTGTCCGCTCTGCGGATGGCACGAGCCTGGGGGTGGGGGTCTCACTGGGAATTAGCCACCAGGGCACTGCCAGGCTCACTCTGTGCTCCTCTAAAACAGAGCAGCCGGTGTCCCTGGCTAGCTCAGGCTCCCAGCTGGGGCCCGGCTGTGCCGGCAGGGGCAGGAGCAGCGCAGCGCCAAGGAGCTCCGCTGCGCACCGTCGGAATCCGACCCTGCCGATGTGTGGCAGGCAGGAAGGAGCGTTTTATAGGCTCGTCCTGTCCTGACCCCTATCGCAGCCCCACAGCGACCCTCAAATTCAAAGGATTAATCCTCTGAGGGGCTACAGACGGGACCCCAAACCACTTCTCCCCACGGCCTTCCTGCCATGACCTGGCACCGTGGTGAAGGATGAAACAGCCACGGACCAAGTCTGGACTCTGTTTAAAAGCGAGGCACCACTGAGAACGGCAGGCGGGAGCTCAAGGTCTGGAAATGGTGGAGGATCTCTCAGAAACCTGGGCTTGTGGATGGCTGAGGCTGGCCCGGCCCTGCTGGAGAGACTTTTCAGCACTACAGTAACTACTGAAAGCAGCCACTGGATGTCAGCTGTGCTCTAACCGATGCGGGGATAGTGTGGTGGGGGGTCCGCAGGCTCCGAGTGGTAGCTGAAGGCGCCCGGACTGAGAATCGCTAAGTGATGACTTTGAAAGTCCTGCGTTTTGTTGTTTTCTGAAAGGGGCCTTGGGGCAGCTTGGAAATCAGTGTTTCACCAAACTCCTTTAAGGAAAACAAGGAATTTCACCATGGCCAAAGTGCTGGATCCAAGCCAGCCTTAGGACTCCCGAGGGCCGTTGTTTGCACGCTCACGTGTTCTGAAGTGCAAGGTGTGGGATTTAGCTGGGTTAGAACAGGTCACGTGGAGTGGTGAAAAACTGCTCCACTCTGTTGGGGCTTCTCCCAGGGCACCCCCTGCTGGGTACCAAAGAACAGACACTGGCAAACCCAGGCCCAGCTCAGCCCCTCTCCAGAGACACCTGAATCCAGCCCTGGCTCTGGGCATTGCAGCTTCGTTCAAGCCCCCCAAGAGCAAGGTTGGGCTATTGGGAGACCTCGGCCTGCAGCTGGAACCCAGCTCTGTGATTCACGGCGCAGCAGCTGCACAGCGACTCGGTCGCTGAGCCCTTGTGCGGTGTAAAGAATTCCTGATGCTAATACGAGCCTGCCTCAGGGCCCAGGGTCGAGTCAGGCCAGGTTAGTGGTTCGAAGGGGTTGTGGGCCAGGGCACCTGGGTTCTGTACCCAGCTCTGTTGCTGACTTGGGCTGTGACTTTGGACCTCTCGGGTTCTCACTCATCCTAGCAATGAGATAGTTCAACTTACCTGCTCACGGCATGTGTGACCCCCCCCTCCTCCCAGCAGTGCTGTGAACCCAGCCCAAATGGCTGCTGCTAACAGCTTATAATCCATGACACGGACTGACCCAACCAGGCTGGTTTCGCTCTCCAGGCTTCGCGAAGAGCCTGCATGGTGACCAGTCCTTTAGTTATACGAGCGCTATCCACGGTGAGCCCCCAGCTGCAGTTACTGTGGGCTTCCGGCGGAAGGGACTCACCAGCGGTCTGCCTCGGAGGGACTGGTGCCAGCAGCGTTCCGTGCGCCCTTGCGGGAGAGGTGGATGAGAGAAGGGGCTGGCAGCAGGATACTCAAGGGCTGAATGAGAGCAAGAACAGCCAACCCGTCCCCTCCTCACTCTGTGCCCCATCAGAGAATTATTCTCCTCCTCCCTGAGGCTCCAGCAGTAGACAGGGCCCTCGCTGGAAGCAGGGGCTTGTTGTTGGCTATGACACCTGCCCCGTCTTCGGTGCTGGACACGCAGGTGAAGACAACTGGATGTGGGTGGCGGGAGTGAACAAGGGCTGCTTTTGATTCTCTGGGATGTCTGAGCAATGTTTAAACACCTTCTAAACCCGACACCCTGGCCCCTCTCCTCATGCCTTGTGAAGTCGGCTGCTGACCGGGGCTGAATTGGATTCAGCATCTCACTCTCAACTCTGCGGGTGAGGCCAAGCTCCACTACGGGAAGTAAGGCTCGAGAGGTGAGAGAGCTACCAGCTGGGCCACACCGTCGCCTGTATTTCCAGAATGCCTGCTCAGCCCCAGGCCGGCAGACCTGCATTGGAACGCTACGGGGACCGGCCTCGCGAAGGTGCTGGGAGTTCATGGCATCGGTGCCGAGGTACCAACTAATGATAGAAACAAAACCCCCGGCTACTTGGCAGTTCCTATAATAGCTTTTTAATAGGGCTGTCAAGCAATTAAAAAAACTAAATCACGATTAATTGCGGTTAAACAATAATAGAATACCTTATTTAAATATTTCTGGATGTTTTCTACATTTTCAAATATATTGATTTCAATTACAACACAGAATACAAAGTGCTCACTATATTTATTTTTTATTACAAATATTTGCACTGTAAAAAACAAAAGAAATAGTATTTTTCAATTCACCTAATACAAGTACTGTAGTGCAATCTCTTTATCATGAAAGTGCAACTTACAAATGTAGAATTATGTATAAAAAAAACCCCTGCATTCAAAAATAAAACCACGTAAAACTTTGGGGCCTACAAGTCCACTCAGTCCTACTTCTTGTTCAGCCAATCGCTCAGACAAACAAGTTTGTTTACATTTGCATGAAGATAATGCTGCCCACTTCTTGTTCACAATGTCACCTGAAAGTGAAAACAGACGTTTGCATGGCACTGTTGTAGCAAGATATTTACGTGCTAGATGTGCTAAAGATTCATACATCCCTTGATGCTTCAACCACCATTCCAGAGGACACGTGTCCATGCTGACGATGGGTTCTGCTTGATAACGATCCAAAGCAGTGCAGACCGACGCATGTTCATTTTCATCATCTGAGTCAGATGCCACCAGCAGAAGGTTGATTTTCTTTTTTGGTGGTTTGGGTTCTGTAGTTTCCGCATCCGAGTGTTGCTCTTTTAAGACTTCTGAAAGCTCCACACCTTGTCCCTCTCAGATTTTGGATGGCACTTCAGATTCTTAAACCTTGGGTCGAATGCTGTAACTATCTTTAGAAATCTCACATTGGTACCTTCTTTGTGTTTTGTCAAATTTGCAGTGAAAGTGTTCTTAAAACAAACGTGCTGGGTCATCATCTGAGACTGCTATAACATGAAATATATCGCAGAATGCAGGTACAACAGAGCAGGAGACATACAATTCTCCCCCAAGGAGTTCAGTCACAAATTTAATTAACACACTTTTTTAATGAGTGTCATCAGCATGGAAGCATGTCCTCTGGAACAATGGCCAAAGCATGAAGAGGCATATGAATGTTTAGCGCATCTGGCACGTAAATATTTTGCGACACCAGCTACAACAATGCCATGCGAACACCTGTTCTCACTTTCAGGTGACACTGTAATTAAGAAGCGGGCGGCATTATCTCCTGTAAATGTAAACAAACTTGTTTCTCTTAGCGATTGGCTGAACAAGAAATAGGATTGAGTGGACTTGTAGGCTGTAAAGTTTTACATTGTTTTGTTTTTGAGTACAGTTAGGTAACAAAAAACCCTACATTTGTAAGTTGCACTTTCATGAAAAAGAGATTGCATTACAGTACTTGTATAAGGTGAATTGAAAATACTATTTCTTTTGTTAATCATTTTTACAGTGCAAATATTTGTAATAAAAATAATATAAAGTGAGCAGTGAACACTTTGTATTCAGTGTTGTAATTGAAATCAATATATTTGAAAATTGTAGAAAAACATCCAGCTGGAGGTGCTGGAAACCCTCCGTTGATCACCATGCTTGGTTCTTTAATGACCAAGGCACAGGTGCTGCCCTCGGTGGGATGGGCTTTGAGTTCTTGGTGCTGACCCTGTGCCACCGGGACCTTTTCCACTCTCCTCCTTGGCTGCAGCTGTGCAATGTGGTGAGAGAAGGCAGCTTGCTCTGGCCAGCTGAGCTCCCAGAACTCCTGGCAGCAGAACTGGTTTCCTGCTAGGCCTCTGAGACACCCCAAGACCTCAGGGCCCTCCCTCGCTACCTTAGTCCTTTTCTCTGCTTCAAGCAGCTGGCTGGGATGGGCCAGAAAATCGGGTTCTCAGGCTGGCAGGAGCCTCGTGTTAAAGATAATGGCAAAGGGCTGCAGCTCACAAAAACGTCTGCGCTCTGTCCCCCCCCCCCCCCCCCCCCCGACCTCCCCGCAGCTGCATCCCCAGCAAGATGTCCCTGACTTGCTTCTTGGGAAACTAGTGGGTTAGACCATAAATCCTCCTTTGATTCCTGTGCCGGCTCCTGAATCCCAGTTCGTACCTTGGCGTTCTGCCCGGCGGATGTACTTACGCATGGCCAAAGACTAGCTATGTTGATTCTGGCTGATGCCACGTTAGTTAACATGATTTATCAGTTTAAATTAGGTGGCATAATCCAAGCATTTTCTTGCTTCGTGTCATGTACTCTGCCTGGAGGCAGGGCGTTTGCCCACCGTATTAGGGCTGGCAAACAATAGAGTGCGCTGGAACCTGAACGAGAAGAGGCCCAGAAGCTGCTACTAAACGTGAAACCTAGAATGACCCTGCTTGGTGAACTAACGATCCCCTGTACACACCTGCCTGGGTGGAGACGGCCAGAAGGTCACACCCAGAAAATTTCGCTCCGAAAGGGCTGAAATTCGGCTAGTGTCACCAGCTGATACTTTTTCTAGAAAGTAGCATCACTTTCAAATTGGATCCTTCTGCTCCTGTCTGCTTAAAATAGAGATGGCCACTGTTCTGGCGCTTGCAACTCCTGGCTCGCTTTCAGGCTTCTGAGATCCCCTTATACTCTGAGATGTCACCCAAGTATTAACCACTGGTTGAGCTCTGACAGCCAGTTCACTGTATTGCCTCCGAATGAGCCTGTGTGGTTGACAGCCGTGGCCTGTAGGTGCCAGTCTTGTTCTGCTCAGTAAGCAGCCGAGCTGGAGGTAGGAATTTGTTCCTCGACTCCATTTTTTAGGTAGAAGAAGAAGAATACTTTATTCCATTGTCCTTTTCCACCGGGTCCCTAAGCACGTTCCAAGCCCAGGTGCAGCCGGTGACTCCCCAGGAAGGACTATCTCTGTCTCGCACATGGTGTAAGGGAGGCGCAGAGAGCAGAAGGCCTGAATTTTCCAGTGTTGGCTAGTTTTGGGTGCCTCCATTTTGGGGTATCCAAGGCGGGAGAACCAGGGCCTGATTTAAGAGGGTCTGAGCAGCTGCAGCTCCTGCCAGCCTCAGCACCTCTGAAAACCCGGCCCCAGGAAACCCAAGCCAGGCACCCAAAATTAAGGTCAAGGACTTGGGAGCAAGTGACTTGGCCAAGGTCACTCAGCAAGTCATTGGCAAGAGCAAGGATCGAACCCACCTGTCACTGTCCGTGCCACGTGCTGGCCACTAGACCATGCTCCCCGCTGCTGGGGTGTAGGCGAGACACTGCGCATCCTCCTTGTGCTGGCTGTTTGCATGAGGGAAAATCTCGTCACAGAAGCGGGGGCTCTGCCCTGAGATTGCATCCAGAGAGAGGTAACACAAGTACAGCTTCTCAGGGCCTTTCCCCCTTCCCGGGCTGGTCCCGTCCAGCAAGGAAAAAACACTTTGCCCCAAGTTCCACAACTTTATATTAAAATGGTTCTGTTCGAGCTAGTTCCTTAAACTGGGGAAAGGCTCAGGAGAGGGATGGGAGGAGTGTCTGTCTGTCTGTCTATAACCAGTTTGCCATTCCGTAAAACTAAGGGAAAAGATTTGTAATAGCCCCTCAATATCTGGGACTTACTGCCTCAGTCTTGATCCGTTTTCAACAGTCTCCTACCACCGTTTCAACTCAGGTCACTGGCCAGCGATCGCAATGACTGTCTCGCTGGGATGTTTGTGATCTCGGCCCATTCCCCAGCTGCACCAAACTGCTGCCGGTGCTGCTGCTTTTGCCCTAGATGCGGTTCCTCCTGTCTAGGGTTGAATCAGGGGGACAGGGCAGTGTCGGAGCTGCCTGCACTCCCCCTGCCCGTGCCATGGTGCCCCTGTGCTGCAGCCAAATACAGGAGCCCTGTTTGTAGGACGGGTGGATGGGCACCTTCTATCTGAAAGCTAAATTCACTCCCTTACAAATGTGGCATTTAAGAACCAGGCCCAGGCTTGGTAAAATCTCTGTTCGATACCCTGCCCTCCTTCCTCAATGGAGCAGCCTCATTTGCTAACTGGCCCCATTCCCCACTTCATGCAACAGAATGAAATAACCAGTCCACTAACATTCCCGTGCTCACCGCGCCCTTGCTGTTCCCCTCCCTCCTTGCCAGGCAGGCTATGCCGGGTTCTTCCCTGGGCAGGTGCCTGTTGGAACAATGCTAAGTGAAAGGCTGGCCTGCGTTGTGGGAGTTTGTGATAGTTCTCCACAGCCAGCAAGTGGATTCCCTGGGATGCTGAGAGCAGAAAAGGGATTTCTGAGGGCCCCAGACCCAGAGCCTTCCCCAGCTCCCCCTGTCCACCAGCCTTGTCCGGAATCTGCTCAGGCCAGGCCTGCTGCAGGGCCTCGGGGTGGGTCCAGCATGTGTCACAGACACTGCCCCAGGGGAATGTTTGCCCTGCTCTGCAAAGCAGAGGGACCCGCAGGAGCGTGGCAGAGCTGGGCAGAGGAGGGAGGTTCTGTCCCACACCTGAGCCCGGTGTGCGGTCATTTCCTCTCGGAGCCCGGTGCTACACAAAGGGTGCAGAGTCTAGAAAAAAGGGAATCCCCTCCACACCCATCTTTTTCCAGCCACTCCCCCCCTCACTGCTTCTGAATTGTTTCTTTAGGTCTTGTGAGCGTGAAGATATAAACCATGCCCAGCACTACTGCCTCCTACCCTGAAATCCCAACCACCTGCTGGGTCCATCACACCTGCAGGTGAGGGAGGTTCTCCCTTAGCAGCAGCTCTGAGCCCAGCTGTGCCATGCTCTCACTCCATGAATTGGGCCTCGGTTTCCCCATTTCTCAAGCAGGGATACTGACTTTCTGACCTGCCTGTGCATCTAACCATCACTATTCGTTTAAAATCAGCTGCTTGCACCACCCCGTAATGCTGGGTCTTGGAGTCGACGGCAGAGCCGAACTCCCAGGATATTCATATTCCAGCATAAGCGAGACATGCTAATTCTGGTGGCTGTCCTGGACCGGTGACCAGGGAGGGTGGGCACCTTTTCAAAGGCACAAAGTTCTGTGCCCAAGATGGTAGCAGATCCCAAACCTCCCACCTGCCATCAAACAGCACCAGCTCATGTGCATTCGGTCGTCAGCGGGCTGCCCGCTTTGTGCCCCCAGCCGTGCTCTTTGGTGAGTAGAGGAGCGGCTACCCAAGCTGCCCGTCCAGGAGGGTGAGCATTCAGAACCATGGCCACTCCGAAAAACTCCTGCCCTCGTCTCTCTGATCAGCAGGGAAGTGTGACAGCTACTCCCATGCTGCTAGCAAGGCTGTGTACGGTGCACCTAGTCGTCTTCCTCACTGGGCTGTGGGCTGGATCGTGGGACTACATGGGCATTTCAAATGGCAGTGCCCTCAGCTGGGCTGCAGCGCTGTAAACTGGTAAATGCTAACACGACAGCGAGCTGCTGAGACCTGTCCCCAGTCCCCCGGCAACATTGTCCAGAGCTCCCAGGATATAGAACAGCGCCTGTCGTGATCTGCCAGGGCAGGTGGGATTTCCAGGGTGGCGGGACAGGAGGACCCCTGGGCTTCCTGTCACCAGCAGGGATGGCGCGCTGGTTTGAGAGGGGGACACACGTTCTGAGATGGCTGCTTTAAAAAAACCAAAAACATGAGAAAGTTGATTTCCCCCCCCCCCGTCCCCCCGTGTCACTGAACCACTGACCTCCCTGAGTGCCTGGGTGTATCCTGGGGGCAGCCTCAGCTGCGTCGTGTCTCAGTCTGCCACTACCTGCAGGAATTCTCCAGCATGGTAAATAGTGCTCGTTATTCTACCTGCCCTGCTAATGTACCTGCAAAGGGACTCAATCTCCAGCACTCCCCAGCACACAGCTGCTGGGAATATTGTAAGAGAGCTGCCAGTCACCTGAATGAACCACATCTGCAAATCTGCACTGCAAAATTCAATTCAATCCATAAAACAGAGGGTCCCACACAAGGAGTTCTCAGTCAGCAAGACAGGAACTCTTCCCATATCTGTCTGTTGCTCTTGAAATGTACAAGAGGCTGGAGCCCCTTTGGCTGGCTTCCCTTTGTGAATTTGCAACAAGACTCAAAAGCAGTGTGCAAAAAAAAAAAAAAAAAAAAAGGGCACGCGAAAGAGAAGAATTTGTTCAGTTCTTACCAGTTCCCCAAGCCTGGCTCTGTGGTGCTGTTCCCAGCTGTTTCTTTTCAGCAGCTGTTGACACCTCCACGTTCAATTTCCTGAAGCGTGGCTCTGTTTCTGCTGCTCCCAGATCATTCTTCCCTTCTGCTCCTATTGACACGTTTACATTTGATTTCCCATTTTGGATTTTTGCTACCTTTCTGTCAGCGTTCGGACCAGTGAGATTACAGTATTGTGGGCTATTCACTCGCAGGGATGTGGAATTCTGCCTGGGAGTAGTTTTTAGGTTTTTTTTTAGGAGTGCTGTTTTCATGAGAGGTTGGTAAGAACTATAAAATTACTACAGCTGTAATGACAGGACTGCAAGTACAATATACTTCCAGTTGGCATCTTCCCCCTAGAGAGCAAATTATTCATTATTAAGTTTCATTTTCACATCTACATTGTTCTGCTATTGTGGGAGATGCCCTTTTAATATTTAATATTAGTAATTGGAAGAATGATATGCAAAAATGTTTCCAGTTTAGCTTCTGCACCGAGGCTCTCTGGTAAAGCACCCAGCAGAAGAGCTGGATTTTCACTGACATTTCATTGCACTGCTCTTATTACAGGGTCTGATCCTGCGAGGTGCTGAGCCTAATTCCTACTGACCCTAGCAGGAGTGGAGCGTGCTCAGCACCAGACAGCACTGCTCCTAATCTTGTTTAGATTTTTTTTTTAAAGTTCCCATGAGTATTTTCAACTACAATATTGAATTGATGATGTGACTATTTTCCAAACTAGAGCTGCAGCACCTGGCGCGTGGCTGGGGATGTGCAAAATATTATAATGCTTTTGAAGGACCATAGGCAGCATTCCTATCCTGAGAACTATTTCACCCTCACTCCCAACCGCCCTGCGCCCTGACAGACTAAGGCTGCACTACGCTCCCCAAGGGTTTGTCCACGTGGTAACTCAGCGCCCGCTGCTGTGCTCTGAGCAGCCCCATGGAACGGCCAGGCACGTGGCTGGGCTGGTGGCCAGGTGTTACTGCAGGGCTGAGCCATTACAAACGTTGACTATCTCCCCTTGTAAGTACTCTCACACTTCTTATCACACTGTCTGTACTCGGCTAGCTTGATTATCACTTCAAAAGTTTTTTTTTTTTTTTTTATTTTTTTTTTCTTAATTAATTGGCCTCTCAGAGTTAGTAAGACAACTCCCACCTGTTTATGCTCTCTGTATGTGTGTATATATATCTCCTCAATATATGTTCCATTCTATATGCATCCGAAGAAGTGGGCTGTAGTCCACGAAAGCTTATGCTCTAATAAATTTGTTAGTCTCTAAGGTGCCACAAGTACTCCTGTTCTTCTTGTCCCACAGCGTGTGCAGCCAGCCTCTCCCAGTTCCAGCACCTGCTATTTGCCTGGCTTTTAACGAGGACTGTCTTGTTACAGCTGAGCGCCTCATTGGTCAGGAAGGGTTTCACTCACCCGGTCCCGCCCACGGCACTGGTTCATGTGTGGACACTCCGGTAGCACGGTGCCAGGCAATGCCATGGAGCTGTGTGTGCTCACCACAGCCGCCCAGCGGATCTCATTCTCTTCCACTGCCGTCCCGGGTCCCCTTTCTCTGTGGACTGATGGTAAATGCTTTGCTGTACGTTTGCAAGGCCTGGCACTGGAAAGGTGAACTGTGCTGGGTAGTTGGTGGAAATGGTCACATAGGCCACCCTGACTGGATGCACCTGATCAGCCTGAGGGCTTGAAAAGGCCAGTTGGGTTCTGTATCGCTTGGGAAGAGGGAGCAGGCCTGGGGGTTAAGCAGGATGGGGACATTTCAGACAAACGGTAACCTTTTCCTTTCCAGATCTCCCAGGCCTGGCACGAGGGCCTGACTCACTGGCTGGGAGCAGCGCTTACATTAACTTGCTGCCTCTTTCCCATTGATTAGTTGCATTTGCATCCCTAGACCCATTTGTGAAGGGTGTAGCCAGATCCTCGAGTGGTGAGAGGTTTGACAGACATAGACCTGTTCTCCCCACCCCACTGTCAAGCAGTGGCCTCCCCCAGGTCAAATACATCTTCTCAGAGGTCACTTTCTGGGAGCAGAGCATTCACAAGACACTCCAACGAGCCTGGCCCAAGTACATTCAGCTGCAGGTCTTGTTGCATGTGGTGTTAGTGGCTGGACACACGGAGAGCTGGCTGGAAAGCTTGCTAGTGTGGGGATGGTTAATGCTGGGCAAAACCCCACTGCAGACCCCCCAAAGTAAGTCTGTTGCAGGGAGCACCCCGATGCCCCACACTTCCCTCCTCCTGCGGTGGGTGGGCTCCATGGGGTGCCATTACTGTGCAGTTGGCCCAGTGCTGAAAACTACTGGGTAGGTCAGGCTTTCAGAACAAGTATCGTATTTGGGGGGCATTCCTCACCTGGGGCTGGGTCGGCACCACCTGTGGTGAAACCCGTCTCCCCCCCTTCATGCCTGGGGGCACCCAGGTCTGCCCAGTTCCCACAGAGAGGCCTCTGCGAGGGCTGGGGCAGGCAGTACCATGGAGACAGGTGCGCCGCGTCCCCAGGTCTTCTCAAGGCACAGAGCTGGCAGGCATGAGAGCTCAGGGGCTCTGGGCTAGGTCCTCGACGCCCGGGTGGTCAGGCCTGATTTCCCAATGGCATTGGAGCAGTGGCAAACGCCTCTGCTGGCTCCCAGACCGATTCCACACCCGTGTGTAAGGCCAAAACCAGACAGCAAATGTGAAAAATCGGGACGGCGGTGGGGGGTAATAGGAGCCTATATAAGAAAAAGACCCCAAAATCAGGCCTGGCCCTATAAAATCAGGACATCTGGTCACCCTAGGGCTGGGACTGTATGTCCGGTGGCTAATCCCTAGTTCAACATGCTGGCTTCCCCTTTTGCAGTTGGGGGCTAGAGGCACAGAGAGACCAAGGCCCGAGTCCTGCAAGAGGGGTAGGCATTGCAATCCCTAGCCCCTGGGCAGCTCCCCCCGGGTCCCCGGCCTCACGCTGGGGGAAAGGAGGACAAACAAAATGGTGTTGAAATTCTTGGCCTGCTCACCTGGCTGTGCTGCTCTTCCAAACACTGGTGTCCTTCCCGGTCTTCCTGCCGCTCTCAGGGCTGCTCAGAGCACAGCGGCGGGAAGGGGCCCGTGTGTCCAGTGAGAGACCCCCTGCTTCAGGGCTTTGGCTTGAGCCGGGGCTCGGAGCTGCTCGTCAGGTGGGGGCGGCACCGGGCGTCACGCGCTGATTGATGGGAGCGGAGGTGTGAGGTGGGTTGAGCGGCAGTGTTGGGAGTGTCAGTGATGCCATGGGGCGCTGCATGGTACGTCGGCTCCGATCTGCCTCTCGGGGTGCCGAATGGCTCGCCCCGGGAGCCCCATCTCCTGAGTCCCAGCCCAGTGCCTTAACTGAACAACCAGCCTTCCTGCTGTATCCACTGTGACTTACCCCAAGCACCAGCGCCCTCTGCTGGGGGCTGCCTGGAAAGGGGCTGAGCGTGCTCCGCACATCTGGGGATCAGGCCCTGAGCCTATTAGCAAGGCGCAAAGGGCCGGGAGCCGCATCCCTATAAGAAGGGCCACGGGAGGATGAGCCTGAGCCACCATATTCCTGTGTGGGCTGAATCTGCGCTGAGGGCAGGGGGGCCTGGCCCTGGGCACTGGCCTGGCTGAGGGCAGGGGGGCCTGGCCCTGGGCACTGGCCTGGCTGAGGGCACTGGCCTGGCTCTGGGCACTGGCCTGGCCCCCTAGGGAGAATTCTATAGTCCAGGGAAATAACTCAACTCTGGGCCCCTCCAGCCCCCCCAAGAGTGCCGAGTCTCGTGCTTCTCTCACCCGCTTTCTCTGTGCTCCCTCCTCTTCACAGTGCAGCTACACCCCCTCCCTCGCCTTAGTGCTCCAGGCACCCCCAGAGCAGGAACAGCAGCAGCACCCGCCCCATGGCTCTCAAAGCTGACCTGACGGAGCCATTTTTAGCGGTAAAAGGATCGTTCAGTCTCCCTCCCCAACTGCATGAGAACATCAGAACGGCCAGACTGGGTCAGACCAAAGGTCCATCCAGCCCAGTGTCCTATCTTCTGACAGTGGCCAATGCCAGGTGCCCCAGAGGGAATGAACAGAACAGGGAATCATCAAGTGATCCAGCCCCTGTCGCCCATTCCCAGCTCCTGGCAAACAGAGACTAGGGACACCATCTCTGCCCAGCCTGGCTAATAGCCATTGATGGATCTACCCTCCATGAATTTATCTAGTTCTTTTTTGAACCCTGTTTTAGTCTTGGCCTTCACCACATCCCCTGGCAAAGAGTTCCCCAGCCTGACAAACTACAGCCTCACTGGAGCCTGCTACAAGCAAAGCTGGGTGACGGAGGCACCTGCCTGCGCAGGACAGCCTCTCTCTGCCCGCATCGTACCCCAGAGACGAGACCAGCGGAGGGGTTTGAGCTGTGGCTATGGGTGAGGCGGGGCGGCTGGCCAGGTGCTCTGCGGGAGGCCCTGCAGCTTTGGAATTTGCTCCCCTCCGCGGTCCAAAACAGCCTGACGATGTGCTGCAAACGAAGCTCATCTCTTCACGGGTATTTGAAAACCGGGCCGGGGGGAACATGTGTGTAAGTGGAGGGGGCTTGTTGGGGAGGGGTGGTCTCCGGTGCGTCGGTTTGCCAGGGCGGGGTATAGTGCGATGGTGGTGCCCCTCGGGGGCCAGTGTTGTGGTCAGAAGTTCTGACGCGGCCCTGCAGAGACGCTCACTTTCATGTCAGCGTTGGTGCCCTTCTAACTCAACCCGTTGCTGTTCAGAAACTTTGGTGCAAACAGACCCGGCACATTCCTGTACGGGGCTTACAAGCCCTGTCCATGGCCACTCGCCGGGGCACACCTTCGTTGGCTTGGAAGGAGGGAGGCGCAGACCCGGAGGCTGGATGTATTTATGTGGCCATCTGGAAACTGCAGGGTGAAGAGGAGCCCACTTAGGAAGCAGAAACTGTCCCCTGGGACTTGGGTGACCAGTCACACAGCATGAAGAGCAAAGACTTGAAGCTACAGTTGTGGTGACTGCCTCCCCGGGCTGCCTGGCACTCACGTGGGCTGGTGAGCACAGAACGTGCGAGAATGACTATGTCTGTGAAAACTGAGGCCTGCTTGCAGGCCCTTCTTGAACAAAAAGTGTTGAAACTTCCAGTCAATGATTTGCTGTGACGAATGGGCCACCAGCCTGCAAGCTGTGCTAACCGTGCTTTGGGGCTATGGACGCTTGCCCGTTAGAAAACGGAGTCACACCCATAGCCATCACCTTTTGGTCACTTCCAACCTGAGCTGGATTTGAACCGGTGCCTCGGATATGAATGGTTTGATATCCCCTGGCCAACCACAAAAACCAGCCCCTTCTCTCCGCTCCTCATTTACGTCGGTGAGTGGCTGTGTTGCTGGGGCCAGTTCTTTTCCTTCACGCTGGCTCCCTGATCCCTCTGTCTACGGTAAGAACCAAATCACAGCTTTACTCTGACTGCAGTGTAGTCCTTCCCCCATAAAGCCAACCCTCTGCTAGCGTGCAACTGTGTAGGCATCTGTTTGAGAATTAGCCCCCTAAACACAATTCAACATAAAGAAGCAAGAACAAAGCTGTGATTTTGGAAAGATTTGCAATGCAGCCAAGGAAAATGCTGATTAAACACAGTTGGGTTTGTGGATTTTTTTTTTTTTTTTTTTTGGCAGCGAAGCGCAAGCTTGAGCTTTCAGGTCCCTAGCTCCCCATGTGCCCCTCAGGCTCCTGGAGCCCCCGGGGAGGGAGAGGGACCTGCGGTTCAGCTGCAAGTGCTGGGAGAGGAGGAGATCCCCTGTGGTTCTATGCACATGGAGTGTGTTTCCAAAGCTATTTGAGCGGAAATGAACTCTAGGTTTGGGGTGTTTTGTTGTGTTATTCAGAACACGGAAGGGGAGCTGGGTCTGAAACCCGCATCTCAGCTGAGACCTCAGAGACCGAGAGAAGCAGAACTCGAGAGCCGCCGAGGCTCAGCTAAGCAAGGTGGTGCGATGTAGGCTAACGTAAACCCAGGCGATGCAGCAGAAAGTGCTGGGGATTTGAGAAAACATGTTTTTTCCATCACCTCCCACTCAGCTGTTTGGGGAAGCGAACACCCAAGCTGCAGCTATTCCTTCCCTCAGCTAATTACGGGGAGGAGGAGAACAGGCAGGTTCCCCCAGTTCAGCACATAAACAATGCTTGGGCTGATTTTTCCATCAAGCCTTAGTCAGTGGAATGGGGGGAAGGTTTCACTCGCCTTATTAGCTAAAGAGCAGGGACTCCACAGTGTCAGAGAGTTAAATGCCAGAAAAATCCAGTCATTGGCCTTCGGTTCTGGAAACCCCTTTGCCTTGCCTCACTTTTCTTGTTAGTATTTGTAATAGACAGTTCCAGTGCTCCTCTCCACTTGGAATCCTCAGCATTCTTTTTGTCTCTTTAGTTTTCCAGAAGAATGAAAATTGAATAAAAGATCAGAGTTCAGTGATCAAGAGGGCGGAATATTTCTGGAACGCCTGAAAGCAGCAATTGTTTACATTCCACTGCACATCACATCCGATGAACAACTCCGCTCAGCGGAGAGCGGGAGGGAAGATGTCGGGTCATTCCTTAAAGAAGCGGGGGATTTAAATTGACCGACAAAAATGCTTATTGAGAAAGATTTGCATCATGGAATGTGGGGATCATTGTTACCCTCGAGTGCTCTTTTAAAAAGCGAGGTAGGATCAAAGCGCTGGGTATCACTGTCGACATGGAAAGAATGTTTTTCATCAGAAAGCCATACTAAGTGAGCGTGGCAACTGAGACAGGCTCACCTCCCAGGCCTGAAACTCGCAGTAATGAGAGCCAGCTATTTCTGGGGCATTTGCCGCCTTTGTGTTGGGGGAGGGGGGTGTTTTTTCAGTGAGCCCTTTATTATAGAGGCTAAAATACCATATTGGGCTAATAGTGCCCAACCCAGTCTGTGATCTTAACGGGTCCAGGTACATCTCTGAGCTTACATTAGTCCATCTTTCAACTGGCTGCATTAAAGCTTGTTGCAAGAAGTCACTTGGAGTGAGCACCACTTAGAGACCTGACATCCGGCCTATGGAATGGCACAATGCGAGGGAGGTCACAGCAGCACTGGTAAAATACGCTATTAAAATCTTGTGCCTGGGAAGTGATCGGCCAGGAGAAGCTGGCTTAAACAATCTGACTCTTAGCAGCCACTCACGGGACTGACAGAACCCAGGTGCTTAATGGAATTGGCGCACAATAAAGATGGAGCAGAGCTGGGTTGACCCGACACAACTGGCACACTCTGGGCAGTCTCTTCAGACGAAAGGCTGCCTGATAAGGACACTCTGAATCCCCTGTATGTGCTTTGCTGTCCTTCCTACGTATTCCAGCCTCAGCCCCCTAAGCGATCCGAGAGGAACATCCTGGGGTCAGCGCGCAGCCCAGTAGCCAGGTTGCGCACTAGTGATTTTCATCAGGCAAGGAACTGACCTGGCCATAAGCCCTAGTGACAGTGAAGCTTTTGTAGCCACAGATTCAGCTTGCAGCTGCAGTGACTTGTACTCCTGCTGCATGGACACATGTGCTCTGCATACAGGGAGTAGATGGTGCATCTTGGTAGATGTGGAGCCACCAGTCCCTCCCCATGGCTCCAGACATCCTGTTTGCAGTGCAAAGGCGGAGCTTAGGGAGAGCTGGCCAAAGCACATGGCTCTGTGTGTTTCAAGTGGTTGCTGGGAGCCATGCTATGGAGGCAGAGGCCACTGGGCTGAATGCACAGGAGCTCTACTGAAGTCTGTATTGCAGCCGATATAACTGAGATCAGGACCTACCGCCTCCCATCCTCTCTCATGAGTCACTTACTGGCTCCAGTGCAAGCCCAGCCCAGCAGTGATTTAATTATCCACAGCGTGCGTGATTACCGTGAAAAGTGCTCATGGAGGCCCTCTGAAGGCATTAAACGCCAGCCCACACCACAAGCAATGTGCTAACCTCGGTTCGGTTCAAAAGAGATTGCTCCAAGATGTCGCTGTTTACCACAGGGCTGCTTCTCCAGAGACCATAACTGCCTGAAATTGCTGTCAATACCAGGGCATGTTCTCCAGCAAATCCATCTGCCTCAAAGTTGCATTCACTAATTGGAAAATGATGAGAAGCGATGGTGTGGGAGAGACTCCAGGGAGTACTTGTTGCCCACGCTCCCAGGAAAACCCTAGAAATCATCAGGACTTGGAAAGTAAAGCCGGGGTGGTATGTTATACCTATACAATGATGGGGTCTAAATTAGCTGTTACACTCAAGAAAGAGATCTTGGAATCATTGTAGATAGTTCTCTGAAATCATCCACTCAACGTGCAGTGGCAGTCAAAAAAGCGAACAGAATGTTGGGAATCATTAAGAAAGGGATAGATAATAAGATAGAAAATATCATATTACCTCTATATAAATCCATGGTATGCCCACATCTTGAATATTGGGTGCAGATGTGCTCGCCCCATCTCAAAGAAGATATATTGGAATTGGAAAAGGTTCAGAAGAGGGCAACAAAAATTATTAGGGGTGTGGAACAGCTGCCGTATGAGGAGAGATTAATAAGACTGGTTTCAGAGTAACAGCCGTGTTAGTCTGTATCCGCAAAAAGAAGAACAGGAGTACTTGTGGCACCTTAGAGACTAACAAATTTATTAGAGCATAAGCTTTCGTGGACTACAGCCCACTTCTTCGGATGCTTATGCTCTAATAAATTTGTTAGTCTCTAAGGTGCCACAAGTACTCCTGTTCTTCTTAATAAGACTGGGACTTTTCAGCTTGGAAAAGAGACGACTAAGGGGGGATATGATAGAGGTCTATAAAATCATGACTGGTGTGGAGAAAGTAAATACTGAAGTGTTATTTACTCCTCATAAAACAAGAACTAGGGGTCGCCAAAATGAAATTAATAGGCAGCAGGTTTAAAACAAGCACAAGGAAGTATTTTTTCACACAACACATAGTCAATCTGTGGAACTCTTTGCCAGAGGATGTTGTGAAGGCCAAGACTATAACAGGGTTCAAAAAAGAACTAGATAAGTTCATGGAGGATAGGTCCATGGAGGTAGGATAAAATAGGTCCATGGAGGTAGGTTCATGGAGGATAGGTCCATTAGCCAGGCTATTAGCCAGGACGGGCAGGGATGGTGTCCCTAGCCTCTGTTTGCCAGAAGCTGGGAATGGGCGACAGGGGATGGATCACTTGATGATTCCCTGTTCTGTTCATTCCCTCTGGGGCACCTGGCATTGGCCACTGTCAGAAGACAGGATACAGGGCTAGATGGGCCTTTGGTCTGACCCAATCTGGCCGTTCATATGTTCTTATGTTACTGCATGTGGGCAGAGATGACGAGCAGTGAGTGTCAGCTTAGCTGACGTGACCATGCAATTGGTCACAAGTGTTTTTGAGAATTTTCTCTCTGCAAATTTAAGCTGCGCGTATCCTGAGAAGCTCCTGGGAAACTTCTGGCATTTCTTGTTTCACTCAGACCAGAAATTCCACACAAAACAGCCTCGTTCTTGGTGTTTTGTTCCCTTCGTGCCTGGTCAGAACTAAGATCCAGTGGCTGGAAGTTGAAGCGTGATAAATGCAGGCATAAGGCACCCGTTTTTAAGTGAGGGTGCTTAACCCTGGAACACCTTGCCTGGGGATGTGATGGGATCTCCGTCGTTTGGAGATTTGAAATCCAGACTGGGTGTCTCGTTCTAAAAGATCTGTTCTAGCTCGACCAAAAGTGCAGAAATCAGTGGGTGAGGGTCTCTGGCCCATTTTATCTACGAGGTGGGGCTAGATCAGGGGTGGGCAACCTATGGCACGCGTGCCGAAGGCGGCACGCGAGCTGATTTTCAGTGGCACTCACACTGCCCGGGTCCTGGTCACCGGTCCGGGGGGACTCTGCATTTTAATTTAATTTTAAATGAAGCTTCTTAAACATTTAAAAAACCTTATTTACTTTACATACAACAATAGTTTAGTTATATATTATAGACTTATAGAAAGAGACCTTCTAAAAACGTTAAAATGTATTACCGGCACGCGAAACCTTAAATTAGAGTGAATAAATGAAGACTCGGCACATCACTTCTGAAAGGTTGCCGACCCCTGGGCTTGATGATCACAATGGTCCCTTTAAGCCTTAAAAAACCACAAACCAACCAAACAAAACCCTGTGAATCTGAGCAGGGCAGAGGAGCACAGAAATGAAAAATAATTTCAAATGCTCTCTGGGTTTTTTCTTTGAACCTTAAAATTGTTTTGAGTCTTGAAAGAAAATTCAGCATGGTTCTTCCTTTCTCCAAACAAGTTCCCACTCCAGGCCAGACGGGTGTAATTTGTCACAGACACATCCGGGGAGTTTTCCAGCTCCAGCATTTTGCTGTGTCTTAGTTTAGCGGAGCAGAGTTTCAGTGGGATCCAACTATTTAAGATTTTGGTTCTGGGGGATGAAGGGACTTGCTGAGTTTGGCATTTCTCACTGGGGTTCAGGACTCAGGACCTGCATTCATTTATTCAGAAGTTCAAAGTGATCTTGCAGGGGAATGTGGATTATTCGGAGATGGCTCTTTACATTGAACTGGGGCTCTGATTGTTTCTACTTCAGGGTGGATGTTCGTGTGTTTGGTTCTCTGGGAACACATCCGTAGATAGGAATGCTGCTGGTATGGTGGGCCTAGCACCGGGAAACCCTCTCCTCCATGCTAACATACCATCATGGCTGGGGATTACTTGGCTGGTGTTAAATTATACAATGCAATGTTGCACTCACCGAGAAATCAAAAGGAAAGAAACTTTCTGATTCTCTTCTGCCAAGACCAAAGCCCTTCTAATCTAGTATCCTTTTGTTCCTATGTCCTATCAAATATTGACACCAATACAGCGCGGGTTAAAGAGAGACCAGGGGCACATGCTCCATCACTCTGAAGACATCACTGACACTGTGGCTGCTAACTAGGAACGCAGCAAACTGCTAAAGCCATTAACAGACTGAAGGCATGTAAATCAGCTCTGGCGCGAGGCTGCAGCTCCTGGCAAGACTTTTCCGGGTTTAGACAAGAAGCTGAGGTTTGCTCTCTGGGGTGTGGCCCTGAAACGGCCCTTGCACGCGCTGGCCATATAAAGGCAGTGGGCACTCCAGGGATTGCACCGATCACCTTCAAAGCACGAGTCCCCACAGCGCCCCCTGCCAGGAGGGAGAGCCAGTGGGGGCCTGGTGTTCAGAGGTGCTGATCGCCCACTGCTCTCGCTGACTTCAAGTGGGATTTTGGGTGGCCAGCACCAGTGAAAGTCCGGCCCTATTATCTCATCCAGAACCAAAGAGGGAGCTTGCTTTGGTACCAAGACTGGACCCAGCACCTCCACAGCTACCAGGCCTGTGCTCCATCCACTAACCCTTTCCAGGGAAGAAGGAAAAAAGGGGTGCACGTTAATTTCAGTTCCCGGGTCTGCTCCTCTTTCTAAACCAGCACGTGTGACCCTGGCCTGAGTTCCGGTGCTATTGGTCTCCCTCGCGCCCAGGCCTGCTAGGCAGCCTGGCCACGTTCTCACCACCAGTCGCTCTTCCCCTTCCCCTTCCCCTCAGACGCAGAGGCTGTGTCTGCTCTCCAGCGGGTTTTCTCGCCGAAGGAGAGGCAGGCTTGCTCCCTCGCTCGGGCTGCGGAGTTGGCCTCACACTCTTACTCTGCTCAGGCTGCACTCCGGGAAATGTTCAGGGTCAAGTGAGGTTTTCAAAACCTAGTGCATGACCATGCTTTGCTGATAGCCCCAGTCCCACTCCCCTGGGGGGCAGCGGGCCGAGTAGATTTCAAGGCTGAAAAGCAGTGGGGAGACAGGAGTTGCCCATGAGAAGCCCCAGAGATTGACTGACGGTTGCTGGCTGGTTTTTGCTGAGGAAAACGGGGGCGTGGGCTGGAGACAACCTGCTGCGGCCCCAGACGGCACTCTGGCCCTTGCCGGCACCATGGCTAAAGGAGGAGGGAGCAGAAGGGACGCTGGAGAGCTGCTGCTGCTGCTGCTTTGAAATGGAGTTTGCCACCACATGCCCTCCCCTCCCCACGCCCAGTTTGACTCTCCCCTGGGGCTGGCTCTTAGCCAGCCGTGGCCATGGCTTATATGTTTGTCTAGATTTGTGGCCAGCATTCCAGAACAGGGTGTCCAAAGTTAGGCACCTAAATAAGTGGCCTGCTTAGGACCCCATTTTTATAACTCAGCCCATGGTGCTATGCTGTACGTGGGAAGTTGTGACCAGTTTGTATAGACTTATGTTACCAATTAGCAAGGACTGTGTTTCCAATCTTTAGTGGCTGGCCCCCACAGGAGAACAGCCTAGCACTGCTACCAGGCCTACTTTAGCTCAGCCCTGGTAGGTCTGCAGTGCTGAAGGTCGCACATTCACACTCTGCACGTTCACACACTGCTGACAGCCCCCGTGGGAGGTGTTGCTACACTTACACTGAGACAGACGCCGAGTTGTTCCTGGGACAGCTGGAGTGTGTTTTGAAAAGCTGGTCTCCATATAGTTTTCAGAGTCTCGTTCCTGGTAACGAATCCATCCCTAAACTGCTAGTGTAAACCCAGGCTACAGGAAGGCTTCAACACTCCTAACGCGAGAAGCCAGTAAAACTTTCCAAAAGAAGCCATTTGGGCTGGAGGAAAGACCCCCGCAGGCTCCAGAGCAATCTCCCTGCTGTTCAAATAGCTCCACTGAAGAATAAAATGCAAGAGTGACAGGCTGCCGGGGCAGAGCAGAAATCCATGTCTGAGACGGGAGGCTCAGTGAATCTCCACCAGCAAGGAAGTAACTTCCCCAAAGTGTCTCTCTGCCCAGTCCCCCCTGCCGACAGAATGATGGTTTTTAGTAGCACTGGAGGTTACAGCACACACTCTTTTAGGGCTGTTTTCAGACTGGCAATAAGTGCAATCACTAAGGCTGCAGACGGTTTTCGTTATTGAGGCCTATAAATAGACAGGATAGAGTCCGTTTCCTAACTCGGTGAGCTAGTCTCCGGCTCTGGCTTGGACTCTGCCCAGACGAGTGTGTGCTGGCGTTCGAAAAGTGAACAAAAATGGTTCGGCCATTTTGAGGTGAGGAGGGCGAGGGACACTCTAAAAGAAATCTTGGAACCTTTTTCAGGTAAAAAGCCTTTGCTGTGACTAAGTGGCTAGGCCTCCCCAAGGAGCAAACACATGGTCTTGTGCTGGAGAAACCGGTTTTGGTTTGGCTGAGTTTGGAGTGCTCCGTGTGTGTGCACAGTGGAGTCTATTGCTGGGCTTATGAAGACCCTCGCCCGGCAAACACTGGTCAATGTGCCTGCTCAGGAGTTTAAAGTGGTGCATCTGCATGTGTGTTTGCAGAATCAGGGCCGTAGCTGTGCACCGGTGTCGTGAAGGGGTGGGTGGGTGTGGCTAAATGCACACTGACCTCGCTGTTCTTCAGTGTGCTCCCAGCTGGCCTGGGCATGCCTCGAATACTCAGTCATTGCACTAGCCGGGGGACACTAGGCATGGCATATGAAATCAGTGACTCTCCTGTAGAAGAGACGCAGTCACACAAAGGCTGCTGTGTAGAGAGTTCAGTTCCATAGTGCAAGGAATTAACTGCCCCCCCTTCCCTCCCCCTGGTGAGAGTGGGTGACTGCCATGTTCCCCGCCGAGGGGCAAGGTGGGCCTGGAAGGCCTAGTGGAGAAGCCATAGGTTTCAGAGCGATGTGAGAGCACAGGTGAGCCTCTAGCTGGGGAGCGTGGAGGACTGAGTCTCTCCAGCTCCAAATCCTGGTGCCAGTTCCTAGCTGTATGGAAGGAGAGACGAGCAGAGAGGTGGGGGATTTGACATTGCTGTGAAGAATGCAAGGGCAGAGCCGGGCAGAGCTTCTCCGAACTAGAAGAACTTTCTTTTCTTTCCACTCACCTGTGCCCACGTTTTCTAAAGAGCCATTTTTCAGAAATGAGCTGATGAGTTTTTCTTAAGCTTCTAGTTTCCAGTTACCAAAATACTCCAGGAGATGCTCTTCGCCTGTTATCTCCATCCATGGGCAGAAGTGGAAATGGCAAAATGTCATGCAAAATTCTCAGCGATTCTGAGCCCATGTTTACATGGTTCATATGAGCACCTGATCTAACCTGCTGGAGCTCCAAACCCTTTGAGTTTAGGGTCATCACTGGCTGAGGCTGGGACTTGGGGACATAGGGAGATGCTGTGTTTAATTCCACACAAAACACAACGTACACAATAATACTAGTCTTCACACCTGATTGGAAGTTGTTAATTTTTCTGGAGAAAGAGGGACATATAATTCACAAACAGCATCTTTACAACAGTTCCAGGGCTTGCTTTGCCTTTTCTTTTATACCATACATTCAATCCTTTCCTTTTTGTTTTCCCTAAAAGCTCCCACTGTACTTTCTCTAAGGACTGCGGGTTAGTAGATGGAGACTCGGTTTTCCAGAAGAATGCTCTGGGTCTGAGTTGCCTCAGGCTGAGGCTATGATCCAGGAACTTGTTGTGTTTGAGACATAATTGCTGTTCATTTGGGGTTCTTTATTAGATATATAATTCTATTTATAAAAAAGAATAGGGGAAATGTATAATAAGTCCTTCAAATCTTGCTCCATCGAGAAACAGTCCAAAATGATGTTGTAGACGTCTCTGCATTTGCCTTGGTACAAGTAATTTTTTGAGTGGAAGACAGAAGCGATCACTCCATAATTGCGCTGCCCTGTAGCTCTGGTATTGGCCGATGTCAGAGCCATGCTCATGGTCTTAGCCAGCCTGGCAGCTCTGATGTTCTAACAGGGGCTAGTATTTTACAAGGAGTAGGAACAGCCTCGTAATATACCAAAGTTATGAAAACTCGATTCAATGCTAATGTCCCTCTGGTGACTGAGCATTGCAAATATACACTTGTTCCTTGACTTACATGTCATTTTGACTTAATTTACTAGTCTAAAGCATTCTTGCCGCCCTCTGCCCTGCAGGGTAAACATGGCTAATCTCTCAAACTGTGGTCTTTCTGTTTCAGACACGGCACAAATAACTCTACCTCCTGATCTTCTGTTCTGCTGTTTTGAATATTGCTAGTGCTGATGCATGTTATTCCAAGGAGATCTCTGGTTTTCTTTGATCTGGAGAAATACAGGGAAAACCTTGTGATGTGACTTGCAAATTGAACAAATGTGAAACATGAAGCAGAGACGGACTTTTAAATGACTCTAATAGGTACATTTTAAGTACAGTAAAGAAGACCGATGTAATTATTAGCTAATACTATTCTACTGTGGTTGCAGCATATGTTATGGACGTTCTAATGGTATGTTATTAGTGCTGGGGCTTTGTCATTTTTGCCTAGTTATTTCATATGCATAATAAAGACAACTGGGAGGAAAAGTAAATGTATCCACACCAGAGACGTATTGTAACGGCACCTCAGAGATTGTTATACCTCTGCTGAGCATATCTCAGCACTGGAGAGAGGCTGGAATTTGTTCACTGGGCTGGAAACCAGTCAGACCTATACTTAGCAATTACCGAACTTTGTGCATTTTTCAGCATGTCACTAACGTTAACCCCTAACCCTCCCAACACCCCTGTGTGGAAGGGAGGTGTTTGTCCCCATTTGACAGATGGTGCAGCTGAAGCAGAGAGAGCAATGCCGTGTCTCAGGACACACACACTCAGAAGCATCAGGAGTTCCTGACTTTGGCCCTGTCATCAATCCACAGGACGACAATGTCTCTGATGCCCAGTGCTTAATTTGTAATGAAGAAGGCTCAAGTAATTAGGTGCCGGGGCTCAAGCAGTTTTTTTACTTTCATAACTGACATGCAAGGTTCTGAACTGCTAGGCCCAGATGTGCCAGGGCTCTGAACTGCTAGGCCCAGAGGTACCAGGGCGCAGCCCCGGAAAGCCCTGCTTACACCACAAGATGCACAGCAGAGAACTGCGAAGTGGCATGCAGCAGAATGAAAGGAGAGGGGTAAGGCAGTGCTCCAGAGATGATGGTCCACAGCTGCACCCAGTAACAGAGTCGAGGAGCTAACGGATGGAGTTTGGAGTGCTAATGAGCTGGACAAAGCCAGGATCCTTTTGGTTCCCTGCTCAAGCTTAGAACTCCGGACCCTGCTTTGTTGCACCAGCCATGCCACACACCCGTGATATGTTCAAGCCACCCAGGTTTCCTTGACATGCACAGGAGGGATGGGAATAGGCAGGGAGTTCCACAGATTAATGGGCAGGAGGTCCATGGAGAAAACAGCTACTGTATTTTGCTTCAGTCCCAGCATGGAAAGTACCCAGAGCACTAGAGGACTTAAAGCAAAAGAACGTTTGTAATCACACAAAGGTGTGTGGAGAAAACTTTGCTATAGACCTAGATCGCGAATGCGTACAGGATGAAAGAAAATGGCTAATAAGTCTCTTTACAAATAAATCTGAAATCCACCTTAACTAGAGTGGTTTAAAATCTCACCTTGTCTACAGGCAGATAAAATGGTGAGGTTCCAAGGTTGTGAATGTTATAACAAATTGGTGACCACCTACCCCTTCAATATTAAGTTTGTCAGGATGCAGCATCCTGTGACCCTTCAAACCTGATGTCTGCAGCAGGGATAGACCTCCGATTGACCTCTTCTAAAAGCCGCCCACTTGAGCAAAAGAAGAATCTGCTTTTGCAGCCTATGACACACAGTTGAGCAGTTCCTAGTCCACACAGCAGGGGGCAATAGGACACACACACTCATACACAAACACTAGCCATTTCTGTACAATGATGTGTTAAGGGTTCCTCAGAGATGTGGCTTATGAAGATCTCATAAGGCACTCAGTTTTGGGTTGATTTTTTCCCCTTCACTTGGGGTTTATTTCAAAATGTCTTTTTAGAAGGTAGTGGGTGTCTTGTTGCTTTTGGATTCTTGCTAACCCTGCCCTCCAGAACGGTGCTTTCTTGAGGGACAAAGTCAGTGTGGGAGGGCTTGTGCAGGAGTTCCCGGACATACTGCCTTCCTCCAGTATTCTGACTTCCAGGGAAGTGGCGAGAGCGGGGACATACAGATCAGCTCCTGGAAGAGTGAAGTCTTTTGGGGGTGATCTTGAGAAACGGGATCTGGCTGGTAAATTCATCTCTGATTGACCTCACGGCCTTTTGCTGGAAGGGAGGGGCATTTGCCTGTGATGTGTCTAAGGGGCTGGAATTAGTACAACTCCATTACACTGGATGTGATCGAATGTGTTTAAATGAAAACCCTGCACTGAAAACTCTCCTCAGTCTCTGTTTTCACCGTCCGAAATGAGAATGTGACGACAGCCGTACTGCAGGAGGGTGGCAGGATAATGCTTGCATTGTTCTCCCGCTTGGAGGAGATTAGTCCTACGCCGCGCACTGCGGCCAGCCACTTCCTGAGTTGCCTTGCAGCCAGCTGCATGCTCGGTCCTCTCCTCAGCTGTGCTCTTGGTGGGAAGAACATTTCGGTTTCTTCTTTGCCATTTATTATTGGCTCCTAAGATGTCATAAATGATTTGAGCTCAATGGTTCTTTTAAATGCGAACTCGAAGCAGCTATTTAAAGCCTTTGCCAGGATGCCGGAGTGTGTGAAACACTTATTTTTAGAACCATTTTTAGCAGAAGAGTCTTGGGCAGAAGCAGTTTTGTCTCCTTCTGCTTCATGCTGATTGCATGAGATAAACCTGAAAATCGAAGCGGGAGCTGTCTGGGGACCGGGATACGATGATGTCACTCTTCCGACTCCAGCCCCATTGCTCTTCCCAGAAGCTTCCCATTGTGTGCTGCATTGCAGGCATTGCTCCCTAGCCCTTAACCTGCTCCTGCCTGCCCCATCTCTTCCTCTCCTCTGTCCCTTCTCCTATGCCTGGAACTTCCTCCTCACCCCATTGTGCCAGGACTTCACCTTCTCTTCATTCAAATCCCTCCTTTCAACCACTTCCTCCATTGAGCCCCCAAAGCCGCCCCATGTGAGGACCATGCTGTCACCACCCTGTTATTTAAAGAGACACTCTGCCACCTCCGTCATGCAAGCGCTTGTGCCCAGGCATTGCTTCGTGCCTGTGATTTGTCCTGCTGAAATCCATAGGGCCTGCGTAAAATTACTAGTATTCGTATTTGCTGGGTTGGGGCTGAAATTTACACTATTCTCTGAGTATCCCAGTGGGTTCTTTGTCTCTTTGGATTGTAAGTTTCTGGGGGCAGAGGTCCTCCCTGGAGCCTTGCATGCGGTCTGTGCTTAACTAACAATAACAATGTTCCATGCAAGTGCCCTCGGGTTTCTTGGGGTCAGGGGAGATGCTGTGGTAACAGGCACCATAAAAAGGCCTCTGCATATGCCATAAAGAATAGTCTGACAAATGGGCCATTCATTGTAGCTCCTGTCCCATGCTCCCATTCAGAGTCCCCAAAAGACTTCACCTGCCTAAGAAGAAATAGACGAGTTCTGTTTAAAACGATGGACATCGTAGCAGAAAAGCAATCCATGTGGAATGATGAGCCAGCCTTGTTCTTGAGGTGGCTCAGTGCACGAGGCTGGCCACGCCAGCAGGAGGAATGGCGTGAGGCTGGCAGGGCTCACAGGAATGTGGTCACCCGGTGCCTCTGGTGCAGCATGTGCACATCTTGCTGACTTCTAATTTTTAAAAGACGTGAATGTAAAATGTTGCTCTCTGTCTCTGTAAGATCTGCAAGGGAAGTGGGGCTTTGGGAGGGCTAGGAATGCTTGTGACTTTCTCCTATTGTAACTTGTGGCGTGCTGACAGAGGGTGATTTCATTGGGATTAGCCAGCATAAAGCAAAATGCAACGATTGCAAAGAGGTTTCCAATCTGACCATTTTCAAAGATCTTGTACTTCTGATTAACGGCTAGAGTAACGAGCACGTTACCGACTCCGTTCATTGTACGTGCGTGTTGCTAGTCGTCCCAGCACTTCAGGATGATAGGTGCTATATGAGTAACTGATTCCTCCTCTCGCTATATTTTGGGGAGGAAGCCTTGTGGACATTTGTCTTGCAAAGTCCAGGAGTTCTGTTGGCCTCAAATATTTTATTTTTCCACAATGGGGGACTCTAATTCGGATTTAGACTCTTTCTTTGGCCTGCATGTAATTTGCCATAATTCAGAGGGTTTTCATAAGTCATGCTGCATATGCTTAAGTGATAATGAGGTATTTCCATGCTGAATCACCAAGTAATGATTTACAGCCATGATTTTGTTATTAAATCTGCAGCCTCGGGTTCCAGAGAGTCGCTTTCTGAAGCCGTCTGTTTGCTAATACGTGGAGACACTGGAATGCAAGCAGAAAATATTATGAACTCATCATTAGAATGCTGACATATTGATGTGACACCTGCACCTGCCTGCAGGGTTTTCCAAAAAATGCTCTTGAATGTAGCTGACAGATTCGTTATTTTCAACTCCAGCCTGCTTGTTTAATGTGCTGGAGCCAAGCTCATAAACAGCCTGTTTAGGCAGCTAACTCTAGAAAACACATCCAGTGTGAAACCGGAGATGTTTGGGCAGTTACTCTGTACTCACTAAGTCTTGAGTAACCTCCAAACACCAGCTAGCCCCACTTCTATCCTCTTCCAAACCCAGAGCTGCAGGGACAGAGGATTCCCTGACAGTCAGGCTTAGCTCTCTGTTAGGTACCTGCTGCTCTACATCACCGCTCCATCATCACTGCTTTGGGATTTCTAGAGAACATGCTTGTGCATGGCCACTTTCCCCAGGTTCTGAGTGGAGGTTAAGGTCATCTAGGGGAGTCACACTCCGGTCCAGTTTGACTTGCTTTCGTAAGTATGTTGGAAACCAAAACCAACCCTGATTTGTAGTCTCTCCTGAGCCTGGTCCGTACGGAGTGCCTGGGAAGCTTGGCTGTTCTGGAAAGAGAGGTTTTCTTCTCTCCACTTTGAGAAACTGACTTTCCACCAGGCCAAAAAATGCTGTGGTGCTTGGGCCTGGCAGGTCTGTAAGCCTAGGCTCTAGGTTTCTTGACATCTGCGAAGGCGCGGTCCTTCAAAATGCTCCCAGACATAAGGTGAGGCCCAGGGCTGCAGGGCGTCAGTGGATCGGGACACTGGGAGCTGGCTCTCAGGGTGGCACAAGGGAGATGTATTGCAGCCCCAGTGTCTGGACTCCAATCCGAATTTCCCCACAGTTCAGAGTAGTTCAGATCTAGGATTTTGGCTTGAACCCATTTTTAGTTCCTATGGAAGATTTTCTGCTTACTTGTGTGGGACCTGCGAGACCAAAGAGGTCCAAGCCTTGCGTCGCTCTGCAGTAAAGGAAGGAGAGTTTGTATCGCAGACCCACCCTGACTGTCCAGACTTCTGCTTATCCAACCCTCTGGCCATCTGACTGTTTTGGATGTTCCAAGACATTTCGGGCAGGCTTGTACTCAACATACTAACTGAACAGACATGAATACGAATTTGGATTTGCTGACTACCTTACGTGAATAACTTCCTAACATTTGCATGTTTAAGGCTTGTAACTGTATCATCGGTTCACAGCTGATTTTGTGGGTGGGGAAAAATAAAGATACCTTAACGTTCAGCTAGCACAGAAAGCTATTTAGCGGAAGCCAGGATTCAGGAGCAAACATTCCCATCAGCGAAGTCTGGTTTCAACGGCACCAGCAGCGGCACAAGGCATATTATGACATCATGTCCTTTTTCGCTGCTGCTGTTCCTTTCCTGGTGCTACGGGCACCACCTACTCCCAGGACACAGTGCAAAAAGAAAAAATGTTGTTGTAACTTTCAGTGAAGCTGATAGCTTTGGCAAATTGACCTCAGCTATCCCCACACTGACCACCCTTGGAAGGCAAACCAGATGGGATTTTTTAACAAATTCAGTGGATTGTCTTCATGTGGGTTTCTAGCAAGTAAACACAAAAATGCCTTCCTCGGGGCAAAGATGAAACAAGTCTCCAGCTGTTGCTTTTATTCATGTTCAGGGTTGCCCAAATAACCGTATCCCTTTGCATATGTTATATTTACTCTGGGATCCTAGCTACAGGGCAGGACCTCCCACCCCTCACAAATGGGCCCTGTCTGATGAGTGGTGGAAATTACCAGGATCCAAGCAAATCGCTGCTCCCGGCCGCAGGACAACGCTCAAGGTAACAGCAAATGATGCTCCTGGGGGCTGTTTAAAGACTTATGGGTGTTTCCAGGTGCTTTTAAACATTTCAAAATTTTCTGATGTATCAAAAATCCCCAAATGACCAATAACATTTGCAAATAGACACATGTGAAAGCTGCAGGTATTCACAGTTCAGTAAAGACACAGGTGGCCTCCATGCTGACGAGGCAGAAGAAAGCTTTCAGTGATGTGATTGATAGGAATATCCTTGATTCATCTTCACTTCAGTATGACCCAGACTAGTTACACGTGTCAGATGAAGTGACATGAAACACACTCTGCACACAGGGTAATATTGGCTAAATGCTAGTCCCATTTCTTCCAGGGTTGGTATCGGAGCGATATAAAGCAAAGGGACAAGGCTGTAAATAAATACCCTCCTCAGCCTGGGCTAAAGCGGGAAGGAACGCCACAGGTACATTCTCATGTGTGTGCCTCCTTGATTTGCAACTCAACAACGTGCCCTCAAGATGCCTCAATGAGTGATGGAGAGTTAACTGGGTGAGCTGTCATCTCGCTGCTCAGCTCTGTGCTGAAGTAAAGGTGCACGGGTATGAAACCATTGGCTCATTCCGATCTACTCAGGAGCGCTGGGTTTCCCTGATTTCCTATGCTGACTTTCCTGCTTATCACTGGAAGACGTCTCTCCATGCTTGACATGCCAGCCCAGCAAGGGAGCGGGCACGGTCCCAGAGCGTGTTCTGGAGGGGAGATGACTTGCAAAACCCAGCTTAGCTCCTGGTTGTCAGGTAACTACGGTTTGACAGTCGCTCACTTTTTCCTAGAGCTCTCTGTGGCATCGATAATTAATTAGCAGACGGGTTGTAAAGTCTGTGTAACGGCTGGGTGCTGTTACTGACTTATCTGTCATCTCAAATACGGATTTGAAAATTTTTATTTTGACACAATGTAGCTTTTCCCAATGTCGTTTTTCAGAAACAAGAGCCCTTTGGAACCAGTTTGCACGCAGGGATCTCCACCGCAGAGCTGACAGCTACCAGAAGCTGCTTCACCACAGAGGTTGGTAAATGGCAACTACTCCAAGACTTGCCCTTGTGCCTGTAGGAACCTCACACACCAATTACCAAGTCCAAGCTGAAGATTGAGAAGTGCTGCCTGACAACCATGGTATCAAATGTTGCAGAGGCCAAATCTCATGAAGTGCTGAGCCCCTCCTGCAAGGGGCTGGGCTCCTTCAGCTCTCAGCGAAGTCGATGGGCCAGCACCATGGCCACAGAAGTCCATGAGGGCCGAACACACCCTGCATCTCACTGCATCAGTCCCCACGATCAGAAATACTCTTTCAAAAGCAAGTTTATAGTAACAGGGAGGACTTAGTGTTCCTGGGTTGTTCTACCATCAAACACCCCCCCATTTCCAGCTTTTTATGCAGTATGGTGATCTAGAGAACGACACCAGTTAGCAAAGAGAAGGTGCACATGACTCCAGAATAAATCCAGGCCAAGATGTGGGACGTGACTAGCGATTTTTGGGTGCCCAGCTTGATTTTCAGAAAAGCAGCCCGCCTCTGAGAGTCAGGCCCCTTTATGGTGTGTCAAGTTAGGCACCTCCAAAAATGGAGGCACCAAAAATCACTGGTCACTTCTGCAAGCCTTGGCTGGGCCCATGTCTGTGCCAGTGACCTGGTGGTTTGTCCCGTCGTTACTTGGCCAGTTTGACAGGCTGTGCCGTCTCACTTCGCACTAGACCAGCAACGGTCCCAGAGGACCAGCTGCCTGCAATGTTTAATAAGCAGCGGTTAGCCCCGTGCTCAGGAAACGATGGACATTAACAACCTTGTCAATTATTGTCCTGTTTTAAGCTTCCCTCGAGAGAGGTTCATCAAAAGATACCTGTGGACCAACTCCAGCTATGTTTGGATAAACCCTGATCCATTTGGTTGCTACCAGTCCTGAATATGGAACTGAAATGGTTAGTATTCTGGGCTGCTGGTCTCTTTCTAGCCCTGAATAGGGGGAAGGGTCCTTGCTGATTCTAGGAGCAGCTTTTCATACCAGTGACCACGAGATATTACTGACTCGCACACAGCGTCTTCGAGAGTGGAGGGGGATGGTCTCTCAATAGGTTTACTGGTTCCGTTCCAAGAGGGCAATTATTGCTCAGAAACTGTTCAAAACTCCTTCCACTGAGGGTCCCATTTTGCCACTTCTCTTGTAGGTGACACTGAGACATTCTGGGCTTCGCTGTTACCAGTATTCTGATAATACTGTTCTGCGTGTCGGCAGTAAAAGATACTGTTGTAGCAAACCCATGTTTACACAATCTGAATCCCACTGGACACCACTGATGTCTAGCAGGCCTCTTTGTTTTACAACCATATTTTATGAGACTTGCTTTAAAATGGGTCAGATATTGATTCTCAGCATTGACATGTTTTCCCATGAATTAGATGTTGTAGTTCAAATCTTTCCAGCGTAGCTGATGTGTAGAGACATAAATAATGTGATAGAACAACATGGTGCTGTCCACTTCTAGATCTTTTCTCTGGCCAGAACAGGTTCGTGCACACTGATGTGTATGGCAGAGCTGTGAGAAAACGAGGAGGCACAAATTGGGATGTGTGCCCAGCAAGTTGTCCCCATGTCTAGTTGCCGTATGAGTCCAGCGGCAGGTGAGCTCAGATAACTGCAGACTGACTGAGCTGTGCCATCTGAATGTGTATCTGTCAATAGTGTAAAGGGCGAAATCAACATGAAAGGGCATCTGTGCTGCCTGAAAAATCACTGTCAGCAGTTAGCGAAATTGTCCTGGGATGGAATACATGTTTCTGTGTGCGTTCCCAGTGGGACTGACTCTGAACCCCACTTGGCCGAAGGCTGGAAGGGGCTGGGCCCACCGCTTGCTCTAGAATTAAAATGTGAAGTTTAACAGTGTCCCGTATCATTTGTACACAGCCTGGTGTTCTCTAAGTTAGATGCTATAAAATAGGTTGAAAGTGAAAGCAAAGAAGATAAAATCCAGCAGTCTTCGGGCAAAACTCCAGTGGGAGTTTTGAGTGAGAAACAACTATGGGATTTGGCCCTGGCAATGTCCTGTTAGGAACATGGAAATCACTAGCCCTGCACCTGACTTTCAGACCAGTTTTCCCTCTAGTTCAGTGATCTGGTTCTGATAGTGGCCAGCACCCGACGCTTCCCAGCAAGGTACAGGGCCAGTAACTGCCTGACCTGCCTGTAGGAGATGCATACTAACCTGAGCCGTCCCACCCAGCTCACCAGGACTCTCATCTACATGCGTGTTTGTAGGCTCAGGGCGTAAAGCAGTGCTTCTCAAACTGATCAGGAGTCAACAATGTAACACGGTTGCAAAAAAAAGTGAACATCATTCCGGGATGTATTAACAGGAGTGTTGTAAGCAAGACACGGGAAGTAATTCTTCCGCTTTACTCTGCACTGATTAGGCCTCTACTAGAGTATTGTGCCATGTTCTGGGCGCCACATTTCAGGAAAGATGTGGACAAATTGGAGAAAGTCCAGAGAAGAGCAACAAAAATGATTAAAGGTCTAGCCCTAAAGTCCCACGGCATTATAGCTCCTGGACGAAAAGCTCTCTGAGTTAGTCAGTCTCTGTGAAACATACCTAGCCAGCTTATGCACCTACAAACAAAGCCCCCCTAGATGCCTATTAATAGTAACTAGAGGTTGGTGAGTTTCTTGAATAACTCTGTGAATATTCACGCAAAGACTGGCTGTGTTTGCACCCCTTTGCTCGCTAACCAGCACTGTTCCAGCCAACAAGTACTGGTAGGAACTTGCCCAGGAAAAGTAACTATCATCAAATAATCTTACCACAAACCTGATTCTAAGAATTATGCTCACTCAGTCCTGGAACAGAAGCAATACCATGTGCGTGTGCATCAGAACCTCCCCCGCCCCCAGTGCTTGACTTTCCTATATGGATTACTTGTCAATATCAGCCCATGAGTATTCTACAAACACAAGATTATTTGTAGAAATCTGTCCGTGACGAACTCTGAACACAGAGGAGATCTACAAACATCATTAAACTATCTGTGGTCAGTTCACAAACCGGAAAAGATCTCCTGTTGCAAGGAGTTAGTGGGACTAACCCATTCTGGGAATGCCACAGCTAGGCACTGTGAAAGGCCTTTACTTTGCCTCTTAAGCTGTGACATACACAGAGCACCGCAGCTGGCTTACTGGAGATGCCAAAGATACCGGTAAAAACTGAAGTCCTCTTGTAGTGCGGCGAGCCCTATGGCCAGCCTGCTTGGATGATCCTATCAATTAATTGTTCTGAAAGCTGACTCGAGTCAAGCCCTGCCTTCAGTGATCTCGTTTGGAAGCCCCCATCTGGGGGCTGCGCGGTGTTACTCTGACGATTGACAAGGGCAGATTGCACTGCTGAAGGAATACATCCTGCACAGCAGCACTGACGCGTTCGCACAGTCCTGACACCTCAGCACTAGCAACTCCAGAAGCCGAAGGATTTTGCCTTAAAGATTTTGTTGCTGACTTTAAGTCTCTTCCTTAGTAAGTACTGGGGTATACGCCTCTGAGGCCTTTGTACCTGCCGTTTCCAAAGCCAGACGGGACCAGTGTGATCATCTCGTCTGATCCCATGTAACACAGGCCGGAGCCCTGCCCTACAATAACTCCTCGAGCTCGGCTTGGAGAAGAACATCCAGGCCTGATTTTAAAACGGCCAGTGATGGAGAATTCACCACGACCCTTGGAAAACTGCAATGGTTAGTTACCCTCCCTGGTAAAATGTTACCCCTTATTGCCAGCCTGACCTTGCCTAGCTTCAACTTCCAGCCACTGGATGGCGTTTGACTTTCCTATGCTAGGCTGATGAGCTCGTTATGAAATATTTGTTCCCCATGTAGATACTTCCCTGCAGGTTCCAGCTCCAGCATGATGCAAGGGGCACGAGATAGTAAAGCCGTGTGCCACTAGCCCCCTCGGGGGCAGAGCAGGCTGCCTGTCTATTGCCACAGCTCATGCTGTACTATTGAGCCAGCCACAGAACATTCCTGCAGAGACGCCAGGAATTCTGATGGATAACTTGGGCAGTTTGAAAATTTCTTGCAAATTTTGACCAATGTACAATGTTTGGTCACTGGTTTTTAAGAAAGGTAGAAGATGAACTATATCATGTACTATCCAGTTCCTACGGTATGCATTGATAACTGGTAATGTAGCATGACAGAAGGCAAAATATTTCCTGGGTTCCTAAATTCTAAGGCCCAAAGTTCCCTATGCCGAGGCAGAGAGAGACGCACATTCTCACCAGCAAAGAGAGGGAATATGTAACTATACCTCCTAGAGAGTCAATATACAGAGATCAAGATACTTGATGGGCTGCACATACATTGTGCTCAATTTTCTCTCTCTCCTAGCAACCTGTATTATGCCATTTCTGTCAGGGAAGCCATTCATTCTTGTATTGCTGGTGTCACATTTACTTTCCAGTGTGTCAGTAAAACCTTTTTTTCCTTTTTGCTGCGAAAATGCTGCTGATGAGAACCCAAGAGACTTTTTTTTTTTTGGTAACAGTTCTTACAGCCCAGAAACCTAGAAATCTAGCCTGAATGGGACCTCGGGAGGTCATCTAGTCCAGTCCCCTGTACTCAGGCAGGGCTAAGTATTATCTAGATGGTCCCTGACAGTGTTTGTCTAACCTGCTCTTAAAAACCTGCAGTTATAGAGATTCCACAACCTCCCTAGATAATTTGTTCTAGTGTTTAACTATTCTTTCAGTTAGGAAGTTTTTCCTAATGTCCAACCTAAATCTCCCTTGCTGCAATTTCAGCCTATTGCTTTTTGTCTTGTCCTCAGTGGATACGAGAACAATTTATCACCCTCCTCTGTATAACAACCTTTTACATACAGACGCCCCCAGGGTTACACAAACCCGAATTACGCAAATCCGCACTTACGGAAAAAGTTCCGTAAGCTAGAAATAGGCGTTTGTTTGTTTGTTTGTTTTTTGCATAATTGTCGGGTATACGTTTCTGACTTATGCAAAATTTGAGTTACGCAAGGCATTCCATAACGGAACGCTTGCGTAAGTTGGGGAGCGTCTGTATTTGAAGACTGTTGTCATGTCCTCCCTCAGTCCTCTCTTCTCTAGATTAAAGAAACCCAATTTTTTCAATCTTCCCTCATAGCTCAAGTTTTTCTAGACCTTTAATCATTTTTGTTGCTCTTCTCTGGACTTTCTCCAATTTGTTCACATCTTTCCTGAAATGTGGCCCCCAGAACTGGACACAATACTCCAGTTGAGGCCAAATCAGCACCGAGTAGAGCGGAAGAATTACTTCTTGTGTCTTGCTTACAACACTCCTGCTAATACATCCCAGAACGATGTTCACTTTTTTGCCACAGTGTTACATTGTTGACTCCTCATTAGTTTGGGATCCACTATCACCCCCGGATTCTTTTCTGCAGTACTCCTTCCTAGGCAGTCATTTCCCATTTTGCAAGCGGGCAACTGATTGTTCCTTCCTAAGTGGAGTACTTTGCGTTTGTCCTTGTTCATTTCATCTTATTGATTTCAGACCATTTCTCCAGTTTGTCCAGATCATTTGAATTCTAATCCTGTCCTCCAAAGTGCTTGCAACCCCTCGTGGTATCATCTGCAAACTTTATAAGTGTGCTTTCTCTGCCACTATCCAAATCACTTATGAAGATAGCGACTAGAACCAGACCCAGGACAGATCCCTGCAGGATTCCTCTCACTATACCTATCCAGCTTGACTGTGAACTATTGATAACCACTCTCTGAGTGCAGTTCTCCAGCCATTTGTGCACCCACCTTATCGAGGTTTGTCTAGGCTACGTTTGCTCACGAGACGCTCAAGCGAAGACATGGGAAAGACTCAGTGCTGGTGCATTAGGGAATTGCATTCCAGTGATGATGTTCTCTCCCTACAGCAGAGGACAGCCTGGTATGTTCTCCCCGCTGCTGGCAGGGCAATCCTCAAACATGGGTGGTCACAGCCAGAATTTGTGTGTGGAAACACAGTCAACATTAGATCTGGTGGACAACTGCAGAGATGCGGACCAGTCATTTGAACCTGGTTCAGCAGTTGGGTTTGACCATGCTCATGACTCTTCTTACCTGTGAGGGGTGAAATACCCCCCCCCACACACACACACACGCAAGACCAGCACAAGGCAGACGTACCACTTAAGTCCCATGTAAGCAGTCACTGAAGCTAGGCTTATCCAGACAGAGCCATCAAACCTTTGGAGAGTTTTTCAATGTCTGTTTCTGATTTGCAATGAGCAAAGAGACTGTAGGCCAGAGGGACCCGTTGTGATTTTGAACACCTGCCCTGGGCCAGAGCACCTCACCCAGGGATTCTGCATCAAGCCAATCACTTCCTTTTGCATTCAAGCAGATCTTTTAGAAGAGGCATCAGGCTTGATTTAAAGACTCTGAGTAATGGAGAACCCACCAATCCCCAGGTGAGTTCTTTCAATGGTTAATTCTGCTTCCTGTTAAAAGTGTTCCCTTTATTGCTAGTTTGAATAATTTGTCCAGCTTCAATGTCCAACCACTGGATGTTGTTATGCCTTTGTCTGCCAGATGGAAGAGCTATCTGCTACGAGACATCTCTTCCCGTGAAGGTACTTGCAGACAGTGATTAGGAAGAGACCTGGACACTGTCACTCCCCTGGGGGAAGAAAGTGGGGAAGTGACGAACGAAGGGGGAACAGAATACAAGAAAAGTTGACATTTCAAAGCCATACAAAAATATTTTTGCCAACTCATCCCAGTGAAGGGGGACTGGAAGGAGGCAGCTGAGAATGGCTCAGAGTCAAATGTAGATCCACAAGGAGGATGTGTGGCAGGGTGAGATTTGAAGGGCAATTGGCTTAGAGGACCGGGAAAAGAGAGCTCCATGAGAAGGGACAGCACAAGTAGAAGTAGCAGCCCCCATGTGTGGATGGCTGTGGGGACCGGACTAAGAGGTAGCTGAGATTGGCAGATAGCAGATTTAGAGTAGATGCACTGGAGGTCTGAATGACCAGGTTGTAGAAATCCATGGAGAGTTTGCATACCCTTTGTGAATTGTGTTTCCAAGTCTTTAAAGTTGCTTGTGACAAGCAAGGTTGCTATTTTCATCTGAGCTTACAATGTCTGGGGCAACACAATCACTCCCACAACAGGGCCAAGACTAGCAGTGGCTTTGGCATTACTCTTGTAGGGTAGTCAATAAAATAAACAGCTTGTAGCAAGCCATCCCTTCGGGTGGACTAACTAGTGTAGAAACACTGGTTTAGCACTGTGCTCCCTGTGTTTCCAGTTAGCTCAACTGAAAAACGCTGTTTTAGCTACCGCTTGGTTTGCTTTATTTTCAAGGTATCTAGTAGCAAAGAATGGGACACATTTACCAACACAGTTTTCTACTCAAGTTCATTGCTTTAATTGTCTGTAAAGTGCCCTGTGCACTACAGCAATAAATAAGCCTGGTACATTTTTAGTACACGTTCCCTGCTGCATTTTTCGCTTTCTGCTGCCTGAGACTGAGTTCTGCCCGAGATACCAAGGCCAAGCCCTACTGGCTTCCACAAGCAAATACACCAGCCTGTCGTTTGCCTGGCTTAGTCCAGCGCAATTCTAGCAATCCTGTTCTTGCTACGCTTTTGTGGTTTAAGGAAATAATTCCTCCTCTTGTGCTAATTGCTAAGGGACTGAGATACAAGCTTTGGGATTCAGAAGGAAATAGTGCCACGAATGTTTTAATTATAGTGGTTTTTACTCTCCACCGCAGACTGGACCAGCAGGCCAACGTTCTGTTTGAAATGCTAGAAGCTAATACAACAGCTGCAGATTCTGGCAGAATATTCAAATGGGAGATGCCACCGCAAGGTGGCTAATGGTAAGACAGTGAATGGATATCCACAGCTTTCAGCAAAGGTACTAGAGCTTTCCAGTGTGGATTAACTCTTTCACAAGGGCCTTTCAGTTGCTAGCTGGTTTGATTCTATTGGCGCTATGTAGTTGGTGTCCGATATGACGATCCTAGCAGGCTGTGTGGAGAACATAGCAAGAATGTATAATGCAATTAGATTGACAACCTATCTTCCTGGGAAAATCAATGTAATCTGTAATCAAATTAGATCAGCCAGCTGAAATTGCCACTGAGCTACTGTTAAATCGAAACGCATTTCTCTCGCGAAGGAATCCGATCTGTTTCACACACACTAACTTGTCAGGTGTAGTTGGAGATCAGCACCTTAAGCAGTGAAGCGTGTGCACGGTGCTTTCACTGTTTTAAATTAAGAGCAAAAGGCAGATTAAATTTCCTGGTTCATGCAAATAGCAGAGCCATTTGGCTGAGGAAAAAGAACAGGAGTACTTGTGGCACCTTAGAGACTAACAAATTTATTAGAGCATAAGCTTTCGTGGACTACAGCCTACTTCTTCAGCTCCTCAATATTTATTCCACTCTATATGCATCCGAAGAAGTGGGCTGTAGGCCACGAAAGCTTATGCTCTAATCAATTTGTTAGTCTCTAAGGTGCCACAAGTACTCCTGTTCTTCTTTTTGCGGATACAGACTAACACGGCTGCTACTCTGAAACTTGGCTGAGGAAGCATCATGCAATACTTGACCAATGTAGCTGCAACCAGCCTGTAGCTCGCCCCAGCAAAGCTTGTCCCGTGTAGCCTAAGCCTAGGGTAGCTACAGCCTTTCTGGAGTCCTCTGCTTCCGAGTGAGGTGTCGGGCCTGGAATGGGACAAGGCACTGGAGTCTACAGCCATTCACTTTTATTTAGGAAACAAACCCCTTTTCTCACTCCTCCCCCGATCCCTTTCCCCTCTTCTTATGCAGGCATGAGGGTTTCCCCGAGGGGTTGTCATGTAGCTTGACATTGTCACTTTGATTTGGTTTTTACAGGTTTAGGTTCAAATACTTTTTAATTTAAAAGAACTAATGAAAATGAAAAACTTGGTCAGTATCTTTCTCCTCTTGTACTTCAGAGGGTTTTTGGCTTTTTAATTTTCTCTTGAATGTCCAGTCTTCCCAACCCGGACAGACAGAACCCGGTACTGTTATATGAACAGACATCTCTGTAGCTCAGTCCTGCTGTTAATCAGTGAGTAGACAGTTAACTGGTCTTTCCTTTGAGGATATTCCATTTTCTGACTATACATCCCCTACCCTGCTCAATGAGAAATGCAATATTGTGGTGAATTTGCTTTGCTTTATATTTTGCTATATCTTTTAAAAACTTTATTAGAAGCCTAAAGGGGACAATTAAATTCCTATCTAGCTGTTTTTCCTGCAGCACAAGAATGCATCAGATTTACATTAGATGCCGATTCATGTCCTACTTGTTAGAGTTAGTTTTATAGTAGAAGCAATGCCCCTTGGAGCATTTCAAGGACTTCTGCTCTTCAACTAACGAACTAGATAAATTGCAGCATTTCAGAAATGTTTGTGGCTGCTCCTATATTTTCAGTGTTCATTAGGAACATTATAAGGTACTGAAGAAGACACAGAGACCATCAAGGTCTGCATCTATAACCAATATTTCACCTTCAGCTAAAGCATAGCATGAAATGCTTTAAAACTGACAATTACCATCACCAGTGGGCAAAGTGAACCTCTCTAAATCCCAATTAAATTATAGGGTTTCTAATCAGCTGCCCTGCAAATCACTCTTCAAATTGACACACAAACAAAGAAATGTAACCTGAGTGGGAAAGCCAGGAATGAAACGTGTCTCGCAGAAAAGGTGGCTCTCTATCCTAGTCCACAAGGGAACAAGCTCTTTTATTTGACAAGTTTCAGAGTAACAGCCGTGTTAGTCTGTATCCGCAAAAAGAAGAACAGGAGTACTTGTGGCACCTTAGAGACTAACAAATTTATTAGAGCATAAGCTTTCGTGGACTACAGCATCCGAAGAAGTGGGCTGTAGTCCACGAAAGCTTATGCTCTAATAAATTTGTTAGTCTCTAAGGTGCCACAAGTACTCCTGTTCTTCTTTTTATTTGACAATTGCTCTCCCAATCTAGCTTTCTTCAGCATGGCTGGTTTCCCCCATTAGCCGTGTTGTCAAAAGGCCCTGTACTCTGAAAGCACGAATGTTGAAGACGGCTCACATTGTGATAGCAACACCCAATCGTCACCGGAGTTAAATTCCATTCAGTGATGAATCAATATATATTGCATGACCCACTCAGAGATTCTCTCATTCCAAAGGTCTGGTGAAGACTTGGTTGAGACTTGGCTGAATGTAAGGGTGGCAGAGGGTAATTATTTTGCCGTTGGTGTCCGTTTAGGGATTGCAACATATTCCAGCTTTCTAGCTTCTTTTCTGTGCTCAGCACTTGAAAACCCAGCCACTTATTTAAGCCTCTAACTATGGAGTAGATCCTAACTTCCGATGACTGTTTCTTGAAAAGCTTAACCGACGTGTATGCCAGCTCAGACAGGAACTAGAGCCAAGCTGACGGCAACAGTCGTTCACCTCATAAGATCCGTCAGTCTATTAAACGGGTCTTGGGAGCCTTTGCACGCTCAGAACAGAGGGTGGGAGAAAGGGAATGTTCAAGGCAGACGTAGCTGTAAGCGGGCAGGAATGCAGAGTCCAGATCACTATCCGTATCCTTTGGCAGCATACGCCAGAGTGGCTGGTCTTGGTTACTCAGAGTTACTTTTAGTGCAAGGGGACTTCTTACAGACCAGGCACTCCCCAGACTTCTCGGAAACCACATGGTTTTGGTTTCGCCAAATCAAATAGGTTAAGCAAGGCTGAAGTGGATGATGTGAGGGGTATCCTGCATTGTGCGCAAAGTATAATTCCAGTCTCTTGGCTTTGTTTTCACCAGCCCAGCTTTGCAAATCTATTGTTTGTTTAAGTTTTCCTATCTGTATTTTCTTCAAGATGCACTTGTGGGGGGTGATGGATCCATGTCTGGTTGCACTGTTCTGTGCGTTTAGCGGCAATGGAAACCAGTGCATAGGCAGAGTAAATCATGTGCGTTCTTTATGGATTGAGTACAAAAGGCAGAGGGCATGGGTACTTGTGCACTAAGATTCAATCGGACTGGGAAACATGCAGTCAAGAGAGAAAGCAATGTGACTAATCTCGTCGCCCTGAGCCACGGCATGTCGATTGCAGGAACATGGAATGCATCTCTAGCAGAAGAAGCTGTTGAGTTAGGCATTAGAATAGTGGGAGGAAAATTCCAACCATGCTGCCTGGGGCATGAATTCCCAAGGACCCTAGTATCAGGTGGGCAGAATGCAGAGGACAGGCAAGAGAGGATTCTCATTCTGAAAGTTAAATGTGTTTGCTTTCACTTTGGCTGAGTTTCCACATCATTGCAGCAAACCAGCTGGCCTGCAGAAACATTCTCCAGATAAAGGGAATGATGTGCAAAGGTTGCAGAATTTGTACTCACCAGCACTTGTCTGATTCTAGGAGTTTGACTCATCCAGTCGGAAAACAAAACTGAAACGTGACAACTCTGTCCAATCCAAACAGCTCATATTTTGAATACTGAATACATACAACAATATGAATAAACTAGAGACCAAGAATTATGCAGAGAAATTATTTCTACTATTGATTCTCTGTGCCGTTCATTCCTGGCTTCACTTGATTTATGTGATCAGTGGGTCAGCAGTCCCAGTTCCTCCAAAGCAGCCGTATGACTGAAGACGCGGTAGAGATGGACAATGCATAAAACACATTGACGGCACTGCTTTTGGATTGTAATGCAATTCCACTGATGTGCTCAGTGTGGGTTCATCTAGAAATAACAACCAGACTTGTGTGGGGTGATTCCCCTCCCGTCGGTGCTATTAAACCAGGGATGAATTTGGCTCAGTTTCATAGTATCATGGCCCATCGTGAGATCTCATGGGAAATGGATTAATGCAGTGACTGGGAAACTAATGCAAGTTGCCATGGTAACTAGATCTAGAAACATCATCAAAATGTGTCAAACTCTGGGAATTCAAAAATACACATTTTGGTGCCAATGAACAAGGATGTGTTTTCGTTCAATCCATGTAATTGCTGCAAATATTTTGCTCACATCTTTATGTCATTTTATGGGTAAATTCCTGAGTAGAAATTTAGTATCTAAGCTCCCTGCAAATGCTCAGCTTGGAAAGACCCCAGGTCCTGGGCCTGGCAATAGCATGTTAACTCATTACCAGACAGAAGAAAATGATTTTCAAATGTTCCCCTCATTTGCAGATTTTCTTGCTCTTAGGGATCAATAGAGCTAGCTGTGGTATAGCACTTGGCAGAAGAGGTCAGTACCATTTAGGGTGACCAGATAGCAAGTGTGAAAAATCAGGACAGGGAGTGGGGGGTAATAGGTGAGTATATAAGAAAAAGCTCCAAATATCGGGACTGTCCCTATAAAATCGGGACATCTGGTCACCCTAGTACCATTATCCTGAGCTCCCAGAAGGGGGAGCAGATGAAGAGACTTGCCCAAGGTCAGCCCGCATGGCAGTGGCAGAGCCAGGAGGAGAATGCAGGTCCTTTGAGTCCCAGGCCAGGGTCCCGTCCAGTACCGTACTGCCTCTCTGCTATTTGTATTGCAGTAGCACAAAGGGCCCCTGTCGGCCTCAGGCCTGCCCTGTGTTGCACTGGTGCTGTACAGACACACACTAAAAAGGAGGAGGCGCTCACAGTCTAGGTCCTGACAAGAGGCAACAGGAGGATGAGACAGACACTGAGGACAGGGGCCGGGGAGGATGAGGAGACGGTAAAGCGAGTGAGCTGTCACGCGGTCAGCAGAGGAGAAATACTGAGCAAAGGAGGTCAGGAAACAACCTGCTATTGTGATCCCATCACGCACTGAGGATCTGATCAGGGGAACGCGAGGGACCTGATGTGCAGCCCGGGTGACGGGCTCTGTGCACGGATCACAAGGCGCAGGAATTCATCCCAAATGGAGCCGTCTGGAGGGCCGACGTGCTGCCCCTCTGCACTTTCTATGCGGCTCTTCCTGACCGCTGGATCCAAATACGCTGGATCCAGTTGCCCTCCCCCAGCCCACTCCCCTCCATGCTGACACATTTGGAGCCAGAGTAAGAACCTACCCCCCAGTTCTGCTGGTCGCCCAGAAGCTGTCTGGGGCCCAAGTCATGCACGGCAGCTCCAGGTGACGTGTTCAGCGCCTTTGGATTTCCCTTTCCCTTCAATATGGTTGGGTGATCCTCGGGCTCACGCCGTCCAGCAGCTCTGCTGTGTGAAGCAATGGGGACCCCTTGGAGTCAGATTGGCGAGTGCCAGCTCTGAACACCCTATGAACACCATCCTAGGGGCCCATCCTTAGGGGAAGCCCCTGCCCCAAGCGAGGGACAGTCCATGCGGAGCCAGCATGTTTCTGGACGTTAGAAAAGAAACATTACAAGTCAAACTTGGCTGCCTTGGGAATTGACATGCTGGGGGCCAAATGCCGTGGCAGGAGCACGTTATTAGTGAGTTTAGTTTAGAATGTTTAGTGCAGCTGCTGGAAGGATTACTCAAAGGGCAGTGAGTGGGGCTTTGTTTTCATTTGGGGAGTCGGGTTGTGTAGTTTAATATGCAGTGTGAGCACAGAATTCAGGCTCCCGGCCCCCGGAGACACGCAAGTGCTTCCTGTCTCCTCCTTTACTCTATGGCACATTCATTTTCAATAGGAGGCAGCATGTTTGTTTTCAAAAAAATTAATTAATTTGTAAGGCATTTGTGCTATTTTAATTGTCACTTTACCATCCAGGATTTACAATTTAATGCACTACATCAGTTAATCAAAATTCTGGTCCAGCAATAGATTTAACTAAACCCACTTTTGTTCTTTTTTGCTAATTCAATGCAGTAGCTAAAGGCTGCTAATTAGATCATGATTTTCTTTGTTTTATATTCACAACTTACATTACAAAGCAGCTGCAAAAAAGAGCAGAGCCTTGAACAAGCTGTATGTGGGGATGGTTCAGTGTATCTCAGACACATCAAGGTTCTCTTTCGAATGGCTGCTTTTCCTGACATTTCGCTATCAGGGACCTAGGGCCTGATACAGCATGTAGAGAAGGGGGCTAGAGCCACATGACCCAGGTTATTCGAGGTCTGAAAGGAGAGACTCCTGAACAAGGACAGTGAAAAGTTGGAGACTGTTTAGTTCAAAGAGGAGGTAAATAAGAAGAAAACAGGGTAGAGGGATACAAAATAATGGACATTACATAGAAGTTACACTGGACGCTTCTGTTAGTGCTTTGTTGTAATACAAGAAAGAACAAAGGGATAGTGAATGAAACGGAATGGTAACAATTTAAAACTGGCAAAAGGTATTTACATAATGTATAATGAACCTGTGGGACTCACTGCACAAGAAAAAATTGAAGCCAAGAGCATAATCGTAGTCACAAAAAGCAGCGAAAGTTTATATTGATAATGAGGATGGTTGCAGGTATGTTAAGGATTATAAACAACAGTTTCTTAGCAGGGATAAAAAGCATCATGTTTCAAGGCACAAATCAGCCGCTGGGGATCAGGAAGGAATTTCACCTGTGAGCAGGTTTTTCCGTAAGTGCATCTGGTGCTGGACGCTGTGGGAGGCGTGGCTAGATGGAACCTGTTCTGATCTGAGCAGTTCCTCAGTTTTGCTTGGTGTAGCTCAGCCCAGCTTTTCTGAATAAGGGGATCACCCAGCATGTGTTTAAAGTTACCCGTTCAACTCTAGCCGATAACATTTCTGATATCAGTGAGGGGGTGCGCGTGCGGGTGAGAGGAGTTTGGGGGAACTGCAGTTCGATAGCTAGAGAAATCTATAGAGCTATGGGGAAACAGGGCAACATTCAAAGGGGAGCAACTGCAAAGGTTCTCTCTGCAGAAGTTCAATATTTTTCTTTTAAAAAAGCATCAAAAACTCAGTTATCCCATGACATTATTCTGCTAAATCCGGAGATGACCGTGGTGTGAAACAGAGGGATTTTCTTCCTCCTTTCAATGGAGATTTCAACAGAACCTTATCTTTGGATACTTGCTCCCCCAGTACTCCCATAACGCAGGTGGGTTTGATGTTTAATAATGGTTAGAAGTTGGAGCAATACATTCATTCTTTAATTGTAACTCAACTTCCGAAGTGCAGAGCAAAGGCTCCGCTGTCAGAATGGAGAAAGTGTCTGATACATGGGTCCCTTTACAGGTAATTTCCCCGTCGGCTGTTCCCGGTATTACTGGCTGTGGCTCATTCATCCCGGCTGCGTTTGTGTCTCTGCTAAACATTCACTTGACATATGAAGTGAAACATGGCAGTACCGTGTCTGCCAGGGCTGGGGTGGTGGTTATCTCCTTTAGCGAGCGCCAGCCTGGTGGATCCATGGCTTTGATTCAGCGCACTGGGAGAGGAGGGGGATATTTTAGAAACAGGGGGGCCCATTCTGCTCTCACAATCCTGACCTCACTGGAGTTACTCTGGATCTGCTAGAGGACAGAGTGAACGGGGATCGGTTATTTGCCAGGAAATGGGACAATAACATAGTGTCGTCAGAGCCGGCCTAGAACAAGGCGCCCGGTGGTGAGCAGCACAGAGCAGAGACCCAGATTTCCTGGTCGCTTGTGTGCTGCTGACCTGTCTGTGATCCCAGCATCACCTTGTTCTGCAGATGAACGATGAGCTGGTTTAATCAAGGCTTTGGGGACTGGAGGGAATTTCAGTATACACAATAGAGGGGGACATGACCCTGTTTCAGAGGACGGGGAACTGGAGGTAAGTGAGGATCAGGTCATTGAAGCTATGCAGGATTCCTGTGTCTTGTCAAGCACACCATGCGGCTGGTAATAACTCTGTGTCTCTGATTTAGTGTTGCCACCCAAAGCGCTACTGGCAGACAAGCGAAAGGTGGCAAGTGTGTTCCCTGCTCCTGACTGGGGTTCCAAAGGATCTTTTGTTTGCTCTGTTCTGGTGTCTGTCTTTAGTCAAAATGCGTTTTGGAAAAAATCCTCCAATATCTCACAGGATGTCCCGGAATATGACAATAAGACTGTGGCGGGGAGTGGGGGGATGAAAGACAGAGAGGCACAACTCTGGGTTATCAATTATCTAGTCCTCCCCTAACGCCTAGATCCAACCACTGCCCCACTTAGTATTACAACCCAACACCAAAATTACCATCATCCTGTGAGATCAGGCATGGTTCAGTGAGCCCTGGGCCTGGTCATGGCCTCCGAGACACCGGTATGACTGCACTGACTCCGGGACTTATTCTGGATTGACACCAGTGTAATAAATTGCACCCCTGGCCTGTACAGTCTGCCTAGCAAATTAAGGTTCCTGTGAGTAGGAAGAGCAGCTGGAGCTAAGACAAGCACTGTCTATTTCATACCAATGGGATGTCACTTCTAATGGGCCAGTCTTGGTAACAGGGGTGACCAGAAAACGTTTGACCCTGGACTCCCATTCAGTTAACGTGCTGATGCTGCAAACAGAGGATAGGCCTGGAGTTAGGGCGCTGGAAAAGCCCTCAGGAGACGGGGGTTCAAGTCCCTGCCTGCTCCACCACAGATTTCCTGTCTGAGCTTTGGCCAGTCACGTAGCCTCAGCTCCCCGTCATAGCCCTGCCCTGCCTCACGGGGGTTATGAGGGTCAGTGCATTAAAGTCTGGGGGTGCCCAGAGACTGGTGACAGGGGCCACAGAAGTATCTAAATAGACAGAAAGATTGTCTGATCTGCACCTGCTGAAGCCACAGTGACTTAACTGGGAGCAGGAACCGGCTCCAATTTAGCTCCAGATTGGTTCAAACAGGCCTTTAAAATGGGTAAAATAGAATAATTAAAGGGACGGAACTCGAGATGGCCAGACACTGCTGGATTTTCAAGAGTTCAGCTCCCCCAAATAAGTGACCCATGAGTGGGTGACATCATAGACTATCAGAGTTGGAAGGGACCTCAGGAGGTATCTAGTCCAACCCCCTTGAAAAGCTGTCTGTGAATGGCCTTTCACCTGTGTCCAGAATGGTTCACCAGAGTCATTATTATATTAATGTCGTTAATCACAATGGGCTTCCCAAAGTGAGGTATGACAAGAGATGAGTCTTCTCCAGAATTCCCCATGGACAAGCATTCCCCCCCCCCCCCCAAACCTCAATCAATCACATTGGGCCTCCGGGTTATGCCAGGGGGAGTTTCTAATGTTATGCAGGTTTTAAATGTAAAATCCCACACGTATCTGATCACGGCTTCCTTGTGCTCAGCTGGGCTGAGGAGTTCTCCTCACTGCAGCCCCTCCCCAGCTAGCTGGGGGGAGAGACCATCCTTTGGCCTGTTGGGAACAAACAAAACCAGAGCCCGGCTTTTGTAGGACTTACGGACAAGGCTTTGGAAGAGGACGGGGCAGCCTGGCCGAATGCTCAGAATTTCCTACCCGCTTCTTGCTGGCACGTGTGCGTGTGTGTGTGCGCACGTGTGCCCTACTGGTGCTCCAGAGGATGTGTGCGCACTAGGATCTGTGCACTCTCAGTCAGAGATCAGAGTAGCAGCCGTGTTAGTCTGTATCCGCAAAAAGAACAGGAGTACTTGTGGCACCTTAGAGACTAACAAATTTATTAGAGCATAAGCTTTCGTGTACTACAGCCCACTTCTTCAGATATGCATCCGAAGAAGTGGGCTGTAGTCCACGAAAGCTTATGCTCTAATAAATTTGTTAGTCTCTAAGGTGCCACAAGTACTCCTGTTCTTTCAGTCAGAGATGTTAGTTAGCAATGCCCACGGGTCCGCGCTTGCACCCTACACATCCCTGTTCTCAGATGCGAGGGTGTATAGGGAGGGGTAGGCCTGCCAATCCCCCGCCCCCAGTTCCTTCTCAGCTGCCCTCAGCTCGAGACGGAGCATTCCCGTGTCTGCTGCTAGTTTTCCAAGTATTTCGTTTTGGTTTATTCCTGTTTGTTGTTTTATTTATTTACTTTCAGGTTTGTTCATTCAGGGTGGTTCCCCCCAGGCCTTTTTTGGGGACGACAAGGGTCTTCTGCCCTCAGCCATCGTCATGTGCAGCCTCCCTGCTTGGGCAATGTCAGTCACCCCAGGTTTCATAGCCTCCAGGTCTATCCCCTCAGCGACACGCATTCCAGCTGCCTCCACGGCCTCAGAGAGTCCAACATCCCATCGAGTGCAAGGTCCGCTCCACATTTAAAAGCAGATCTCACAAGCTGGGGGAGGATAGCTTGAAGCTCCCCCTGAGGGAGCGCTCCTGGAGGCTTGGAGGATCCGACTCTCCCCCCTGTACATCAAACTCAGTCTCTCAGGCTGCACCAGTGACTTCCATAGACGATGGGTATTCAAACAGGAAAAACCACCGTTCCCCACGAGAGACTGCAACAGGAGGAGACAGGAGGAGACCTTGTGTCCCAGTGTGGGCACCGCTGAGGTTTCTGCGGGTCCTGGTACCATGCCAGGAGCCACCAAGAACACTTCTGGCACAATTTGCGTCGACCAGCCTTCTAGCAAACCACACCATGAGGCACCGCTGCTGGTACCAGAAGCAGGTGCCACCAGACACAGAGACTTATCCAGGTACACGGACTCTAAGCAGCCTTCTTCGAAGGCTCTGGTACTGCTCCCCTCCTGTCACAGCTACCAGGGGCACCGATGAAGACTCTACCCCAGTACCACTGCTCCCTTTGGAGCTGCACCCTTATATCTTGTACTGCATCCAGCACAAGATCTCACTGCCGGTACTGACCCAATCGACAGCCCTCCTCAGCCTCTGGTACCAGTACGACCCCTGGTACTGGTGCCTGGAATTCCTCCTTTGGACATGGGAGACGACACCTCCTCTAATTCAGACACTTCCACCTCCTTTCTGTAAAATCCTCCTTTGCAGAAGATCTCAGAATTCCACAGGCATCCACATCCCCCCGGCAGGAAAATGCCTGGGGACCTGTCCCTTATGCACCCACAGTGGGTCTTCTGGAACCCTTGGGAGCCTTCTGGAGACCAGAAGTAGAGGGTGCCCTCTTATAAGAGACCCTATTGTATCAGCAGCCACTGGTATCTGATAGTGCAGGGACCTTCCACCGGCAGGAAACCCTGGAGGAGAAAGAGCCAGAGGTGGAGGAGGAGACACCTCCACCATGTGATGCTGATGACTTCAGGCCTGATAAAAAGACCTAGCTGAATCCCTCCAGATCCCACAGAAGGAAGTCCAGGAAACTCAACACAGCCTGATGGACATTCTGCCCCCAGGGCAAGGTCGCCTGACCTATTAAGAGGTCTTTACTGCCATCAGCCCATACCGAGTGGCAGTCACCTGCCACCATCCCACCCACCTACAAGAGGGCCAACAAACATATTATTTACTGGCTAAGGGGCTCCCCTCCCCCTGCAACTCCTTGGCAGTGGACACGGTCAGCAAGAAGAATCAACAATTTCTCACCAAATCAACTCCCGTGGACAAGGAGCTCAAGCTTCTGGACCTGCCAGGCCAGAAGAGCTGCTCATTGGCTGCTCTCCAGTTTAGGGTCGCGAACTATCAGACCTTGATTGCAAAATATGATTAAACAAATGATGCAAAGTTCACACCTTTTATTGACCACCTGCCCCAAGACCAAAGGCAGCAGTTTCAAGGCCAGATGATTGCGGAGGCTTCTCTTCCAGCCTCCCTCAATGCTGCAGACCGAGCCTCGCACTCTCTGGCAAACACCATCACCATGTGTTGATCCTCCAGCTTCCCCAGGGACCTTCCTTTTGAAGGTCCTAAAGCTTTCAATAGCGACACCGACAGCTCCCTCCACTCCCCCAAGAGTTCCAGGGCGACACGGCCATGCCTCAGGATCTAGACACCTGTAACCGAGATGATGTAGCAATCACAGACTGCTGGGCCCTGAACAAACTGAATCAGGAGTGAGCAGTAGCTCTCCTAATAGTGCCATCCTGGCCGAGGCAGGCATTTTGTCCCTCTCTGCACGCTCTTCAGCTCATTCCTCTCATAGCACATCTCCTGACGTGGGGTTTGGTTGCCATCACTCATCCCAGTTGCTCTTCTCTGCACCTCAGGGCCTGGCTCCTCGAGGTTCCCAGGTGTAGAATTGGGCAGCTCTCCCACGGTTCAGTCTGGACTCCTGGGCAATAGGAAACCAGCCACTAGGAAAACCTATCTGCAGAAGTGGAGGTGCTTCCAAGTCTGGCGTACCTGTCCTCCTACACCCGCCTCTGAATCTCTCCTCGTGGAGAGCCGGATTTAAAACACAAGGCTCAGGACTGAGCCATTACAGCCTTTCATCCTCCAGCCAGAGGATTTTCTGTTTTTGCTCATCCTGCCACAGCCAGGTTCATTAAGGGTTTGGCTGATCTGTTTCCTCATGTGAAGGATCCCACCCTACCCTGGGCCATAATCTGATTATCCATGTTTTAAGGAACCCTCTGTTTGAACCTGTGGGTAGCTGTTCACACAAAGCTTCATTCCTTGTAGCCATAACTTCGGCAAGAAGGGGAGGGGAGGAAGGAGACTTGCCTCTAGACCCTGGATGTGAGACAGGCTCTTGCCTTCTACCTCAGCAGAACAAGATCTTCCAGGGCTTCCCCAGGTTCTTTATCTCCTTCGCCAAGAGAATCTAGTGGCAGCCAACTGTTACTCAGAGGTGATGAAGGTGGATTTCTGGATGCATTCTAGCTCGTTACAAAGCTGCTGGAGCGCATCCTCCTGCTAGAGCGACTACCCATTCCGCCAAGGCCCAACAGCCCTGCTTGAAGACATTTTCCTCAATCTTTTGACTCTTGTGACCTGTTCAGCCCAGCTCCTGTGGTCTGGGTCTCTGTGCTCTTGGCACACCGCTAGCCCCTGCCCGGCTAAGATTTCTGTTGTTCCAGGGAGCCTGTGGGTGAGTCTGTTATTTACTTGTAAGGAAAAGTTATTTACTTGTTCCCATAATACAAGAACTAGGGGCCACCAAATGAAATTAATGGGCAGCAGGTTTAAAACAAATCAAAGGAAGTTCTTCTTCACGCAGCGCACAGTCAACCTGTGGAACTCCTTGCCTGAGGAGGTTGTGAAGGCTAGGACTATAACAGGGTTTAAAAGAGAACTGGATAAATTCATGGAGGTTAAGTCCATTAGTGTCTATTAGCCAGGATTGGTAAGGAATGGTGTCCCTAGCCTCTGTTTGTCAGAGGGTGGAGATGGACAGCAGGAGAGAGATCACTTGATCATTACCTGTTAGGTTCACTCCCTCTGGGGCATCTGGCATTGGCTACTGTCGGTAGACAGGATACTGGGCTGGATGGACCTTTGGTCTGACCCAGTCTGTCCGATCTTATGTTCTTATGTTCAGCCTTGCAGAGTCACACTGACTCTGAGCGGCGATTGCTGGTGGATGCCTGTGTCCGCGTGTTGCTGTCTCTGGTCACAGTGGGCAGATAGAATGTGTGCCTGGGTGGAGCTGTCGGCCTCCTTCCTTCTCCAGCCTCCAGCCACACAGCTGTACCTTCCTTCCAGCCAGAGAGACCTTGTTTCTATCTCCAAAGCCCTCCCTTCCCAAGGCTAGGAACTGCTCCTTTACCTGAATAGCTCCTCCAAACAGCCTAGCTCTGCGCGGGCTCCCTGGAATATGGGAGCCCTGGAGCAGGGGGTCCAGACTTTCTGCTACCTTGACTGTCCTTTCCCCTTAGACACGCATTCCAGTGGTATCAGCCCAGCACGAATACCTTTTAGTGGTAAGAATAAAGCACATCTCGTCTAAGGTTCCAGACATTCGGTTTGACTTTGGATGTGGCTTCAGAAGGGTAAAGTTTGTATTACTAGGTGCGTGTACTCGCCAAAATACCCAGGCTGCATGGTCTAGATTGAAACATTAGCACAATGTGGAGGTGCTGCCTCCGCAGCTGTACTCAGAGATCCCTGCAGGAGTTGCACTGACTTTCACAAATCAAAGCAACTAATGGGAAGAAGATGCATTTCGGTGCTGTTTCCAGTAGCTCACTCTCATGTAAATAATCCACCTTCTTCATCCTTCAGCGCTGGTTAGCATGCTAATGGGGATGGGGCATTAGTGTCATCGAGACAGTTTAATTAGAAAAACCAGCTTGAGATTTCTTGGTGCACTTTGCTGGCGTGGAGTCTGTTGCCGTTATCGATGTCTGGGAAAGGAAGTGTCTCCTTTCGTTCTGCAGCGGTGCCGGCGCAGGCGCTCGTGGAAGGGACGTCTACATGGCGGTGCTGGCAGGAGGTGGTGCTGTGCGTCTGCTGATGGCAGGATTTCAGTTCTGTCAGCGTGGCGAGCCTCGCAGTGACTATGTAACACCGATGTATCGGGGACGCTTTTGCCTTCACATCTCCAACGGGTTTTTTTTTAACTATGAAAAGAAGCATTTCAAATCCTTGTTGGGAATGCCCCTAGGCTGGATGGCTTTGCAGGAGTTGCTGGCGCAAGGCATATTTAAATAGCCAGACTTTGACTGGAGAGCAGAGCTTTGGCCTGGCTCAGGCAGGTGCACTCCCAGAGAGGGCCCGGGTGTGTCTCATGGTACAGAAGAGGCAGGTCTGAGGTTTGATGGATATACAAAGGACTCTTTATCGAGGCTGCTGGATGCAGACAGACCCTGTGGTTCTCTGTGCAACTAGTTCCCAGACTCACTAACAGCCTCTGCCACCTACTGCCACCACACAGGGTCTCCTCACGTCCTGCCCCGGACTCACCACCATAGGCAGGTCTCTCAGCCATGCAGGAGACCTCTTCCGTTCCCCCTTCGCACTCCCAGGTAGGAGCAGAGCAGGATACAGGGTGGCCCAGCTGAGACGTCCCCCTGGGCTCCGTGGGCCCAAGGGGGGTTGGTCACCCAGTCAGACGTCATGGGCAGCCTTTGGCCCCCATTCCCTGTGCTGCTGGGGAGGCGCTGCACCCTGATGCTTTGTGGAGCAGCAGCAAGAAGCACTGTAGAGTGATTTCCCCTCCCTCCCAGCCCTGGACCCTCCCGAGCTATCCTGCTCTGTGCTTGCTGGATAGGGCAGAGACTCGGCAGCTGCTGCTCTGCCTCTCTTCCCTTGCCTGCCCCAGCGGGAGTTGCAGACCTGCAGCCTAGATGTCGCCTTTCGCGTCTTACGTACATGAGCAACATAGACTTAGTGGGATAGAGACTGCTATGGGCCTGGTTTTCAGGGGGGCCAGGGTCCCACCCCTGCAGTGGAGGTCAATGAGAGCTGCAGGTCATTGGCACCTCCGAGCATCAGGCCCTGATAATGTTATTGCCCAAACTTATTTCAGTCTACACGGGAGATTTCTGACTTCCAGGAGAGGTTAAACCTTAATACATATATTTTAATAGTCACGTGGTATTAAACATGCTATCAGTGTATTAAGTGTAAACCCAATACATGGTTGAGGTATTTTAATGTTACCCAAGGAATTATTATTGTATTTGGCATTGCTAACGTCGTTTGTCCCCATCAGACTTCCAGTCTAGGGCTTACTTGTCTCTGCCATGAGTGAAAAGTGAAAAACTAATGAGACCTGCACTAGTTTTAAGATACTTGCAGTGGAGTTCTTCAGTCCCTGCGTTTACATGGAATATGCTGACACGGCGGGCCTGTGATAGGCACAGGTGAAGTCAAGATGTGGACCCTCTTTTTACTCCTGAATGTAGTTGCAAAGCAAACTAAAATCCTTACGATAAAAATCCATGGAAGAATTTACCAAAGGAATTTCCTTTCAGGGAAAATTCACCGCAAGGTTCAAAGTGAAAAGTACTAAGGTGAAGCCACAGAGATTGCTGGAAAGAAAGAATGGAAAATGCCAATTTAAATAGATTGAAGCAATGTACACATCTGAGTAGAGAACGTAACAGTGCTGGGATTTTTAGGTACAATTAGAGAAGGACAAGGAAATTCGAGTCTGTATAGGTATTTGGAACTGATCCATACAGCAAGGGAAAAAACAGAACATTGATTTGACATGTACATCTTTGAATGGCTGTCACACTCCTTGACAACGGCATGTGGCACTAATTGCATTAGCAAATCTACAAGTTCTGGTTTATTCTTTGCTTGGACAGTAGTTTTCATTTGATCACAGTTAAATAAATTATGCTGCCCTCTGTGGGATGCAAGATATATTGCATTTTCAGAGCGATTACTCATGAGTAAATTACTAAAATTATCTGACTTTTGATACTAAAAGTGTTTATACCTTATTGTTGGTAGGTTTCAAAAATATCTAACGCTGTTGTTAGTCTGATTCTCAGTGCTAGGCATCGTTTACACAATACTTTTCTTTCTCTAACCTTAATGTGCTCCTGCTGCTAAATACTTGGGACACAAGTAAACAAATGACAGGTTACTTGATAAATGCCTCCGTTGTTTTACAGATCAGACATGCAGATTGTGCATCGTTCACCTTAATGCCCAGTCTGCATTAGTAGCACTACCCTCTCCAGTACCTTTTGGAAACTTTATCAAGTGCTGTTTGTATTTCATGGCTCGGGTCCCAAGCTGGTATTAGGGAATGAATCTGTTGTGTGGATTGTATAGTTTTGGTAACTGATTTTGAAAACTGTATTTATTGATGTCACTGGAATCAGCTGGCGCTGCGGACAGCACCCGTTATTTGCTCACATACGCAAGAAGACGAAGCGCTCCCTCCAGGGCCCAACCCCAGGGACGGAGCTGGCTGCTGGGGAGCTCTGTGGAAATCGCGCTCCCAGGATATGGCGTCCGTGGAGCTGTTCCCAGGCCGCTGCTCAAGCCTACGAATGAAGCAGGTTCTACAGTCCCATGTACCCCACTGCACTGGGGAAAGGCCTGGAGAATTCATATACACGTCGTATCCTTTTGCCACACCAGGGTCTTCTGCACCCATGGAGCAGGATATGCTCCAAACCAGTGCAGGATCACTTGCTGTAGTACGTTTGAAAGTCTATTTTTAGATGTCTCTAGGGACAGGGCGTCTGCTGCTCGCCCGGAAAGGCTCTGGCACAGCTCCCAATGGCACAGAACTAGAGAGCTTAGCTGTCTAGATGCTAAAACAGTGAAACTCTGTGTTCCGCTTTGAGGCAGGTGCCAGAGCTCCTTGGTTTACTTTGGATCGGGTTGTAGTAGGGCTGTGGCTTAGATGTTCCCGGGAACCCATTGGTCGGGGTGGTTCTGTATTCTTCCCACCAACACAAGGTCATCACCCATCGGCAACCCAGCCTCAGCCAGGCCCTGGGAAATGCAAAGGCACTAAATCAGGTGGGTCTGATTGCAAGCCAGGTATCATGTTGGCCATTCTACCCAATAGAGACATGGGGATTGCCCGTTTGGATGGGTCCCAAGGTCCATCTAGCCCAGGGTCTGGTCTCTGACTGTGGCAGCACCAGATGCTCTGGAGGAAGGTGGGTGAGCAGAGTGCCCGGACAGCTGCTGTTGCCTCGCACTCTGTCACACGTGGTGACTGAGACCCTCCGTCTCATTACAGGCTGTGTGAAAAAGTGTTTCCTTTCGCTGGTTGTGAATTTCCCACCTTTCGTGTCTCTGCATGTTCCCTTGTGTTCTACGGCAAGAGAACGGCCAGTCCTGATCTCTGTTCTCTAGACCAGTCCCTATTATACAGATTTTTATTGCATCCCCTCTTAGTGGTCTCCTCTCTAGAGCAACAATCCAGTCTCTTCAATCTCTCTTCATAGGAGAGTTTCTCCAGGCCCTTGATCGTTCTCATCACCCTTCTCTGAACCCCTAGTTCTGCTAGATCCAGGCGGAAGTTCTAGTTTCATGCAGCTGATACTATACCCAGACGCAGCGGGTGCAGGGCTGCGATGCCCTTGTGCATGTTGACGATACACCCATCAAGCTGTGTCTGCAACAGACTGAGGCAGTTTGCTGAGCTTCAGCCCCTCCATTATCACACAGATGATGCCGGGAGAGCATTAGAACCAGGGTCACTCTGAAATGGCGCCGCTTGCCATCGTCACTGACTAAAGACAGTCCATTGAAGGCAGCGTTACTGGGGAAATGAAACCCCTTAGCCCTAATCTGTTTTTAGCTGGGAGCAGGCCTCAAGGATTTTGAAGTATCAGAGGGGTAGCCGTGTTAGTCTGAATCTGTAAAAAGCAACAGAGGGTCCTGTGGCACCTTTAAGACTAACAGAAGTATTGGGAGCATAAGCTTTTGTGGGTAAGAATCTGAAGAAGTGAGGTTCTTACCCACGAAAGTTTATGCTCCCAATACTTCTGCTAGTCTTAAAGGTGCCACAGGACCCTCTGTTGCTTTTTAAGGATTTTGAAGTAGCCTATTGTTCTTGTTGACTATGTTTTACATTTCAGGTAACTCCTAAAGTAGCCGCTTTCCTCAGGAAGTTGTTGAAATGGCAAAGCCACCCATAGAATACCAGCCTATAGAGCTCGTCCAATTCCTATCACAGACACAGTTCCTTCTCCTTCAGCTGAATTTCTAAATCCATCCCAAACCCAAACCGCTTCACAGCAATTGACACCTGATCTGTTATTCAGATTCAACAATGATACCTGCTCTGACAACTTGCTAACAAGCTTCTATGACAACAGTCAACATTCTGAAGTAAGTGGCTTTGACAGCGCCTTTGCTAAATTAGCAAATGTAAATGCAATGCAAAATGTTATTCTGAATTTATGGCATCTTGTGGCAGGAGCTGACTAAATATATTATCACCATTGCAAACTGCAATATGTATTTGCATGATATTTGGTACTCTGCAATGAACTGTATCCCTCCTAACGGCCCAAATACAGTCTTCAGTTAAACTTCTCCAAGGAGGTCTCTACAGACTCTCATTTGTGGGATGTGCTTTCTGGTGCTACTGGGCTCCATGAATCTTCTCATTAAGCAGTGCCATTGAGAGCATTCGCTCTCAGTATTGAATGCTGAGAGCAGAGGTTATACCCGGTTATGCTGTACCCAGCTGCCTCAGTCCCTACCATGGCTCGGTGGGAATGTTAAGATCACATTGTTCTCCATGCACAGCACTAACGCTGGGGTCAGAGCAAGGGTCCATGTAGCCCAGTATCCTGTCTTCAGACAGCGGCTGGTGCCAGATGCTTCAGAGGGAATGAACAGAACAGGGCAGTTATCAAGTGATCCATCCTCTGTCATCCAGTCCCAGCTCCTGGCAGTCAGAGGTTTAGGAACATCCAGAGGATGGAGTTGCGTCCCTGCCCATCTTGGCTAATAGCCATTGATGGACCTGTTCTCCAGGAACTTTGTAATTCCTTTTTTGAACCCTTTTATGGTTTTGGCCTTCACAACATCCCCTGGCAAGGAGTTCCACAGATTGGCTGACTGTGCATTGTGTGAAGAAATACTTCCTTTTGTTTCTTTTTAAACCTGCTGCCTATTAATTTATTTGGGTGACCGCTGATTCTTGTGTTATGTGAAGGGGTAAATAATACTTCCTTATTAATTTTCTCCATACCAGTCATTATTTTATAGACCTCTATCATATCCCCCCTTAGTCGTCTCTTTTCCAAGCTGAAAAGTCCCAGTCTTTTTAATTTCCCTCAGATGGAAGCTGTTCCATACCCCTAGTAATTTTTATTGACCTTCTCTGTAACTTTTCCAATTCTAATATAACTTTTTTGAGATGCGGCAACCAGAACTGCACACAGTATTCATGATGTGGGCATACCATGGATTATATAGAGGCAATATGATATTTTCTGTCTTCCTATCTATCCCTTTCCTAATGGTTCCCAACATTCTGTTTGCTTTTTTGACTGCTGCTGCACATCGAGTGGATGTTTTCAGAGAACTAGCTACAATGACTCCAATATCTCTTTCTTGAGCGGTAACAGCTAATTTAGACCCCATCATTTTTATCTGTATAGTTGGGATGATGTTTTCCAGAGTTCATGACTTTGCACTTATCAACACTGAATTTCATCTGCCATTTTGTTGCCCAGTCACCCAGTTTTGTGGTCCACCATACTAGGCATTCACACCTTACCATGCCCCATTAATGTGTTTAAACCTGAATGGACCATAATTACACGCAGCCCTTTATCTTATAGCTCGAGAGCTCATCTTCTCTACTTTGCATATGGGGAGAAGGTTCTACTGAAGCAGGCTTTCTATTTCAGAATGGCTCCCTCGTTCTAAAACCTACACCATGTTGTTCATCCCCAGTCCAGTTTGTCAGCTTCAAGTGATCAGGGACAGTTTGCCAGCAGGCAGCCTGGAGGGAGGCAGGCTACTCCTCCGGTTACCAAAAATGACAGCAATTAGCTGAGCAGTCACACAATAAGGCCCCCAGAGTCTAGGCCGGGGAAGGTCAGGCCAAAAGGACGTTTCTTTGCTTGCATGTGTGTCTTTTTGGATCCTAGATGTTCTTGATACTTGTGAGTAGTTAATATTATTGATTGGATAAGCTGATGCTCTGGCTAAGTAAGTGGAATCACTTTACTTTCTAGACCCTGTTTTATGTTGCTTTGTTGACATTTCTCCATCGTAGACCTTGGGTGACCCAGACTTATTAAAGCATCGTTATTTTCTCCTCATTGACACCTTTCCTAGCTGTGTAGGGTCGGGGGACACCAGGTGGTGTCTATCAATGTATTTTTAGGAACAAAAGTAATTTGCAGTTCTAAAAATGAACATAGGGCCACATTTTTAAAGGACTCTCAACCCAGACTCCAAATTTGTGACTGCAGTTTTGTGCCTGACATTCCCGGAGAAGGGAAGTGGTACTAGCCCATGCACAGCAGGGAGTGAGCCAACAGCTAAGTGACGTGCACAGGAAAGTGCCATCGGGCTGCAGAAATAAGCTTTGGCACAATATAGTGCAAATTCAGAGGCCAGTTTTGAAATTTCCTCCCTCTGGCCCTAATGCAAAAAACCAATTAGGTCTGTGTTTGTCTGTCTCTATTCAGGAAAGCACTTAGCCTTGTGCTTACTCCATAGGGATGGGCTGCTGAATTGAGGCACATGGGAATTGTCCTTCCTTTTCCAGCTATGCTATGCAGAATTTAGTACTAAAACCAACACACACACACAATTAATTCACAGTGTGACACCCCTGTCCCCCATGCTCTTCACTTTTACAGAAGTGGGGCAGTTGTCATTGGGTTATGCTACACTGCAAAAAAAAAAAAAGGCCCCCAGCAGTGATCTCACTTGGCCTGGACTCTGACTCGGGCTCGTGCTGTGGGGCTGAAAATTGCCGTGTAAACATTCAGGCTTGGGCTGGAGCCTGGGCTCCAAGGCCCTGCCTTGTTGCTGGGTCTCAGAGCCCGGGCTCCAGCCGGAGTTAAAACATCTACACTGCTACTTTTAGCCCCGGAGCATGAGCCCAAGTCAGTTTACCTGGGCTCTGAGACTTGGTGCTGCAGGTCTTCTTTTGCAGTGTAGACATACCCACTGATCCCTCGTTTTATGGCCCTGGTGATGGCCCTTTTGAATTTGTTTCCACTTTACACCCCCGTTTCTAAGGGAAGATATCAAATTAGAATTGGTCAGAAAGTGGGGGATGGGTATCCATGGAAAAATTAGCTGAAAAATATTTTTAAATAGTTTTTGTTTAAATTTTTCATTTTTACGTCCATCTGTGCCTACGTTTCAGAAGCATCTGTTCCATGGATTGCCCTCAGTGAGGGATTTTTCCCATCCTGGAGATCTAACTATTGTACTCCTGCCCTTAATGGATCCCGCACTTTCAGCATCTAACATCGTTCTCCTTATCCCATCATGGAAAATGTAGAGTTTTAATTAAAAACTGAAAAATATTGGGCTGATACCTTTCAGCTGAAAACCAAATATTCTGATTTCAAAATGCCGCCAAAGTACCTCATAAGAGTTGTCGTTCAGGTGCCTCATGGCTCCATTCTCCTCTGTAGACCGGGCTCCCTGGATGGACTACATCTCCCACAATGCACCATAGTGCAATCCGGGAGTTCCTGGCCACACTGCATCATGCTGAGTCGTAGCCCAAGGGGGGAACCCAACCCATAGAGGAGATTAGGGACATGAGGCCCCAGAACTACAAGCCCAATGAGGTACTGCAGAGGTATTTCCATTTTGTTTATTTTTCAGATGTAATTTTTCAAATTTTTAATCTTTTTTATGAAGAGTCAAAATTTTCTACAGAAAGATTATGAAAAATGTCATTTAATCAAAAACCCAATTTTTCCATAGAAAATCAGCTTTGGCAGAAAACTTTTGCCCAACACTCAACCCTTTCTCTTTTAAAAAAAAAGTGTTTTAATTTACTGAGGTGCAGAAACACACAGATCATGGCTAGATTTCCCTGGCTCTGAAACATTCGTACTGTTCCTGTTAACCACATGTACACACCGAGACCAATTGAATGAATCATGTTTGGCATCAAGCAGGTTTTCAAACTAAGAAAATGAAGAAACTGACACGCTGATGACAGGAAATCTGTTCTATTTACTTGTACAGCCAGTAATACCAGTCACCCTTTTTCCTTTCCAGCATCGTTTCGAAGGCACGCGCTACCATTTACTGGAGTCAATTGGAACAAAGAGACCAAACCCAGCATTTGACACATCTTGCTTGGAAGGATTTTTTTATATGCAGCAAAACACAGCAAGCTTGACATTTGAAGCTCACTTATTTCACTGCAAGGCAAAATCTTATGCCGTCATACAGTATTTTTCCTGCTGTTTCTCAGCACAAGAACGCTTGCTTACTGTAGCTTCATATTGTTATCAACAGACCAGCATGAAAAAAATCTATGCCGTAAGAATAAACTTGGCATGGAGACTGCAGAAATCTGGATTGTCCAGGTGGTTCAGCCTTAGAGGACACCTCTTGTACCCACCCACCCACTGGCTTTGTTACTCCTATATATTCAGAAACAAGGAATAGATGTACAGCAGTTCTCATCCTGACCACCTAAAACACAGGAAACATACGACTTAAAAAGGCTGTTTGATGTTTAGGTTTTTAAATTAATTCATGTATTAAATAATAATTGCTGAAGTGCTGCAGCATGCATTAATGTAAAACATTTACCCTACAGGGATGAAAGAAATTATACTTTAAACTTTCATGGACTCAGAACGTTCAGACAACTCTCCAGATACTTGAAATCTCTAATCCATCACTTGAGTAATTTTCATCTTCCTTTCTTAGATCCTGATTGTGTTGAGTAGACTTAAATTGTTTCTTTAAGGCAACTGAACTTGATTTTTTTTTTTTTTTTTTTTTGCATTTCCCTTGATTTGTTGGGGGAAGGAGTTCAGGGGGAAGTGAGTTTATTGGTGTCCAAGGTTCTGTTTTGAATGCATGGACGTCAATGTCCCCTTTAGCTCATTCTTCCTGTAGCTGCTATCCCATTGCTGCCGTTGCACCAGTAAACACTTCTATGATCCAAAAGCGAAGGCAATGGTGGGAAGTAATTACAAGTACTCTATTTTCCACAGTGCCATTCTGTTTGTGTCTCACTGTGTTGCATCCATTGTTTGGATCTTGTTCTATATGGCCTCCAATGAAGCCATTGCTTGTCCCCATTAAATACCTCCTTTATTCTTTCACATCTCCGATTTTGGGACCTTGCAGGGACATACCCTCGGGGCTCAGACGGAAGCAATAGAGCCGCACAACACAGCAGTTGGATATTTTCAGTGTTGTGGCCTGATGGCTACTGTGGTTCATCTCTTTCTTTTGTGGATGTGATGAAACAGCTCCAGCGAAGGCTCACAAAGCGGTACCGCTGCAAATAACCAATGGTCAAGTCATTGTTTTCGGTAATTCCAGGAAGTGGGACACACGAGGTTTGAATTAGTGTTGCACAGACGTCGCTGCGGTACAGAGGGTAACACGCTATGTGCAGAAGCAGCTGGGGTGGGAGAGTCAGTCCGACGGAGAGTGCAAGACACCACAGAGCCCTGCACTAGTCCCTTGCGTGCATCCAGTTCAGAACTCTTCTCTTTGCTGCCAAGGCTCTGGGCAGCTCTGTCCCTGCCCGCGGCCCCTTGCAGCTGGTCACATATCCAGCCCTTGTTCCGGCTCCTGAGCTCTGGTGCCCCTGTCCAAGCATGTCCTCTCCTCACCCCTTCGCTAGGATACCTCCCACCCCTCCTCTCATTTGCTCCTCAGACCCCTTCTTTCCATTCTCCCTTTCCCCAGCAGCGATCCCTGCGAGTTATTTAGAGAGACGACCCGCTCTCTGAGCATGTGTGTTGTGTCCAACATGCCACCCAGTGCCGGATTCCTACATTCCTCCACCCTCCGCCGGCCCTTCCTCTTGGCTGGCTGGTCTCTGCCTGTCTCCAATCGACATTATAAACTGCTGGGCAAGCCCAAGGCCACATTCTCTCTCAGTGCACCCTGCACGCCTCCGGCCCAGGCACAAATAGCAAATAGCAAAACCAATGGGGACACACCCATGGTACCCAATATCGACAAACACTGGGAGCTGCCAGGGACCTGGTTGCCTGAAAGCCCAGGGCATGTCCCTCCATCTTCTCCACATTCTTTCCTGCCTTGCCATGTTTCCTTCCTGTCTTCCCTTCCCTCCCCCCTTGCACGAGGATACAGTTCATATAAACGATGAAACAACACGTAAAAGAGACAAAGCCCCACCCAAAACCCTATCTACACAAAGAGGAATTGTGGGACTTCCATGCACCTGCATGCTGCTTGCACTCCAGATCCTTTCCCCCACCCTGTGTCTCTCGTCTGTACTGTGTAGGCTCTTTAGGACACGGACAGTCTCTTACTATGGGTTTGTACAGCCCCTAGCACAGTGGTGCCCTGTTTTGGTTGGGGCCTCTGGACCCTACCATAATACAAATAACAGCAATGCCATCCTTTCTGTGCTCTTCTAAACTATCGATGCTCTCTCAAATCTTCAAAGGAGCATGAGACTCCAGGGACTCCTCGTAGGAGGTGTGGATATCACAGGGAATGATTTATGAGCTATTTTGAAAACAGAGTTGAAGCCCCTAGAGCCAAGCTGTCCTTTCTTTCGAAGCATTATCCCAGAACTGCACGTTCACTCCAACGGTGGAGCATGTGGAATGATTTTTATAGCTGTCGCTAGGGTAGAGGTTGCCAAAACAGTCCTTCAGCTTTAGTCAGCTATTTGCCGAGCAGGCTTCTCGCTGTCATGGGCTGGAAGAGCGTGTTGTAGCTCTGGGTCACTCCGCACCGACATTGTCAACACTTGCTTGCCGCCCTGCTTGAAATGCCGGCTGCTCCCAGAGCCTGCAGAAATCTTCCCTTCCTGGGGGCGGCTGGGCTGGTATTTATTAGTATGTGATCTCACGTTGCTAGCCAAGATGATGAAAAACGATTGCAAAATGCAATGGGAAGCCAGCTGCCAGATCCTCTCCTCAGGAATGATCTTTCAGGTTAATGAATCAGTGTGAACAGAGTGCCAGGGACCAGGTGCCTAAGAAAGGAGTATGACATTTGGACTGGCATTCAGCATTACAAGACCAGGGGCTATTCCTAGTGGCTGTCTGAGACCAGCTCAGAGGCATGGACACAAGGTTACAGGCTTGATTTTTGGAGGTGTTTGGGTGCCTAACTGCATCTTGAGGAGTCTAAATACCTTTACAGATCTGGTCTAACTCCATAGGAAAGGGCTCCTTCTCTATTTCCAGGGGATAACTAGCTCAGAACACACAAAATGGGCAAGAAAAAGTTTCAGAGACTTACAAGTGGAACAGGGGAACACCAAACTAATGATCACTGAAGGCTAATGAATGTCAATTAGTGCTTGGCCACCAGGTGCACTGAGCTACATCAAAGGAGAGCTCAAGAAAGGAGTATTGCATAGTGCTGGTAAGAGCCAGGGTGGGCCGGCTGGACATTAGATCAAGCCACATGCTTTTCTGATTGGTGCTAGCATGCTTTGCCTTTAACCTGGGCTCCTTACTCATCGGGCCCTGCAGCAACCACCCAAGCAAAGGGGTGGCAAGTCCTGTGTGCAAGCAATATTTTTCATTCTATTCAGGCTTATATTTAAGGTGAGTCAAAGAGGCTGGAAATTACAGCACCACTTACATAATTATGAAATTAACACTAGACAAAGTCAGTGCATTAATTAGATTGATTAAAAACTGGCTAATTGATAGATCTCAAAACTAACTGGATGATGATTCCCCGTTTATAATTAGAGTGTGTCTAGTGGGGTCCTGCAGGGAACTGTTCTTGGTCCAGTGCAATCTAATGTCTTGATCGATGATCTGGAAGGAAACAGAAAATCGCTGCTGGTAAAGTTTGCAGATGACCCAAAAATTGGTGGTTTGCTCTATAGAGTTGACTTGACCTTATTGCTGTTTAGCAATCTGGATCTCCTGGGAGCTGGGCACATTGGAACAACGTGCATTTTAATATAATGAAATGCAAGCTCATCCATCTGGGGACAAAGAATGGAGGTCACACACGTATACGACAAGGGAATGTACTTTGGAAAGCAGTGACGTACAATAGGACTTGGGGATCCTTGTGAATAACCAAGCGAACATAAGCTCTGAGCGCTGCAGTGGCTGAGAGCTAATGCAATTCTTGGATGTGAAAACAGAGGGGTATCAAGTAGGAGTAGGGAGGTCGCATTAGCTCTGTCTGTGCATCAGTGGAACCATTACTGGATACTGTGTCTAGTTCTTGTGTCCACACTTCTAGAAAAAGGATATTGATCAATTAGAGAGGGATCGGAAAAGAGCTACAAGAATGATCTGAGGTCTGGAAAACCTGCCTTATGGTGAGACGCTCAATCTCTTCAGTTTAACATAGAGGTTAAGAGGCAACTTGATCACAGTCTGAGAGTATCTACATGGGGAACAGAAATCTGATACTAGAGGGCTCTTCAGTCTAGCAGACAAAGCAAAAAACAAAATCCAGTGGCTGGAAGCTGAACAAATTCAGACTAGAAATTAGGTGCAGATTTTTAACAGCATGGGTATTAACCCCTGGAACAATGATGTCAGAAGGGAATGGATTTGATGCCAATTTTTTTTTTAAATGGAGATATCCTATCTCCTAGAACTGGAAGGGACCTTGAAAGGTCATTGAGTCCAGCCCCCCTGCCTTCACTAGCAGGACCAAGTACTGATTTTGCCCCAGATCCCTAAGTGGCCCCCTCAAGGATTGAACTCACAGCCCTGGGTTTAGCAGGCCAATGCTCAAACCACTGAGCTATCCCTCCCCCTGTCTGAAGCCTTTAAATCAAAATCTCATGCCCGTCTTAAAAATCTGCTCCAGCTCAAGCAAAAAGCCTGGGCTCGAAGCAGGATTCCCTGGCGGCAGGGCCGGCACAACCCATTAGGCGACCTAGGCGGTTGCCTAGGGCGCTACAATTTGGGGGGCAGCGACTGTGGCGTGTGTGTGTGTGTGTGTGCACACAGCAGTCTGGATTGTCCAGTGGCAGGCGGACTGAGAGCAGCCCGTGAGAGCTCTCCTCATGCCAGGGTAAAGCTGGTGGAGGCTGCAGAGCCGTCTCCTGGCCGGCTGCTTTCCCTCCCCCTGGCAGGAAGGGAGGAAGGAGGCATGTCAGAGGTGTGCTAGGCAGGGGCATGGCGGGCAGGGTTCCTGGGGCTCCTTACCACAGCAGCGGTAAATCTGAGCTCTCACTTGGGCTTATGCTCCAGGACCTTGGATGCAGGTGAGAATATGGCCCAGTGTATTTGTCCAGCCTCCCGTGCGCTGGAGACCAGCAGGGAGTCTATTCAGGACTCGAGCTTTGGCAGCTGCATTTTGTTATTACCAATAAACATAGCTGGGGAACTCGGCTTTCAGGCCCCAAATGCCCACCAGACTACGGGCCTGGTCAGAAATCAGTAACAACACCCCTCTACCCTGGGCGTCATGGCTGTGCACCCCGGGGAGAAGGGCTCTTCAGATTGATCGGTCTGATCTCCGAAATGAAAATCGGGAAGAAAGCGAAACATCTCTGTTCTTTGCACTGACTGCGGTTCCTAACTAGGTCATGTCACTTATGCAGCAGCCGTGGTCGAAGGCCAGGAACAATCTGAGTGAACAAACTGATGTGAAGGGCACGATGGGTGAAATGCTGGTGCCTCTTGCTGGCGTAATCCTCCTCACAGACAGAAATACGGATGGACTGGGAAATGCCCATGGAAAGTGCTTGTACTAGAAAGCCACTGGCTTAAAATAAGTAATTGACATTAACCTACTAGCAAGACACCATGGACAGTGGGGGCATTACTGCAGGGACAACCCACAGCAGAGGTAACTGCATGACAGTGAGGTGTCTTCAAAATGTTGTTATCAATACAGACCTTATTATGAATATAACTTGGGGTGGGGGGAATATCAGGTAAGGAAGATACTTCTCTTCCCTGCATTGAAACAAAATATATGTGTCCTAGAAGCAGGGGAACTGCAAGTGAGATCTGAAATGAACCAGATTAAGAGTAAAATTCAAGTCCCAAAGCAAGACCAGTGGAGGAGACAGGGGACTCCTCATTAGACCTTCTGAAAGAAAGCGTGAGCCCCATCTTCCTTCAACTTCACATGTAGGAGGTGGTTTCTTTGGGACATCCTCCCTTTGGGACATGTCTCCCTTTGGGACAAGAAAGGGGGATGTTTTTCTGCACCTAAATGAAGCAAGAGAGAGAATTTGCTACCCAGGATCCAAGAAGTGGGAGTTATGGTGGCAGGTTTTTCCCAGATTTTTCCACCCTCTTCCTGTTCTATGCCAAACCCTTTCCCAGCCATTATTTCTGGAGACTAAGTACCTAATACACACATGCCTAAAAAGAAGCACGTAAGCACATGGGTAAATCCCACTGAAGTCACTGAGATTATGCATGGACTTAAATTCTTTGCTGAACTGGGATGGACTTGAGCACATGTCTGTTTGGCTGATTTGGGGTCTGATGTAGCCCTGCTTAGTGTAGCCAATGAAGGCTGCCTTAGTCCATGTAGGAAATGGTCAGTGCTCAGATTCAGACTTACTCCCCCTTTCTGCATGTAGCTTTTCCACGGGTGCACATTGTGTCTCCTGCATTTGATCTTTCAGATTCGTCAGGGAGGGAGAGGAAAACTTGCAGTGAAAGGTCTTTGCATGCCCTGAAATAGCATCGCTCCTCCCTCCCTTTGTGGCAGACTTCTGAACAAAATCCCAGTTATTTCAAAAAAGTCAGATACGGAAGATACGGAAGCCGCACATAATATCTGAAAACTCACCCCTCCAGCTTTCTTGTCTCAGGTGGTGCTAAGAGCCAAATGCCAGTTCATTGTAAGCTCCGAATTTAAACTTTGGAGCCATATGTAACTTGGCTTTACTCCCGTCTGCTTGTGTATAAAGTATCACTATGAGTTTTGGATCTCACAGTGCTAACCAGGGATCCGACTGGAATCAGCTGTTTTCAAGAAGAGAAATTGATTTCTAATCATTACTCGCCTCAAAGCACAATATTTTAGGGCCTCTTAGCAGATGGGTCAGGCCAGCTCAGTATATCTCAAACTCCTCAGCTCCTCCACAGCTCAGAAAACAAAACAACAGTTTGAATCTTTTGGTGGGAGAGGGGCATTTCTAATACAACTAGCTACATTCCATGGGCTGGTGATTTAAAACACCCAGCACATTGTTTGATTTGTGGTGGAAGAAGGGCCCCATTCTTACTCCTATCTTGCCACATGGAGTGGTCTTGTTTTAGGGCTCACATAAGGAGCAACACAAAGGAAGCCATGTGCAGTGCTCAGCAACGAGTGTTCTTGGTCCTATAAAACCTGGTAACTACGCTCTGGAGTGCCATCTGTTTGGCCCTTATCTATTAACTCACCATTGACGCCGGCAGCCATAAAACACTCTCATCACGCCATTGATTTCGGCTGAGCTGCTCGTGAAAAGGGAGGCAGAGAAACCGTCTTAGGGCCCAGTCACGCAGAGCAGATCCGTGGGGTCTGGGGCCGCATGAGTTTCTGTAACGCTGCCAGGCCGGAGTGGGGGTGGGAAGGTTCCGGGAGCAGGGAGAGGCCTGAGGAGCGTTGAGCATAACTGTAAAATGTGTTTCCAAAGCCTCCTTCGTTTAAAAATCTCCTTCCTGAGCCCCATGTGAAATGCTGCACAGACGTGACCCTTCCTCAGGAACCAGCTGCTAATGGAAACGGACAGGCATAGTGCCCACTTCTGGCCTTGGCAGCCCAGTTTGTCACCTCGTGTTCCCTATCGCCACGGACCCGGAAAGGGAGGGAGAAGTTGCCAAGGGCAGGGAAGGATTCAGGTTCCCTTCATGACAACAATAAGGTACCAGCCCAGCCACTGGGACAACAAACAATTCAAACTTCTGCCTGACCCTTTAACCCTAGTTATGTTAACGACCACATCAGACTAAGGAGGGGTTAGCACCACTGCAGGGACAGAGAGTGTGGCATGCCCAGCGGAGAACTGGTTTTGCTTTGTGTTTTGGGGTTCGTTCAAATTTGAAACTGTCAGAGTGAAACGAGGGGGTATCCCACCTGGGGATGAAATGGGGACACCCCAGTAGCCAGTTCATAGCCAGTTCAGCTGGCTTTCTGGAACCTTTGCAAGGGTCTGCCGGTGCAAAGCAGCTAGAGCGGGGCCAGAATCGAATCCACATCAGAACTGCATGGAAATGCAGCAAAACCCACCCTCTGCTGTGCACTGTCTGGGAAATTCTGTTGATAGAGTTCCAAAGAACTGCCACGTGAGTGAGCTGCTATCCAGTGCAATCGGATTTAGTAGAAAATTCCTTCTTTTCAAATGAAATTGATTTGGTCTCCCCCCATAGTCCTGGTTTCAATAGACCAGCGGTTTGTTTAAAGTGCTTTCCTCATGACAGAAAATCTATGGCAAAGCAGCCTCATGATTGAGTATTCTGAAAGATTTTGTCATCAGTTCTCACCCACTGCAAAAAGCAATTTATTTTTTAGTGAGCTATGGGAACTGAGCAGTAATATTTTTAAAAAATTCATTTTTTTGTCACAGAGCCTGTAGTTTTGTCACTAAGTTGTTCTTTGCAGCCTATTTGTATTCCAGACAATACACTGCTGGGGATGAGCCAGGGTTTGAAAAGGTATAATTTTCTAATACTGTAACTTTAAACACAGTCAGGTAGTTAACGCAGAGCAAATGCCTCAGGCCAGCCCTGCAAACACTAACACCCCTGGTTTAGCTTTACTCACCTGCGGAGCCCCGCTGGAGTCAAGGACCAACAGGCGGGATGCCGGAGCCAGGGCGATGCGAGTGTATTAATGAGGAGGAGGTGCAGGACAGACACACGCATCCCCTCGGAGGGTTATAGACACCAGGGATCACTTGGCCACATCTTGCAGGCAGATGGAGGCAGCCAGCCAGAATCCTCTCTGCCCATCTCTCCTCTTCAGCTGAGGACAGGGGCCAGCCAGTCCTGTTATCTGACTGTCGAGCTCTCAGGATTTTCCTGCGGCTGGTGGAAGATTCTGGCTGTCTGCCTTTCCCGCCTCCCCTCCGATTCCTTCCTGGTGTGTTCAAAGTGACGGCGGGCTCTCAAACCCTGTGCAGAGTCCTGTCAGCCTGCACACACCCCTTGCTCCGAGGGCTTGTTGTTAATGCACTGGGTGAAATACTCCGCATGTCTCGCTGTAACCAGCTGTAACATAGGTCCCCATCCCAGGGGACTCCGCCATTTCTACCTGAGCGCCTGGTCCCCCCACACGGTCCAAATGGGCAGGTGTACCCTGAAGGGAAAAATACAATAAATACTAGAGACATTTTCATGGGCAACTAAAGGCTGAAATTCAAGCAAGTGAAATTCATCTCTGGGTGTTTTTAAAACTTTGTCTTCATTTGGGGCTGTGATTCCGAATGTGAGGCTGCCACTCTGACTAGCTGCCGGCTTGGATTCTCCCCCAGTGCTTGACTGCACTGCTTTCAAGAGAGAGATTTATCAAATATCCTCTCGGAGTGGAGATATAACCCTTTGCATCTCGTTAACAGATGGTGCCCAAGCAGTTGGCAGATGGACCTGGTGTGGTTTAATTGCGCTGTTAATATGTCCTTTCTAACTATGAATCACCACATTTACAAGCAAGCATGTTGGCTGGTACAGAAGGAATACAGCTGTGACATTCCATTCCATAGTCCTTAGGAAAATATGCTTATGATATGAATATGACATAACTGAGATGTACTCTATGCAAGATGGCTCATGGGAGATATCATTAGAAAGGTTCTGATTTACTGAATGTGATTATCCAATTTATATGCCTGTATCATTTCTGTATCTGACGTTAGGAATATTAGCCATGTATCTGTATTTCAAATGTGTTACTTTGGGTGTCAACCCCAACCAGCCCTTCAGGTACAACAATGGAAATCCAGCCAGGGCTAAGAGAAGAGACAATGGACTGTGAAAGAGCTTAGCCTTCCTGTGGACGCTGGAGACAGCCTACAGGCAGTGGCTGCCACAGTCCTGCAGAGACGGGTCCGAGTCACCTGGAGCTGGATACGCCTCCTCCCCTTTTGGAATGCCAGTGGTTTTCCACTTGAAGACAAAGGGTTCCCGCCTTACACAAGAGCTATATAAGGCAGGGGAGTGACACCATCATGGTTCTCCTCTGCCTCCCCACCCAAAGAGACACTGAAAAACACCTGGAAGCAAGAGCTGAACGGGGTGGGGGAGAAGGACTGAGCCCAGGCTGGGAGGGCATCTAGCTTGTGAGTAATGATATCTGAGGTCTCAAGAGGGAGACCTGTGCAGCTGCCTTTCAAGACTTTCTGTAATCTGCCTGCAACAATATCTAGGGTGAGAAATACTATTTGTTTCCAATTTCTTTAGTGAAACTAGCTTAGTTTGCATGTTTGGTGTCATTTGCTTAGTAATCTGCTTTGTTATGTTTGCTTCCCCCTTTGCCACTTAAAATCTGCCTTTTGTAGTTAATAAAATTTGTTTTGTTTATTATTAAACCCAGTTTCTGTCATTTCTAACGGGGGATGGGAGGTGAGAAGTTGTGCATACCTTCCTCCATGTTGAGGGAGGAGGCGAATTTCATAATATACCTTTGGGTCTGCTCTCCAAGGGAGGGCGACACCTGAGTGCTGGAGCAAGTCCCTTAAGCTGAGTCTGCCCAGAGCTGGTCTGCAGCGGGGAGGGCCCTGCCTGTGTGTGGGTTAGAGGAGGCTTTGATAGCCTGGCTCAGCCAGACAGGTGAAAGGGGCCCAGGCTGGCAGAACAGATAGACTCAGTGGTATCTCAGCACATCTGGTGGCTTCCGGGGGGGCATAACACATCACAACAGCCAACGCAGCATGCTGCAGCTAGAGGAAACCCAGATTTTAAAATTGTGTCTTCCCATCCATTAATTCAGTGCAGGAAACCAAAAAAAGATCTCAGCTGCTGTTTATTCAGACTGGTGCAGCCAGCCTCAGGTGTCGAAGCCCGTATTCTGTAGAAGATTTATGTCAAGGGATAATAGGTTGTTTCCATGTACTTATGGAACAAACTTCTTACTTCATCTTTGGCCCAAAGACTTGGAATAGCAGTAGTATCACCAGAAGAGGATATCAGAATAACATACTTGATCTCACACTTTTTTAACATTTCAGAAGAATCTATTTTAGGGAGGTAAAATTTTCCTGGAGCCTGTTTTCAGTGAGCAGGGTATTAAGAGAGAAATCTGTGCAATCGGGTTTTTTTACAATAATGCCCTGCACTTGCTGTACAGTGATATTAGCGATTAGATATTATGGAAGGCTACACACAGATTGGTGCAGCACATATGCTAACATGGAATTTCATAAGCAAAACAATCATAGGATTTCACAGAATTGGTTAAATGATGAAAAACGATATTTGTGAATAATTTATTCAAGAAAAATGACAAAATTCATCAGATAATTTATCTGCAAATAATTTGACCCACTTTAGTGCTGAATAAACACTCAGGGGCTGATTCGGATTCACACTCAGGCCCTTTCACACTGTTCTGGCAATGCACTCCCACTTTAAGGCCTCTTTACACTGCAGGAGCCTTAGTGTAGATGAGACTCAGGCCCTCGGTACTGCATTTCGGAGGCACAGAATACATATCGCAGGCGTTCAAGGCAACAGTCTCTTCTTCAAGAAGAATGTAACTGGTGGGCCAAAAACTGACGTGTGTTCTCCATGTTTCCTACTCTGTACATTTCCACAGAAGAAGAAAAAGATACATCTTGCTAACAAGCTTTTTAGCTGTGCATAAATCATAGAATCATAGGGCTGAAAGGGACCTCAAAAGGTCATCTAGTCCAGTCCCCTGCACTCATGGCAGGACTAAATATTATCTAGCCCATCCCTGATAGGTGTTTGTCCAACCTGCTCTTAAAAATCCCCAATGATGGAGATTCCACAACCTCCCTGGGCAATTTATCCGAGTGCTTAACTGCCCTGACAGTTAGGAAGTTTTTCCTAATCTCCAGTCTAAACCTCCCTTGCTGTAATTTAAGCCCATTGCTTCTTGTCCTGTCCTCAGAGGTTAAGGAGAACAATTCTTCTCCCTCCTCCTTGTAACAACCTTTTATGTACTTGAAAACGGTTATCATGGCCCCACTCAGCCTTCTCTTTTCCAGACTAAACAAACCCAATTTTTTCAATCTTCCCTCATAGGTCATGTTTTCTAGACCTTTAATCATTTTTGTTGCTCTTCTCTGGACTTTCTCCAATTTGTCCACATCTTTCCTGAAATGTGGTGCCCAGAACTGGACACAATACTCCAGCTGAGGCCTAATCAGTGCTGCTTGGTATTATTATTATTAATAATGATAATAATACTATTGGGAGGACGAGTGGGGGTGCTAAGAAAACAGCCCCTTATTTTTGAAATACTGTGTTGACTACCCTCGCTCCCGGTGCCACACCGTGGCCCCAAGGGCTAATGCTGTCCTTGGGTGCATTAAACAGAGGGCGCTTGAGTAGGACAGGGAGTTCTGGGAGCTCTGTGTCTGGCACTGGGATACTGTGTCCAGCTCTGGTGCCCACAAGTCAAGAAGGATGGTGATAGATTGTCGAGGGTTCCTAGAAGAGCCCTGAGGCCGATTAAAGGATTGGAAAACCTGCCTTCCAGCGAGAGTCTCTCAGAGCTCAGACGACAGCATAGCAACGAGGAGGCCTGAGGATCTGGGAATCTGTGAGATTATGAACTTTCTACTCATATTGATACCAAACTGCCGACTCCCATTGTGAATGTGGGGGCAGGTTGCCCTCTCTGTTGCGCTGTTACCTCCATATCAGACTGAAAGGCCAAGGCGTAGTGATGCCAGGCTGGCAACAGAGGGTAATTAACTTGGTTGGCTTGCTATAAATACAAACATCCTCCTACACAAGAGACTAACTCCTAACCAGAGGTCACCTGGCAGGGGAGGGGTCACCTGGTAGAGGTTTGGGATCACCTGAGGCTGATCCAGGAGTCACCTGACGGAGGGACTGGGAGGTTATAAAGGGCAGGGCCTGAGGGAAGCTGGTGCAGCAGCCTGGTGAGGCAGGGGAGCCCGGCCTACCTGAACCCAGACGGTCTCCCAAGGGACGGGTGAGCTGAGGGAAGGGCAGTGCGCACAGGTTGGGGGCTTTTCTCTATGCTCTGCACTTTGTGCATTACAGTGATACTCAGACCTCAGTGGTTCAGGAGCCAAATTAGCGATCAGCATTCCACAAAAGAGCCACAGGCGTGTGAACTCCTTGTGTCATTTACTCTAGTGCTGTAGATTCACATGTAAACAGCATGACAGCGGAAATAGTTCATTGGTATTTATTATTCTCACAGCAAAATGACGGCCCAAGTAGTAGTATTTTAACTACAGTTGGTTAAGAACATAGTAAAAGCCGCCTGATTGGTTAATATCCTGTGCTGCAAAGAGCCGCAGGAGACACATTAAATAGCCACTTGCGTGCCTCGGCCTAGCCTGGGTGTGTTACTCTGTGTGCAGCGGGCTGTTAGACTCCTGTGCAAAGCGTCGGGTGTTAAGAGGTCACCCCTCCCTGGCAGATCCCCGAAGAAGTAACCCCTGGCGGGGGGATCTGGGACAGGGGGCTGGGGTAACTCGGGGTCAGTGCTGGTCCTGCGGGCTCGTGGCAGGGAGGCTGAGAGGTGACAGAGGAAGGGTCAGTTCCTGGGGAAGGTGCCAGACAGGCCTTGGTGAGGCCCAGGGAAGCTGAAAGCACAGAGGGGTTCAGTGTCGGGATCCCCTTGCAGTGATCAGGGGAGCCTGGCCAGCTCTGTGATAAAGGGTAAGGGGTGATTTGATCGTAGCCGGGAGACCAGATATTTGGTCACAGAGAGTTCTTCAGTCTAGCGGACAAAGGCGCCGTGAGCCCCCGTGGCTGGAAGCTGAGGTTAGACAATTCAGACTAGACACCAGGCGCACATTTTTAACAGCGAGGGTAACTAACCGAGCGGGAGGGATGGATTCTCCATCCCTGGCAGAAGGGGAAGGTGCTTTATCAGTAGCAGAGTTAGTGCCGGCATTTTGCCCAAGGCTAGGTCAATGTGGGGTGGGTTAGGCAGCAGGCCTACATTACCTACCTAAAACCAGTTTGCAAATTGGGGGTGGAAAGCTTTGCGACATGCTAAGAATGATAGTTTATTTGGGGCTATAACAAACTTCCTTCCCCAGAAAGCAATCTCATCAGCTGGCTGCCGGCTGGAGCGCCTTCCTGACAAACCAGGGAAATACAGCACGAGCGGGACATTTCACACTTAATCCCGAGGAGTCTTAACCTACTCAGTCCCCCAGTGAGTGAGGTCACTGTCTGCAGAGCCAGAGCTGAGGGGGCCTTGCTATCCTCGCATAGTTCCTGCAGGAGAATCAAGGGGTTCCTTGCACACGTCAGTCCATAGTGCAAGCAAAGCCGCACACACAGTTTTGTGTTGGTTTATCCAGTCTTTGTGGCCAGGTAGCAACAGCTATTACAAAAAGGGCCGTGGTTCTCCAGGGGATGGTATGGGGTAGCGCCATGAGGCCCACGCACACCCACTGCCTGCCCTGTCTCAGATCCTGGGGTGTGGTAACTCCAGGGAAATGCTGATGCCTTAATGGTGACCACCGTCCACACCTGGGAACTGTTTGGAATTGGAGTTCCTCTCCAGCCCCGGTGTGCCGGCAGCGAGTGCCAGCTCCCGCTGATCTCCCTGGAATTGGGGGGCTTAGCGCCGTGCAGGACTGAGCTGTGAGCGTGCCCCAAAAGCTACATCGTTCTTGGGGTCCAAGCCCTGAGATTCTTACTCCAATGCAGGCTGTGCCACTCCCAGACCCCCTCCACACAGCGGGCGTTTTGCTTGCGGCAGGACTGCAAGGTCAGGCCTTGTGCACTTCGTCCCTCTCCGGCGTCTTTGCTTTCGCTAATCAGCAGCTGGGCTGGGGTACTGCTCCAGCGCAACAAGGGAGTGAGGGGCTGACTCTGTAGCCCAGGCAGTTACAGAGCTGGGATTTCAGACCGGTTTTGTACGTTTCTGCGACGTGGGACGGCACAAAAGAGAGAAGGCTCCTCAGGGAGAGGCAGTGCAGCGTTCCTGATCTTGGGCGGCTGTTTCCTGCCTGCAAGGTACGGTCAGACGGGGGGGTTCTGATCTTCATGTCAGAATAAACTACCTGAGGCGCTGACTCCTCATTCCCCTCCGCCAGCCCCTTACCATGGTCCGGGAGCGGATTCCAGGGAGGCAGGCAATGCAGACGTGTTACCACAACAGAGGTTCGAGGCATTTGCCAAATGTCAAAGCAGCAGCCATCAGGGAGGTGCGTTTGAGCGCCGTGCAGCTGCGTGAAGCTTCACTTACCTGCTTTTGGAGGATTGATTGAAACCTGTAGCTCAGGCCAAGACCATGAAGCTGTCAGTGACTCTGGGCTGGGATTCAGGTGAAACTTCTTCAGCGTGAAACCCTGTGAAATGTGGCAATTGTAGAGTTTTGCTTTTGGTTCCATTTGAAGCAAGTGAGACTCCAGGTAGAAGTCGTGGGGAAGGGAGCTAGGAGGAGAATGGATGTGAAACAAGACAAGGAAGTAGATTTGTGCAATCTGAAACTGCTGAGCAGGGCAAAGTTAGCTTATTTCAGACCCACCAATGGCAGTAGGCACCAGCTTGGGCTCCGGGGACATGAGCTAAATTCCCAATACTGCCACAGGTTCCCAGTGTGACCATGGCAAAGTCATTTAATCTCTGTCCCGCTGCTCCCCCTCTTTAAAATGGGGGTAATATAATAATGCGCCTTTTCTCCCATCCTTTGTCTGTCTTGTGTGTTTCATTATGAGCTGTTCAGGAATGAAGAAACCAGTAACTGCATGTCGTGCAAGCCAGCTGCACGACCCAATCACAAATGTTTGCTGAGAAGCAAGGACTAAATGCAGCCAGCATGGATGCATTAAAAAGCCAGACTGAAGCTATCAACAGCACATTTATCGCCTGGGAGAAAAGCAGCAAGGTTTAGAAATATTCACGTTGTCTCACAGAGAGCTGAAAATAGCCTTCTCTCCCTCTGGCAAGGCCGGCCACATCGGTGTCTTCGAACAATTAACAGGCTCAGATTGAAATTAGACACTGGTGGTTGTCAAATGAAGATGTCAACGCGTTTAATCCTGCCATCTGGTGGCTAACGGATATAATGCTTTCGGAAACAGGGCAGCCAGGCAATAAGAGGAAATACAGCGCACCTGCTTCTCTGTTTGGGGTCAGAAGAGGTATCCTCAGGGCTCTGCTCTGGTCCCTGCAGGTTTCTCGGGCTTGAAGCGTTTAGCAGACACATACTAGCTGGAGGCCTAGACTTACTGGCCAGAAGAAGATACCAAACACGAGCGCGCTGGGCTAGGGGGCAGTGCCCTGCAGAGAAGCCAAGCCAGCCCGTCCCCCCAGCTGGGAGGAAGAAGGAGGGAGCTAGGATTTCTCATGGACCCTGCGCGAGCTGTGCACCAGATCCTCGGATGGTGTCCAGGGGTATTGACCTCCGTGGAGCTACACTGACCCCTTCGTCTCTTACACCAAGCCTCGGCTAGTCAGTGATGGGCAGGTGTGATGCTCTGTGCCCTACTCAGCTAATAGAGAAGGTGCAGCATTCTGGCCCTTCTTATCTCCCCAGAGTCTGCTATGTGTGTGTGTGTGTGGGGGGGGCTCTCTGCTATTCTACCCCTCCCCCAGCCTGGCATGGGCATGGGGAGGGGTCTGCAGTGCTCTCCATTTCCCCTTGCCTGCATCCATCTCCCCAGGAATCACAGCAGGACCTGCCTGTGCAGTGTTAGCCGGACACCCATGTGATTCCTGACAGGTCTATGGGCACCTCTCCAGGCACACGCTCCTGGCTGCTGGGCACCTGCCCACCGAGACTGAATGGTCTTTGCAGCTGCTCCATTTCCTAGAGCAGCCCCACACCTCTGGGAAAGATCTGCTTCTCCCGGACACCTGGCCCATCATCGGATTCTCCCCTGCTCTGTTCTGTGCATGCTGCAGGGATGCTACGGGAAAGCAGTATTCATCCGGTAGCAGTGTAATTACCCTGACAGATTCTATTTTTGCAAGGCGTGGGGGCTGTGGCATTGGAAGTGGGGCACTCCGCTTGCTAAACAGCAGTTGTGTGCAGACAAGTAACTTCACCGGGACTCTTGTTTCTTTGCGAAGCAATTTGAGTGCAGTGGGGTGGTGGAGAGGAGCCTTTAATCCTTCTGGGCATCCCCAGAGAGGCCTTCGTTTGTATAATCTGACCCGCTTGCCTAAGCAGCTAATGGAGATCTTATTAGTTTATAACCATAAAACATTTGCCAGCCTCTTCTGAACTGGAAATCCGCCTGAACAGTGTAACTGATGGAAATCTTGCCCCCCTGCAGCGCCCCGGTTTGCTGGAGCTATTTATCTATCGGCCTGGCCTCTAGCAGGGCTCATTTCACACATTAAATCCAGACTCTGCACTTATCACACTTCTTCAAACAATCCCTTATCAGTCCACAGGTCCATGGGATTTTTGCTCCCTCCTATGCCTGCTGGGAGGAAGAGGGGCAAAATCCATTTCTCCCTGGTACCATGTCATTAATTACTCACCAAGAGCCAGATATGAAACTCTTAATTAATTACCAATGGGTTAGGCGTAAAGGAATAGTGCCCACAAATTCCACGCTGGTAAATCTCTTCCTGGGCGAGCACAAGGAACAATCCCGGGTTCGCATTATTGCCAGGGGCTGTTCCTGTGGCTGTGAGCCTTACACAAGTGGGTGCCTACGGGTAGGTGCCTCGCTGCATCTTTAGGCTCCTAAAGACCTTTGAAAATCTGGCCCGGGCTGAGCTGCCATCAGCTGCCCAGTTCCCACGAACCTTAATGGGAACTGAGCAGCCAAGTCTCTTAGGGGGCTTTGAAAATCTCACCCCTAAATTCTTATTTAGGCATCGAAATGAGAGCGGCTAGATGTCAATGAGCCGAGTGCTCCCGGCTGTCATCGATTTCCGTCAGAGAGGAGGGTGATCGGCCTGGCCCTGGCAATGCAAAAGCCTAAATATGGATTTAAATGACTAATTTTATGCACCCGAGTTTTAAAATGTTGGCCCTGGTTTTCCCATAATAACATACTAGTCCCAGAATGAGAATCTGTAAAAACAAGTGATTTCTTAGCCCCTTACAGTGTTCTCACATGGCGGCAGCACCCGAAATGTGCCGAGTACTGGAGAGTCCTAGAGGAAGAGGTGGTCACTACCCCGTGCAGCATCAGGGGCTGTTAGTGGCCCCATGGCAGTGCAGTGATTCCCTAGGAACGCAGGGGCTGGGCTAGCGGGTCCCAGGCAGAATCAGCGCCTCAGTTCCCGTGTTCAGGTGTCTCCCAGAGAGGGACCTTTTCCACCCTCCCTCCCTTTGGGAGAGTTCTGTGCAGCACCAACCAAAGCCTGGGCCTTTCCCACTCCCTGGCGGTGGTGCTCAACATGGGGGCAAACAGGCCCCAGCTTTGGCTTCTTCATGGTGTCTCTTCCCAGCCTGGAGCCCAGAGTCTGGCCGTAGGGAGTCATCAGCAAGGCCCCTAAGATCACAACAGCTGCAGGTTTTTTAAGTTTATTTTGATTATTGCTGTTTGGAACGGCCTTAAGAGGCCTCCTACGGGCGAGAGGATCTGCACACACAGGATGGCTGCATTTCATCAAGGAGGAGACTAGGCCAACCCTGAAATCCCTGATTTCTGGTTTTATTTTTGGATGATTCTGAAGCCCACTAGAAGCTGGAGACACCATGTTACTCGCTGGCACCGAGACTCCCCGTTCTGTAGCTGGGACAGGCCCGGCTTTCCGGAGTGTCCTTCGTCCTGCCCTGCAAGTCTTGTGTCATGTGTTCCCAACCCTGCCTCCCTACCCGAGCTGCCTGTTACCGGGACCCAGATCAGGAGAACGCAGTGCCTTGCAGGGTTGGGTCAGGAGCGGACAAGTGATGACTTTGAGTGCCAGATGTAATGGATTAATCCTTGGCCATAAGTGTGAAAGGAAACAGACCAGCAACTAGGCAGCAAAGTCACTTCCCTAGTGAGAGAGTTGTCACAGAAATGGCCTTGCTGAAATACAGCCTCAGAGGAGGCGTTCTGACATCCGGGTGATCGTATCTCCCGGCCCTGCTTCTCAGGGGCCCCTGCATTTACTGCATTTACTGGGATCCTCACATGCTAAAACTAACATCCACTTATCAGCAATCACAACAGGCAGCTCCACTGGCCCATCTGGGCTCAGCCAGCCATCCACAGGCGAGGGAGAGGAGATAAAACCATGTCAGCATAGACCCATCCAGCAGACGCATAGCTGGGAGGGTGGGCCTTGCTCCAGGCTCTGAGAGCTACAAACATTCAGGCTCTGATTAACTCCCAGGGATCAAGTGCCGTAGCCTAGGATGCCCCACAGCTTCCCCCCCCCCCGCCCCGAGAACACCCGGCATCTTGGCCTCCAGAGCTTCCAGCTAGGGGCAGGCAGTGGCCTCTGGCCATGACGCTTTCTTTGGGAGAGGGTTGAAGAGCCGGGGATCCAAATGTAACCTGAGATTGGACACCGCTTTGCCAAAGATGCTTCTATTCTCCTCATAACCCCCATCAGTTCCTCCGGCGGCTTCCCCCTTCAGACAAGCATCGCCTCTGTCTCCTCCAGCATCACCCAGTTCATCCCCATCCCGGTCCCTGTCCCAGCTCTGCACTGGGCCAGCCAGCAAGCAGCACCACCTGGATGCGATGAAAAGCAGCAGTGGACCTGAGCGCCCTTATTACCTCCTGATAACGCTGCACCCAGAATTCCTCCCTGCCCCAGCCGCGTGCAAACCTGGCAAGCAACTACCTAACACCAGAAGGGGACCAATCTGCTACTGAGCTGAGGCCTTGTGGATTCACCCGGCTGCTCCTCCCACCCTGCCCATTGCTCACTCAGCAGCTCCGAGTCAGGCCAGGTTACCTGTATTAATGACGGGGTTCAGCGACAAAGCCCTTGTCACAACTCAAACCCACTGGCAGAGGTGGGGGACCTGAACTGTGGGGCAGCCTGGGGAAAGCCTGGCTTGTCAGTCTCCAAGTCTGCTAGTCACGTGCCTTTCACTAAATTCACACTGGGAAAGGATGGAATACATTCATTTCAGGAGCCAAACCTTCAGCAGGTGTGGCAAGGGAGTCAGCGTGTGGACAATGTGCCCGCGTGTCCCTGCATTGACCTGCAGATCGGGCAGTCGTGCAGGCAGTCAGGTCGTTGTTCACATGCAATCTCCGTATTCTGGGTGCAGATACAGGTGCCCGCATGCCAGCGTGTGTCCAGGCTTCGGCGTCCACTTGTTGCAGATTTGGATCTAGCTGTTGAAGAGCGGCGAGGACAACGTTTGAAAACACTTGTGCAATCGGCTGATTTTGTTGGAAATGGGTTGGTGGCGATCTTCATTGCCACGTTTAACACAGAAAAGAACCTTTCCCCCTTCTCGCTTCTCTTTCTTCTAACATAGAGACAGAGTTTAAGGAACAGAAGTCAATCGATGCTCTAAAGAATGGAGAAAACCATAGCTCATGCCGCATAGAGGGAATTGAACAAATTAAATACCCGGGACTTGGAAATTGCTGCTTTCTGGCCCTTTGAGAGCACAAGCCACAATGGCAGGGTGGGGTTTTACCCTAGTGTGCAGCCTTCAGAGTCTGCTGATGCCAAGGAAATGATCAAGGGAGGAGCGTAGATGGGAGAGCTGGCACTGCCCGAGGGATACCAAGGGAAGGAAATGTCATGGGACGAGAACCCTCTATAACTCGCCCATTGATCCTGCTGTTAATCTCAGACCCTAAACCACTGTTCCCCCATAAACGCCCTGCCTGTAACTAACACAGAGCTTTCATACGCCATGTAAATGCATTGACCCCTCAGAAGTACAATCACTCGTACAGGCACTTCCTAGCAGAACTGCTGAGCTGTCTTACCCTGGTAATACACCAGCCCTACCAGGACACTCCAGAACAGCACTTCTTAGCCAGATGATGCTAGTGGGATAATTATTAATGTCCATATTTAATACATAAGAAGAAATGCACCAGTGGAGCAAACTCTGGCTCCCAGTGTGAGAACTATGCATGAGCCAGCCCTAGTTCCCACCATCCGTCTGGAAACACGTGCACAGAGCCGGCCGGGCCGCACGCCAGCCGCACGCTGCGCTAATATAAATAACAGTCTCGGATACAGCAGCTTGTCTGTCCGGCTGTGAACAGGCGGCTGCACGTCCTGCTGCCCCTCGCTGCAGTCTGCACTGAAGAGCTCTGCCCTTTGCTTTCACGTATATTATGCAAAATGCAGATATTGCAATCGCTACATTAATCACTGCATGCGAGTCAACATCTCCATCCTGCTTTCAGTCTCCCAAACGCACCCGCCACCCCCGGTGCAGAGCTGACGTGGTGTCTTTCTAGGTTTGCTTGTGCCATCTGGAGATGGTTTCATGACCCCTGGTAACATCAGGTGTGCAGGGTCTCCCAGAGTCGCAGTGAGGCAGGAGTCCGCATTCATGTCAGTGGTGCTCAGCTTCTCAACTGCCCAGAGTGTTTGCAAATGTTGGCATGATGCCGTTTGCCTGGTCTCCTCATGCACCTGTCCAGGAACCTGCCACGGGGATCCAGGCTTGTGGCAGTGGGGTCATTAGGGTGCATAGACTGGGCATTTTGGGCCCATCAGTGGCTCCTGCACAGTTCAGGAATGTCAGGTTTTTAAATCCCTTGGTTAGCTCTGCCCCTCTGGCCCATTGACCGTATCTGCAGTTAGCTCGCAGAGCCACCCTTGGTTCAGTGACCAGCCATTCCTGTCCCTAGTACAGACACAGCCTCGCTGGTTTATTTAGCGCCTTTGCTAGTGTCACATTTAACACTTCATCGCAGCTTTAATTATTTGTTCCCTGTTCTTTGCCAGTGCAATGCCGCATTAGTTCAACGAGAGGACAGAAAGTAGCACAGTCACGCTCCTAAAAGTAAAGTTTTAAAAAGACTTTAACGCTGCGTTTAATCTGTCTCCTTTCCCCTCGGCTGCGAGCCTGCTCAGAGGTGGGACTCAGGGTACAGGAACCTCGCCAGCACCATGCTGTGTTCAGAGAGCATCTGCAGCGACATTATGGCCACTTCCACACACAGGTGCCAGGCTTGTTCAGCTCTGCATCCCAATGGGGAAGGCAGGAGCCACTTTCCCTTTTGCTTGGAGGCCCATGCAAATATTGTTATGCCCCTGGAATGATAGCTCTGAACCAGTGTGACCTGCTCTTGTTCAGCCCAGTGGGGCATTAACCCTGAACCCTAACAAGGGCAAGCGTGTGATTGGGTTACGTTGAACGGCTAGTCCTCAGGAAAAGGTTTAGATTTAAGCATGCGAACAATTGCGCCAGACTCTGCGATGGGGGCGCAAGTGCTTTAGAAATGTTAGTGGATCAATGAGAGCGCTAGCATGGCTACAGCTGGATGGTCCATGAGAGGGGCGTGCTGGGAAAGGCTTCTGTATAAAGGATAAGCCCACGTGGAAGAGTTCCCTGGTACGCAGGCAGGCATAGAAGACGTGGCCAGAGATCTGGAGGAAGGACGTGCTAAGGGTTTTGTTGAGGAAGCTTCAGCCAGTTATGCACTTTAGTTTACTTTGATGATATGTTTTTTGTAACAACCATCCTAGAGTTTTCCATCATCCTGTTGCTAGGAAGATTAAAATAAAAGATCAGGCCGGTGGAATTATAAAAAATAGTTTGATTTTTAAACTACCCGCTGAATAAATGTATCTGTTAAGTTATTAATACTCATCTGACGGTGCTTTAAAAGTCCCATGGATTTTCCGGCAGATGTTTTGAAAATTTTCCACCAATTCTGGGACAAAAATTGCCATGGCTTTCCAGGGGTTGTAGTCATGATATTACCAGAAAGCAGGCAGCTCCAGAGAGTGCCAGTGGAAGAACATTTCCAGAAGATAATGGACTCCTGCTGCTAGATAAATGCCTTGGCTTTCTTTCTGATTCTATGAAAAGGAGATGCTGAAGCAAAGCTGAGATGTTTATTTTCTAGGCAGGAGACACTGCTCCTGTAGCAAAGGCCTGTTAGTTAGTTTATTGTTCCCATAGCCGTGTTTGTTTGCTCACCATGTGGTGCAGTGACAGTAGCTCGTGCTGTGTGAAATTCACCCAGTGCGAAGTGCCACAGCAGAGACAGGTCACTTCCGCCATCCGGGACGCTGCGGGGCCCAGTGGCCAGGACACTGGTGTGGGAGCAGAGATGCCAGGTTCTAGTCCCACTCTTGCGGTTGACTCCGTGTGTAATGGGGGTTATGCTGTGCAAACGGCCCCAAACTGGGCATCCACATTTAGTGGAGGCTTTTGAACGTATCAGCTTTAGCCTCTCTGGGTATGTCCCCGCTGGAGCTAGAGGACACTAGCCCTGCTCGAGGTAGCGTGAGTGTGACCAGGGGATTGGGCAGGCTTGGACTCTGGCGGCCACATGCTGTGATGTCCACACTGTTATCTGGAGCGTGCTAGCAGGAGTCTGTCTGCCTGAGCTCAGCCTCTCGCTCTAGCTGCAGTGTGGACATAGCCAATGCACCTGAGCTAGGACTGCAGGTCGGGGCCTGTGCTCAAGGATAGGGAGTAGCCCAAGATATAGCCCTCCAGTCCTTATACCGACAAAACCTATTGAGTTCACTGGAAGTTTTAGTTGAGTAAGAACTGCAGGATTGGGCCCCACAACTGTGCAGAACTTTTCATCCTCCACAGAGAACTGCTGCAGGGACACTTCATTTAATTACTGGGCAAGTTGTAAAGGGGCCAGCCAGGGTCAGCAAAAAGCCTCACCTGGCCCAAAGCCACAGAAACCTGAAATAAGGTCAAAGTAAACAAATCCCGGCCTTCTAGTGCGAATCTCATCGGCAGGAAGTGTGGACGCGTGGCTGCAACTCGAGCTGGGACAGCAGAAGAGCGGGGTCCCTTCTCAGCTCTCCCCGACGCGCCGTGTGGCCGTCACTGTCCATGCACCTCAGAGGAGCTCTGCAGGGAGTCGTTCATTCATGCTGAGACAGTGCTTGGAGAGGTTCTAGAAAAGCGCAGTGTGTGTCTGGCAGGCTGGCTTCGAGGCAATGGCATGGCCCGTTTAGAATTACCGGGGAGTCTGGAGCCACGTCCCGTGCCGGACACCAGACCAACGGACTTCACTGGGAATTGGAGCATGGGGTAGCTCGGCCCTACGGAGAGAGGCTGAGAAGCAGATGAGAAATGATTCAGTCATTGATATTTATTCCATTCCCTTTCCCTCTGTCTTTGCTAAGGTTCAGGCTTAGCACTAAGACAGCACTTCACATCTGCTGCCAGGAATACATCAACCCTCTCAAAGGCTTTTATCAAATCTATCCGCAAAGACACATGTAATAGATCCTAGAAATCGTCTCGCTGCTTTGATGTGCGGCTCTCTCCTTCCCAATCATCCGATTTACTAAACAGAAATGATACAGAGCTGTGTGTGTGTGTCTCCCACTCGCTCCAGAATATTAATAAGAGTCTATGAAATGCCACGGGGAAAAACAAGGCTCCGGCTGGAAATCAGTAGTAAATATTATTAGGAAGTAATTTCATATATTCCATATATAGCCCTGTAAATTGGGGGAAATGTATTGGTTCAAACAAAGGCGTAGATTGTCCATTTCCCTCTCAACTCACATCTTCAATTCTAATCTAAATGCTCCAGCAGCGCCCCTATGGGCTCTGATATGCAAATCGGTTCCTGGGCTCCTCCAAACAATGTAACTTTAATATCTAATCCTGGCTCTGTGGGAGGTTTGACAAAGTCAGTGTTGCCAACAGCAGCTTAAGGCAGCCTGGCGGTGAACAGACAGGAGGCAGGAAGAGCATACTACCCAACTTTTCCTTGGGAGGCAGCTTTCCCTCTGATCATCGGGCAACAAACTGCTACTTGCATCTGTTGTTTAGCCCCCTTCGCGCTTTTCATCTGCACAACTTCGCATCCCCCCCCCCCGCGCCTCCAGCTGCAACGCACCTGCTGCCTCCTCCCCCCTTAATATTCTGCCCCAGGAAGCGCGAGTCTATTCTATTTAAAGAGAATGGAGGGAGATTTCTTAGGTGCCTGCCTCAAACTGAGGCTGCAACGCTAGCTGTCGCTATTAAAAAAAAACCCAGTAGTTGGAAGATGCCATGTAACTCCAACAAGAAAATTACAAATCAAGTGCATCCCAGAATTAAGGCTAGACAGCAGGGTGCATGTGTAGATATTGGTGCACAGAACATTCCTGTTTCTCCAATGTCAGGAAACATTTAGCAAATCTGCAATTATGAGCTTCAGTGTATTTTCAGTGGTGTTACAGTTGTCACGTTTAACCGCTGCCTGCCAGCAGGGACCCTCTGGCCTTTAAAGTACAGGATCAGAAAAAATATCAAATCCATTTTGTGCTCAGCGATGTTGAGGCATTTGTAAAACCTCGGAGGTTTCAGAAATGCCTCCGCACTATGGTCAGCCGGCAGCTTGCGAGTCTGATCTGCAATGTGATGAAAATTCATAAACCACAAGGTTGTATCACTTCTTACCACGGATTATCTGTCGCAGCAAAACCAGCAGCCCTATAAGAACTCAGCAAAAATATGTTCAAATGCACCTAGCTATGATGCCTATAGGAACCTATTTGTCCCTAGCATTGTACTTGTATCTCTGAATGCCACCGTCAGTTCTCTGTGTGACACCATCACCAGTGACATATTTGCCCTTAATCATGCACTTGTCGTTCAGAGGTAACACCATCATTTCAAACGTTACTTCATGTTTGTCTCTGGAGGCTCACTGTATCGCGCAACTAACACCACTGCGGTATGTTCACAAGTCCATAAATGGTTGTTACAAGGAGGAGGGAGGAGAATTGTTCTCCTTAACCTCTGAGGATAGGACAAGAAGCAATGGGCTTAAATTGCAGCAACGGAGGTTTAGGTTGGACATTAGGAAAAACCTCCTAACTGTCAGGGTGCTTAAGCACTGGAATAAATTACCCAGGGAGGTTGTGGAATCTCCATCCTTGGGGGTTTTTAAGAGCAGGTTGGACAAACATCTGTCAGGGATGTTCTAGATAATACTTAGTCCTGTCATGAGTGCAGGGGACTGGACTAGATGACCTCTCGAGGTCCCTTCCAGTCCTACGATTCTATGTGATCACAAGCACTGACCAACAGCTTCCAGGCTCTCCGTAATTTTCACCCCTGATCTATGACATTAGTATTTATTTGTATGTCTTAAGGTCAAGATCACAACTGAGGTCAGGCCCCCAGGTGCTAGGTGCTGGACATACACAGCATAAGAACCGGGCCTGCTCTGAAGGGCTCTAATTGGAACAGCCAAAGGATGTTCCAGAGAGATGAGGGCCCATGCGGGGCCCAGCTCTGGAGTCTCAGCCCAGTGCTTTAACCACCAGCCCATCCTGCTCCCAGAATGCCTGGCAGTGACCGCAGCACTGCTAGGACTGGGTTGACAGTTCTCCCGGTATTGCCATGTGTCCTGTGATTTTGCAGCTCTCAGCCTGGCCTCTCGCAAGCCGTTCCGGGCCAGGCCAAGTTTCTCCCTGAGCTGTCACGGCTGCTGTCGTGGGTGCTGACCCCAAGGGCAGCCGCTGAGACTGTTTCCATCCCACAGCGTGAGTCTCAGCTCCCCTGTGCCAGGTCTGATCCCTGCCACCCTGGGGCTGGGGCTGGGGCAGCAGCAGGCTCCTCCCGCCCTCTCCAGCTGCCCAGCACTGAGTGGGGTGAGAGACGCAAAGGGAGTGGGAGAGGTGGGAGAGGGAGCCCAGGAGTGGGGCCCCTGGCCCCCCCAGCTGCACTCTCCCCAGCGGACTAGGCAGAGGCACTGTCTGAGAGGAGGAGGAGCTGGGCAGGACCTATAGCCCAGGCAGGGAGCAGGGCAAAGCAGAGGGCGGTGTCCAGTGGAGGGAGGCAGCTGAGATCAGTGCCTGGGGAAGGGATGGGGAGTGGCCCCCCTCACCGGTAGGTGCCCAGGTTGGACGGGGCCAGTGGCCTGAGTCATTCATGATTGCTCCCTTCGGGTTCAGGAGTCGGAAAATGCCAACGGGGGAGACGCTTAAAGCTCATAAGCGGTTTTTAGTTTCTTTCTTGGCAGGGGGAAGTGTCTCGTCTCATGGCGTTTGGACTGATGGGAAGTCTTGCCCACCTCGTGTTAGAGGGGAAAAGGATACCCCTGCCCCAGACACAGCTGCCCATCCATCATCCTGCTCCATCAGAGATTGCTTGCAAAGAGCCAGGGGTTCTCTGGGGTCTCGTCTGCCGTCCGTTCCTAGCGCTGCAGACATTTACATGAGAGTGCCTGCAAGCTCCGAGTGACCATGTCTGTCTGTCTAGTCTGAGTCAGATCGGCACAGACCGGGGGGGCGGTTTCACCTTCCTCTGCAGCATGGGGCACGGGTCACTTGCAGGGTTAAACTGGGGTCAGTGGTGGATTCTCTGCGACTGAAGTGTTTAGATCAGGAGTTGAGGAGTCCAGTGACTCAGCTGGAGTCGTTACAGGAGTGGGTGGGCGAGATTCTGTGGCCTGCGAAGCGCACGAGGTCAGACTAGATATCACGCTGGTCCCTTCTGGCCTTGAAGCCCAGGAGTCTGTTTGAGAGGGGCCCATCGCCTCTCACCGCAGCTCTCTGCTGTTGGTCTTGCCTGGGTCGCCCAGCCGGGACTCAGACGTCGAATGATGCAAAACAGGGAGCGGAGCATGTTTGTGTTGATGCCGCTGTGCTCAGTTCTTGGGCCGTGCACTCGGGCCGGTGCTGGGGCAGCAGGGAGAGAAACGAGGCCCAGAAAGGGAATCCAAGATGCTGTCCGTGGGCTCAGCCCTGACACCTGCGTTCAGAGCTAGACTGCAGGGAGCAGGGCATCATTGTGCCCAAAATATTGGGGGATATTTTTGGGGTGGGTGGGAATTACCTCCTCTGTAGGATCACAGGACCCCAACACTCACCCTCAGCCTTCACTAGGTGCACGCCGCATGGCTTTCTTTCTCCCCACCCCTCTTAAAGCGAGAGACCTCCAGTACTTACATTGGTTCCCCCACCACTCCTGTCATGCCCCCTGCCTCATCTCTACCCCCCAATACCTGCTCCCTCCCAATAGTAGTCACCCTCTTTTGGAGGCTGGGTCCCCATCCCTGCAGCTGTCTCTCCCCCCGTGTGACTCTCCCCCGGGGGACGTCCAGCGAGAAGCTGCTGCGCTCCCCCAGCCCCCGGCTCTGCGGACTGCGACCCAGCAGGGGACAGGCCCTGAGAAGGCCGGCGCTGCCAGCTGCAGCTGCAGGAGGGCTGGAGACAGGCCCAGCTCCCCCGGAGGGCTGGGGTCACGTGTTAGATCCGCCTCGCTGCCCCCTTGTACGTGGTGAACAAGGGCTGCCGCTGGCAGTAGCCTCGGCTGGCCCCAGCGCTCCACTGAGCATAGGACTGGGCCGGGGCCAGGCCCTGCTATGGGGTGTGAATGGGGAAGGCTTCTTGCCTGCTCCTTCCACCCCAGGGCAGACCCAGCCTGAGTGCCGCGTGGTGGCCATGAGAACCCGGGAGCTGCAGGGCAGGGATGCCGGAAGGAGCAAGGCCCGGTTAGCGTGGCTAGCTACAGACAGATAAAAGGCCCGCTCTGAAGGGTCTGTGGCAAGGTGAACAGCTAATGAAAGACTCATCTGGCTAGCCACAGCCTGGGGCCCTGCGGTGCCTGTCGCCCGTCAGAAAAACGGCAGCAGAGAGTTAAAACTGGACTCCGGGGACACCGGCTCTGAGAGCAGGGCGTGGTCCTGGCCGGCGCCTGGGTGTGATGGCTCAGATCTTCTGCTCGCATGAGTGTGGAAAACTGTAGCTCCCTGAGTTGACCAAGTGATGGGGGGGTGACGCAAATCCACACCTCTCTGGAACTGGCTCTCATTGCCCCGGTTCACCTGACACTGCGGAGCCAGCTCAAGCACCAATGGGCTTATAAACAACCCCCTGGTTCCCGCTGGCGAAAGAAGGCAGGTCCCATACGCCTGGCCCGAACAGAGCCTAGCAATGGGGGAGGCTCTGGGCTTTTAGCATGTGGGGCAGAGCTGCAGTCCCCTTCAGTGCCCCTGCTTCCACCTCACCATCGCTGGCATTTTGGTCATTTCTTCCGCACCGTTCGCCTCAGCCTACTGGCTAGACCCTGGCATTTCTGCCGTACGCCTCGCTTTTCTGGAGCTCCTGCCCTGGCTGGGAGGAGTCACGCTGGGCAGAGAGCTGGCCCCGTCGTTCCAGGGCTGGCTAATTTGTTTTCGTGCTAGGGTGGGACTGTTTGGTGGTCTGTGTGGAATGAGTTTGGTGGCCTCAGCCCAATTCCCAGTGGACACGTGTCTATATTGCAGAAAGTGCCTCCACGTTTGGCATGGACTGACCTTCTTCACAGCCCCAGAGAGACTCAGAATTGAGAACAGGCCTGGCAGGTCTCCTCTCATCCGCCAAGCGCTGGGCCTGGCAGGCTGGGCAAAGTCACATTGGCAGGGCTCATGGTGCCACGGTCTGTTCTGTAGGTGGAGGACTTCAGTCCCCAGTGGGCCACACACCCTCATGAAATCACAGAAGCATAGGAGTGGAAGGGACCTCGGGAGGTCTCCTCGTCCAGTCTCCTGCACATAAAGGCAACACTTTTCTTCTTGCATCCCAGCACTGCATAAAGAGGAACAAGGAAATTTGCCAACCGTCTTCTCTGCATGCGCTGAAAGTGAGTGAGAGAGATGTTGGCATAAATTACCACATTGTCATCCAGAGCTCTGAAATTCCCAGAGAATATTTAGCAGTTCAAAGGGCTGTTGAAATAATTTTGCAGAGCCTAAGAACAGTTCGTGAGCTTGCCATTTAAAGTATGTCAACAAAACCCTGAGTTCCTAGCACAGATGATCTCCTGACATCAGCAGGTCATGTGCAGCCAGCCCTTTTTTACACCAAACACAGCGAATTTAGTCCCGAGTGATGCATTAGCCTAATGAACACGCTGTGCCTTCGGTCTTGCCTGCTAGGCCTGAGTTGTACATCATGCTCCCCCCAGCACTTCAGCACGAATGTCACTTTCCCATCTGCTCCGCTCGCGCGTTCCTGACTACAGTCACTGGCAATATCATCACCACTCTGAAACATCAGTGTTGTCAGAACAACAAGGGCGGAGCCCAGTTTGGTCAAAGGGAGCTGGGATACTGAAGGTGGCCAGTGCAGTCACCACAGCAATGCGTGTGTACAGAAGAGAGGCAGGTCGTTCTAGTGACACCGGACAAGCCCATCACACACTGAAAAGCCAGTTTGCAAAACCAGTTTTTATTTGAACCACTAGATGGGAGGGAACTGCCTTCCGGATAGAGTCACAGAGTCGGGCCTGAAGGGAGCACCACATCATCTACTCTGACCTCCCGTATGTCACAGCGACCACCAGGAGGACAAGGCCCATCACTGGCTATTAGCCAAGTTGTCAGGGATGCACCCCATGCTCTAGGTGTCACTAGCCTCTGTTTGCCAGAAGCTGGGGCTGGATGACAGGGGATGGATCACTTGATAATTACCCTGTTCTGTACATTCCCTCTGAAGCTCCTGGCATTGGCCACTGTCGGAAGACAGGACACTGGGCTAGATGGACCATTGGCGTTATTATGTTCTTACCACCACCCGGCACCCACACACTAAGCCCAACAACCCAAGTATCACAACCCACAGCCGACACGACTGTGATGTGCTGCAAGCAGAGATTGAGGAAGGACCGAGGGGAACTGGTGACCAAGGCCCCCGCAGGGGCAGGGAAAGGAGCCAGTGAGATACACCCAGACAACGCTGGGAAGTGACCTGTACCCACACGCTGCAGAGGAAGGCAAAAATCTCCAAGGTCTGGAGGGAAAATTCCTTCCCAACCTCACGTATGGTACTCAGTTAGATCCTGAGCATGGAAGCAAAAACCAGCCAGCCACGCACCTGAGAGAGAGTGCTCAGAGAAACCAGCCAGCCACGCACCTGAGAGAGAGTGCTCGGAGAAACCAGCCAGCCACGCACCTGAGAGAGAGTGCTCAGAGAAACCAGCCAGCCACGCACCTGAGAGAGAGTGCTGGGAGAAACCAGCCTAGCGACGCACCTGAGAGAGAGTGCTCGGAGAAACCAGCCTAGCGACGCACCTGAGAGAGAGTGCTCGGAGAAACCAGCCAGCCACGCACCTGAGAGAGAGTGCTCGGAGAAACCAACCAGCCACGCACCTGAGAGAGAGTGCTCGGAGAAACCAGCCAGCCACGCACCTGAGAGAGAGTGCTCGGAGAAACCAGCCAGCCACGCACCTGAGAGAGAGTGCTCGGAGAAACCAGCCAGCCACGCACCTGAGAGAGAGTGCTCGGAGAAACCAGCCAGCCACGCACCTGAGAGAGAGTGCTCGGAGAAACCAGCCACGCACCTGAGAGAGAGTGCTCGGAGAAACCAGCCAGCCACGCACCTGAGAGAGAGTGCTCGGAGAAACCAGCCAGCCACGCACCTGAGAGAGAGTGCTCGGAGAAACCAGCCACGCACCTGAGAGAGAGTGCTCGGAGAAACCAGCCAGCCACGCACCTGAGAGAGAGTGCTCGGAGAAACCAGCCACGCACCTGAGAGAGAGTGCTCGGAGAAACCAGCCAGCCACGCACCTGAGAGAGAGTGCTCGGAGAAACCAGCCAGCCACGCACCTGAGAGAGAGTGCTCGGAGAAACCAGCCACGCACCTGAGAGAGAGTGCTCAGAGAAACCAGCCACGCACCTGAGAGAGAGTGCTCGGAGAAACCAGCCAGCCACGCACCTGAGAGAGAGTGCTCGGAGAAACCAGCCAGCCACGCACCTGAGAGAGAGTGCTCGGAGAAACCAGCCAGCCACGCACCTGAGAGAGAGTGCTCGGAGAAACCAGCCAGCCACGCACCTGAGAGAGAGTGCTCGGAGAAACCAGCCAGCCACGCACCTGAGAGAGAGTGCTCGGAGAAACCAGCCAGCCACGCACCTGAGAGAGAGTGCTCGGAGAAACCAGCCAGCCACGCACCTGAGAGAGAGTGCTCGGAGAAACCAGCCAGCCACGCACCTGAGAGAGAGTGCTCGGAGAAACCAGCCAGCCACGCACCTGAGAGAGAGTGCTCGGAGAAACCAGCCAGCCACGCACCTGAGAGAGAGTGCTCAGAGAAACCAGCCAGCCATGCACCTGAGAGAGAGTGCTCGGAGAAACCAGCCTAGCCACGCACCTGAGAGAGAGTGCTCGGAGAAACCAGCCACGCATGCTGCAGGAGCTTTTCGAATGGCTTGAATTTTCTCTTACAGCCATAACTAATTATTTCAGATTTCTTTGCTGCTGGATTCTCCCTTGAAATCAGGGCTGTGCACGCAGGGAAATGCCACTTTCGAGTGCCCATGGCTGGCAGTAGCTCACGAAGAGCCCAGTGGCTGCCCACACACAGGAGCTGGGGCGTCCTGTCATTGGGGAAGGTTTTTCTGTGGCAGGAGGAAGGTGATCTGGTGATCTGTGGGCCAGCAGGGTGCACAAGCGGTGCCCTGCACCAGCGCTGCTCCTCCCCGTCCCAATCCAGTGACTTGATGATTAATGGCCCCTTTTCAGTTCCAGGCCCCTGCCAGGATGGGCGGTTATCTGTACGTAGGAGTCAGCCATGTGCGAACCCCACAGCCTGCCACGCCCAGCTGCCCCAGGAGGTTCCAGCAAGTGAACGACCAAAGCTGGTGCCTGCCACCCACACGCCACTAATGAAAGGGGCCTGTGTGTTAGGCATGACACGGCATCGCATGGCTGGGATTTGGCTGGGATCTAAACCCTCCTTTGGCTGATGGTGCAACACATTAGTGTCACTGGTGATGATGATGGGACTTACAGAGGTTAATATCCAGGGGAAGGTTCTGCCAGGGGAGCCCCTGGTCGTGTGAGGACAGGGGTGTGATCTCCCAGGTTGATAGCTCTGTTCTCTTCACCCGCTCCAGGCACGGGGGAGGGGGTTCTAGTCGGGAGCAGGGGTTACGCTCCCCAGTGAGATTCTGGCCAGCCCAATGCGGGAGCAACAGGGGAAGGGGAGCTGCTTATGCCCAAGCCCTGGTACGTTGGCTGGAGGCTGATCAGGACTAGCTCGGTGATGCTGTTGATTCTGGAGCACTGATCAGTGTATCCTGCTAACCGGTCGAGGGGACAGATCACTGGATGCAGCAGTGACGGATAGAAACGCAGGCAATGCGCTAATGGATTTGGATGGAAGAGTCTCTGAGTTTGAGGCCTAGGCAGGGCTTGTTTTCTCTTTAAATCCCAAATCGTAGCAATTCTTAGGCAAATACACGGAGCACTTTGCAAACTGGTGTGTGCTACAAAGTGGGGGCGGAAAGGGCGCTGCTGAGCTGTCATTTGCTGGCTCTTCTGTTGGTTTGGGCAGCAGATATGGGAAGCAAAGCGGGGAAAAGCAGCCGTTCAGGGCCCCCCCAGGATCTGCTGTTGTCACTTGGTGCAACCGAGCATCCCGTTAGCACGTCTCCAGTGGCTAAACTCTGCAGGTCTCAGCCGGGAGCCACACAGAGCACACAGGTTAGACAGCAGAGTTGGATCTGGCTGGCAAAGACCGAGGACAGATCCAGCTCTGGTTAGGGCAGCTTCATGCATACCCCGCAAAGCTGGCAGATCACGCTGGTGGAGAATTTCCTTGTCTAAGTGAATCCCCAGTTGGCACAGACCTGTGGCATCTATTCCATATCCCCTCCCATCCCCCTGGCAGAGTGGGCGTGGCTGGGGAGAGAAGGGTGTGGCCAGGGCATCCCTTTCTCTGGCATGGGTGGATGGTACAATTTAGAGCAGCCGTCATACTGCTCTGAGTTGCACATCAGGACATGACCAGCTTAAAGCAACCTCCTTGTCACCCACTTCTGCTGCCCCCACCCCCCACACTGCACCGGTGCACAAAGCATGGACCCCAAACTCTGGCCCACTGTTACCCCCTGGGTTGTATTCAGACTCACCCTGAATGGTTTCTTCAGTAAAGAAAGCCCCGGGATGGATTCAATAGGCATCTAATAGCCTTTCAGTTGTACATGGCATGCAAACAATTGCTTAGCTAGTGCTAAGGCTTGGCTCGATTGTTCTCCTGTCCAAACGTTTGTTAACACGCAGTGAACAGAGATTGTGTTAAGGGCCATTTACACGCACTGAGCAAACATTGCATGGAAATGCTTCTAAACCAAAACACTCAGTCTCTGTGTCTGCACATGTATAAACAACAGGTTATTCCTGACTGGAGCCCCGTTCTAGGCACTTAAAACTCCACATCTCTTCAGGGATGTTTTCATTTTTGCACAACAGCGTGTGACGTCTTGCCAAGGGGCGGGGAGTATTTTGTAACCCTCTCTGGTTTGTAGCAGCATCTCTAGTCCATAGTGGCTGTTTTCTCATTTCACTGACCGCGGATAAATCACAGCACAGCTAGGGAATTAAAATCTGGTAGAACTTTACTGGGGGTGTTAGGCAAAGTGCTGTAAGAACATAAGAACGGCCATACTGGGTCAGACCAATGGTCCATATAACCCAGTATTCTGTCTACTGACAGTGGCCAATGCCAGGTGCTTCAGAGAGAATGAACAAAACAGGGCAATTATAGAATCATAGAACTGGAAGGGACCTTGAGAAGTCATCTAACCCAGTCCCCTGCACTCGTAGCAGGACTAAGTATTATCTAGACCATTCCTGACAGGTGTTTGTCTATCCTGCTCTAAAAAATCCCCAATGATGGAGATTCCACAACTTCCCAAGGCAATTTATTCCAGTGCTTAACCACCCTGACAGTTAGGAAGTTCTTCCTAATGTCCAACCTAAACCTCCCTTGCTGCAATTTAAGCCCATTGCTTCTTGTCCTATCCTCAGAAGTTAAGAAGAACAATTTTTCTTCCTCCTCCTTGTAACAACCTTTTACATACTTGAAAACTGTTACCATGTCCCCTCTCAGTCTTCTCTTCTCCAGACTAAACAAACCCAATTTTTTCAATCTTCCCTCATAGGTCATGTTTTCTAGACCTTTAATCATTTTTGTCGCTCTTCTCTGGACTCTCTCCAACTTGTCCACATCTTTCCTGAAATGTGGCACCCAGAACTGGACACGATACTCCAATTGAGGCCTAATCAGCATGGAGTAGAGCGGAAGAATGACTTCTTGTATCTTGCTTAAAATACTCCTGCTAATACATCCCAGAATGATGTTTGCTTTTTTTGCAACAGTGTTACACTGTTGACTCATATTTAGCTTATGGTCCACTATGAACCACGCCCCCCCCCTCGCCCGCCCCTCCGATCCCTTTCTGCAGTACTCCTTCCTAGGCAGTCATTTCCCATTTTGTATGTGTGCAACTGATTGTTCCTTACTAAGTGGAGTACTTTGCATTTATTCTTATTGAATTTCATCCTATTTACTTCAGACCTTTTCTCCAGTTTGTCCAGATCATTTTGAATTTTAACCCTATCCTCCAAAGCACTTGCAACCCCTCCCAGCTTGGTATTGTTCGCAAACTTTATAAGTGCACACTCTATGCCATTATCTAAATCATTGATGAAGATATTGAACAGAACCGGACCCAGAATCGATCCCTGCGGGACCCCACTTGTTATATCCTTCCAGCATGACTGCGAACAACTGATAACCACTCTCTGGAAATGATTTTCCAACCACTTTTGCATCCACCTTATAGTAGCTCCATCTAGGTTGCATTTCCCTAGTTTGTTTATCAGAAGGTCATGCGAGACAGTATCAGAAGGCTTACTAAAGTCAAGATATACCACATGTACCGCTTCCCCCAATCCACAAGGCTTGTTACCCTGTCAAAGGAAGCTATCAGGTTGGTTTGACACGATTTGTTTTTGACAAATCCGTGCTGACTGTTACTTATCACCTTATTATCTTCTAGATGTTTGCAAATTGATTGCTTAATTATTTTCTTAATGATCTTTCTGGGTACAGAAGTTAAGCTGACTGGTCTGTAATTCCCTGGGTTGTCCTTTTTCCCCTTTTTATAAATGGGCACTAGATTTGCCCTTTTCCAGTCTTCTGGAATCTCTCCCATCTTCCATGAATTCTCAAAGATAATAGCTAATGGCTCAGATATCTTCTCAGTCATCTCCTTGAGTATTCAAAGATGCATTTCACCAGGCCCTGGGGACTTGAAGACATCTAATTTATCCAAGTAATTTTTCATGAGTTCTTTCCCTGTTTTAGCCTCTTCTGATCCTACCTCGTTTTCACTGGCATTCACTATGTTAGACGTCCAATCACCACCAACCTTCTTGGTGAAAACTGAAACAAAGAAGTTATTAAGCACCTCTGCCATTTCCACATTTTCTGTTATTATTCCCCTCCCTCCCCCATTGAGTAACGGGCCTACCCTGTCCTGGGTCTTCCTCTTGCTTTTAATGTATTTGTAGAATGTTTTCTTGTTATCCTTTATGTCTCTAGCTAGTTTGATCTCGTTTTGTGCCTTCGCCTTTCTAATTTTGTCCCTACATACTTGTGTTATTTGTTTCTATTGATCCTTTGTAATTTGACCTAGTTTCCACTTTTTGTAGGACTCTTTTTTTTTGAGGTTTAGATCATTGAAGATCTCCTGGTTAAACCAGGGTGGTCTCTGCCATACTTCCTGTCTTTCCTACTCAGTGGTACAGTTTGCTCTTGTGCCCTTAATAATGTCTCTGAAAAACTGCCAACTGTCTTCTACTGTTTTTCTCCTTAGACTTGCTTCCCATGGGATCTTACCTATCAACTCCCTGAGTTTGCTAAAGTCGCCTTCTTGAAATCCGTTGTCTTTATCTTGCTGTTCTCCCTCCTACCATTCCTTAGAATCATAAACTCTACTATTTCATGATCACTTTCTCCCAAGCTGCCTTCCACCTTCGAATTCTCAACCAGTTCCTCCCTATTTGTCAAACTCAAATCTAGAACAGCCTCCCCCCAGTAGCTTTCTCCCCCTTCTGAAATAAAAAATTGTCTCCAATACATTCCAAGAACTTATAGGCTAATCTGTGCCCTGCTGTGTTATTTTCCCAACCAATGCCTGAAATAAAAAATTGTCTCCAATACATTCCAAGAACTTATAGGATAATCTGTGCCCTGCTGTGTTATTTTCCCAACCAATGCCTGAAATAAAAAATTGTCTCCAATACATTCCAAGAACTTATAGGATAATCTGTGCCCTGCTGTGTTATTTTCCCAACCAATGTCTGAGTAGTTGAAGTCCCCCATCACCACCAAGTCCTGTGCTTTGGATGATTTTGTTAGTTATTTAAAAAAAGCCTCATCCTCGTCGTCTTCCTTGTTAGGTGGTCTGTAGTAGACCCCTACCATGACATCACCCTTGTTTTTTACCCCTTTTATCCTTACCCAGAAACTTTCAACAAGTCTGTCTCCTATTTCCATCTCTACCTCAGTCCAAGTGTACACATTTTTAATATATAAGGCAACACCCTCTCCCTTTTTTCCCTGCCTGTCCTTCCTGAGCAAGTTGTACCCTTCCACCTGCCCCCTTTGAGCCTAGTTTAAAGCCCTCCTCACTAGGTTAGCCAGCCTGTATCCAGATAGTGGACCCCATCTCTGCTTAGCAGTCCTTCCTCGGGTACAGCCTCCCATAGTCAAGGAAGCTGAAACCCTCCTGGCCAACCAGCCTCGCATCCAGGCATTCACCTCCAGGATGCATCTGTCTCTGCCTGGGCCCATACTCTTGACCAGAAGGATCGAAGAGAACACACCTGTGCTCTGAACTCCTTCACCCATACTCCCAGAGCCCTGTAGTCACTTCTGATCTGCTGAGGGTCATACCTTGCAGTATCATTAGTGCCCACATGGATGAGTAGCATGGGGTAGTAGTCAGAGGGCCGGATGAGCCTCAACAATACCTCCATAACATCTCAGATACAGGCCCTGGCAGGCAGGGGATGCCATGTCAGGGTGATAGATGGGTGCCTCTGTCCCCCTCAGAAGAGAGTCACCAACCGCCACTACCCTACGTTTCCTCCTGGGAGTGGTGGCTGCGATCCTCCCAGCCTTGGGAGTACTTGGCTTCTCCTCCTCCATCTTTGGGGGATGATTCCTCATCGCTTGTTGCCAGGGCAGCATATCGGTTTTCCATCACCGTGGCGGGTGGGTTGGGAGTAGAGGTGGAGCCCGGCCTGCTGCCAGAAGTAACCAGCAGCCAGTGTTCTCCCTGTGACAGAGTCATGTCCTCCTCCCCTGGGGGCATGACAGCAGTCCTCTGTAGCTGGATAGTGTCTTCAGACTTGGATGTCTCCATGTGAATACTCTCAAGGAACTCCTCAGCCTAGCCACCTCCTCTTGTAGCTCTGCCACCTGCTTCCTGAGAGATTCCACCAGCAGGCACCTCTCACACTGGATGGTCCACCCCAGCCTGGCTTTCTGTGAGTGGGAAATGCAGGCCACAGTCTCTGCAAATCCACACCAGGATCTCGGTAGAGGCATCCGTGGTTAGGTTCTCTGTCTGGATACAGGCGCAGGTGGAGGAGACGGGAGCAGCGTTGGCACTGGTGATGCGGCCCCTCCTAACCAGAGCGATTATATTACATCTCCCTCCCACAAACTCCCCTATTTCCAGTCCCCTGTTCACTAGCTCCCCTTGGTCGCTTAGCCTCTGGCTTTTAAGGCCTTCTCTCCTAGGTCAGCCCTGCCCCCTCCTTAATCACACAGGGGTAGAGTGATCACAAGGCACTTCTTGTTGGGTCCGGTCTGCAGATAACTTGTACACTTCTTATGGCAGGGCTCATGTCATCTGTCTGCCCTGAGACGCACCTAGCACGTCCTAGTACCTGTAAAATAATAAGCAATAGTAATAACGGAATGCCTACAATGTTCATTGTTTGTCAATGGACTGGGGTACAAAGCAGATAAAGTGTCCCAGTCTCTTACCAAAGTCATTTGCTTTTGCCACTAACGAGCCTGAATGTTTCTGAATGTGTCCGTCGGGGTCAGTGTTCGTTACACTGTTGATTTTCAGGCGCTGTGTGCGTTACACATGTAGTAATCAATACGTACGCTTCCCTCCCAGCTATTAAAAGGAACCTGTGTTACGTGCACACATCAGCAATAGATAACTGCCGCCTGTGGAAATGAAATCAATTACACACAAATCACTGCTCCCCGGGGAGAGGATCTGACAGTGTCTGGTGGCGCCGCTGTAGGGGGGAGCGTTGCTGAAGCAGTGCATAGGAGACACTGCCTCTGTCTGTTACACAAAACTGCAGGGCTCGTGGAATCGGGGCACTTTTACAACCTTTCCTTACTGGTTTCTTTCGTTTATAATGAGCCTGTTGGGCTGCACAGAGTCATCTCAGCCCCAAGCCAGTTCTGTCTCCAGTAGGGCCAAACTGCAGCCCCTTTGGTTTAACCAGCAGCTTATCCCACTGCAAATGGTCCTCACTGCAGACGGGGTTACACAACTGCTCAGGACAGGCCGGCACTGGGGTTTGCTACCCTGGCCGGTAGGTAATGAACCAAGGCCCCACTGACCAGTTACAGACACATGATGGAGTGTGATGGCTAAAGGGGAAGGTCAGATTCCATCGTGTGACCAGGCGATAGAACGTCCCCTCCCATCCAGGAGGACTGTAGCACTGGGCACACCCGAATGGGCAGCCTCTGTATCTTCCTGTGGTGAAGTGTGAGACACACCGATGCACACTGGGGGCAGCAACGAGGCCAGAGACTTGTGACCTCACCAGCGATTTTTTACCTGCTGAATGCACAACAGTCGTATGTGACGGATACAAGAGACCAGGTGGGTGAGGTAATATCTGCTATTGCAGTGGGTCTCAACCAGGGGTACACATATCCTGGGGGTACGCAGAGCTCTTCCATGGGTACCTCAACTCTGCTAGAGATTTGTCTAGTTTTACAACAGGCTCCATAAAAAGCACTAGCCAAGTCAGTACAAACGAAAATTTCATCCAGACAATTGGCTTGTTTATACTGCTCTATATACTGAAATGTAAATACAGTATTTCTATTCCAATTGATTGATGGTATAATTCTATGGTAACATGAGAAAGTCAGCACGTGTTCAGGAACAGTGTGGCTGTGACACTTCTGTATTTTCATGTCTGATTTTGTAAGCAAGTAGCTTTTAAGTGAGGTGAAAGTTGGGGTACATGAGATAAATCAGATTCCTGGAAGGGGTGCAGTGGTCTGGGAAGGTTGAGAGCCACTGTTCTTCTGGACCCACTCCTGTTGGCAGAAGGGACACACTTTTGAGCTACATGGAGCTCTTCTCCATATCACAACAGACTCGCAGGCAATGCTTAATTTGTGCTAGAGCCTGGCAGTTCAAGCCCTGGCCCCTCTGGGCCTGGTGGTTCAGAGCCCGGCACCTCTGGGCCTGGCGGTTCAGAGCCCTGGCCCCTCTGGGCCTGGCGGTTCAGAGCCCTGACCCCTCTGTGCCGGGCAGTTCAGAGCCCCGGCCCCTCTGGACCCGGCGGTTCAGAGCCCCAGCCGGTTCAGAGCTCTGGCCCCTCTGGGCCTGGCGGTTCAGAGCCCCGACCCCTCTGTGCCGGGCAGTTCAGAGCCCTGACCCCTCTGTGCCGGGCAGTTCAGAGCCCCGGCCCCTCTAGGCCTGGCGGTTCAGAGCCCCGGCCCCTCTGTGCCGGGTGGTTCAGAGCCCCGGCCCCTCTGTGCCTGGCAGGGCTAAGACGCGGCACTTCTGGGCTTGCTGCATCAGTTATGAATGTAAAAAAATTGCTTGAGCCCCGGCCCCTCTTTCGTTCCTAGCTCAGCACTGCTCACAGGGTACAGCACAGAGTATGCTCGCTGCCTAGGGGCCATGTTGGTCAGTAGTTTGGCTGGGTTTCTTTGCACGTGTCTGAACGGCTGCCCAGAGCTGGTGGCAGAGGATTCGATGAGTAGCACTCAGAGCCGGTCCCAGGCAGCGCCTGCGCTGTGGCTGGAGCAGCAGTAGCGAGAAGTCTGCGTAAAAGAGGGCCTGGAAGCAGAGACTTCAGGGGAGCAAGGTCAGTTCATGGCCGCGGAGGATCAACCCAGAAAGGAGCCTAGTAGTAGTGCTGTGTTCAGAAGGCAAAGGCTAGACTGAGGGCGGGGACCAGGACGGAGGGAAGAACAGACCGGGGCTGCTGCCAAGGTCAAAGAGCAGTGGGGAGCAACCTTTCCTGGGTGAGCTGTGCCCCGGGGGGCTGCCAGCCTCAGCTTTGATCTAGCTCTAGGCTAGTTCTTCACTGAAATCTCCCCGGGGTGGAAGGTTGGTCTTTAGACAGCGACAATGGTTCACAAAGCTCTGGCAGGTTTTCTGCCTGCCCTCGAGTCAGTTCGTGATGGGAAATGTTTCAAGGCTCCCTCGAGGGCAGGGGGACAGAGGGCAGCCCCCACATCTGGGAGTCTCCCATCAGCACATCCATGCTACATCTGGCGTTGGTCTCCAAATTCACACTGCTAGCGGCTGTGTATTCATTGAAAAGACCTGGTAGCTCTTGGCCACCCGCTAGTGGCTGCTGCATAAGTCCCCACCACCGCTGCCTGGAGGGCCGGTCTCTGTAGAGGAGACCAGAGAAAGAGGAGCAGCATGAGTTGAGGGGCCTCTCTCCACAATCCGCCAGCGCGTCTCGTGGGCTGAGAGCTGGCTTCAGTTCCTAAGTGGTTGACTAGCAGGCACCAGAGACATGCCGTGAGGATGCTAAACTCTAACTGCCCTCTGCTTTCCAGTGACTTATTTTGCAACCGTTAAATAACCAGGACTTCTAAGTCTGTGCTGCCGTTTCATTTGAAGTCATGTCCACGATGACTCAGAAAATAGCGCAGACACACTGTGGCGCCTACCCCGGCTCCTGCATGAACAGCAAACCGTAAACGTGCTGTTGCTCTGCAGAGCGCTGAAGGAAGAGATGATACCGAGCGATGCTGTCTCAGGTGTGTCCCATTAGCAGCCCCACGAGGCGCGGTGCCGGGGCAGGACTTCACTTCCAGCCATCTGCCTGCTGTCAGCGCACACGCATTCAGTCCTGGCAATAGGATGCAAGTGGAAAAGGAAACCGCTCTAGTGAGAAAGCAATGTCCCACCTCCACCTGTCTTCAGGGGTTGTATTCAAAGCAAGGGAAGCGAGCTAAACAAACCGGGTAGGTGAGAGCCCAGAGCCAGCGGATCACGGGCAGCCTCGAGCACACGTGGCCCTGGGTTTGCAGGGCTCGCTGATGGAAGCAGAGCTGAGCCTGGCCATAGCCTTCGAGTGTGAAGTGGGTACGGACAGCAAGGGCCTCTCTGTGTTCCTGCCTCTCATAGCTTCCAGCCACTCCCCGGGGCTTGTCCCGTCCTTCTCTGCTCCTGCTCGTGCACCTGCCCAAGAGTACAGGCCCTCACCTGCACCCACTGTGCACGTGGTAACAGTGCCCTGGACGTCGATGGATGCAGGATTGAGCCCTAAGGCCTGATCCAATGCTCACTGGCTGCAGTGGGTGTCTTTCCACTGAGGTGGAGCGGGCCCTGATGCACAGGGATGTGTTGAGTCCTTGCCCGTCACAGTAAATGCTGTTCCTGCATGTTCAGTTACTGGGCCACGAGGAGAGTGAAAGGAAGGTATTGTCTGAACCCTTCTTTAAAAGTGCTGCCCAGCCGCTCAGCGCACAGCTGGGTAAAGCAGGGCCGGGCTCATTCTAACGCAGCGGCAGAAACTGAGGGAGAGAGGAAAGAACTTGGGAAGCTTCAAACACAGGGATGTCACAAGGAGCGGCGCTTCCAGGAGTGTCCTGCAGCCCCCGCTGGTGCGCTGAAACTCTAGCTGCAAGGCCCCCACCTCTGGTGAAAGCACCTGCTGGGAAGAACTCCCGTGATAGCTAGGGGAAGGAGGGATTCTGCTGCAAGTTTCATGTGGTTTATTTTGGCTCTTCTCCAGTTTTTTCACCCCCAGAGCCTCTACAAACTGGAATCTGATTCAGGAAATCGTGTCGGTTATTGTACAGTGTAAATCCCTGTAGTTTGGTGCAGAACCGGCATGCCTTCCTTTGTATTTGGTGTTTTGTGCCCTTTGGGAGAAGGAATATTCAGACAGGCGTCTGGGTCATGATCGTTCTGTGGGGAATTCTGAAATTCTGCAGTCCTGCTGTGGATTCTGCATTTCATTATTCAGGACACACCTCTGAGTGTTATGGGCAGGTACAGTGAAAGCATGCTAGCTCTGAATAGTGAATGTCTGGGCAAAATTCTGTGTGTGTGTGTGTGTGTGTGTGTGTGTGTGTGCGCGTGCACATGCATATTATCTCTCTCTATTTATATGTTAACAATATTTATAACAATCTATAATTAATACAGCCCTAATAGTTTCCTCACTTCTAGTCATGGATTAGTTCCCTTGCACTGGTGCAGCTAAAATAGTTTCCTCTGATCATCCAGAATAAGCCGATGAAACAAGGTGATGCAAATCTAGTCCGCAATCCTGCAAACTCTTATGCACCCAAATAGGCCGTATCCATGAGTCACCCAACTGAAGCTTTTCTAGGAACCTCTGACCTTGCAGCAGACCTGCGCATGGCTCATTTAAAACCCTGATCGCTCTATGCTAGCACAAGGCTTTCGGTTAGTTTGCAGTATCTACGCTCCCCCCCACGTGTCTCTCTCTGTCCCCCGCAGCTTGGACCATCGTCTGCATTCACGCTGTCTGTTTCCCCACACAGCGGGCAGGTGAAATGCCTGAGCCCAGTTCTCTGAACATCACTTGCTCTCAAGCTTCATTTAACGGGAAAGCAGCATGATGGTTAACGTGAGCAGAGAATTGCTCGGCCAATACCGAGCAGCGTTACATCTGCCGATTGTAGTCAAATCTCATCATTTGAGCAAGTCTACAAACCTTTCGAGTTCTCGTAATCAGTAAGCATGCTTCAGCGTCGCATTCTCTGAGCACCATGGTGCCTTGCACGTGCTCTGCAGCCTGCCTCGTTATCACGGTGCACTTTCTGTGCACTCAGAGTCACGGTTGTTCGCTGATGGTGTTTCAGAAGCCTACAGCGTAGAACACAATCACGAGGAGGGGATCCTGCTAGCCATGGCTGGTGATGTCAAGAGTCCCAGTGCATGTTCTGGTAAACGTACACCTCAGGAAAGCACCTGGACTTGACAAGCATGTTGTGTCTGAATGCTGAAATTCACATATCAAGCAACTGCACAGAAAGAAACCTCTGTGCTTCCAAGAATGAGGAATCTGCTTTACAAGTAGGAGCACACTTGCCAATAGCGTCGGATCAGTAAGAAGTAACGTGTGTAGAATTGCCAAAATGCTCTTTGGAGTGGGAAGGACACATTCCATGCAGGTACCTATCAAATGGGCGTTCTTCTGCCAATCAACAGGCAGCAGAGGTTGATTCTAGCCAGACATGTGTCAGGTGACACAAAAGTAATTTGAATATGGATGTACGTCAGTGTGCTACCAGCTGGGATCCCAGGATTTAGGATCTATCCTGTTCCTATCTGCCTATGGAGCCAAGTAGAAGAGTCATTGCCTGGACTGATGATGGAAAATGGCAGATTGTGGCCCGGGGTGTGTATGTAACTTTATCTGTAGGGGAAATTATCTACAAGCACTGAAAGTGCAATATGTGCCTCCTTCTTTACTATGATCTTACGTTGCTTTCTCTCTCTGTTAATTCCATCCTCTTGCTCCATATCCATTAGGAATTATTGAAATTATGCACAAATATCTCAATAATCTCCATGTTCTTAGGCAGGTACCCACACACATGCGGATTCCCAGTATTTTGCAAACATATGGTCTAGATAATACTTAGTCCTGCCATGAGTGCAGGGGACTGGGCTAGAAGACCTCTTGAGGTCCCTTGCAGTCCTATGATTCTATCCTACAGCTGTGCAAAATTAACAGTTGATGTTTGATGGAATGTGGCACTAACTTCTTGTGCTGCTTTGTGGAGAGTTCATCCTTCTTTTGACAAAGTGGCTATTTTTGCATAAAAATATGAGTTTTCTGTGAAAGCCACCTTTGCTCCCCAGACAAGTCTGCTTTTGCTCAGGAACAGGCCTGGTGAAGGGGCCTATGGTGGAGCAGTGCCCCACCCCCTGAGAAAAAGGCTGGAACAGGCCTTTGAGGCTGCGCAGGCCGGCGGCCAATCAACAGAGGCCTGTTAGGAGCCAATCAGGGCAGGGCAGGGGCAGCCAATCAGGGCCAGATTAGGCCCTATATAAAGGCTGCCTAGGAGGAGGTGGGGTAGTCTCTCTCTGACTGCTAAAGGAGGAGGACTGGCTCCTGGGCTGAATGGTAGCACCTTGGACAGAGCAGTGCTGGAGAAGGAGCTGGGGAGCTCCAGCCGAGGAAAACCCCAGGCTGCAGGCCTTGCTACAAAGGGCCGAGCAGGTGCACAGGGCTAAAGGGGAAGTGGCCCAGGGACAAAGTCTGACAAGGGGAGAGAAGGAGGGCAGGGAGGCTGCCACTAGAGGGTCCCTGGGTCGGGACCCAGAGTAGTGGGTGGTCCTGGGTCCTCCCCTTGTACTACACCTGGCTGAGGAGGAGTGTGTGTGATTTACATTAGAAATGCAGGAAAAGCTTGCAAAGAGATTGGTCATAATCTATCCGACTTCACACTGACAGCGGTGGGACATGCCCCCATCCCATGGGTGGAAAGGCTAATGAGCATTCCTGCCCCCAGGCAGTGCCGGCTGTTGCCCCGGCCCAGCGTGCTCCACCTGGGAAGTGGTGTGTGAATGGGTGAGACGGGCCCCGGAAGAGGGGAGGTGTTTTCCCAGGGGCAGGAGGCTGGCTGGGACTGCTAGGAAGACACAGGCGTAAGGGATGCTCCGCCTGAGGCAGTCGTTAGCCTTCCCCCACCTTGTGTGGGGGCCGCTTGGTACTATGAGCGTGGTACAGACGAGGGGCCCGGGAGGCTGCTCCCAGCTGGTGACCTGTGGTGGGACTAGAGGTAAGTGGACTATACCTGGGCTCGGAAAGGATCCCAGGAGTGAGCCGAACTCCCGCTGGGAACAGTGAGTTTGCCCAGGAGTGTGGGCTCCAGTAGGACACAGGGGGCAAGAGACTCGGCCTGTGGCTGAGCCCGGGTTGGGGGCCCGCTGCCTGCCAGCAGCTCCTAGTGCTACAGGAAAGCTCTTTCATTAAGTGGCTGAGGTAACCCAGAACGCCGAGGGACCTGCCGGGAATCCTCTGGTTTGTGTTCATAATCCGATACCCTGGTCCCAGTCGCAGTGAATGGCCATCCAGACACTGGATTTTGAGCCATGGCTGCCAGGCGGTGGGGAGCAGGTCACCTCGCAGAGCGCCTCAGCAGGGTATGGCTGACCCAGACACGGTGCCCCCAGGAGCCAGGAAAGGTGCCGGGGTCATAAGCGCTGCCCCTTTTCTTGCCATGGCTCAGGTCTGCTGGCCGGAGCATGGGGCTGGGGGGGCAGGGGTCCTGTTCTGTCTCCACTCTCTTGGCCTCCTTTGGGGAGTCTAGTGCCAGCCGTGAACGCCAGGCCTGGGTTGCCTTTGCACTCCCCACTGGTCCCATGGGTGGCCCTGGCACAAGGCACAATGTGGGACGGGGCAGGATATTTGTGCCCTGCTGCTGTGCAGGGCCAGCCCCGAAAGCTCAGAGTGGGATCTTCGAAAGCAGCCAGCGATGGCCTAGCACTGCTCTGGTTGGGACCAGCGGGCGATTTGCCACTGACTGCAGTGGGAGCCGGGTTAGGCCAATGTTTAGAGCTGTTGAAAATGCTGCCCGTAGGCCACATCATGGGGTTCTGCAATCCAGGGGTCACCAGAATGTGCCAAAAGGTCACGGGGAAAGGGGGCGAGATTGGGTCCTGCCTCTGGGAGTGGGGGGGAAGCCCTGGAGGGGTGGTTTGCAGAACCTGCCCCATGCTCACCCTCCAACGACAGCTCCTCTCCTGCAGCACCACTCAGGTTGGCCCAGCCTCCCCTCTGGCGTGATGACAGGGGGCTGGCCTGGGCAGATCTCAGTGACTGGCACTGTGCCCCATGTGCCAGTCACAACCCCAGAGCAGGGAGCTGAACCCAGCCAGCCTTGCAGAACAGGAGTTGCCCTTGCAGGCGAGTGTGGGGCCGGCTCTGCAAACATCCCCGCAAGGCAGGACCCAGCCCCCTCCCAGAACCTCCCACCCCCACAAGGGCAGGACCGAACCCCCAGGCCTACCACACAAAGCTTGAAGACCTTGTGACAGGATGCAATGCCCAGAGTGGGGAGCCGAACCGAGCCAGCCCCCCAGGACAAGAACCATTGTGGACTGTCAACAAGGTAGGTACGTACGGGGTCATGCCAGGCCGTTGAGGTTTACAAATGCGATGCAGCCCCAGAAAGGATAAGAACTGCTGCTCTACAAGGGAGTTCCCTGGAACATTTGCTGGCTGGGTGAAAGAGAAGCTGGATTAGGAAGGGGTAAGGACTAGAGATGAAAAGAATGAGACTAGATTTGGCCTATTAGGAGATAATTATTTGTGCAATAAAATGCTGAATCTGTCTATCTGGCTTGGTTAATGTGAAAGAATGACGCCTGATGAAAGGGGGATAATTATCTGACCCTTGTAGCATTGAAAATTTGTGGGAGCCACTAAGTAGAGGGTGGAACCATCTCTAGTACATATGGGCCAGATCCTCACCTGGTGTAAACTGGCATAGCCCCCTGTCTACACTTGGTTGGTTTCCTCCTCACTGTTACTTGATGATTGCAGTTAAAAAATACTGCTGGTCTCCAAACCTACGCTAGGGTATCTTCTTCTGTAGAGTTGATTGAGACAGTTTCTACTTTGGCTTCTCATTGTGAGATCTCTATTCTATATTCAGGTACCAGTCGCAGTGTGCAGTCAGTGAAATCTCTTTAGTAGACATCCAGGGGACTAGCAAACTAAAGGTTAAATATAACTGCACTGGAAACTTTACAGCAGGGGTCAGCAACCTTTCAGCTGTGATGTGCCGAGTCTTCATTTATTCACTCGGATTTAAGGTTTCATGTGCCAGTCATACATTTGAACGTTTTTAGAAGATCTCTTTCTATAAGTCTATAATATAGAACTAAACTATTGGTGTATGTAAAGTAAATAAGGTTTTTGGAAATGTTTAAGAAGTTTCATTTAAAATTAAAATGCAAAGCCCCCTGGACTGGTGGCCAGGACCCGGGCAGCGGGAGTGCCACTGAAAATCGGCACGCATGCCATAGATTGCCTACCCCTGCTCTACAGTGATCCCCAAAGACAAGGGGTTTCTGTTTGGGGTTCTCCCTAATGTAGGTCTCACCATAATCAGGCTGTGTGTGAATTTCATGTGCACCCAGTGGGCTGGGTGCTGCTGGAAAAGGGAGGTGCAATGGAGACGTGTGCCCCACCCCAGTCCTAGGGCTGGTTCTGCACCAGCCCAGACTCTGGCATACGTAGAGCAGCCTTGGGGCTGCTGTAAAATATGCTGGCTCCCAAGGACCATTCCAGCTGTCAGATCGCTGGAGCGCGCTCTCTTCTCCAGGAACATCCCCCTGCCATGACCAACAGGTTCCCCTCTCCAGGGCCAGAACTACTAGGTTTAAGTCCAAGCACAAAGCCGAGCTAGCAGAGCCAAGGGTCTGACCCAACTACTTCCCACTTCTGGCCAAGTGTAATAAGCATATGGGGAAAAGCTTGTCAAAGGTGTAATGGGAAGTTAGGCAACCAACTCCCTGTGAAAGCCAGTGGGAGTTGGGCACCAAATTCCTATTTATGCCTTTGAAATTTTCTTCCATAGACTTATTTCCCAAAAGGTGAGTAAAGTGAGCTGGCTAAGGAGGGCGGGCAGACAGTGTTAACGGAGCACGTGATGAAAATCCAAAAGGTGGGGATGAGATGAGTGATAGTGAGCAGGCTTTCCCCGAATTCTCCGTTGTTCTAACAGCTCAGAGCCTCAGAAATAAATGTCTGGGGACTGACTCTGCTACCTCCACGTTCACTGGTGACTGGGGGGCTGGAACAATTTGGATAGTGGGGGTTGGGGGGGCTGAGAGCCATTGAACCAAACTGTGACCCCTGGATATGATGGAAACCACTTCAAGCCAGGGGTGCAGCAGCTCCCCCAGCACCTATGCTGGTGATCTACGAATGAGAAGACCTGGCTTGGCTTTGCTCTATAAATGGCCTTTCCGATTCATCCTGTGATCAACCAACCTGCACTTCTCAAGTACAGACTTGCCATGTAACTATCCAGCTCCTCTTTACCCGTCTCCTCCTGGCCTAAAGTACAGCCTCAGTCCACATGTTCCTGTAGGAGTCAGGTGCATGTAGCTTGTTTCTGCTCTAACTGTACCTAACCCAGGGAACTCTGAGCATGCAGACTGGAGCGTAGGTGCGGGCGTCTGAGGTGGGCAATGTCTGGACACCGTCAAGACCCTTTTTTTTTTTTTTAAACTTAAAAGAAAATATGACCCAATTTTCACAGCTCTGGAAGCTGCTGTCTTGGGAAAGACATTTAAGTGACCTCAAGTGTCAATGCCTGTCCTGCCCCTCTGCCGCTTCCCCTGGCCAGAACTGATGACCAGGCTGGTGCCTCAGACCCAGTAGCTGTATAAAAATCCCCAGGCTTCAGTGCCACCTGAGGAGCCAGGAAGCTGCCTTGTCACGGCGAGTGCAATCTGCTGTGTGAGCAGCTCAAGGGGCTGTGGTGTTTTGAGCTCAATATCCAGGTTCTGACTCTTGTGCCGGCTTTCGGCGAGCTGATCCGCTCTCTAACCTGGCTGAGGGTTGTAGGCGTGTCGATCAAACCAGGGCTCGCAGTGCGTGGCTGAGTCTCAGGAGGGGTGTGCTGGGTAAGCATCAGCTCCCACATTGTCCAGCAATACGGGGCAGAGAAGGAAAGGGTTTTGTTTTGTGCACATGTTTAAGGTTAATGAGCTCAACCTGTAGCTAAACCAGGTTGGCTGGTAAGCATGAGGACGTTGTCTGGAATCCATGAACAAACGAGAGATGCTAGCACTACACACAGGGCCTGATCAGTACCGGGGCTGCAGCCCACAGAGCACACCTTTGCTCCCTGTCCCTGCATGCAACCTACACACTGCTGGTCACTGAATGTCCGCAGGGGGAGAAGGCCTGGGTGGGTGCAACACGGTGCTCTTTGACCTTAAGATGAATGTTTATTAAACTGCTGTTTGCCCATTGCTGGCTCATGTCAACAACAGCTGCAGCAGATGAGGGGTGCCCTGGTAACCAGCCCCATGCTAGGTTCTTCTCAAGTGTATTTGACACACAAGCTGCCAGGCAGCACAAGTACTGAAAAGCCAGTCCTGGTGTGTGTTCGGTGGGGGAGGGGAAAAGGGAACGCTGTCAGGGCACAGGGAGCAAAACCAATTTTCGTTGTCTGTGGCTTTCCAGCAGGACTTAGAATAACACATTTTTTCTTCCATCCAAGCTTGAATGTTGGCAGAGACTCTGTAGAAATTGAATTGATTAGCAGGGTGCTGGCGCATAACAGAGAGCTGTCTGCAAGTAACTGAGCTGACAGGGGGCAAACACAGACAACTAAAGCCCTGGACAATCCCAGCGCATGTCACCCCTCTATCCCCATGATATTGGCACAGCAACGGTGCCAGGCTTGTGTTAGGAGGCAGCCGCTAGTTATTGTAACCACCACAACACTAGGTCTGAGAACAACTGGAACTCGGCAAACCCACATCACCAGTTTTATATTATTGCCTAAATGACCAGCAACTCGACTGAGTGCCCTCTGCTGTGTGACAGTCGAGGGGCTGGGATCAGAGCTTTAGAACGGGACATTACAATTTCTGTAGCCGTTCATGAAAACGACACTAAGCCCTGGAACTGGTTATCCACACACGTGCTTACCGCAACTGCCGGTGCACTCACAGCACCTGCAACTAACTTATCTAGTTGGTTGTCTGACATGCAGAATTGTTCACAGCATTTCTAAAAGTTGGGGCCTTGGTTTGCTGCCTTGGCCAATGATCCAAACACTACTTATTCACCACGCCGTAGTTGCATCCCTTAGCCCTGCCAACCATTCAAAAAACATACTTCAGAGCTGCGTGAGGCGGCATTCCGTTTTTCTTTGCAGTACATTGAAACACGCATTGTATAGGAAATATACAGTGCGGGTCCCTTCCCTTTTCCACAGCTTCATTATTACCTGCCCGTCTCTCCTGGGATTCTGTCCTGGAGCTTTGTGCAGCGCTGATGTTCTGCTTCCTGTCCTGTGCACTGGGACAGCAGCCCAGGGCCCACTCTTTATGGGTGTTGTACTTTTTTCATCTTTGCTGTTCCAGCTTGCACTTTTTCTCAGGTATATGGGTGGGACTTCAGACTGGAGGCTTGGGAACATATTGTGGGTAAAAATACATGAATGAACTTCTCACAGGGTGTGGTTTAGAGCTGGCCTGGGTGAATAATTCCTTACAAATAATATATTGGGAAAATGCATTACTGATCTAGGGTAGGCAGCAACCATCTTTGCTCTATTTTTATTCAGTGCCCAGCACCATGGGACCTTGGCCCCTAGGTGCATCTCCAATTAATAATGGAAAATAGCACAAGTATGAAGTCCTAGGCATTGGCCTTAGACTGCTATCATGAGCAAGCAGCGCAACAGAGAGATTTAAAAGTTGAGTAAGGACAGAGAGAGAGAGAAGAAAACATCGCAATTAAAATATTTGGAAACAGAGAAAGAAATTGACATTTGTTCTGGAAAAAAATCCTTTTTATTATTGGTTACACATTTGTAAGTTAGAGCTTTCAGTAAAATGCCCTGGCAACACACCCTGCCCCTTTGGGTGGAAAGAGAGAGCAACTCAAACATTGTAGCTTGGGCCTGATTCTGCAGCTGTCAACTGGAGCAGATCCCCAGGAAGTCCTGGTGTTATAGCAGTATAAGACGCTCTTCCTTACTCCAGTCTTATGGAGGTAGGCCCATTTCCTCAGCAGCTGGGATTAATTCTGGCTAATTCACATAGAAGACAAGAGAGGATAGAAAACAAATCAAAGTTCCTTGGTGTGGTGACTTATTCTTTTACCGGCTGCTGCTGGACACATGGGCTCATCTTCTGCTGGCATGTTTGACATTCAGCCACCAATTCTTTCATCCCAGCAGAGTGACATTCAGCCTGCCATGGGACAAAGGAATTGAGTAAATTGTTACTGCCAGGACTGGAAACAGAGACAAAGTGAAATGCTGGAGAGCGCAGAGGACAGGGGAAGCCCATATGTTAGGGAATATTCGACTGGGGCGGGGGGATAACACAAGGTATCGCAGGCACCTGAAGCCTGCGTTGTCTTTGTGGTTAAGGTATGATGTCCTCTCAAGATGTGCTTGCCAAAGCCCCATCTCCACACCTCCAGATCCAAACACCCAAAGGTGCCCGTGGGGCACTAGACATGTCCACCAAGGGTGTGGTCACATGAAATGGCCAATCAAATTGGTTCCTTGGTGCCTGCAAATGTGAACAACCTTCCTATTGCCCAGACCGTTCCTTGGTGTTACCATGGCAATTTGTGACCTCATTAAAGTCCTTGGAGGCCTTCCAACATTTTCAGTCAAATTAACATCGTTTTCCTGATTCCCTTCTTGTTTGCTTACGGGAGCTAGGTCACACATTGGGCCGGGGGCCTAGGCTTCCCTGTCCACCTCTTCAGCTTAGCCATGTTTTCAAGCGGCAGGTGCCCACCTGGCGCAGTGCTGCAGGGGCCTCTCTTCCATCCCCCTTGCCCCCTGACCACGTGCCACTCCACTCATGGAACTGACATTTCTGCCTGGCTTAGGTTTTACGGTCGTGCCCGTTACCATGGTATCTAAGCAAGCTGGGCAGAGTTTGGTGCCATAGCTCCAGTGGAGTGGAGTAGCATGATGCCCACTGGCAGGGCCCTGTCCTTCCTGCTGGCCAGAGAGGGAAGGGATAACACCCCACCGCATCCCCTTTCCCCTCCCCTGCACACAGCTCTTCCCGGGCTGCTCCTGCGGTTTTCTTCCACTCTGCAAATACCGAGGGGCCAAAATGAAGGAATTGCAGGAAATGAAATTAGCCCCATGGAAATAAGTAGAGGGGTCTCCCTTTGTCCCCCTCCCCCACCTGTTCCTGTGCTCAACTGGCAATAAACGAGTGGGTGGCTTGGAATCTCCCCTGGGGTTGGGGGGAAGCAAAGGCGCTAACGCACCAGGGAATGGTGAATGCTTTGGCATGCGAAGGGTGGGTCTCCGGAGGGGACATTGTTTACATTACTCCAGCCAGGCCACAACCCCCCTTACCATGTAAACACAGGCGGTATTTAGAGGTTAACAGATTACTGGGCCATTAATCAGGTAGACTCCCGCTTCTGAGCCTGGGCATGTCCCTGCTCTCACGGGGAGGGTTACACTGAGGGGCGATGGACTCCTTCAAATCCAAAGCCAACTTCGCTGGCTAGCAAAGGACCGCTGGAGCTTTGCAACCCGGCTGCCCGTTCTCCTGGCCTCCGCAGGAGAAGCTGCGCCTGCCCGTTCCCGTGTCCGCTCCCCGGGCGGGGAGACGCAGCGCTCCCTGTACTTTCCATGCAAGTGTGTAGGCGAGGAGGAGAAGCTAAAAATACCGCGGGCTCTGCCATTTGGGTACCGACGCCGCACGCCGCTGGTGCGGGCTGGCCGCGCACCTGCGCTTCTCCGGGTGGCCGGGATCGCCCGGCTGCAGCCTCAGGCGGGGGCCGCGGGGGTCCGGCGAATCCTGGCAGCGTGACCCGCCCCGCGCGTGGCCCGGCGCCAGGGGCGCTACTTGCGCCCCGTGTCCACGAGCCGGGGCTCTGCGCGCGGCGCTGAAATTCGCGGTGCGCGTGGGCCGCGCGGAGCCCGGGGCAGGGCGCAATGCAGCGGGGCCCGCCCCGCCGGGCTGCGGGCACCCGCCTGCCCTAATCTCCCTCCCCCCGGCACGGGCAGCGCCCGCCCTGCCATGGAGACGCGGCCGCCTGCGCGCCCGGCAGGTCCCCCCTGCCCGTAGCCGGCTGTGCGCGGCTCGGTCCATGGTGCTGCGCTTGGCTCGGCTCGGCTCGGCTCGCATCACATGACTCCCCCGCTGGCAGGATCCGGGGCTCCTGCATCCAGCCGCGCTGCCAGCCGAGCGGGTCCGTCCCCAGCGCGCCGGCCGGGGGCTCTGCAGCAGGCGGCGCCGGGGCTGGGCGCGGGCATGAGCCGGCGGCCGGGGGCCGGGTGAGCACCGGCCGGCGGCGCCGGGCACCATGCAGAAGGGGATGCGGCTGAACGACGGGCACGTCGCCTACCTGGGGCTGCTGGCGAAGAAGGACGGCAGCCGCCGCGGCTACCTGAGCAAGCGCAGCGGGGACAACACGAAATGGCAGAGCAAGTGGTTCGCGCTGCTGCAGAACATGCTCTTCTGCTTCGAGAGCGACTCCAGCTCGCGGCCCTCCGGCCTCTACCTGCTGGAGGGCAGCGCCTGCGACCGCGCGCCCTCGCCCAAGCCCTCGCTCTCCGCCAAGGACTCGCTGGAGAAGCAGGTCGGTGCCGCGCGGGGAGCGGGGCGGCCAGTGCGGGGCTGCGCCGCTCGGGGCCCCGGAGCCCGGCTCCTGGCGGGGCGCCACCCCGGGCACGGGTCAGCGGGGGCTGCGGCAGGGCAGGGCCGGGCACGGACCGCTTCTGGGCAGTGGGCATCCCGGCAGCGCGCCAGGGACCGCCCGGGTCGGGGAATCGCAAGGGCCAGGCTGCCCCGGAGACCTGGGATAGAGTGTGTAACCCTGTGTGCGCGTGCAATAGAGAGGGTGCAATACAGTGCGTGTGCAACGTAGTGTGTGTGCAATGCCGTGTATGTGCGTGTGCCATACAGTGCGTGTGTGCAATAGAATGCATGCAACATAGTGTGTGCACGCGTTCGATATAGTGGGTGCGCGTGCAATAGAGCGTGTGCGTACGTGTGCAATACAGTGCGTGTGCAATGTCGTGTGCAATAGAAGGCATGCACCATAGTGTGTGCGCAATATAGTGCGTGCAACACCGTGTGTCTACGTGTGCAATATTATACAGCGTGTATGCACTACAGTCTGTGCACGCTCGGTCGGTAAAGCCCCGGAGGTGCACAGGTGAGCGCGCCAGGTAGCGGTGGGGCTGCAGTCGCGTGGGCCGGGCGAGGAGGGGGCTGCGCCGGGCAGTGGGCGCTTCGTGCCCGCAGTGCGAGCGGCAGCTGGGGCGCGCTGCGAAATGCACCAAAGGGCAGGGGGCTCTTGGAGGCGCTACCGAGGCGCAGCGGCGAGTTAATTCATTAGCGTTAAGCTGGGGACTCTCCGGAGAACATTTCCCGACATTACGGGGAATCAGCCGGATTTAATTAGGCGGGTCCTTGCAACGCAACGGCGCCCTCCGATGGACGGAGAGCGGAAGCGGCTCTTCCGCAGCCCCCTCGGCCCGCAACGCAAAACCAGCTCCCGCTGCGCGGGCCCGAGCCGCGTTTCTGCGGGTGCGGCTGGGAATGCGCCCTGGGCGCAGCTCGGCCTCTGGCCCTGCCCGGGCCTGGGGGCCTCGCAGCCTGTGCAGCGCAGGGGAGGGCTAATCCTGGGCATTACCCTGGCGCCTAGGGACAAACCAAGGCTGGGCTCCTTTGTGCCAGGCGCTGCACAAACCCAGGTGGGCCCTGGCCCAGGACAGGGTAGAACCCTGGCAGGTGCACAAGGGCAGGGCAGCAAAGACCTTCGTTCGGGGGGAGGGTGTTAAAAAACCCACTAAAGGTGTTAGGAAAATACCCGAGGAGTGTGGGGCTGGAACAGTCCTGCTGGGCCAGCGACTCTGCCGCTGCTGGTGCATGCCTGTTCCTCGCCATTTCTTTTCCAGTCGTTCGCATGAGTTCAGGGCCTGATCCAAAAGCCCATTGAAGTCAATGGGAGCCTTTCCACTGGTTTCAATGGACTCTGATCAGGCCCTTGCAGTTGACACCTTCGCTGATGGGGAAACTATCCCACAAGCAGGATGTCAGATATAACAATACAAAAGTGACTTGTCCCCTCTGCTGTCCCCCGCCAGGCTTGCAGATGGGCTGGCAACTGGTCTAAAGTGCCCGGCATTTGTGGACATACAGGGCCTCATTGCTTTTCAAAAGCCTCAGCCCAACGTCTGATGATCGTGTTGTGCTCTAGCTGTGTGCCCGCACGGCAGTGTTGACATCTGCCTTCCGGAGCGATGCGCACGGGAAGACAAGTAGATGTCCACGTGCTGTCACTTGTAGCCATAATTAATCTTGGGCGCCAAACTGCGGGTGCAAATATTTGGTGCAAAATCACATCTGACATGCCAGAGGTCGGTGGGACGCCCTTTGAAAATTCAGGCCCATTATGTTTGTCACCTGAGCTTTGTCTCAGTACGAAACGTCAGAAAACTCTCTACATGTTTTTCTAACAAAAGGTCCTATGCTAGGTTCCTGTCATCTTGGAGGCACTTAGGGGCGAGACTCTCGCATAAGATAACATTTCATCAAGCGTTGCGTGTTTCCATTGTGCCCATTAGGATATCATCTGCCTGAATTGTGGTGTGTCTCAAATAAGGGAGACGTTCATGCAAATTCTACAGCTACAGGAGCAAAAAATGTGTTTTCAAATCTGTGAATGCCAATCCACATCCCGAATTTACCAAATTATCCCAAGCCAGCTCTGTTCTATGGTGTAGGCAATAACTGATTTATTATAATGACAGTCACAAGTCAAATGATATCCTTTAAATGAAGTTCAACACCTGGGTTAGAGACCGTACAATCAAGCATCTCAGAAGTGTCAATAAGGATTCATTTCTCGTCATTTGATGTCAAGTCTGTGCATTGTTAAGAATCCCAATAGATTGTGGGTCTAGTCCTGAAGTTCTTACATAATTCTTCCTCCGGCAAAACTCTCACTAACAGCTGTGAGAGCGGCTTGAGTCAGAACTGCAGGATTGGGTCCCCAAGGGGAAGATTTAAAATGTGACATAGTCTGGTGGAACAATCAGTTCTTAATTGGCTCCAGATGAAGATGGAATGATCAGCGCTCAGAAAATAGCAATATTGAAATAGTAAGTCTGTGCTGCAGCCCTGGTACACCCTGGCAGATTTTGCTGAAGGAAACCTTTCCAGCGTGGGTTAGGGTACACATTTAAATGTCCTCAGTTGCAGTCACTGGGCCTTCTTTCAGTTGTTTGCAAGGCTGAGCAAAAGGGAAAGTTTTATTTTCAAATAAGATGTATTTATAAAGGTAGGAGAGGAGCCTGGCTTCCTTGTATCTAGGCTGCCTGGAGTGTCCTCAGCTATCAATGGGATTTTCACAGGGCCATACCAATTCTAACAGCCCACCTCCCTTTAGAATGTAACTTGCTAGATGTTCCTGCTCGCTTACACCATGCTGGCTAGCTGCATTATCACTGTTTGTATTTGTTGTAAGGAGCTCAGAGCCATTAAGCACTAACGTAAGAATGTCAAAATCCCTTCAGATTTCAAACTGCACCTAGAAAAATGATCCTAGAGGTAAAGGGCGGATTGTTATCTCATGCTGTACTACGCGCCTGCCGAACCTGGATCCAGCACAAATACTTCGGAGTCAATGAAGCTGCATTGATTGACACTGGTTTTGGATCTGGCCCGTACTGTCATATAATTTGTTAGAACAAACAATTCTATAAAACTACTCAAGCAGTTGAAGGCCTATTGCTTTGTAAATGAACGAATCAGTGCTTTAGATGAGGCAAATGGCAGCTAGTTGGATGCTGGGTCTGCAGTGTGTTCTGTCAGAGACAGTGGAAGAAGAAAATGGTTAGCAAGATTTGAGGTTTGCAGCTCCCGAAAGGCAGGTAGCTGAAGTCTGCAGAATGAATGCAGTATTTCCTTAATGCATCCCTTGAACAGAACCGTCTTCCAGGGACACAGGCCTTCCCTTCCGTTCTAAGGCTAGATCGGTGAAACTAATTGGAAAGGAAAAGTGCTGAAGACTTTTCCAGCATTAGAAATGGTTGTTTTTTATTTGTTGCCTATGGATACTTTTCTCTCTAGACAGCTCTCATTAGAGCCGTGTGGAAGATGGAAGTTCTGTTTTGCAAAGCGTTTTGAGATTTCAGAACATGGCTCCGTTCTGAATCATTGTGAAATTGTTTTGGGTCATTCAAAACATTTTTGTTTTGACAACATTATATCATTTTTGTTTTGACTTTTATTTTGTATTATACTTTATAATAATATAGAAATGATGAAATTCTATAATTCCAAAATGAAAAGCCATTTCAAAATGAAAAATCAAAATGTTTCATTCCCAATACGTAAACATGTCCTGTGATTAATTTCCCCCCCCCCATTTTTCCCTAAACAAGTTCCAGTGAAATTGATCTGATTTGTGTTTTGATTTCAACTGAACCATGTATTCTTGCATCTGAAGAAGTGAGGTTCTTACCCACGAACGCTTATGCTCCCAATACTTCCGTTAGTCTTAAAGGTGCCACAGGACCCTCTGTTGCTTTTTACAGATTCAGACTAACACGGCCACCCCTCTGAACCATGTATTCCAGCAGACTATGGTCCCATCAAAGTTTCTCTGCCCAGCTCTAGCTATCCCACTCATCCCCAGAGTCTCTGAGCACCTAGTCTGTGCTAAAGAGACTAGTCAGAGGGATCTTTTCTTTTGCCGTCTGTGCCCTGTTCCTGGGTTACTGTGTGTTTAGAAATGATTGTTGTTGGGAGCTGGTTTGGAAGAAGCTGGCCTGGTCTTCCAATCTGGGGGCAGTGAGTTGTGGTCATTCTAACCAGCTCCAGACTGAGCCCGCAGTCTGGACAGCTCCATCTCCGGGGCAGCTCTTTCGTCCTAGGATTCAGTGTTGTTGAGTTTTTGACCATGGATGAAACATCAACAAAAGGTTCTGGATCTCCAGCTGCAGTGGAGGATCCTTTAGCACCCTTTGTGCTCCTCTGATCGAGGGTCCACTTTGCACCCATTGGTGCCAGCTGCCAATCACCCCAAGGGCAGCCAGAGATCACGAGGGTGCAGGGACACCAGCCTCCACCCGGAGCTGTGGTATAGAAGCAGTCCAGTAAGGCCATATCACCCAGGGATTATAATATATGGAGATATACCTATCTCATTGAGCTGGAAGGGACCCCAAAAGATCATCGAGTCCAGCCCCCTCCTTCACTAGCAGGATCAAGTATTGATTTTTGCCCCAGATCCCTAAGTGGCCCCCTCAAGGATTGAACTCACAACCCTGGGTTTAGCAGGCCAATGCTCAAACCACTGAGCTATCCCTCCCCCCAAGGCAGAACCATATGGAGCCAGGGCTGCTGGGTTTACGGCTGCTTTGTGCAGGGGAAGTGGTCCGGGGCCCAGAATGAGGCTTAGGCCCACTGGAGAAACCTGCAGAAAAGTAGATTCAGTTCCTTCAATTAACCCCACTTGATGTTATGTTCATGATTACTGAGTGACATAGGAGACAGCACATGGGCTAAACAGATGGGGGTATTTAGGGTCGCTGTCGGGCTATTTATGGTTTATGGTCTGAGTTCACCAGTGTGCTAAAGAGCAGTTGAAGGGATGAGTTCCGCTTTCGAGGATTGTCTGGGCATCACTGTATGTGAGCAGGGCAACAGAAAGGAATCTGAGCTTTGTCCTTTGTGCAGTGCTGGCCTGGCTGCACGGTCCTGGTCCGACACGGATTGCGGGGTGTGCACCTCTCAGTAACACCATTTGTTTGTAGCCAGCAGCTGTCTCCACATCTGTTACCTGAGTGTGTGTGGCGTGGAGTCAAGGAGTGGGGCTGGGCAAAACCTTTGACTTGACATTCAGATCCAAGGTTTCGTGAACGAGCGCTGTCTCGCTGGAGCCATTTTCCCATTGGTGAGACTTGTGCCAGACATGGCGTGGGTGGTTCGCCCTATCAGGACGGCTATGGGAATTTGAGGAAGCTTTGCACTGTGTATTGTAAATGTTGAGTTGAGTTGGTCAGTTGGTTGAAATCACATGGGATTTGTTCTGGTTTCCTAATTGGCTGGATCGACTGCATGTGGTTAGGATTGCAGAAGCTGTCGGGGGAGAGGCTGTCTTCCTGCTCTCCCATTTCTGATCCTCTTCATTCTCTCACACAGCCCAGCCAAGTCCTCCATTCTCAGCACCACCAGGAAAGGGGCATTCAGTGAGCGGAGATAAAAAGCCACCGTGGTGGGGTTCTCTCTGCAGGCCCCAGGGCAGCACGTAGACAGGTTGCATGAAATGTCAAAAGAGGGTCAGGCAGAGTATTGCTGAGACGCAGGGCAAACGTCCTGCTCATGTCCCCATTATCCATCGCCGTGGTCTGATGGCGCTGCTGGGGGACTGGAGGCCCTGTGCTGCAGCAGATCCCAATCGTGGTGGCTTCATCCCAGGGGCACTAACATGCCGGCGTTTGCTTTATGCCATGTTGGGCATGCATGGCTTCAATAGCTCACCCGGGCCAGCGGAAGCTGCAGGCAGCCATGTCCCTGTACTGGACCATGGCACCAGTGCAGTACAGACAGTGCGTGACAGCCTGTGCTCTATGGACCTGGCCGTGTAGGGAGTCACTGCTATCCACACCGAGGATGTAGCTGGGTGTGTGCTGTGTGACCCCCAACCGCTGCAGCCGCTTTAGCCATCGGAGGTTCTCCTCCAGGGACCGAGGGTCCCTTCCCTGAAGCAAGAGCTGGGGGCCCCACAGAATTTCGCTCTGCACTGGCTGCAGGAGCGGGATAAGCAGTGCATAGCCATCCAGCCTGCAGAGTTTGTGTGCTGCTTTGTAGCTCTCTGGCAGCAATGGCCCCTGCGATGGGGTGTACCAGGCCAGAAGGGGTTAATGAGAACCTGTGGGCTCAATCAGTCCCGCCCCGCTACACCTGCAAGAGGTGTCAGGCCTGGAGGGAGGAGTTCAAGGGGCTGAACCCAGCTCAGGTGGGGCTGATCAGGCAAGAGAGCAGCCCTGGTTCTCACTCCAGGAGAGAAGCCTGGCGGGAGGCAGGGAGCTGAGATGACCTGCTGGCAGACCCCTGGCAGAAGCTGGGCCTGCCCCAAGAGAGACGGGGAGGAAAGCTGGAGGGGGTGAATCTGCCCAGGGTTCTCCACACTGGTGGAGGGGCCTGTGGGGATGCCCTGCCAGGGACTAGAGAGAACTGGCCTGCAGCAGAACCAGCTGGGTGGCAGGACATGCTAAGACGCTCTCCAGGGAGCCTGGGGTAAAGGTTTAGAGCAGTGGTTCTCAACCAGGGGTACCTCAACTCAGCTAGACATTAGCCTAGTTTTACAACAGGCTCCAGAAAAAGCCCTAGCGAAGTCAGTACAAACTAAACTTTCATCCCGACAGTGGCTTGTTTATACCTCTCTAGGTGCTATACACTGACATGTAAGTACAATATTTCGATTCCAGTTGATTTATTTGATAGCTATATGGTAAAAATGAGACAGTCAGCTATTCTTCAGGAACAGTGTGGCTGGGACACGTTTGTATTTTTATCTCTGATTTTGTAAGCCAGTAGTTGTAAGTGATGTGAAACTTGGGGGTACGCAGGACAAATCTACCTCCTGAAAGGGGTGCAGTGGTCTGGGAAGGTCGAGAACCGCTGGCTTAGGGCACGTCTGATACGCTGGGTGCCCAGGAAGAGGCCGAGGCAAAGGTTGGAGACAGGGCCAGGTAGCAGGTGGTCTAGAGGAACAGCAAGGGGGGTAATAAGCAGGTGAGGCCTGACAACAAAGGGTCTCTGGACTGGAACCCAGGAGAGAGGAAGGGCCAGGGTCCCCCACCAGGCAGCGGGGAAGGTGGAACGGAACCCCCCTGACCGGGGTAAGGGCTGTTGAAACCCCTTCCAATACTGGGATAAGGACTAGCCAGTCCAGAGTCTGACCAAAGGCCCCAGGTGAGATGGCCGGCGGGTTGTTGGTTGGACTATTGGCTTGCTCTGGAGGGGGTGAGAGACCACTGCAGGTCAGAGCAGCTGTCAGCAGGGGCTGCAAAAGGAGGGGAACCAGCTACCTCACGCCTCGCCATGAGGGGTGAATCAGGCCCCTTCAGTCCAGCAGCCCTGAGCAATGTCCCCAGGCCTACCTGGCTCTGCAATATGACCCAGGGAAAGCCGCAAGAGCAGCATTGATGAGACCCTTGGGCCTAGACTTACCTGGTGGGACGATCATGTGCTTCGTGCTGTTCATAATTCTGGGCGGTGACAGTCTCACCTCTGGCATGATCCCCAACTGCTGAGCGCGTGGTTTTGGCACTCCTTCGGGGCAGTTTTGGTACGCAACGTACATGGGACGGGACACAGGTTAACACAGCAGGGGACGGACTCAGCAGAACCCCTGCACAGCGGCAGACCAGGGTCTGGCCATATAAGCTAGCCGGGGTGGGCACATGCTGCTGCTCTGTGGGACTGAGCGGAGGAAATGGTACATCTACATGCTGCTTTAAATACTCTAAAATACCCTGATCCTGTTCATCTGCAAACCCTCTCTGAGAGGTCTGTGCCCCGGGTTTCTTTTAAAGTCCTCCTCCTGATAATACAGGTTATGCTTAGCCAATCAAAGGGCACCATAGCTGTGGGTGAGACAAATTACACCTAGGCAACAGAACTGAACGTTTGATGAAAGAACAGGAGTATTTGTGGCACCTTAGAGACTAACACATTTATTTCAGCATAAGCTTTCGTGGGCTACAGCTCACTTCTTCAGATGCATATGAAGAAGTGGGTTTTAGCCCACGAAAGCTTATGCTCAAATAAATTTGTTAGTCTCTAAGGTGCCACAAGTACTCCTGTTCTTTTTGCGGATACAGACTAACACGGCTGCTACTTTGATGAAAGAACATCTAGTGCTCGCAGTGACTGGTCCAACCCATAGACTAAAAAATTCTTCCCCAAATTTGTCACATCAGTCCAAAGAATGAGGGAATTTGAGGAAATCAGTCTTCTTGCTGGCTCTCTGTGCACAGGAAAAGAAGCTAAAGTCATATAATTTATTCTCTCAGTGGTAATCGTAACACAACAGAGAAACAATAACGTATGAGGCAAAGCTACATTTCAAGCCGAAAGCTAGATTTATTGCCATTTACAGCCATCACCTTGAATCCAAAACCACACTGCTGGCAGTGGGATCTAGAGCAAATGAATGTGTTGTATTTATGAACTGTGCAGTGCAGGGTTCGCTAAATGTCCTAATTTACCACAAGCAATCAGGGGCACATTTTTCAAAACACTGACATAGGAAAGGATTCAAATGTGCCTTGATCAATACAGTTCCCTGTTGTACATCATCAGAAATGCAAATCACATTTTAATTAAAATAGTTTCTTGCACAGTTTTCCCCTGTCTGTCACATGCAGCTCCAAGTATATTTGTTCATCGCACAATCAATATTAGACACTCAAATACCACTGAGCCCTCCATCAAGTGCAAATTTTACCAGATTCCTGATATTTTCCCAGCCAATATTGTGGGCCAAATTCTCTGCAGGTGGAAATAGGCACAATTCTGCTGCAGTCAATGGACCCGCACTCACTTAGAGCTGCTGGGAATTTGGCCTTGTATTTCTGGCATACAAGTAACAGCTACCGTTAAGCAGTTAAGATTTTTTTTTTTAATTATTTTCTCTGTTGCTATTAACTTGGGGTAAAAATCCATTATGTGAAATCCTCAAAATCAGTGACAAACTCTCCGTGACTTCAGCAGGGCCCGAATTTCACCTCTTGTGTCTTTTTTACTTTTGATACTGGGAAAACTTAGAGCATGGACTTGGCCCTGCTCAGGCCCAGCTTGGTCCGTCCGTCCTGTCTCTGCCGCACCAGAGGGTCAGATTCTGCTCTCCCAGTTGTGCAAAGCCCATTGGCCATTTCTTTGTTCACACACCCAACTATTGGCCTCTCATTCTGGCGCTGAGAGAGAGTTGTGGTCGGAGCACAGGCCTGGTGTCAGGAACACAACGGTTCCAATCTCAGCTCTGACACAGGGATGACTAGGTGGGTTTTGTGACAGGTTCCCCCCTGCGATGCCACTTGGAACTGGGGTACCACTGAGCCCACCTGACCCACCAGTCTGGGCTCCCTTTCACACTGTGCTGCTGTGACAAGTTGCCACGCTCTCCAAGCCCGCTCTTTCACCAGCACACACACAGGTCAGGACAAACCCAGCTGCAGCTTCACACAGATGCTGAGAGCAGCTCTGCATGGGAAGGCTCAACTAAGGAACTGCCCCGTTACTCAAGTTCACCCACCCCTCTAGAGGGTAAACCCCAAATGATACCGTCTTGCACTGCACAGGGAACTGTACAGCGTAAGCTCATGAAGTTCACCCCCTCCCTCCATGTGGAGGAAGATGTGCAACAGCTCTCTGCCCCCCCGTCACGAGTTGTGATTTCCGCACACTGGGTTTAGACCAAGCAAAAACAAGTTTATTAACTACAAATGATAGATTTTAAGTGATTATAAGGGATAGCAAACCGATCAAAGCAGATTACCTTAGTAAATAAACAAAACCACAAACTGAGCTTAACACACAAGGTAGGTAGGATATGAATTAGCAAATTCTCACCCTGTGTGATAAACAGGCTGGCAGATTCTTAAGGCACAAGCTGCCTTGGCTTTCCCAAGCTATCATAGACAGGCTAAAAATCCCTGTAGCCTGGGACCATCACTTCCCACAGTTCAGTCCACGCCCCTCAGGTGTTTCCAGGTGTGTTGTTGCAGGGAGAGTGAGGTCCCCCCATGATGTCATTGTCCCCCTTTTATATCTTCTTCCCACTTGCTGGGAAGCTCTTTTGCTGTGACCTGGGTCAAACAGTTCCCATTGTGTAGGGCTATCTCTGAGAGGTTTCTGTTGTACACAGTTCCTGGGGTAATCCTTGTGCTTGTGTGTATTTCCTCAATGAGCCATTAACATTGTTTGGCCTTTTTACTGTCGTGCCTGAAAGGCTGCTTGTGGGTGTGTTCAACCTTGCAACATGTTTCAGTAACACATACATACCCAAACTTCATAACTTCACATACGACGATAGCACATACAATCCAATGAGATAGTAATGTCTTGCGGATCAAGATTTTTAGAATGATACAGGACGAGGCGCATTTGGTACAAAACACATCCTAATTACATGACGGGGTGACTGTTGGAGTGCCAGGGTGTCACAGGTTTGAACAAGTCTCTTAATCTTCCTGTTTCATGGCTACAGCGAGGAGAACGGGGACTTCTTCCAGAACACCTCAGTGACAAGTGACATTAGTAACTGTGCAGATTGCTTTAGCTAGTCACATTTTCAGAAGCACCTTGGTGACCACCGGTTCAAAACATTCATTGAGTCCACATCCCTGGAGTTTCAAAACGATCCACACCCCCTCCCAGGCGTGCAGGGAGGATTAATTAGTTATTTTGTACAGTTATTACTGTGCCAGCTCACACTGAAGTTTAGGGAAGATGGAATAAAGCTGCTGAAGTGACCAGGTGACCAACCAACCAGACTGCTCCTGGCTGCATGGCCAGAACCCTCCTCCAAAAGATTAAGGCCAAGTTTTTCACAATTGCATGACTAATGCTAGGTTCCAAAAGCCAGAGCTAGACCCCTAACTGAGTGGCCTGATTTAAAAAAAAATGGGGAGTATTTGATTTGTTGGGGTTTTGTGATTTCTTTTTTAAACGAAATTATAATCAACATTTTTATCAAAATAGTTGAAATCATTATCAAAATGTTTATTGAAACGTGTCATTTACTGAAGACTGAATTTTCAGAAAACCTTGGTTTCTGATAAACAAAAGATGTTTTTGATTTTTAAAAAGTAATAAAAATTGCAAAAAATGAAATATTTTTGAATACATCAACTGGTTCGGGGGATTTGTTTTCAAAAATTAAAAGGTGATGGTAAAAGGCGGTTGTGTAATTAAGACAATCTTTTGTTCAGAAAATTTCCATCGCCTCTCCTGAGCCTGCAGCTGTTCCCGGGGACGTTAGGTACCCAGCTTTGGAAACCTTGGCCTAAGCCTCCCTAACATGCTGGAGATCCTGTAGAAATGTAAAAGCTTTTAATTTAAAACGTTTTCTAGGCTCCCTCATCATTAGCCAAGACGGCTGAAATAGGGGGAGCATGTCAGAAACTCAACTTCCAGCCAGTCAGTGTTAGAAACCTGAATTCATCCAGAGGCAATCAGAATTTTGAACGTATTAAGCCTTTCATGTACGAAGTCACAGACTTCCCTGTTTGGTTTTGAGACATGACCCTCATGTCAGTCCTTCCATTTTTTCAAACGCTCTCATCTGACCGATCTCTAAAGCCTGCTGCCAGAGACCCAGCTTGGAATAAGAAAGATACTGTCCCTGACTAGCACAGCCACGTCAGCCCCAGGACATCCTGTGCTGTACCACTCAGCGGCACATCCCCGGCTCGCAGATTCCTTGTAAAGAGGGTGAGATGCTGCATTAATCAGAACATTAATATGTAAATCTTTTACTGAGCTATGCATGTCAAATATTGCCAGGCTTAGGGGCGTCATATAAGAGTGATAAGTTTCTTCCAGTGACTATTTTAATGAAGAATAAGGACCCTGTATATTAACACACTTCATTTTCAAACCCCCAATAAGGTGAAATGGTGTATTATTTGGGGCCTTCCCTTTCTGTCTAGCTCCCAGCAGTCGTCTGAGTGCAATGTTACCTGCTCACCTGAGCTTGGCTAGGTTTCCACGCTGACATTCACATTTACCACATAAAGAAGAGACACAGGGGATCAGCTTTTCCATTCCATTGCTCCAGAGGCAACTAAGCACATCATCACTGCGTCTCCCAGGGAGCAGACACCATCCCACAAGCACTCCTCTCATCTTCATTCCAGCCCTAACCTGACAGGAGAAAGCGCTGCCCAGACTCCCAGTGCATTCGAAATCAGCACAATAATTAGAGCAAGGTAGGAGAATTCAAATGAAAGAACTCAGACCTGGGAATCAATGCAGGAGAGAGAGAGAGAGAGAAATTGATCACCGTTAAAACAAAACTAAATATTGTGTTACTACACAAAGCAAAGGAAACAATTAGGATGAAATTCACGCCTGCACAGCGGGGTTAGCTCCAGAGTGGGGCAATAGTTAAGTCCCAGCAGGCTTATGCACCCAAAGGCTGAAGCGAACATAAGTGGTGCCAAGATCTAGTACAAGCTCTCTGCAGAAAGCTCTGGAGGGGGGACTGGAGCAGGGAGGGGCTTGTTAACAGGTCACCAGTTTGAATCCAGGCCCCAGGTCAGGACTGACTACAAGTTGCTACCATCTGCTGTTGTGTAATGAGCCCATGTCCTATTCCCAGTGAACATACGTCCAGACTACAAACAAAACCCCATTGCAACTGGCACGCTTGCTGGCGGTGCTCCGAGGGAAGCCTCAGACAGACGAGGCTGTGAAAGTGGCTAGCTGCCGATAGGAAATTAGTGGCTGCTAAAAATGAAATGGGAACAGGATGCAGGTCCAGCAAAGATGATTCCGCACCTTGCAGAGCAGACCCCTCTGGCCCTGTGTTTTCTCCACTCACAGGAGCGTGTTTGTGTTCTACAGTTATGTGCACGTGCACCAGGAATATTACTTTATGGCCTAAAGCTGAGGACAAACCTTTTTGCCTTGGGATTTTCTATTCTTTTCTGTAGGCAAATGAAGGGTCTGGGTCATTCATCCACTTACGTCTGAGTGACAGGCCCTGTCTTCTGCAATACAAATGATATTTAGGTCAATGAAGTTAAAAGCTTTATTGCTAGCTGTTGATTTTTAGGCTCATCCATCCAAAGCAGGAAAATGCTGCTGTCTTGCCCTTTATGTCAGCTCCGATAACCGTCAGCTCCGTGAACAGCCATCCGCACACCTACCCGCCAGGACAAAGGGAAGGCAAATTGGGTCTTGGGTTAGGAACTGTCGCCAATTCCAGAAGGCAAAGTGGGAAGCACTCACAAATAAGTGAATGTTGGGAGGCTCGGATAGTGCATAAAAGGCCCTAGGTAATGACAGGACAAAACCACTTCACGTCCTAAAGGAAAGGGGACGGATCGCTGCTTGTGGCTTGGCATGGTTTCTAGTGACCATCTTCTGTCAGCGTTGAGGTCTGCTGGAGGTCCGACGACTGAATTTCTTTAGAATTTCCTAGCCATCATATCCAGGGTTTAACTGGAGGAAGGCGGTGGGCGGGGGAGAAAAGCAATGATATTCTACCAAGCCCCACCCACTGGAGCTGCCAAAGTCTCATGTAATTTGCTGGGCTCCACTGCCTGCTGTCTCTCCCAGCAACTTCCCAGCAGTGTTGAACGGGAGGGTAGATGGGGGGAGCCCTGCTGCCCCCCACCAGGGAGCCCTCAGGATGGGTGACTGGTCACCCAACCACACCTGAGCCCTCTCGAGGTCTGCTCCACCCCCACCCCTCCCTGTAAGCCGTGATGGCAGCACCTTGGAGTGAAAGGCATCTCAAGGGATCCACATGGTCACTTCATTCTCACTCGGCCTCGGCCTCCAGCACCGGTGCAGCTCCCTGCCAGCCCGGACGGACCAGGCTGACGGCCGTCCGGGCACCACAGGGATTACTAGGGATGCTTTGACACAACCTGATTTAGAATCTTCCAAAGGATCTCAGCTGAGCAATCCGCAGGCACCCGAGTTGTCTCAGCTCCCCAGAGCCCCGTTCAGCTTCTGTTACCCACCAGGAGCTCTTACAAAGGACGGTAGAACTTGGTTTACATGCAGAATGCATTGCAGGTTGTGAGGCACCCAGATGCTGTGGGAACAGCCATGTAAGTACCATGGAGAAACGAAGGAGAGAGAGTCTAGTAGGAGCAGTGGACTTGGGACCCTGGGGTGAAATTCACCCCATGCAGAAGCCAGCACAAATGTGTGCACCACTTCTAGCCTAGCTAAGTTCTGTTTTGAGGGCGTCAGTGGTGCACAGGACTTGTGCTGGTCTCTGCATAGGGTGGAATGGGACAACTTGCCCGAGTCAGAGGGGCTGCAGGATGGGCTCTCTCCAGAGGTCGGTCAGTGGAAGCCTGTCGCCAGGACCTGGACAGAAAACACCTGAATGTGCTAAATGGGAAAGTGCTGCAGGATGCCGCTAAAAAGAACGGGCGAGGGGAATGACTAGGCGCTTTTAGCTGAGCCCGCTGTACAGTCACACGGCCGTAATGAAGAAAGGGAGAAGGGTGCTGGGCGAAACTGCTGGAGTCATAGAATATAAATCAGACTGTGAGCAAGGCTATATTTAGATATGAAGTTCCTTTTAGACCTCCCCTGGAATGCTTAACCCTCGCTGCAGGGCAAACCCTCCTTGGGAAGTGCAAGGTGGAGGATCAGGAAGGTTTGGGTCTCAGAGAACTGGAGCAAAAACCAGCTAAAATAACGTTGTGGTTAGTTTAAAATACAAGCGCCACTAAAAGTCAGAGGTGAAGGTGCCTCCACGCTTAGCTCATCTGCTGTGCGTTTCACACCTGGGCTGGACTGAAAGAGCCCAAATGTCACAACCCTTGGGCACCGAAACACTCTTTCCAATGGTTGTTTTTACAGTATCAATACCTAGTGGAGATGGGCCCAGGCCACGAGGTTGGACTAGAGACCGGGTCTGAATCCAGACTCGCCCCGCCCCATTCACAGGCATTGAGTCCCATGTTCAGATCCTTATTCTGAAGCTTTAGGCTGGGGTTTTCAGAGCAGCCTAAGGGGGAAGGCACTCTGTTCGATGGGAGTTAGGCACGGCAGCTAACTCTCATAGGTAGGCTGTGAGACTCCCAGCTCTAGACACAAGTCTGTAGAGTGCATGTTGCAGTGCTTATCAGAATGGGCTCTCTGCCGCCAGCTCCAGTCTGCCCCACCAACAGCCCCGATGTGCCCGGGGATCGGACTGTTCCGCTCCACGAGGAACACGGCGTGGGAAGCTCATGCGGGGTGCCAGCGAGCCCAGCTCCCCAGGAGAGCCCTGCAGCTCTCCACAGATAGGTCTGCCTCAGGATGGGGTTGGTGGATCCCCCACTATCCCAATCCACTGGCCATTGCCCCACGGGGCCAGGATGCAGGTGAAGGGGCTGCGATTATGTCTGCCCGGTGGTCTGCTCCCTTACCCAAGAGCCACCCTGTACCTGGCTACCCAGTCAGAACAGGTGCAGAGGGTTTAACCATGAAGCAGTCGGTCTATGTGTGTGACGTGTATGTTATAGATGTGTGTGGATATAAATGATATGTGTGTACACGTATGGGGGAGGCAGTGATGCCCAGTGGACGAAGCACTGGGCTGGGCCTCAGGAGAACTGGGTTCTGTTCCCAGCACTCCCACAGACCTGCTGGTTGACTTCAGGCAAGTCATTTCACTGCTCTGTGCTTCTGTTCCCTTGGCTGTGAGAGGAGGGTGGTGATACCGACCTCCTTCATAGAGCGCGTGACGATGTGCTGATGAATGGTGCTAGGGGTTGGCATTGTTACTGGCTGTTAATAGCACTGCCTGTTTCTGCAGTGCACTGGATCCAGTGCAGTTCTGTACCAGTGGGTGAATAGCTACGTAGAAAGGCTTTACAAGGATCTTGGATCATAAGGGCATGCTGAAGCCACTCCAGTCTGATGGCTTCCTAATACCCAGGGAGGGACATCAGACGCATCGGGACGAAATTCCTGTGGACATATTCCTGCCCACTGATGGCTCAGCCAGTCTCCTTCGTTAATCCAGAGTCATTTGTCAATGATGGGGAAGCGGAAATAGCTTCTAGGCAGACGCTTTGCTAGGGTCTACACTTGTCTCAGTAAAAACAGCCAAACTTGGGGTTGTGGCTGGTCAGAAATCAGCAAATGCAACAAATGACGCTCCCGGAGCTGAGAATGCACCTGTTGCCGTGTCCGTTTTTATAGCTAAGCTGCGAACCCCAGTGCGACGGGGTATGGAGTGGCCCTGGCTGTACCCCCGAGAGACTCCAGCCCCTGGGCTGGGCTGAGAGGAGAATCCCAGGCCCTAGAGACTGCTCCAGGTGCTAGGCCTGGAGAGAGGTGCTTGTAGCACTGGCCTGTTCAGGTCTGTCTACACTGCAGCTGGGGCAAGCCTCCCAGTCTGGGTAGACAAGACTGGTTAGTGGGGACCACTGCAGTGTGCTAACAATAGCTGTGTGGACGTTGCGGCTCCAGTGGAGGCCTGGGCTGGCCACCTGAGCTCAGAGCTCAGAGCCAGGGGTGGAGTGGGCTTCAGACCCACAATGCCCACAGTGGTGGGCTTAATGCGCTCGCGGGAGCAGAACTAGCACAAGTCGGTTTCCCGGGCTGGGCTGCTCACTCCCAGCTGCAGTGTAGACATACCCGTAGGCTGCTAGGAACCGGAGCTGACCGCTGTGCCCCTAACCAGGGGTACCAGATAAGATGCCAGGGGCCCTGAGAGGTGAGGGAAGGACAAGGAAGAAATGTTTTGGTTCTTTGCCCGAGAGACTCCAGAACCAAACCCAGAGTGGCGAAGCCAGGCAGTTGGCTCCCTTTCCTACACAGGAAGGTACACAAGTCCCCAGACAGTATAAATACAGTGGGGCCCACTTTATTCTCACTGGGACCAGGTGAAAGGCAGCTGCCCTGGCTTGTTATATTTCCCCCTGGGTGAGGCTGCAGGAAGCTAGGACTGACCCATCTTTTCCTTTGGGCTGTGACCCCAAGGTAGGTGGGTCCCATGACACTACTGCTCGCTGCAGGGCTAACCGAGGGAAATCCTGTGGCCTGTGATATCTCCGATGCCGTGATCCTGCCAAGGCAGGCAGGCACTTGTGCCTCTCCAGTGCCACTTGTGTGGATCTGACGGTAGCGCCAGGGCTCAGACGGCTCTTCCTGGTGCCATCCCTAGTGCCAAGCGAGGTCAGAGGCTGTGATGTGTGGGAGCCTCCGCCCACGGAGTTAGTCTGCTGCTTTCAGAAATAATACCAGAGTGCTGAGTTTGATGTGTGAGTGATACCACAGAGGGATCCTAATTCAGTAAGAGAAAAGGTGGTGGGAGTTTTATTATTCAAACATGAAATAATTTCCTTCTTTCACATGCACCGTGCTTCCCGAGTTCTGTCTGGGAATCAATCCGTCAGAGTGGTACAATGAACCCCCAGGTATACGTTCCAGCAACTCCCGGAATTAGATTTTAATTGTATATGAACTGACTTTCACTGCTTCTAGCAGGAGCAGAATCCTCTGCTCTAGTCACATGAGTGACTTCAGCCGACTGCCTGCCTGACGTGGGAAGGTTTAGCCCCCATGTCTTCAAACCTGAAATTGGAATGCAAGGTACAATTACAGAGAGGATTTAAACTGCAGTTCACTAATCCAGCTGGCTGGAGAAGTGAAACACAACCCCCAAAGGTCCAACTCTCCGAACTGGCCAAAAGACAGATACTGCCTGCAGAGTTCCCTACAGAAAAGTGCATTGCACACAAAGACGCTTTTGATCCTGGCCCTGGCCCGTGTCCCACTGTCCCTGAGCTGGCGAGGACTCGGGGCTGAAATCAGTGATAGGAAAGATAGTGGAATGTAGATCCTCGTATGCTCATTTCGGGCCTGCTCCCCCGTTGTAGCCATGTGAAGGGGAAGCTAAGTGCCTGTGACTTGCACTCACCCTGTCGTCTGGCTCCTGACATGGATCCCAGCTACTTTATCTTTCACCTTCTTAAATCCTCACGCTTCAGGGCAGAAACCGAGCTCTAAGAAATGAAGCCGATTAAGGCAGAGACTTCCCTGCAGGTAGGTCGCCCCAAATTACCTCCTGCTGAGTTTATTGCTCTTTCCTCTGAAGCAGTCGGTGCTGGCCAGTGTCAGAGCCGGGAGACTGCGCTAGCTGGAGCCCTGCTGGGACCTGCTCTGGCAATTCCTACGTTCCTCCTGTTCTCGGGGTGTAACTGGGACCCATTGGGAGAGTGGAGGTAGGCAACTCTACGGGGTTCCAACTTCCACCTCCTTGCACGTCCCGTCTGAATGTGGGCTACGGGAGAGGCAGCTTCTGGTGCTGCTCCAGCCCGTGAGCGGTGATGGGAGTCGAGCTCAAAGCCGTTCTAGTTCCCGGGGTGGAAGGCTGGTTGCTGCGATGGGGGGCTTTGCTGGGCAGGGGGTGTACAGTGCGGGGTCCCAGGGCTCAGCGGGAATACAGGGGATCACAAAGTTGGAGTGTGACCTGAACTGAGCAACGCAGGGAGGTTCGCTGGTTCAGCACAACGGGCTAGAGCAGGGAATGTTACGGTAGCAGCCTTCAGCTTTGACACTGCATGTTTGAGCCTTAAATGGGACTCTCCAGATTTTTGGGCTCCTTAATTTTTACCTGTAGGTTTTATGGTGTGTGTTTATCTTGAGGACACAGTAGGTGATGCCTCCCTTCCTCAAGTCAAGGCTGAACAAATGCCCCAGCTCCTAATCGCTGGGCCATTCAGCCTCTCAAAAGAAAACAATTAGGTACGTGTATGGCCTCATCACCCCCGGATCTGAGCAGCTCCCAAACTGATATAAAGAACAACCAAAAGCTCGTTGTCTTCTCCACCTGTACAAGTAGCTTGAAAGGCAGCAATGCATTCCTTCCGCCTCTCCCTCCAGCTGCCCCATGCGAGCCAACGGTCAGAAGAGCTTGCCGCAGGAAAGCGAAGTCAAAGAAATACTCGCATGTCGTTCTGAGCACAGTGTGGTCTCTTGTGGCTCTGGGTTCCACCGTCCAGGCCCCGCTCTTGTGAAAGGTTTCACGCCCACACTCTCAGACCTTTCCTCACTGCCTGACGGGTTCGTTGCTCCAGTGGAGTGGAGCTGCCATGGGAAGTCCTGGTTGCAGAGGGAGAGATAATCTCTCCGGTAGCTCAAGCCATTCCCATGGTGGGTGTTGACTAGCAGAACAGAGGCCTCTTTGCTCAGTGGGGAGCGACGGCAAAGAGCAGAGCACCTGGCTGTTGGGTTTGTGGAGACCAGTGTTGCGAAGCAGAGAGGCTGCTGAAGTTTGTACCAGTTGGAGACTTTTAAGATGCCTTGGCTTCATGGGTTACAGTGCTGGAGCCTAGAGATCACAAATGCATGAATCACGGGGGCCAGATCTGTGCCTGATGGGGTGAAGTGTTCAGACTTCTGGCCAGCTCTGGGTAACGATGGGCATTGTTTGCAGCCATGGCTATTTGAGCATCCAGAAGCGTCGAGGCGCCCAGACGGGCACTGAGGCTGTGAACTGACTTTAGCATCATCAAAAATTCAGTCACTATCAGCAAGAATGCTGAGCCTGTGAACTCCGGTCCCTCGGGCAAATACTTACACAGGCAGTTATGTTCCTAGCCCATAGTACACCCCCTCAAGTGTCCCGCATTGTGCAGGACATCCTGCATCTGGCCTGACTTGTAAAGTAGTCCTGTGGTCCCAAATTGCCATTGGGAACTCCTGCTCCAGCACCCATGCCCAACAGCAGTGGTAGATCCCACCTTCTCCCACTCTGCATGTACCGCACGCCACCCCACGTCCTTCCAGGACAGCGTGCAGCTGACAAAACGCTCCATGGGGCTGCCGGGGACCAGGCTGGGCTGCAGGGGTGGGTACCTAGGACAGGCCCCATGGGGAGGGAGTTCTGACACGGGGGGAGTCTGGGGAGAGGGTGTGGACTGGGGGTCTCTGACACAAGGACGAAGGGGGTCTTGGGGAGAAGGGAGGGACACAACACAATAACAGTGAGCATTAGAGTAAATGAACTTTTTATTTTGTTGTAAATAGCAACTTTCTACATAAAGTGTGCTGCTGTGCACAGAATGTTGGTTTGGTTTCAGGATCAGAAGTTCCAGGTCTTTGTTTGTTTAATAAAACAGTGTGTTCACTACAGAAAAAACGATGTTCCTCAGGGTCCCTCATTTCCGAGGCCAGGGGGTCAGAGCTAGACTGTAGGACTTAAATTCCCATGTCAGTTTCAGCTGGGGAAGTTAATGTTCTCTTCTGTCTTAAACAGCTAGGTCCTGTTCTGTGTGCTGTGAAACAGCCACCGTGCCCTTCCCCAGAAATAACCGCATTTCACTGGGGGAGGAAGTGATCCCCATGTACAGCCTGTAAAACAGGGCCGGTTCCATTGAGAGATGAGAAAAGAAAACCTCCATTTACATCTGGATGCTGCGAAAAGGCTCATTTCCATAGCTTTCAAAGCCTTCCTTTCTGTAGTTACATTTACAGCGTAATTATGTTGGAAGCTTAATTAAGTTCCCAGTACGGTAAAACGTATCAGCCTTAAATCAAAGGCGCTGGAGTGGTGCTGGGCCCAGTTCACTCATGCTCTCCCAGCTTGTCACAAGCAATGTAGCAAACGCCACAGCCAGGCCCCTGAGGGGCGGAAGCACCCACAAATACAGAGCTCTGGCCTTGTGTCATTGATCTATAACTATTGGTGGGCGACTGCCCTAGCTGAAGCCTGTGTGAAAAGATCTAAGTCACGACCAGATCCTCCAGAAGAACAAGCCGGATGGTGGCCTTGAGCCTCCAGCTGAAAAGAGTGCGACCAGCCCTGAGGAGGGGAGAACCTGCTCAAAGCTCGGGGGTAACCCGGCCGCTTGAAAGCTTTCATCCGGAACTTTTGAATTGTAACGATCAATGGCCTGGTTTCAAAAACAAATATTCATGGGGGGGAAATCATTTTTTCAGACTTTCCTCAAAAAACTAAAAAATTTAGATTTTGAAACTGAATTCTTTTCTGTTTTTGTTATTTCCTGCTTTTAAGCAGCAAAATGGAAACCGGAATAAATGGAGAGAATAAACAATCGGGGGGCTTGTTTTTATTGAAAAATCAGACATTTTGATTTTTTAATAAAACATACTCGCCATTTTTGACCAGCTCTAAGTCACAGAGTCACATCGGACTTTTGTTTCAGCAAACTGTGAGAGCTGGGTTGCTGCAAATCTTTTTAAAACCGTATTCCCTTGGTAGCCCTGGAGCAGGATGAGAATTGCTCTCAAATGAGAGCTGTCATTGTTGGTACAACATAAGAGCCCGTTTAGTTAGAATCACCCTCGAAGAAATGGGTTAAATTACAGGAAAAAAGAATTTGCAAAATCTCAAACTTCACAAGCTCTGCACAAGCGTATTAAAAAAGGAAACATAATGGAGATGGAGAAATAAATGTGTGTGTAAATAGCTCTGTAGTTTGATAAACAAACAGGTTCAGTATCGGAGATTCTTCGTCATCAGTAATAGCATCTTCGGTGGGGAAGAAAAATAAGTCAGTGTGAAGAAAAGACAGTTTCTTAATTCTGCCGCGGTATGGATTTGTTCCTGAGGAAAGCAGCTGCCATGTTCTGCAGGAAAATCCGTTGTGGCAGTCTTGCAGCGCTGCATCCAGGCCCCACGGAGGTTTGAGTTTAGACTCCTTGGCAGAGCAGCGAGATGTTTTGCATGCATAAAGTGAGAACAATGTCCCCTTCCTGACAGTGCAGCATGCCTGCATGACGTATGCAGAGCCGGCAGCCATGCTGCCCACAGTGCTGAACGCCATGGCGTGGTGGAGGGAGGGAGTTCCTGAGGGAAAGAGGGTGACTTTGTTTCTCTTGCAGCAAGATGGAAGGATGAATCTTGTCCATGGGATCAGCAGTGGAAAGGGACTCAGGCAGACATCTCAGGAGGAAAACCTTCGTGAGATGGTGGGAACAACCCTGCGTTAGGTGGTGAAATCAGCACAAAACCGCTGGCATTTTCAGAAAAGTTCTGGAGATGTCACTGAATGCATGCGAACTCTGAGGGGGAAAAATTCTCCTTTCCGTGACCGGAACAAAACTCTGAAACGTTCTAGAGGCTTTGAATTCTAGAACCCCCAGAGTTCTGGGTTTGAATTCTAGAACCCCCAGAGTTCTGGGTTTTAGGTTCAGGCTGCGGCCACCTCTTCCCCACGCCATTCCCTACCCTTCCCTGTGCTGGGCACTGTAGCTAACGCACTAGAGCGGGTTTATGGCACACATTCCTATTTCACTAGTGGGGGAGAGCGTCAGGACTAAGCTCTCTTGCAGATCTAGTTAGAAAACTGCAGCAGTCCAAGAAGGATGACAGATTCCCACCTCTGAAAGGACCATGTGTTGGAGCATGTGAAGAGCTTGCCCCACGTGGAGTGACGTACAGGAGTTCGCTCGGGGTCAGGAAGAAGTAGAGCAGATGCTGTTGGTATCCAGTGATGTGCCAGTTACTGAGACAGGGTGGCCAGCCAAGCTGGTCTTGTTCTAGAGGATAAGCATTACGTCAGTCTTTCTCACAGGCCTGTATAACCAGCCATAGCAGACGGTTTGTGCAATACACTCATGTGCTCTCTGCATCTGCCTGGAGCTGCAGATCAAAGCCACCTGCAAACTCCGGATAGCACAGCACTCTGCTCCCGGCCTGTGGCCAACCCCCCCCCCCCCCCCCCCCGCCGCCATTGCACTGGACTCCTTCATTTCTGAGTTGAATGAAGAGACCTCGTCCTAATCTACAAGGGCCAGGACTGGAGATGTCAGAGGCTGCTTCTCTATCCACAATGACCCACCAAGACAAGTGCTGTCTGCGGGCCCGCTGCAGCTAGCCAAGCCCAGACTAAGGTTCTCAGACATGGGGGCCCAGCGTTTCCAGCAGTGGGACCTGGCTTTGGGAGTGCTGTGGAGAGGAGACCAGACTGAGGCCGCACCTGTCCCAAGTCCAGGTTTAACTGAAAACCTCTCCTCTCCTCAGTAGTGACACCTGGCTCTGGCCACCCCAGGAGGTGCCTGGCATGGGAAGTTAGGACGAAAAGAGAGAGTGGAGGCGGAGAAGGATCAGAACAGGCTGTGGGGGACATGGGAATGGGGGCAGACGGAGAAGAGCACCTTCGGGGAACACTTGGGGCTACCTTGTCCAGCACTTGGAATATCACTGTGATGAGCAACTTATGGCAGGTCTGTAGATAGGCATGCCTGACCCTGAGTGACCTTCAGTAAACTGTTCGCATCTGACCCACAATAAATCCTTCCAACCAGGGAGGGAATTGCTGTGAAACGCGTGTGTCTTGTCTGCTAGCTGACAAAATATCCAAATTCAAAAATAAATGGGCATGGTCCCTAACCGAGCTACTGTCTGTCTGTAATTACTGTACACGCTTATGTGGCTCAGTGGAGTTTGTGCCAGCTGGCGTCCTGTTACCTGGAGTTCTCAGAAATATTTAGACAAATCAGAGACTATCAGGGTTGGAAGGGACCTCAGGAGGTGTCTAGTCCAACCCCCTGCTCAGAGCAGGACCAACGCCAACTAAATCATCCCAGCCAGGGCTTTGTCAAGCCTGACCTTAAAAACCTCTAAGGAAGGAGATTCCACCACCTCCCTAGGTAATACAGATGAGTAAACCGCAAGCTGTTAGGTTTTTGCAGAGATCTCTATTAAGTCAGGTTTCTTGCTAAACTTTACTACCAAGCAGCAGCTAATGGCAGAAAGAGCATGTTCTAGCAGGGTTTGTATTAGTTCAGTGTTTCAGTGGAGTGTCTGACATTCGAGTACGTTACCTGTTTCCTAGGAGACAACAGGAAAGCTCATGAACAGCGAAATCCTAGTGCCTGTGCTGGCTGCCACCATGATCACAATTAACACAAATACTGTAAATGTCAAGGGAAGCTAAATATAGTTCGCACACTGAGTCTTATTGTGCTGTTGTCCGTTAGAGCCTTGCGCTCTGATTGCTGCAAGCACATGGTGTGGGGCCTGCACTGAATGTCAAAGCAAAGTCAGGGCATCAGGGATTTAGTTTAGGACGCGCTGTGCAATGGATGTCCATGGTCATGCCTCTCACTTCCACTCAAACGTGGGCAATGGCCACAAGGGCTTGCCGTTTGTACTCCCTGGGCCAGCTCGGCCCCATGGGCCAGGGTGAGATTTACTCCGAGAAGCACTCACCTGGCTTCTCTCCTGGGTAGCTGCAAGCAGATCGCCCTGAATGTATACAGCAGATCCTATTTGGCAGTAACAGAATCCAGTCGGACCCTCTTCCCTGCCTTTTTCTCACTTCCACCTTCATTCCCATGTACAACGTGCTGGCCTGGCCTTCCCACAAGGCGCCACTCTCTTGTCTGAAGCTTTGGTTCCAATACGTTTGTTCTGCGGGCTCCTCTTAGGCAATATTTCAATGAGCTTCATAACGAAATGAAACATAGATGATCATAAAGTGAAAGTTCTGTTCTAGTGACCCTAATGTGGTAGTAACAATAGTATCTTTGTTTTTGCAGCATTATTTTACTGTTAGTTTCAACCATGATAATCAGAAAACCCTGGAGCTGAGGACGGAGGATGCCAAAGACTGCGATGAATGGGTAGCAGCGATAACTCACGCAAGGTATCACCTTCTGAAATCGCAAACACCAGATGACCTGGAGCTGCCAGGTGCAGAGCGGCAGTTTCAGAGTCCAGACGCGATGGCAGTTCAATTCATGGAAAAGGATGGTTTGGTGAAGGGGGCCAAAATGTCGCAACTCTCTGTTGCTTAAACAAGCTGCAGTGGGTCGACCTGGGACTTGCTCTTGCAAGAGGCCGATGGATCTGAACGCCCGCTGGTGTCATTGGGAGTTGAGGGAGCGCAGCAGCTTCATGGGAGCAGGCCCCAGGGAGAAGAAAGGGGTGTGTGCAGGCGGCCCAGTTCAAACCCCACTGCTCAGGGGGAGACAGAATTCTAAGGGCCTGATCCTGCAAGCTGCTCTGTGTGGATGGATTCCAGGTAGGTGCACCCGCAGGCAGCCGCTGGCAGGATCTGGCCCTGGTTAATAGTCGCCTCTCTCTGACCTGACCGACTGGCCAAGGGATTAGACCTATCTTTGGTTTCAGAAAAAGTTACTTAATTTTTGTTCTGATCTAAAGAAAATCTGCAAAGAGCAAAGATGAAAGAACAGCAACGGAGAGAACTAGATATTCAAAGCCCAGGTTTTCCTGCTTTGAAAAGGGGAGTGCAGCTCATTTGCAGTTCTTGGGTGGGAGAGTCCGTGCTGCCCGCAGCCTGCAGCGCTAAGGAGAAGTACCCAGGCGGGGGTGGGGGGAGAAGATGCGTAGTATCTGTGGGATGTTAGATAAACATGTCTGGTGCTGTCTCTGTAAGAAAATCAAGAGCCAGCGTCTGCCCTTCTGCTAAATTCATGGAACTTGACTGGCAGGTGTGACGGGAGAGGGGAATCTGGCCCTGAACGTTTTAATCTCTTCGCCATGTCTCTAGAAGTCACGCTCTCACTTCAGGAAATAGTCTGGGTTTGATCCAGGTTCTCACTTGTCAGTCAGTTCTGGCTGAGCGTGCGCAGCCCGGCATGTCCACACTCCACGGCAGAGAAGGGCATTGCTTCTTGCCTGGTGATAAGGAGCCAGGAAACACTGCAGGAGTGGCCCTGATCCTGCGTAGCTTTACTCACACGAGTAATCTCCTCAGAATCACGTGAGCAAAGTTATGCACATTAAGAGTCTGCAGGATCAGAACCAGCAGAGCCCGATCCCCCGTGACGTAGTATGGCAATATGGCAAGGCTTTCAGCGAGCCCTTGGCCTGAGTGAGGCTTGCAGGGTCAGCGTTGGCCGAGCTTGCAATGGTACCTGAGCCCCTCCCCCCACAGCAGGTACCAGAGCACAGGCTGAGCGAACTGCAGGGAATAGAGAGCAAGGAGGGAAAGGAGGATGGAAGGGGAGGAAACATTTTAATTGATGTGTCTATATAACAGTTATAGGAATCTTGCTACAGAGCATGAAGCTTTAATGCAGAAGTACCTCCATTTACTTCAGATTGTGGAAACCGAGAAAACTGTTGCCAAGCAACTAAGACAACAGATTGAAGATGGGGAAATCGAGATTGAACGTCTGAAATCGGAGGTAAAGAGCCCAACTCTCCAATGATACTGATCATTCTGAATTCAAAGCAAAAGGCACTGTTGGTTCATTTCCAGTAGGTTACAGGAAACATGCAGGTCAGGTCACTTGGTCATATGGGTGTATTTATCACCTCATTTATTCTGGCATAATGGCGAGAGAAATGGACCATAGTCATTAAATGGATGGAGTTACACCAGGAAGTGGATTTGGCCCTATGCGTTTATATTGTCCTGCAGCTTCTCCTACTCAGAGTCCCTGCAGTGGATTGTCAAGGTGTTTTCTAGTATCATTGGCAGTCTTGGTTGGTCTAGCTGTGTTGGTCCCAGTACATTAGAAAGTTGCCCACCTTGTGTTTCTAGGGTCATGAAATTTTCAACAGAATCTGTGATCACATCTGAACGAATGACCCCTCTGACTCTCCCCTGCCTGCCCCTCTGGTGGTTATTTACAGCAGTGCAAAGGAGCTGTAAAACATTCTCTTTTGGGAATTGGAGGCATGCCATGCCCTTTTGCAGTTACTTTGCACAGTTGTCAGTGACCACAAGAGATGCAAGGCAGTGAAAATTCGGCACTCTATTTCTAACAATTAGTGGCAGCAGTGAAGTCTATCAGATGCATGCGTCTGCCTAATGCTTGGCATAGGATGCCTGTTTGGGCTGTATGTGACACATAGGGGAGTGATTTAAAAAGCTGATTATATTTTACAGGCAAAGGTTAAAGCTGGTGGTTTTGGGTGGTGGGTGGAGAAAAGTAGAGAATTCCTGTGTTATTTTTGTCCATTATTCTATTTAACACAATAATTAGATGTCCATTTACTGTGAAAACTTACATAAAGAAGTCAACAATTAGATGGCTAGAGAGAAGGAAAAGGAAAAAACATGAAAATGGATATGCCCTGCTGTTTCTAGGGCCAGGTCAAGCTTTGTAAGTGAATCCCCCTTTGCTATATACAAACTGCCATCACTTTGGTACCTAAATACATTCAAGGCAATTCATGTTAATGAATGCTTTACATTAAATTGACAATTCACTAAGACTAAGCAAGTGGCTTTAAACAGAGAACAGCTCTGAAAGCATTTCTAAGTGCTGCATTGCCTTTAAAACATTGCAGTTGTGGCATATGCATCAACTTAATGCACTGTGATTGTAAATGTGCAGGATACAGCAGGAATAGAGAGGATGGAAATTAAAACACGCAAAACGGCAAAACACAAACATTATTCAGCAGAGCAATACTGAATACAAAAGGGGGAAATCATTAAGGTAACTTAGACTGAAGGCAAAAGTCTGGGGGTCTATTATACTTTATATATTTGCCTCTATTGTTAAGAGTATAAACATACGGGGGTATGTTCCCCAACTTGATTGGCATCCCATTAATGATACCTTGCACTGTACAGATGACTAAGAGGGGAATTAACCTCATAAGCGCAATTCCGTATCTCTTGTTTTACCATTTTTAATAGATTTTTAAGCTGATGGTGTTGTAATAATCAGGGTGAACCAGTAGGTGGCACTCTTCCTTGAGCCCCTACTGACTACTGACCCAATCTTACAGCACCGTGTTGGATAACTTTGGGGTGAGTCATAACTGGAGGAGGGCGGGAAACCGTTTCCTTCTCCTGCAAGAATTTTCAAGATTTAGAAGATTTTTCCCATCCCAAATTGGTATGAAAATACAACATCTCGAAAATAATCACAAACCAATGAGCTGAACATTTTTTGGATCTGGTCAATCAGAATGAAACGTTTTAATAATTTCAACATGTTTGGTTTAGATTTTTCCCTTTTTATATTTTTTACCTTTTTTTTTTTTTTTTTTAGTAAAAATTATCTAAAATTTCGAAACACAAAGTTGTGCTGAACTGAAACAAAACCGTTCAGTTAGAGAATGTCCAAGTGGGACGTTTTGACAACTTTGAAACTTTAAAAAAAAAAAAAGTTCTGATTGGGAGATTGGTTGAAACGGACCCTTGATGGACAATTCCTGACCCAAGGCGCTGGCCAGGAGGGTTGTTAACGATCCCATGGCAGTGTTCGAGGCGAAAGAGTCAGCCCTGGGATTCTAGTGATTGGGATGCTGGGATACTGATTCTTCCTTTTTACATTTTAATGGTGCTTGATCACAAAAGTCTCTGGGTGCCCAGGCACCAGCACCCCCCAAAGTAATCAAAGGGACTCCCTCTCCCCCAGGAACTATGCCTGCCCACCTCCCAACGCAGCCTGCCCCAGCCAACAGCCCAAGGACAGAGAGAAGCTTTGGGCCACGTCCTACAAATCAACACACTCTGTCGGCGCAGCGGGGGGAGAGAACTCCATAGCTGAGGGGCTTCTCCGCCAAGAACGCTTGGTCACCAGCTGCCTTGCCCTGAAATCTGGTGCATGGTCGCTCAGTCTTCCCAGCTGAGCCCCGCTGTCTGTGCAGAGCCTAAAGCAGGGCCAGCGTCTCGGCCAGGACCCCGGGCTTTCGAGATCAGTGCAACACTTTGAATTGCACCAGAACTGAACAGGCACGCAGAGCAGCTGGCAAAACCGTGGTGTCCTGGGCTGTCTGTGGCTGATTCCACTCTGCAGGGCTGGCAGTGAGAAAAACACACTCCACTCGCTGGACCCTGGGTGCAAGCTGCTGCATGCCAGAGGCAGAGAAGTGAGCTCTTCTGAAACACCGGGATGAGTCAGGCAGAAACGTCCCCTCTGCAAGGGCGAGCTTGCAATACGCAAAGGGGGAGTAAGCGCCACCCACAGCATCCGCCGTTTGGGGGCAGGATTTTAACAAGAATGTCACCGAGCCCCAATCCTGCAGTTGGCTGCACCTGGGGGGAAGTGCGCCCACTGCAGGACACAAAGGCCAAGCTGACCCTGAGGAGCTCTGGAAAAACAACCCCGCGGTCCGGTTTACGGAGTTGTTGTAACACAGGCGTTATTATTTGCAGTCGCCACTTCCTAAGTGTTAACACTTGGGATTAAAAAGAACTGGCTGGGGTTTAACCCCTAGGCCTGCTGGAGATGGTAAATGAACCCCATTGACCCATCGCAGTTGTTAAATAGAAATACAGCTGTTGCTGCTGTCCAAAGCGATGTATGACGGGCGCTATCCTAATTAGATCCATTTTCTGCTGTTCATCTCAGCTGGGCCAAGTTTTCCAGCCCTCCTGTCCCTGGGGATTAAGGCCTCAGTGCTAATTATTGACATTTTTAATAAGGCAAATATGGGAGTTGTGTGCAAACCCTAAAATTGGCCAAGGGATTATGGATTAAAAATGCCAAGCAATCAATAATCTAGGAACTGGCCAAGTGTTAGCAGTTAATTAGCACTTCTCTGAGCCCAAATGCATTGGATTTTACCTTGTGGTGTTTTTTTTCCCCCTCTTCCGTGTTCTTTGAAGTAGAGATCAAATAATCAGATTCTGCTTTAATGTGCAAATTCTGCTTCCTTGATTTAAAAAAGGAAGAAAAGAAAACCCAGCCCGTTCCCACCCTGGGTATTAGTCAGATGATGTAAGCCTCGCTCCCAGCTCGGAAAAGTCAGTTCACCCATTAGTTGGTAGAAAATCTGAAATAATTCAGTTTTGTCGTTAATGTGCTGTCTTTGATAAACGCTAATTATTAATTAATTACGCCGTTTTGCGGCTGGCCTCGTGGCGCAGTTGGCAGAGCTGGGGAGACCTGCTTCCAAGCGAGGCATCTGCTATTCTGGAGCCAAACCTTAGAACTCCTGGTGCTTGGCCTAGCAAGGGGCTGGGAGCAGTGTGGAAGAGATACTCAGGCCAGATCCTGCATCGTTCTGATTGCTTCCGAGTAGTGCTCAGAGAACGTGAGGGTCCTCAGAACCCCTTGGGAGCGCCCAGCACTTCGCAGGTTTGGGCCCGGAGGCCCCAATTCAAAAAAGCGTCCCTGTTCAGCAAAGCGCTTGAGTATGCACATCAATCAAGTGGATTGAAACACATACTTAAAGTTAAGCACATGCTGCAGTGATTTCCTGAATCAAATGCTTCGTGCTAGAACAGAGCCGTGGTAGTCTGCGTTGCTCTGTCTGAACCGCTGCAGCTGGCTGTGCAGTGAAAATTCAGCTGCAAAGCGACCTGTCTTCTGTGAGTCATAAAACAAGGGCTGGAAAGGGAGATTTGAAAAGTAAAAGAGGGCCCCGGAAGGACGGGAAAGAACAACTTTGCTCCATCTTGTCTTTCCTTTGAATCAGCAATTCCTTGGTTTGGAAAGCCCCATACCCGTATGGAAAGGCCTGATGGAATTGGATAGCGAATGTTACCACCTTTCTGTAGCGTCTGTAATGCAGCCTATAGAAGTCTATTGCAGAAGTGCAATTTCTTTAGGTTGGTTTAAAATTCTGTAGAAAGGCACCCCATTGCTTATTAAATTCTGTCCTGTTAAAAATCCCTTCTGTAGGAACCTATTCAATTTTTATAGGGACTTACTGATTTCATCCCTAGTAAATTCTATAGGGCTTTATAGGGATATGGAAGAAATGTTTCCTGTTAGGGATACAGTACATGTTCTGTCAAGATCCCAGTTGCCCATGATTCTAACTGCTTTGTCAGAATGGTCTTGGCGCAGTTCAAACCCTGCAGAACTAAAACGAGTTTTCAATTATTCACCATTTCGCATGAACATTTACATTTTCATTTTCAAACATTTTCAGTTTTGTTTTTTTAATCTTCTTCCCTTCCTTTCTCCTTTTCCTCACCCTTCCCCTTTTTCCCCATCTTGCCACTGAAAACAGGGCAGGAAAAGAGGGAATGGGGGAGGGGAGAAAACCCCATAATCCATCTAAATGTTCATGCGAAATGGTGAATAATTGAAAACTCGTTCCTTTCTGAAAGGTGCAGGATGAAAGTGACTTGGGAATTTTCTGCAATTTCTTCCCACCCCATTTCTTGACAAGCTCTGTCCAGAGACTTTATCATAGAGCAGTTGCCCAGTTTTGCATTTGGTATCTGGCAACATTTCTAGCCTAGAACTGTTACATCCTATTTCCCATTTTTTAAAATATCTTGGATAAAATGTGTTCAGCCTATATTTCAAATACGTTATCCTACATACAACTAGTTTAGTTTGTTGATATTTAGAATACTCTTGTCTTTCCCTCAGTGCATCCTTAGTGCTTTCTCTTTAGAGGCAGAATCAACATGATCTGTTACATTTGTAATTTAAAATGGAATCAGGGCTAGAGCTCAGCGTTGTACCGGAGCCGACTGATTTTATCACACAGTTCACTTCTGGCCCTTGCAGTTACTGGCTGGTGCATGCAGGTCACTGGGGACAGGCCTTAGTTCACACACGTATTTTCACTTCCTGCGCTTGTGCACGGAGCTGTCTCGCTGGACCTTTTGGTCAGTTTGTTTTCCTGTGTGTTTATAGATTGCCTCCTTGCTTAAAGATAACGAGCGCATCCAGTCCACTCAGAGCAGCGCGCCAAATGACGATGACAGCGATATCAAGAAAATCAAAAAGGTTTGTTTTGTCACGTTAAAGACCCGTTCGCAGAAGTTGTGACTAAACCCTGGCGCTGGGTACTTGCGACTGACCTGTAAGGAGCCGTGACGTGAGCACTTGACTTGAAATGTATTTCAGGGAGTGAAGCTTGATCTTTGCTACCTGCTGCGGTGTTGATTGGGCTGGGCTGTTTGACGAGCCGTCCCCGCTCTGTGAATTCAGGAAGGGGAATGTGCACTGCTGCTCTGTAAAGCTTTCTGTTAATTGTCTCTGCCTTCTTCAGTACTGACCACTTCTGCTGTTGGTGTGGGCACCGCACCGCCCTACTGTGTCAGCGCATAGACGAATAGCCCCGTCTTAAATCTTGCCATTTTGGTGTAGTGGGGACCTGTGAAAAGCAGGATTCCCTACAGGCAGAGATTTACAGACTCGGAGATGCTGCAGGGAAATTGTGTTAGAATGAATTCTTCCTTGCAGAGAACAAATAATCCTTTAAAGCAATCGCCATTTCTTACACAGCCTGCTCCAGTATTTCTAAAGCTGCAATCAGAAAACGGGTTAAATCTGACCATTGCAGGAGAGCATCGTGGGCTAACTACAACTTGCACAGAAAATCAGCCCGGTCTCTCCTTGGGGTCAGTTTCCCCTGCACAGAGACCTGGTCCTGCAGTTACTCCACCTCCGTGGAGAACCCCCACTGACTGCCGTTAGCGACACATGTACAGGAGAAGGAGTCCTGGCTCTGCCCCCTCCCGCCCCACTGGTTTGGGGCTGTCGGGTTGTTGGACTGCCTTTGTTTGTTGTGTAGGAGATTTGAGCCGTAGAACATTGCACTTTCAGGTTTAAGTGGGTGTGACTATGGCTAGATCTAGGTACAGATTTGGGTATGTTCCAGATATTTTTTTATTGTACATACAAGGATCAAAAGCTTTTTGTTTTTAACTTAGCAAACCTGTCTCTGTATATTATTTTGTGTGTGTGTGTGTGCACGCACAAACCTACGGGTTGATCAATGAATTGGTAGATGGATAGATCTGTGTTAGGTACTGGGTAGGTTGGGTATTTTCATATCCTCACTGTCCTGCTGACAGTATGGGGCGCTGTACTTTACCTGTGCAGTGAGGGGTCAAATGTTAATGGGGTTTTCTTTTCATCTGATAATGAGCCTTACGTTCATCTTTGTAAAAGGAGAAAGAGGCGATCGTATGCACCAAGAAAGTGCCTTTCAATGGGTTCTCGTTCATGTCTCAGCAGCGAGGACATAGAGAAGTACAGATAACAGAAACCGTTATGTACGGGCTCAGCACAAAGCCACATGAACGTCATTAGCATACCTGCTGTACAGATGTGTTGTGGTAGAACCTCCACACAATGGTCTGTTAATGGAAGAGCTTTTTGGTCTTTGCACCTAAACTGCTGCATAAATGCTAGCCCAGGCTGTCGTGTAAAACCCCTAATGAGGTTGTTAATCTGTTAACAGGTCCAGAGCTTTCTCCGGGGCTGGCTATGCAGGAGAAAATGGAAGACGATCATTCAGGACTATATCAGATCTCCTCACGCTGACAGCATGAGGAAAAGGAACCAGGTTGTCTTCAGCATGCTGGAGGCAGAAGCAGAATACGTTCAACAGTTGCATATTCTGGTCAACAACTTCCTTCGCCCGCTGAGGATGGCAGCGAGCTCCAAGAAGCCTCCCATCACCCACGATGATGTCAGCAGCATATTCCTGAACAGGTGAGCGACGTTCCTGGATGACCCATGCTCAGGGGAAGCTAGCGGTGTACTGATGAGAATGGGATAGGATGCAAAGGAAGGGGGGGCATATGCCCAGTTCCCCCTCCACAACCGGCTGCGTGGTGATTGCAGGCGCTTTTGCTGGGGTTAGAGTGCCTGGTTTCGGTGACTGTCCAACCAAGGAGCACATTCCTATGGCAGGGAGGGCAGGATTGTCAGTGGAGTCACTGGACCTGCCATGGGATTTTGGTCACTCTGATGGCCTCCTGCAGGCATGGGCAGTGCCCGGCAGTGTTCCTGATGGAGGGGCTCCTTGGCAGAGCTCCCTGCAGCTAAGCATTCAGAGTCGCCCCTTCTCTCAGGAGCAGGGCTTTCAGAGGTCTGGAGAGAGTGGAGGAGGGAGCGGGAGAATATAAACAGACTCTTGGCCCCCTCTTGCCCAGCGTGTCGCCTACATCAGGCCTTTCCTGCATGGAACCAGATTTAGGAGTTTCTCCTCTAAGCGGCTCGCCTACCCATCCCCCCAATCCTTTTCTTACTTATCCAGAAACAACTTCCAGTGTCCCACACTGGGGAGCATGAGGCCAGGTGATGAACAAATAGCTCAAGCCTTGAAGAGCAAATAAATGGAGGAATCAGAGCTTCCCTGATTGGCTATAAAGTGCTTCTCATACCCAAGGTTTCCCCTCATTTTTGGATGGCTCCAATGCTTACATCAATCCCACCCACATTCCAAGCGTTAAAAAGTGTACTTCTGGCTCTGCTCCCTGCAATAAGGGCGGGGGCCTGGTATCTAACTAGAAAATGTCAGTCAGCTCCCTGCCACAGGTGGAAATCCAAATGTGCAAAGGGTCTGTTGTGCACGGAGGAGCCATACAGTGAAAGCTCTCAGCAGCGACTGCGTATTCATGCACTCATTGAAAACGGGAGGTGCTACGGACTCCTTGTTTTTCAAAAGAGTTGAGTTCTCTGCCGGCTGTTCTGTCCTGAGACAATGGGAAATGCACCGGTCCTGAAAGCTGAAGGAGTTGAGTTAGTTTGCTTTGGTTTCCGTTGGCTTTAGGCAAGAGAGCTGAGGTTATCTCTGTATAACGAATGGGTCACATGAGAAAAAGGAACCAGGTTGTCTTCAGCATGCAGGAGGCAGAAGCAGAATACGTTCAACAGCTGCACAGAAGATAAAGGGAAGGAGAGAACATAATAGCGGGAAGAGATGTATAGTATATAGAGAGCAGGTGTAATCTCTCACCTATGGTCTGCATAATGCTCTGTGCTTCGAGAGATGCTGCATGTCAGAGCCACCGTGGACTGCCCAGAGAGCAATCCAGCCACAGGCCCTGGCTGAGGAGGAAGAATTAAGATGGTTCAATCCAGCCTGGGCCAAACAAAGGCATTGCCAAGTGTGTCACTGCAACACGCCAGGTTTAACAGCATCATCCCTGCTGAATCCGGCACGAGGACATCGACTCTCGGACAGATCGTAATACAAAGTCCTGCTCTAGAGCCGGTCTCGCTCGAGAGAATGGAAACCCGCCATGGCAGATGTCTGCCCAAGGGCTGGTGTACGACATCTCCTGTAGCACAGTTCAACTCCTCGGCGGCCGGAATACAAAGCTCTTTCAATGGAGTCATTCCTGGCCCACTCCTGTAAGGTTCCCAGTGGATACGCTCAGTCAGATGTCAGCCCTAGCAGGCCCCTGGTGTGGGAGGGGAAAGTTTAGCACCATGTTACTATTCTCCCCCTCCCTCCCGTCCACCTCCTACTGTACCCCCAAGAAGCTCCTACGCTCCTTGTCTGGGTTGTCAGGCTGCCTGAGCGAGGGGGAGAGGGGAGGGACGGAGAAACCCCAAGCCAGCATCGGCGTTGTTTTCCCAAGGGCCCGTCGGAATTCAGTGCTGGTTTAAGGTGCTGATGCCCGAGTGGTTTTGTTCTGGCTATTTACTTTTGCGGATCATGTGACAGAAAACGGTCCGGCGGAAGCAAGGAGAGACTCTGCAGGGCCCGTGAGGGTGCTGGTCTGGTCTGGGAGAGCAGAACTTCGCACTGGCTGCTGTCGGGTTTGTCCCTTGACGGGCTGAACTAACTGATCGAGGGCAAGAAAAATCCCCTAGTGAGTTAAACGGTGAGAGGCCAGCTGAACCATGCAGGCCGTGCCCGAGAGGGGTTTGGCTTCCTAATTCCTATGAGAGGACTGGAGGGGGCAGGAAATCTGGAGCCAAACCTCAGGACTAGAGGAGATTGCAGCATCCCCTGGGAAGGAGTCGTAGAGGAGGTTGGACAATGGGGCTCTGTCCCCAGAGGTTCTTCAGCGTTAAGGACATGCACGCTCGAGGGGATGCTGCTACCGTTATCTCGCTGCAACTGCCACAACGCTGTGCAGGAAACCAAACCCACCTCACGGGGGATTTTCCAGGGCACGCCCATGGCAGGCAGTGCTGAGCTCACCCCTTCGGGCCAGCCGGTGCCGGGCTGAATGCTCTGTCAGAGGGAGCTGAAACTCCCTGAAACCCTGCTTTCATCACCGCTCCTGTCATCCAGAAAACCACTCGCTCTGTTGCTATGGCTACAGATGCAGTGTATCCTTCGCAGCACGGGAAGTGCCAACCCGGCACAGACTCTCTAGCCTGTTTTTCCCCCCCTTAGGTTGGGGCCGGTTTTCACTGGGATTGGATTTATGAGCAGTAAAATATCTGTCCTGGGGTGTTGTGAGGAGCACCCCAAGGACAGAGATGGGCCCAGGTGACAGAATTCCAATCCTCACTCTCCCAAAGCTCCAGGCCCATGTGCAGCAGGGGTTTGGCCCGTTGTAGAGAGATGGAGAAGCTGCAATTTGGCCCTGGATCTCGATCTGAGCTTTCCCAAACTCTGCAACTGCTCACATCCAGGATTCTGATTCAGGACCATCTTTAATTCTGGGCCTTCCAAGATCTATATCAATGCATTGTTAGACCACCCCTTAGCTCCTATGTTGCCTTGTTTAGCTCACCTAAAGAGAGTCCCTTCCTTTGGAATTAGTGTTGAGTGGATACTGAAAAATTCAGAGAGCTGGTTCACAGACACGTCTAAACTGATCTGAGCCGCTCCCTCTGGTCCGGGACCCAGGAAATCTCATTAATTTGCTGGTACTTCCCAGTTTTAGGTAACTCAGAACGATACTAAGAAGAGAATTTCCCAGGCTCCTTCTGATTCCAGCTTAAACCAGAAAACGCAGAGCCCTACGGAAGTGGGCGAGCGAAAGTTAGCTGACTTTCATGGCCCCTCAAAAAGAGTTTGGCTGAGTCAGCAGGGAAGTGTCGTTAGTGTGTTCAGAGGGGCCACGCGGGAGAGTGAGCCCTGTGTCCTGATTAGAGTCCAACTCTGGTGATTCCTTTCTCCATGCAGGACAATGGCAGAACTTATTCCCCGCGCTGCTGGCTAGCGCATCCCACCCCCAGCTCGCTGTGCTTCCCCTCTGGGAAATGCAGTCACAGCTCGTGCTCATGCTGTAAGGAGACGGAGTAGGTTGCAGAGGTGATACAGCCTCAGGGAAATCATCGGACATCAGACTGGAAGGGACCTGCTGGGTCATGAGTCCAGTCCCTGCTATCCAGGGCCGGCTTTAGGGAAAATGGCACCCTCCCCCCATCACCCCTGGCCTTCACGGGCTCTCCCCCGCCCCCTCCCCCATCACCTCCGGGCCCCGCTGCCTCCCCCATTGCTTAATTTGTATTGAAAAAGGTGCCAGAGCTCAGCCGCGGCACAAATTAAGCACCGGCAGATCCTTATTGTGCGAATGCCCATTTTTTTCAAACCCCAAATACAGACACAGAACCCACAAGTGACATTTCACTCCTGTAATTGTGACACACACACAAATCAGTTGCTACCATCTTCATTCAGACTGGGCAGAGTTGAGTGGTGCGTCAAACTGTCCACCAGGCACCGATGCCAGCGGGAAGGGAGGGTCCTGACTGATATCCCCGTCAGGTACCAAGAAGCCTGCAAACACCGCAGAGTGAAGCTGAGAGAGGGTGAAAAACAAGGAGAGCAGCATGGCCACACCCAGCAAAGAAAAACTCTGCAAGAGTCACAGAACTAGTGAGATCTGTGTCCGGGGCAGCAGGTCAGGGAAGGCAGCCGGAAGGGCCTGGCAAGCAGATGGCAACAGAAAATTAAACAACTCCTTTGCCTCCCTGTCAGCAAAGGAAGATGAGGGACGTGTAGCAGGGAAAGCAGAAATTCCCCAGAGAAGGAAAAAGCAAAGGGGGAAACTCTAATCAGCACCCTGCCTGCAAACTGGGGAGGAAGAGACCTGACAGCTATCCCAAGCCGGGTGCATCCCGTGCTGAAGGCAAAAGACAAGAAAAACTAGGCAACCGTAACCTACCGAATCAGACACCTGTGCAGAGGGGGGCAGGGAATAGCAGGAGAACTTGCTTACAATAAAGCCAGGTCCCTGGTACAGGAAAGTACAGACCTGCACATTTGAATTCTGCAGGTGGGATGACAGTGATAAAACTAATTATGGCTGTGTAACGATGCTGGTTCTGGCGGGACCCAACTGAGAGTGCCAATTCAGGACAAATTGCTCCAACAGGGCAATTACAGCCCAAGGCTGGGGTTTTTCCACCTCTAAGGCAAACCAAACCAGCCAGACAAAGAGGACTTTGGTCTCACCTCACTGGCTAACCACAAGTCACACAAGCAATTTCCTTAGACACTCCAGTTTCCCAGTATCACCACCAGTGCCACTCGTTATGGGGACAAATGGTTATGAAAACCAATACCCCAGTAAAAGAAAAAAGGCTCTCTCGATCCCAAAGGACCAAGCCCCAGACCCAGGTCAATATATAAATTAGATCTTACCCACAAATCACGCTGTTGCCAATCCTTTAGAATCTAAAATCTAAAGGTTTATTCATAAAAGGAAAAAATAAAGGTGAGAGCTAGAATTGGTTAAATGGAATCAATGACATACAGTAATGGCAAAGTTCTTGGCTCAGGCTTGTAGCAGTGATGAGATAAACCACAGGTTCAAATCAAGTCTCTGGAATACATCCCCAGCTGGGATGGGTCCTCAGTCCTTTGTGTAGAGCTTCCATTTGTAGCAAAGTCCCTCCAGAGATATGAAGCAGGATTGAAGACCAAATGGAGATGAGGTATCAGCCTTATACAGTCTTTTCCAGGTGTAAGAACACCTCTTTGCTCTTACTGTGGAAAATTACAGCAAAATGGAGTCTGGAGTCACATGAGCAAGTCCCTGTATACTTTGCTGAGTTACAAGGCGTATCTGCCTTCTCTCAATGGGTCAGTTGTAGCTGATGATCCTTAATGGGCCATCAAGCAGGCTAGGCAGAGCTAACACCAACTTGTCTGGGATGTCTCCCAGAAGCAAAGCATAAGTTTGAAATACAGACAGTATAGAGCCAATATTCATAACTTCAACTACAAAATTGATACACACATATAGACAGCATAATCATAACCAGTAAACCATAACCTTGTCTTAGACACCTCATTTGACCCCCTTTTTACAAGATTTGGTGCCACTACAGGACTTTGGTTGCAACCATGTTCTATATGGTTTCAGATGATATCAATAACGTCACAGGCTGTAATGGTGAAGCACGTAGACTGATGAGTTAATCAAGGACAGTCAGCTCTGAATCACAGGAGGGAAATCGTAACTAATTGATGCAAAATTATTTTGGGGTGCTTTGATAGAGAGTGGAATGGAAGCTGGGGAAATCTACGAAGCAGGTGCAAGGTCAAGGCCCACCTGGGCCACCGTGCAGCCTTCTGCTCACCTGATCATTAAATGAAGAAGAGAGACAAGGCAGTGACAGAGCAGAGGCTAGGAGCAGCAGACAGAGGCTCAAGGAGGGTGTTGGAGAAACTCGACAAGCCCCTGCCACTCTGCATATCATTCCCAGCCCTCTCTGGAGGGGAGCCGCAGCCAGCCGGACTCAGGAATGGCCCAGTCGAGGTGCACGTGTGGTGCGCGTTTGGTATCTTGCTAGGACGTGGCTTTGGGCGGCTGCCCTCCACCAGGGAATCCATCTCCAGATTGAAACAGGGGAGGCCTCTTGCTAGTGCACAGTTCCCTTGTTGTACACGTCCCCGGGTGTGGTGCTGGCTGCTCGTTTTCAACCTGCCCCGGGATGATCCTCCATTACAGACTTAGGAGACTGTTCACGGGATCCTACATCTCACTCCTGGGAAACGTGAACTGCTCTTCGGCTCACACTCTCCCTTTCTTCTTCTCACCCACTGTTCCCACTAATCCTTCCCCTCGTCCCATGCTGAGGAGTTTCTCTCCATCCGTCACTCTTTCAGTCTCTCCTCATCAGCCAGTCCAGCCAGTCTCCTCCCCATTTCACGGTGCTTCTCTGGCCTCCCCCCAGTAGAAGTGCCAGGATTAGTTAATTGGTTCTCATCCGTCTCTCTACCTTTTGGTTTATCTTTCAGTGAAACAATCATGTTTTTGCACCAGATCTTTTATCAAGGCCTGAAAGCAAGAATATCTAGTTGGCCGACGCTAGTGCTTGGTGAGTAGCTGCTGTTTCTTTATTGCATGTTATTCTTCACTCTCATTAAAGTCTTGCCTGTCCTTCCTTCTAATAAACTTTACAGTGGTTCTCTCTGATCCACATCACTGCAGTGAATTGTGGCTAATTGTTGTGGTAAGGCATCCATTTTTTTCATTCCTGGGGGAAAAAACCCCAAACCAATTCTAGTCTGCCATGCAGCTCAGGTTTTGTACTCCAGTGATCTGACTGGCTGACCTCACGGGACTTTTCTTGATTCACAGAAGAGTTTATCGTGATGCCGAAGGTTCACACACAGTCCGGATGGATCCCACAGTTAAAGCTCAGAGATTTGCCAATGTCGCAGCTCCTTTGCTGCCTGTTCCATCCCCAGCTCCGCGTTCAGGAGCTCTCCGGTGCTCTGCGCAGTAGTTCTCAGACAGGGAGCCCAGGCTGGACTCTGCTGGCTACTCCATTGTGAAGCTCTCTTCCTGTGGTTTTTGTGGGCACTTAGCCAGTGCAGGGTAACATGCCTCACCCCGCAATGCCATAGGAAACACGCAGCAGGCCAGGCTTTTCCTCCTGGAGCGATACACGTCCCAGCACTCCCGCGTACTGCCTGATGCCCCTTTAAAGGTGCGTGTCCCTGAACCAGGGGGCTCAAGGGAGGTCAGTCAAACTGGGACTTGGATTTCCTTGTTGTGCAAATGTCCATTTTTTCAAACCCAAAATACAGACACAGAACCTACGCGTGACATGTCACGCCCGTAAATGTCAGACACAAACACAAAGCAGTTGCTACCATCTTCATTCAGGCCAGGCATAGGTGAGCGAACCTGTCGGCCCGGCACCGATGCTGAAGCGGCCAGAGCCCGTTCTGAGTGCGAGGCTCTCGTGCGGTGCAGTAACCTGCTCGTTGCCTGCTTGCTTACAGCTGACTTGTTTGACATCCTGCTGCCCATGCTGAACATCTACCAGGAGTTTGTGAGAAACCATCAGTACAGCCTGCAGATCCTGGCCCACTGCAAGCAGAACCGTGACTTCGACAAACTGCTGAAGCACTACGAGGCCAAGCCGGACTGCGAGGAGAGGACGCTGGAGACCTTCCTGACGTACCCCATGTTCCAGGTGACACATGGCTCACGTGGCAGGTGCTAGCGGGCCATAAAATGCAGCGAGGAAACCTCCTGCTCCCCAGATCTGTTGAGCCTCCTGGGCTCTGCTTATAAATAATCTCTCAGGGCAGCGGAGAAGGAGGGGGCCTGGCTGGCTGTTTAGAAGAGGAGTTCCTTTGGAATATTCCGGGCCATGAAGTGACTGGCCAAACGTAGGCTCAGCCACTCCTAGCCTGGTCACAGCCCAACGGGCTCCCTCCCTGCCGATGGCCACTCACACCCTGAGTGGGGGCAGGGATGGCCCCTAGGTTGGTTTCCTAGCCTCCCCCCACCCCCAGCACCACAGACCATTTTGGGGTCGCTCTAGCCTGAGCTCAGGGGAGAGCCTCCGCCTCTGCCCCTCCTTACCAGGGCACTGGAGACCTGGCAGTGTGAGAGCCCGACTCCCTCAGCCGGGAAAGCCACAAACGGCTTGAAACCCTCGGCCACCAGGTAACTAGTCTGTTGGACTCTGAGTTACTCCCATCGCTGAATCCCTCTCCATTCGCCCACGGCCTCCGGCTGACCCCCCAGAGACCCCAGGGGGCAGAGTCAGCAGAGACTGGGGCACTCGCCGGCCGGGGCAAGCCGGGGGCTCCTCACGTTACTGCCATGCTCAGTGATGGGAAACAAAGTCCCTGTAAGTCTCAGCGTCCCTAAGCGTGTCAGAGACCTTGGCAAGCGGAGTACCCGTGAACGCGAGAGCCATTCTCGCTTGCCCAGACACGGGGAATAACACGGCTTTAGAACCACCATCCTGCGAGCCCCCCACCCGCCACGGCTGAAGGTGGGGCACAAGGATTATTTTTGAAACGAAGCCTCCAGCTGAAACTTGTGAGTTCCAGAAAGACCAGGGTGAGGCCCAGTTGTACCAGCATTTAACTGGTTCTGAATTACTGGATATGAACCTGAAGTCTGGTGAAGCTGGGCTTGGTGAAGGACCCCAGAAGCTGTGCCGGGGCAGGACCTGAGCCTGTGCATGGGGAAGGGGTCGCTTTCCGGAGCGGGGCTCGGTGCAGGACTGGATGGGTGGGCGCTCGTAGCTTTATGGAGCAGCGCAAAGAAGTTTGTAGAGGTTGAGGACCCAGCTCAGTTCACTTTGTACAAATCAGTCGTCCTTATGTCAGTGTTAATGCTCATTTGCTCCCGCGATCGTTTCCTTCCGCTGACCCTGATTTCCGGTTTGCGTTCCAACTCAGATTCCCAGGTACATTCTGACGTTACATGAGCTGCTGGCGCACACACCCCATGAGCACGTGGAGAGGAACAGCCTGGACTACGCCAAGTCCAAGCTAGAAGAGCTTTCCAGGTCAGAACCGTCACGCGTTGATTCCTTCTCCTTCCAAGGAAGGCTCCAAAAGCTCTGTGCCGCGGCACCGGTTCTTGTCTCCGAAGAGCAGGCCTGGTGGAGACGCAGGGTGCATACTGAGGGAGGGGAAGGTGTGTTCCTTTTGAGGTGAAATATAGGAGAAACTAAGGGGAAGTTGAATTCTTATGTAGTCATTTCCCTGCCAAATGCGTGACTATCATTCTGGCTTCTTGCTCCATGAGGCCATCCATGAACTTGCTGAGTGTGTCGGCATTGCTTGGTGGCTCTGTGGTAACGACTCTGCCGGGGGGAACAATGGGGAGGAGTATCTGTGGTGCACCAGGTGCAGGGAAAGGACGGGTCCAAGATGGCCTGGGTTATTTTAGGTTCAGACCTTCCCTTGGAACAGCGTCATGCTCGTGGTACCGATGCTGAGAAGCACTGAACGCTCCGTCGCCAGCGGTGCCGAGGGTGTGAAACCACAAACCTCCCAAATGGAACCGAGCACTCACGTCACATCCCGTCGTTCTGAGCTCTGTGATGTCCAAATCAATGAATTAGGTCCCACCTGCCTCCCCTCCCAGAAGAGGAGAGAGTCCACCTGAAACACGGCAGCTCTGTCCGGACCAGGACAACAAGCTACTGCTGAAGCTGTGTTGGTGTCGATTTCCCCCGAATCAGTACTGAGAACAGGGCGAGGGCGGATACATCGGTTCCAGCAGCACTGCAGAAAGCGTCTCCAGACGTCGCTAGCATTCACCCCCTTTCCAGTACTGATCTGGGGGGAACCGGTGCTGAAATCCCTTTCCCAACACTCTCCTCCAGACAAGACTGAGGAGTTCGAACTCGCAGAATCGTTGCTGCATGGAAGGGGTAGGAACCAGAGCCATTAAATCCCCTGGGACCCAGAATTTTTCATGCAAATCACAGGACTCTGTGCTGGCTGTGCCTGGAGCCAGTCACATGGGATGCCAGCCCGGCAGCATGCTTACTGGCTCGAAAATGAGTCTGTTTTCAGGTGAACGCCTGCACACAGGGCCTTTTTCTCTTCTTGCCAAGTGCAATGTGGAAACACTCACATTTCAAGTGTTTTCGGGTTCCTTTTGAAAAATGCAAATGTTGTTAGCCATTTCCTTGCGACAGTGCACCGACCTGATCTGAGTGTTGTCACTTGTTGCTGGCACAGTTCAGCCTGCACCATTCTTCCTCCTCTAGCAGTAGAATCAGCTGATGTAGGCCATGCTGTGGGCAGAACCCAGAACTGCAGGACTCGTATACAAAATGCAGAAAGCCTGTCTCTGGCCCTGACCCTGCAGCTGGGCCCACGAGCGCAGACAAACAAGCCTGTGTGGAACCTAGTGGGTTCTGGGGTCCAGGCAGGACCCAGAGCCACTCGCAGGATTAGGGCCTGTATATTTATCTGCAGTCTGGGCTCTGTCACTAGCTCTTGCAGTTGGTCTCACAGGTTGAGTATGTTGAGGTATTTTAGGCCCTGATCCAGCAAAGTACTTAAGCCCATACTTACCTGTAAGCAGGTGCTTCTCCTCACTGACTTCAGCGGGGCTGCTCGTATGCTTAAAGTTAAGCACACACGTAATTGCTTTGCCGGATCAGGACCTTGACTCTGAGTCAGATGGGTGAGGAGCTCGCTGACGTGGCATGTCTGGCAGCCCCGAGACCGGCGCCACAGGCTTCTTCTGATTGGTTGTCTGGCTGTTGGAAGAGTTCGTACAGAGCACTGCGCTTTCCTGTCTGCAGAGCACGTCTGGAATAGGCCAACTCCAGCCAACAAGGGCTGCCCAAACGGGAGCATTTTTGAGTCAGTGGGTTTTAGCATTTGTAATCCATAACGAGTCGGTTGGTAACGAGGCGGCACGGTGGGATTTGCTGCCATGGATTCAAGGGTGTGCTATGTAGGAGCAGAGCATCAGTCAATCGGCTTCTTAGGAGAACGTCCCAGTATTCCTGGCAGTGCCGTCCGGGGGTCAGGGTCTAAAAGAGGTTTTCGGATGCTGAGGGAACCCCAAGAAGCGTTCTTGGGACTGGGGGGTTTCTAGCCTTGTCCTGTTCATGGCGTGATGTCAGGGCTTGCCCTTCCCTTCTTTGTCATGTCTCACGACACACTCTGGGCACAGCTAATGAGGTGCAGATCGGAGCTGGGCTACATTTTTCAAAACGTTAAATTTCAATGAAATTCAAATTGTGGGGGGAAAACCAGGAGGAAACATTCCCCCAAACCACATGAATTTCTCCCCTTTTTTCCAGCCGGGTCTAGTGGAGATGCAGTGTGATGCTGTTCATGGACAAGCCCAGGGAAACCCCACTGTGAGTGCCTGGGGCAGCGAAGGGGACCTTGCTCCTACCGTTGTCCCAGGGGCCTCTGGACTGATTTCTATGACAATGGGGACCCCTGAATTCCCCATGTCTGTACTTTCCTTCCAGAGGCTGAGAAGTGAAGCATTCTGCTCTAGTCTCTCCGTTAAGTCCTATCGCAGCACACCGCAGCCGGGGCGATGAATCCCTCACGCTGGCGCTGAGTTCACCCACATAAAGCATTGCCACCCCTCCACTCAGTCCCGCAAGGAGCAGGAAAGCGAGACGTGGTTTGTCGGAAGGCGAAACGGTGGCCACTGCCGCATTCCCAGAGCACCGGACGTTCTGGTGCTTCCTGGAAGGGCCTGGGCCCGCCCCTGCCAGCGTGACCCCGCCCCTGCCAGGATGACCTCACGCATGGGACATGTGAGGTCATGACACACAGAGGACACGAGCACCTCCCGCCCCGTGCCTGCATGACCTCGTGCACGAACAGTGTGTGAGGTCACGCTGGTGGGGGCGGAGCCGCACGCTCTTGAAAAAGACGTCATCTGTCTGATATTGGGCAAAAACTATGTCTAGTTTTGTCTGTACTGGACAGGGGATAAACCATAGGGAAAAAAGGACCCTCTGGCTTAAAACCGGACACGTGGCCTGCCTGGGGAGAGGTCATCAGCCAGATGGGGGAGTTTCCAGCAAGAATGGAAATTCAAAAATCCACCAACATTTTTATATTTAGAAATGTAGCAACTCCAGATGGATGTGTGTTGTCTCCTCGCCCCCAGGGTATATGGCTGTAAATAGGGGGCAGTGCTGGGTTCTCTTTGCCTTCCTTTATATCAAATATGCTTAATGCAGCTACTACCAAGTGTAAAAGCCACATTGCCGTCGTCACCAACAGTTCTCCGGCAGAGTTCACTGTCTCCAATTGTCTCTTCTCCTCTTTAGGATAATGCATGACGAAGTGAGCGAGACAGAAAATATTCGAAAAAATCTGGCAATAGAAAGGATGATTATTGAAGGGTGTGAAATTCTCCTGGACACCAGCCAGACTTTTGTCAGACAAGGTATAATGTTTACACCGGTATAGTTCCCTCCTCCTCCGTCCATCCGATGCATTGCGCTGGTGAGCTGCCTGGCTCCAATACTGTGACTAGTGCCATTATCCAGTGTGGAGAGCTGTAACATTAGAAATAGGGACCATTCGTTCCTGCTATAAACCTACCTGTGTGCGGACGGTCTCCGTTCCTGGATTGCCCTGCACCACTGAGCCGGCACCTACGTTATAGCACGAAATGGTTTTCTAGTGCCAAATGTTGGGCTGGATCCTGACTTTCTGGTGACCAGCACCCAGGGGAATGCCTAGGGGTGGAGAGTCAGTGTAGCCCCAGCCCCGTGGAGTGGGCATGGCCTGGAGAAAGGGCATGGCCAGGGTGCTGCTGCTCTCTGGCAATCCCCCATGGTCAGACCAGCCATTTGGTAGCTTGTATGCCAGCACAGCTTACAAACGCTGCCCCCCAGGGCTGGGCCAGGCATGGAGGGCTGGCCCTGGCGCTCCACCTCGCTGGCCCTAGCCTCCTAGTAAGTGTTGCATCCCGTGAAGGACGTGGCTTTGTACCAGGGCCATTCCCCAGAGAGCTCGTGGTGGATGGATCCCTCCCTTTGTGCCTTTTCCCCTGAGGACTAATTGCAGCCTAGGTTTGGGTCAGCCACGGTGAGCTGCTGCTGTTCTCCACGGGGCTCCCACAGAAACTTCCCCTTAGCGGGGGACAAGCCAATGTATTCGGTCCCTGCCCTTAGATGTAGAGAAGAGGAGCTCCAGCAGGCCGCCGAGGGCCCCCTTCCCGCCACGTCACGGCCCGGAGGTCCAGTGGCAGGAGGCGGTCGAGCATGCTTGGCTGGAGGGGCTCAGTGCCTGCGATGGAGGGAGAGTCTCTGCACGAGTCTCCAAACGGCACCACGCGCACTGTGGCATGTCTGGGTGAAATTCACTTTGCCTGCAGCAGAGGCATGAACGGAGGCACTGTGCGGCCAGTGTGTGCGGTGGGGTGAAATCCCCCCCATGCCGCTGCAAGGGTCTGGGGGTCCCCACACTGGGCTGCTTTTCCAGCTCACAGGTTGCTGCTCTCCACGTCTCTTGCACAGCGTGCTGGGGCACTGGATCCACCTCTTCTCCCTGCCTCCTCAGCTCCTCCGTGGTGTGCAGGGCTGGCGCACAGACCTTCCTGCAGCACAGCGGGTGTGCAAAGCCCCCCTGCATGGCTCCTCCACCAGCCGTGCTCCCCGGCAGCCCCACCATGGGACCTTGGGGGTGGGAAAGTCGGCGTGGGGGAGTCTCACCCCGGAGCACTCTTCATGTGCCAGGGCTGCTAACAGCCCTTCATTTGATCCGCTTTCCTGGTTCACAGCCGTGACAGCTGGGTCTTCCTGCCCTGCGGGACCTTTGGGAAGCACGCTCAATTGAAGCACATAGCTTCCTGCCCGAGGCATCCGGCTACTTTATTCACCAGCTGCCTGGCCAGTCTGGCTCTCACACCATGTGTCTGAAACAGAACTATGCCCCTGCAGCCCAGAGGATACACAAAGGGCCAATCATGCGTTTTTGTCCTCAACAGGTTCCCTCATCCAAGTGCCGATGTCCGAGAAAGGGAAGATCACCAGGGGGAGGCTAGGCTCCCTGTCCTTGAAGAAGGAGGGCGAGAGACAATGCTTCCTCTTCTCCAAGCACTTAATCATCTGTACAAGAGGCTCAGGTGGAAAATTACACTTAACCAAGGTGCGAATTGCAGAAAGGGACCGTTCTCTCACACTCGTGCAGAGACGAGCCCAATGCGGGGGGTCACCTTGCCCAGCAATCCTCTTTGAAGGGTTGTTTCCCTGTGGGAGCTCAGTGTGACCCGTCTGCCCCCCCCTGCTGGGCAGTGTCAGTTCAGCAACGCCGGCATTCAGCTGAAGATCATGGGTGGAATTTGCAACTGGCCTCCAGCCAGACCCTATTTCCCTGCTCCTCCTTTTGAATGAGTAACTGACTGTGTGCACAAAATCCATCTTTAAGTGAGCAGCTGTGAGTGCAGAAGCAGGCAGTGGAAAATGGAGGATGCACCTGATACTTTTTCCTAGAAAGCTTTAACCCCACCAGGCCTTAAAACGAGCATCACTGCAGCAGGAGCAGTTCCATGGCTTATCTACTGTGGAACTTCAAAGTCAGCCATGCTCCAGGGCGACAGCTCTCCGGGCGGTGTTGTAAGAGAGAAATCTGCCCTTCCAGCCCCCCCAGAGCCTCGTTCTCAGAGTGTGTCATTCTGCAGCGGTGTGGGACGTGGATAGTCCATGGAACGCCCTCGGGGAACTGCTGCGCTCTAGACTCCCAGTGGGAATTAGGGACCTGAATACCTTTGAGGAGCTGAACGTCTGTGTCTGCTGCGTCTCCGTTAAAAGTAAAATGAATGGGGGGACTCCAGGAAGTCAGGCCTGCCAGACTAAGCCTTTCCAATGTCCTTTCAAACTCAGGAGGTCTGGAATGCGGGTTATAGTCTGTCTTATTACCGTCACCTTTGCAGCTCCTAAAAACGGAGGTTTCTTAAGGTGCCAATTTCCCTCACATAATTGTAGCTTTGCAGATGGCTAGATGCATCAAACAGGGCAGTTCAGTGTATTGCATGTGATTAGGACATCCTGTCACTTACGGAATGAGCTCTGTGTCACATGCTAAGATAAATATGACAAGTTCTCAGCAAGAGAAGTTATTTGTGATTTGCTGTGAGAATACTGACAATCTATTCAGTGGGAAACTTTAATTAGGCCTAAATTTGTACATAACACTTACAGGCTTTTCCAATCCATTCCCAAGACTCTCACATTTGTCTGTGGATGTTTTGCAGTTAATTGAGTGAGAATCTTAGAAAAATGGCTCTTTACTGACATTAAATTACCAGTTTGAAAGATTACTGTCCATGGCAAAGAGTTGCTGATTATCACAACAGACTTTGGGGAAACTTAATTTACTGTGCTTATTAAATCATTTATAAACAAATTAGTTTGATCAGCAGTACAGGGAAAATCGCAATTTCCAAGCATGTAATTACTTATTTTCTACCAGTCAAAACACTGAATTCATGGGCAATAGAATCTGCTTTCAAATTGTAATAAATAAGGCCCCGATCCTGCAAACACTTGAGCACGTGCTTAACTTTATGCCCCGGAGTCCTCCTGTTGGGTTCCTGTTCACAGGAACTGGGGCGTAAATGACTTCAATTGCGAAAGTGAAGAAGATCGACAGGTCTCCCCCTGGCTGCCTCTCCGAGGGGCTTCTGCAGAGATTGATTGAGGTGTGCCTGTGCGAGTTCACGTTTCTTCCCTCGGGGGCTGTTCCTCTCTTTCAGAACGGCGTGATCTCTCTCATCGACTGCACCTTGATGGAGGAGCAGGAGAGCACTGATGAAGAAAGTAGGTATCAGCTGGAGCGGGCAAGCCCCCCTCCCCTCCCAAATCCCTGTCCATGGTGCGAATTTAAAAAGGAATTCCCTTCGGGCGCATGCTAGCCCCGGGTGCGTTCCTTGGAGCTCTCCCTACGCACCTGCTAATGGAAGGAGACATGTTGGAAACAAGAGTATTGGCCCTAGAAGTGGCGTGTTTGATGTGGGCTTGGACGCTGCCTGACCCAACAAGGGGGCAAAGTCTGCGAAACCCTCCTCAGAGCCAGGACCCAGAAGTGTTAGAAAAGACCCATAAGAACTGACCATCCGCTTGCAATGAGGATTAAGGGCATGTGCAGTTAGGTTGTGTGTATGTGATGCAAGAAAATGAAATCTAAATTCTGGGCCCAGCCAGTAACTCAATCAACTCATTTTGCTCCCAAGGCAAAACCTACACCCCGCAGACAGAGAAAAGGGTTAAATGGCCCAACCCTGCTTAGCTGCTGCTTCCCCCTAACCTGCCACCTGCACCTGGGAGATTCCAAGCCCAGACGGCTTCTGAGGCCACAGTCTTGATTACAGGAGTAATTCTCATTGAACCAGGACTCAGAAGTCGTACTCTGTGACCCATTGCAACCAGCCAGCACTCCTGGAGTTTTCATGGCAGTTAATGGCGACTTGCAGGGAGCTGTTTGCAATCAGTCCATAGAGGGTAAAACCAAAAGTGCAAACCAGTTGGTTGATTCAGATAACGAATAATTCAAGGAAGTTGTGATCCAGTGGCAGACATTCCATATGCAGAAAACAAGGTGACATGAATCAAATACATTATGTGCCATGAACAAAACAGATGCACATCTCTGCAAATATAACTAGGATGACCAGATAGCAACTGTGAAAAAACGGGACGGGGGTGGGGGGTAATAGACGCCTATATAAGAAAAAGTCCCCAAAAACGGGACTGTTCCTTTAAAAACCCTAAATATAACCTTCCAAAGGTGGCCAACCTCGTCACGCACTGCAGTGTGAATGGTCTAAGAAAACCAGGCTGCTGTAGGTGTGCAGCAAGCCCTGTCTAATTACAAGCTTTGCCATGGAAAACCCAGGTTGCTATTTTCCGTCCTCTTTAAAATCTTCCTCATAAAAATCAGAGCTGTGTGGCCCAGCTCTGCCCGCCCGTGACAGATGCACACCTGGCTGTCGGATTGGAGGAGTGACCCGGGGAGCCAAACGTTTGCAGCCGCGGTCTCAAAACTAGCCTCTCGGTTTGGGCTGTGACACGGGGGCTGGATTTCCACCCTGCGGTGCCTAGCGTCGGGCACCTGGTCGCTGAGTTTAGGTATCTACACGAGAGGCCTGGGACGCTGAGCACCCGGATCCCATTAGAGTTCTGGGTGCCCAGCCCCTCTGACAGTCAGCCCCCAGGCATCGGGAATTGGGCCCCCAAACGTCGAAGCAGCCAATGGTTTTGCAGGTTTGGGTCTCAGCACCCACACTGTGGAGACAGCTTTTGTGGGGACAGATTGCACCTGTGCACGGGCAGGATGGGCCCTCGTTTGCGGGCGGGCCCTTGGGCGCAGTCTGTAACCACGTCCTGCCTTGGCCCAGTCTGCAGCCTGTAATCTTGTCCTTGCCCTCTGGTGTGGCACGTAAGCCTAAGCCTGCCGAGTGCTGCGGCCAGGCTCTCCGGGCCCTCCCCCCCGGCTCACGGGCTGAGGGACTCAGCCGCTCACAACAGCGAGTTGGGATTTTCTCGCCCTGTTTCCCTCTGTCCCTTGCCCTGAAGAGCGCCTCTCAGTGGGCGCTCCGCCGGATGCAGCACTTATGGCCTATAAAGAAGCTGGGTAACGCTGCTGATTGTATTACGCCTTCACACAGCCAGCTGCCCTTTGGGGAGACAGCACGTCACCGACGTGATCCCCGCTTTGCTCCTTCACGGAGACGTTGGTTATATTATTTCTTCCTTTGTTGCTTTTCCTTAATATAAACTGGGGCGTCCCCTGCTTTATTGCCTCTGAAGGCCATACCATTGCACACCTCAGGGGCTCTTTCCGTCCCTCCATCCCCCACAAGATCCCTGTGGGTCACGCTCCCACCCCTTCCCCTCTCTCAGCCCACCCCCCTGGCTCATGCTAGGGGCTCTGCATGCCCCCCCTTCCACACACTGTTATTTTGTTAAGTCACTCAGCGTGTTTAACTCTATTGGGAGGAGAAACAGAGGGTAACCCAGTTCTTTGGTCTATGGATAATTACAGGCCTGGCTGAAGATGATGGCTCTGCTAACCGGATGCATGGGGCTGTATGTGCCCCCCATTTCTCCTTTCTGGCTTTCTCATTTTGACCAAAATCAATAACGTTTGGGCCATTGATGCCTAAAACATTCCCAGAAGTTTGGAATCGATCGGATGCAGCATTCAAAAGTTATTGCATTGAAAGAGCCAGATGCCATCAAGTCGAGAACAGGGCTTCACTTTGGTCAACCAAAAAAAAACACTATTCAGATTGAAAATATGGGTTTGCTCTCTCTGCATGAAAGCACCAATCCACAGGCCGTTGCTCCCCCCCCCCCCAGTAATGATGCCCCTTGCATCTGTGAGAAGGAGCAGCAAGAGGAAAGCAGTATGAGTTGGTGATTCATGGCCAACGTGGAAGCTTCGGTTCTGAATTTGTATCCTCTACAGGGTTAACGCTGCATTCCATGGCCAAACAAAATCACAAAGTGCAAAGGTTGTTTACAATCCTGTTGGAAAATGTCCTAGAAAAAACTCCTCAAACCTTACTCTGCTTGTTTATCTTGTCTGTTACAAAGCAAAAGCATCAGGGCAAGACATAGATCATCTCGATTTCAAGATTGTAGTGGAACCAAAAGATTCTCCATCCTTTACTGTTATCTTGGTGGCATCATCCAGGCAAGAAAAGGCTGCATGGACCAGTGACATCAGTCAGGTAAGAAGAAATCAAGCAAAAAGCCAATCCATATTTGGGCACCTAACTAAGTGGGCCAATTTCAAAATCACGCAGGGTTTCCATGGCTGTTGCAGATTGCTCTCTGCCTCTGAAATCAGGCCCTTTATTTGGAAGCCCACATATGGGCATAGGGCCTGACTTCAGGCACCTGAGTTGAAGAACATTTGCATTAACCTTTCTATGCATCACTTTTCCTATCTATAAAAATAGAGCCAATACTTAACTCACGAGTGTTGTGAGGTTGAAGTCATTAAAGTAACTAGAGCATTAGGAGAAAATGCTGTGTGAAGTATGAATAATTCTTATTTCTTATTTTATATTGTTTAATTCAGGGCTTTCTGGTCGCTCTGTAGTTCACACTCACACATCAAAGGTGGGAGTAAATCTAGGCTAAAATCGGGGCCCATTCCACTTGGAAAAAGAATATCGGCCCAACCCTCCATTCCCTTGCAGCTAGCGGATCATTTACATTTGTGCCAAAGGAGCACAAAAGGCTGCTAGTTCTGACTTTCCCACTCACTCCCACCAGTGGCAGCAGTTTGCACCCACTTTGCAGAGTGTACATGATGCCGCAGGGTGCAAAGAAGTGGAGAGTCAGGCCCATATGGTTACGTGAAATGTAGGGACTGCTCTTCCAGATGGGAGGAAGAGAAAAATAAATGATTTCAATGGCAGATTTTTATAACATCTCGTTCTTAGCCACCTTTTTGCTGTGCAATGTCCTTTTTTCTTCAGCGAGAAAGCAATGTAGTATGTTTAACTCTTATCATAGCTTCCCAGGATAGATATAGGCAGGAACCTTAGATACTCAGGATGTAGGCCACATGGTGAGAGAGGCTGAATGCCGTAGTATGTAACCGAAACTAGGTGGGCGAGGTAATATCTTTTATTGGGCCAACTTCTGTTGGTGAGAGAGACAAGTAGGGCAGCTTGAAAGCTGGTTTCTCTCACCAACAGAAGTTGGTCCAATAAGAGATTATCTCACGCACCTTGTGTCGCTAATATCCTGGGACCGACACAGCTACAACAACACGGCATATAATAGGCAGAGGAGGGGGGGACTACGGTGTGGGAGAGTCTGTCTACCAGGGCTATCAGGCAGAGTCCTCTCGGAGGAGACTTGGGCTGGAAGAGTCTATCTGGGAGAACAGAGGTGGAGAGAGACCATTTCTGGAGGTCCCTGTCTGTGGTTTTGTCCAGGCCACCTCTGGTAGTTTCATTCTAAATATGCCAAATCCTGCATTAGAAGAACAGCTAGTTTGTGTAGGTCCCTGTAACCTCTCCGCTAGCAACTGGCATAAAGAGTGACCGCCATGAACGCTTCACCCTTTGGTCACCCCGTATTTATGACCATTCGTATCTGAGGAAAGCAGCATTTCCAGCATCAATTTCATCTCAAAGGGCCCTTGGCAGATACACTGAGTGAAGATGTATCCAGTTTGGATTAGTTCAACATCACATCCTCTTATGCTGTGATCTCAACAACTGAGCAAATCCTATATCGAGCCTCGAAACACATTCTCTTTCCAGTGTAACTTGTGTTCTCCGTTCCCCTGACCCTTCTGTGTTTCAGTGTGTAGACAATATTCGATGCAATGGCCTCATGATGAATGCATTTGAGGAGAACTCAAAAGTCACAGTTCCCCAGATGATCAAGTAAGTGCTTTGTGCTTTGTGAGATGTGTAACTTTGAGTGCCTGTGCAAATGTAGCTTGACTACAGAGGCACCTGGGTTTAACTCTGTCCCTGGACCAGCAGAACTCCCTTTGGACTCCATAAGTGAATAGCATTCAAATCGCTCCATTCGGATGCCGGTGGGAGCGTAATCAGTGCAAGACTAAACCCCTCGTATGTAATCCTACTTGTCACACACCAGTAATCAATGATCACCATAGAAATATTGTAACAATTAGTGATGGGCAAGTCTGAGAAGACATTCTACAACAAAGGCCTGTGATGTTTGTTTGGGGCCCCGGAGGTTTTTCTTTGTATCTAGGAGCTGTCGTGTGCTGTGCTGAGCCATAGCGATGATTACAGCACATTAGCAGGGGTTTGTCGGTGGTGTTCGGGGAGAGGACATTTGCTCAGGGCTGTGTGAAGGGAGGTGGAAGGAGCTGTGTGAGAAGGGGAGAACTTCAAGAGGACAAATGCAGAGGAACGAAGAAAGGGAAAAACAAACAATTAAAAAAAAAGGGCCACAAGGAGTGTGGATTTCTCCTGGTCTCCTCCCATGCTGCTTTGAGGACTTTACATTGGCATAATTCCATTCTAGGCATTAGGATTGTATGGTTTCATTGTCAGTGATTTGGCAAGAATTATTACTGATGTAATGTTTTCTAAAATACAGATAAAATGGGTATGGGAGGGATGAAGGTGGGGAAGGAACCAGAGTCCCCTGCCTTGCAGGACAATAGCAACCAGGCCAAGCAGATATGGTTCTATGACAGGACATCTTCCAGTAGACACCCATCATGTTCCTCCTGGTCCACAGTCACTTTCTTCTAGCTCTTATCAATGCCAGGCAGAGGTGCTGGGGTCGCTGCGGCCACATCCCTTGGCTTGAAGTGGTTTCCATCATACACAGGATTTACAGTTTGGGTCATAGGCTCTCAGCCCCCCCCCCCCCCCCACTGTACACATTGTTCCAATATCCCTGGTGCCAGGAAGTTTCCATCCTCGACCCCATTTCATTCTAGTCACCCCGACCACAAAGCAGTATTGAGCCGCTTGGCTGCCCCTTTGCTCCCTGTGACAGGTTGGGATGAGCCCAGTTCATCCCTGCAGTAACTCCACAGATCTTACTGCAATCTCGGGGAGGGCAGGGCTAGAGCTCTGCTGTCTCCCCCATACCCAGCCAGCGTGGCATGGCACGGGGGGTCCTCTGTGCCTTTTCCAGGGCGGTGCAGCCTGTGCACCTGCGTCCGTTGCATGGGACTCCCCAGGAAATTTCTTGCTGAATCAGGCTCCAGCTGATGCATGGCCATCCTGCAGCCTCTTTGAGGCACCTGGTTGTGCGGAAGCCACAGTAACCGTGTGCGTGTCCCTAAATTCTGACAACCCCCTCCCCACCGCCCTGCCCAGCGGCTTTCCCACACCGCAGACACTGCAGAACTTCAAGGGTTAACTCTTTTACAGCAAATCTGCTGCCCTTGCGTATCCCAGAGTGTTTCCATGCACACGGGGATGGCGATTGTCACATTCCCCTTGGGAAGCTCCCAGATCAGAACGTTAATTCAGAGACACCAGTGTTCAGTTAACCATGGGGAGCCAGTACTGTCTCCCTCTGCGGCCCACGTAGGGATTTCCAGGTGAACCGTATCTGCCTAGACAGCGCACTGGTGTCACTCCAGGCTGGAACCGAGAGATTCTGTATCCCCGCAGGTCTGATGCCAGCTTGTACTGTGACGACGTCGACATTCGGTTCAGTAAAACGATGAATTCCTGCAAGGTCCTTCAGATCCGCTATGCAAGCGTGGAGCGCCTCTTGGAGAGGCTGACGGACCTGCGGTTCCTCAGCATCGACTTTCTCAACACGTTTCTGCATTCGTACCGGGTGTTCACCACGGCGGTGGTCGTTCTGGACAAACTCATCACTATCTACAAGAAACCCATCAGTGCAATTCCTGCAAGGTGAGGCTGCTCCACCTCCTCTGTGCATGAACCGGAGCCCTGACCCCTGGGGGAAGTGGCCTGGGCTCTGAGGGCTAGAGGAAGGGGCTCTGAAGTCAGGACTCCTGGGTTCTGTCCCTGGCTCCCTCAGTCCCTTGCTGGGTTATGTTGGGCAAGACATACATTCACTTGTATCTCCGTTCCCAGTCTGTAAAATTCTCAGATGACTTCCCCCCCTCCCCATAAATTTCATTTGGCTGGAGTGTTGTTCTTTAAAGTTCCTTGAGAATTTTAACACTACCGTTACTACTGCTCAAACTGTAATGGCCCAACTTTCCCCCCTTTATCCCCCATCTTACAAGAGTCGGATACTTTTAGCTTTGGCTAAGCAATGACTTGGGAATACAAGTCTACAAAAATCAAGGCGAAAGCAGAGTCTTTCAGAACAGTAAAAAGAGCTGGCACAAGGAATAAGAGGCCAGAATTAGGAAGGGGAAGATTTGGGCTGAACAGTGGGATGCCCGAGCCCCCCCTGCCGCCCGCCTGCTTGGGGCTGGCCCGAGGTCCCCTTCTACCCCCTGCCTGCTTGGGACCAGCCCGAGGCCCCCCATTCCCTGCATGTGGGGCTGGCCCAAGATCCCCTGTCATCAGCCCGAGTCGCTCTCCCAAGCCCTCCCTCCCGCGCAGGGCTGGCGTTGCCGCTTGTCCCCTCCCCTCCACATGTTCCTATGCACCCTGCTAGGGGTCCCAATCCTCTAAGGGTCACACCCCACTTTTTTGGCAAAACTGGGCATTTGTCCAGTTTGCTCTTGTCAACTGATCATCAATTGGCAAGAGCAAAAGGGACAAATGCCCAGTTTTGCCAAAAAAGTCAGGACACCTGGGACAGGGCTTAAAAAAAGGGACTGTCTCGGCCAAAACGAGACCTATGGTCACCCTAGCTTTAAAGCAGCATGAATAGGAATCGCTTTTGTTTTAACCCAGGTCACTGGAGCTCTTGTTTGCAAGCAGCCAGAACACCAAACTGCTTTACGGCGAGCCGCCCAAATCTCCGAGAGCAAATCGGAAATTCTCATCCCCTCCCCCGCTGTCCATCACCAAGTCGTCCTCGCCGAGCAGAAGACGGAAGTTGTCCTTAAACATCCCCATCATCACGGGAGGGAAGGCTCTGGACCTGGCTGCATTGAGTTGCTCCTCCAATGGCTATGCAAGCATGTACTCTTCCATGTCACCCTTTAGTAAGACCACTCTTGATATAAACAAACTTTACGTGTCCAGTAACTACCCCAATAAAATACCTGATGAAGGTGAAACTGCATCTGAAAAACAAGAGGAGACTCCTCCAAGCAAGCCAAGTAAGTCCCTGTTGTTTCACAGGCTGGTGAGAGGTTCTCAGGCAAACAGTGGGGATCTGAGCAGAGGGAGGCAGTAGAAATGGGCCCAGTTTTGTGTCTCAAGAAAAGAGTGTGTTGCATTTGTAGGCTTTAGCAGGAATGTATAATTCACATGCAAGCGGCCATGAAACGTACCCAGCCTGCAGGGACCGTGCGGCAATCCAGCCAACATAACGTGGGGAAGAAAACGTCTGTCGGTGCCTGGAGAGGGATTTGGGAGCAAACCCATTAGCGCTTGGGCTGTGGAGAAGTGAGGTCAGGCCAGCAGCAGCGCTGGCACTCAGGGAACAGTTGAGGAGTGTGAGTCAGGCGACATGGAGAGGCCAGGACGCATGGAGACCCCGATTGGATCACAACATGGCCAGATAAGGTGCTGAAGGAAGAGAGCCTGAGCCGGGTGGGACCACGACTGTCTTACCACAAATGGAAAGTGGTCTGTGTTGGCCTCTGGCTGGGCAGGCCCCCGGCTGCCCCAGCTGACACCAAAACACAGGCCTATAAATGTCAGAAAGACGCAGCAGGAGAAAGGAAGGGGAGGCCAAACCTGGCCAAGTATAACTGTAGCCCTGGCTCACAGCACAATCCGTGGGGAGGGACACTCTGAGCCTGGCAAACTGCCCAGCCCCTCGAACTGCTCAGTGCCAGGGATTTGGGATTAAACACCCACCGGGCATTAGCCAGGTCTCCTGTCACGTACAGCTCTGACCAGAGCCCGCTGGGTCCAGTACTGGAAAGAGCATATTAACTTAGCAGGCCTGGCACCGTCTCTCTCCATCTGATTGACAAAGTCGCAGTTCTTTGCACCTGCAGTTTTGGGGTGCAAGAGCCAAGGGCAGCTTTAAAAAATCTCTCCCTTTGTGTCCAAGCGGCGCCAGCAGGGAGCCAGTCCTGCAGATCACTCAGAATCTGCCTTCGCCAAATCCAGACCGCATCCCCTTTGCGCCAGCCCAGTCGCATGGTGCAAGGGAGGGCAGAGTTTGGCCTAACGGGGGCCCTGGTAGCGTGGCCTAAGGAGTGCAGGATCAGCAAGTCGCAGTACGTTGAACTCAATGAGGCCCATGTCCAACTGCTGCTGGGAGAAGCAGGTCACGAGCCCCGGTTCAGACATGTCCCCAAACCGTCCCAGCTTGTCTTGAGAACAGTGTTACTGGCGTCACAGGTCAGTGAAAATTCCTGGTTTGATGTTGCCAGCATCTCCCTGGAAGTTATCAAAGACAAAGAGCCTGATCCCCAGTTGCTGTAAATCAACTTAACTCCTCTGACTTCGGTGGAGCTACACCCATTGCAGGAAAGATGGGGACATACTGGAGAGAGTCCAGAGAAGAGCAACACAAACCATGAAAAGTCTAGAAAACATGACCTCTGAGGGACAATTGAAACAATGGAGTTTTTTTAGTCTGGAGAAGAGACAACTAACAGGGGCCATGACAACAGTTTTCAAGTATATAAAAGGTTGCTATAAGGAGGAGGGAGAAAAATTATTCCCCTTAACGTCTGAAGATAGGACAAGAAGCAATGGGCTTAAATTGCAGCAAGCACGGTTTAGGTTGGACATTAGGAAAAACTCCCTAATTGTCAGAATGGTTAAGCACTGAAATAAATTGCCTAGGGAGGTTGTGGAATCTCCCTCATTGGAGATTTTTAAGAGCAGGTTTGACAAACACCTGTTAGGGATGGTCTAGATAATACTTAGAGTGCAGGGGACTGGACTAGATGACCCCTCGAGGTCCCTTCCAGTCCTACGATTCTATGATTTACACTAGCTAAGAATCTGGCCTCAAAAGTCCAGAAAATGTTGTTTGAAAGGGAGTGTCTAAGAAAGAGACGGACAGATCTATAACTAGTTACTCCCAATTAACACATGCGCCTCCTAGAATCTGCCCCATTTTAACATGGGTTGTGAACACCATGCCATGCAGCCTTCCATCCCTTGCTGGGCGCGTCCTGTGCTCTCACCACCAGACATTCCCATCCTGAACTCTGAAGCTACCACAAAAAGTGTTTACATGTTTAACAAGAGCAAAAGTTCCATTGGTCAGATATGCACTAGGGTCCCTGGTGTCCTGAGGGCACTCTCATTTGTACGCGCACACCTCATCTTCTCTGTGCAAATGTTATCATTTGAGTGTACAAAGTGCACTCTGATCTGGGTCCCTGAACTGTACTCACTGGTGATTGGATGCACACAATCAGAGGCCCTGAGCCAGGCAGAAGAACAAAGGCCCATGTGGTGACATTCTGAGATGGCCTGGGATGTACAAGTGGGGTGCATTCTAGGATATGCTTCATGGAACCCCACTTCCCATTGTACTTAGTGGTTTGGCATGAAGCTCTCAATGGATGAGCAGTATAAATTCCCCGCGTTACACCATTAACCGTCTATTCCATCCCAGGGACCTTACACCAAGGGTTAAATTGCAGTAGGCTGTTGTGTTGCTCAGCAGTTCTGTGACCAGGTTCACCACCAATAAACAGAGCCTGCATCTCCTGAGCATGACCAGCCATTCCAGTGTGGAACTCCCAAACCCGTGACCGTGGTCAGCTGAAGTTATTTACATGCCAGGTGACAACTAAAAGCTGAATAACTTTCCGAGCTGTGTAAAGGCGTGTGGGTTCCCCAGGTCAGACAGTGACCAGTTTAATTGTGCAAAACATTTTTGATTTAAGGACAAAAGAAAAATCAAAAATAATTCTCAGGCAACAGAACTTTGATGCTTTTGATTCTAGTGTGAATAAGGCAGGGTAGCAATTCCCTGTTGGATGTTAGAGAGATTTGAAGGAGCTAAAATGGGGCTGGTTCGCACCTGCTTCCAAGCCTTGTTTTGCTGCAGTATCTACAGATACAAGTGAGGAATTTGAACCAGTTGCTTGTTCTCTGCAGGTTCCGAGGTATCAGTTCGGGAGGAGTCAGACACTGATCCAAACCAGAGCGATGAAGCAGAAACGGAGACCTCGCCAACGAAATCTCCAACTACTCCTAAAGCCGTCAAATGCAAAAATTCATCAGGTAACGTGTGTGCAGAAACTCCTCTAGCACTGGGATATTTGCACAGCTATGTTCACTCTTTGGACCTGATTCTCCTCTCAGCTCCACTGGAGTAAATCAGGAGAAGTTCCACTGAAGTTGATGGAAATACACTGGTGTAAAACTGGTGCATATGGGAAGAGAAGCAGGACCTTTCTCATGAATTTTTTTTTTCTGCAAGAGTGGTGACGGGGGCAGGGTTTTGTCTAGTTGCACCTGTGTCCTGCAGATGTTGCGCTCTGGCCCGGTGGATGATTACCTTCCTCCAGGGCTGCAATGCATTCTGCAGTGAATGTTCCTGTGCTGATGTGAGCACTGGGGTGACTCTAGGAGCCACGCTCTTTGAGTGTCGTCATGAATAGTTCTCCTCTCCTTTCTGAGGGTGTTAGCAACCTGAGCAACAGCTGGAGTGTGCTTCAGAAACTGTGTTAGCCAGAGTCCCTTTGTGAAGCCATTCAACCTGGGCTCTGAACTGCAAGGCCTAAGAATCCGTGCTGCGTCATCGTTTATGTCCGCCTCAAACGTCTATGCTGTGCAAGGTGTCCCAGGGAGGAAACTAGGTTTGCATCCCATAAAGGGGTGTGTGTGTGTGTGTGTGGAGAGATTTGTGAGAATAATAGACTGTGACACAAGAAGTAAGTATTGTATAGCTTTGTGGGGAAACGCCTAGAGAACATGAAAATCTTTCTGTATGTTCTAACCATTCTGCAGGATTGACTAGAGACCTCTGTCGTTCAGTGAGATGTTTAATAAAGCCTAGAGGGAGGATAGAATCCTCTCGTAAAGTCCCCCTTGATAGATGTTTTTAATTTCTGTAGAACACTCTTGGTTTACGCCCTGCTAAAGCGGAGAAGGTGGCAGTTGTGCAACGAATTCTGGGGATGTTGCTCATGCGTTTCTGAGGGCAGCATTTGGTCCCATGAGAAAATGGTTAAATGACCTGGTAAAGGTGAGGAGACAACCTTTCCCTGCTATGCCTGACATTGTTCTCCTGCTTCCTTTTCTAGATTTCTCATTGTTTTCTTATAACAATGGAGTCGTTATGACATCCTGCCGGGAGCTTGACAATAACCGCAGTGCCCTGTCAGCTGCTTCCGCTTTTGCGATAGCGACTGCGGGAGCCAACGAAGGCACGCCGACCAAGGAGAAATATCGAAGGATGTCATTAGCAAGTGCAGGTGAGGGAAAACAACGCTCTGTAGCTTGGGGCAGGTTGGAGTTATCCCACTTGGAGAGAAACGTGAGCTACACAACTATGGAGTACGGTACAAAGAGTTTATTTATAGGGCGACCATCACCGCTGTATCTGGTTACTGTTTCCCATACAGCATCATCCCGTATTATTCAATAGGATGCTTCCCTTACAAAAACAGACCAAAGGACGACCCACTGCACAGTAGATCATGCAGCAGCAGCTGCAGTGAACACCGGCCAAAGAGACCAGTGGCCAGGTGGTCGGTTGGCCCTCAGCTTGGGCTTGACCTGTGGTAGCTTTGAGTCTCTTGCCCCTGGGTGCCCAACATGAGCCCCCACTTGTGGGCAATCTCGCTGTTCCCGGCGGGCGTTCAGCTCACTCCTCGAGTCCTTTTCAGAGCCCGATTCACAGTCCCCTTGTCACTAGCCTTTAGCAGCGCTTCCCTGGCCCCGCAGCCCTGCAGGGCCTTCGCTCGTGTGCAGCTTGTCACGTCCGACTGCCTCAAACGGGGCTGAAGGGAAAGGTTAGCAACTGCCGCAGCCTGAGCTCCCCTTGTTACTGGGGCAGTCGCTGTCCCTGTTCCTGGGAAAACTCCCCGCCCCCTGCTGTGGCCAGTCTTACCCATTTAAACTCCACTGTGCCAGGTGGAGCACGCTCGGCAGGGGCACCTGAGTACAGGAATGCTCGTTAGCCTTTCCACCGCAGGGATGGGGGGGTGCCCGGCTCCAACATACAGGCTGCTCACATGTGCGGGAGCTGGGCACAGTGGGAAGGACGGACTCTGAGAGAAAAGGGTCCCAGACAATTTAGCCCTGTGCAGATGATGCTCGGTGTATTGTATTGCACCCATCCATTGGCAAGTGCAAATGCCAAGTCTCCACTTGCATGTGCGGTTTTATTTGCACACACAAATCCAAGTGCTTGAATGCACACAGCTCTCTCGTGTACCAACCAGAGCCTCTGCCTACAGACAGCTTTAGTTCTCAGAGTTGACCTTTCAACTTAAGAGAGTGTTAACTGGCCATTCGGGCTTTTTCACATTATTTCTGTTAAATCGTTAATATTTTAAGTAATTCCTAAAATAATGGTATATGTGCTAAGTTATTTGCAATGATTTTAGGCTTTCCCCCTGACCAAAGGAATGGGGACAAAGAGTTCGTGATAAGACGAGCGGCAACCAACAGAGTGCTGAATGTTCTGCGCCACTGGGTCTCCAAACACTCGCAGGTACTTGGGAGCCCTGGGACAAAGGGATGGTTGCGTCTCTATGGCTGTGGGAGGCTGCGCTGAGGCAATAGGATGAGATTTTACTGAACAATAATGGGACGATGAGCCGGCCTGTTCATTACGGTGAAATTCACCCAGTGCAGAGGGCCCTGTACAGGGCCCACTGGACCCCTCCAGTCCTTAATAGGCCTTCTGTGGGCTCTCTGCTTGGGAGTGAATGCCACCGTGCACTGACTGGCTGAGTATGTTCGTCATCAGCCTTTTCCCGCATTTGTGTAATTCGCACAAGTAGAGAAAAGCTCCCACCTGCTGCAGAGGGGAGGCCGAGGAAGCTGCAGATGCCGAACAGAACAGTCCCTGACCTGATGGCAATGCAACATGCGCAGAGCATTCAAAGCACCAGGATCCTCATTGGTTTTCCAACCCGGGTACAGAAATCCAAGGCTGGGTCCTAGCAGTGGGCTGGGTTTGTGTGTGTGAGAGGACGGGGCTGTGGGAAGAGGTTAGTAAAATGTGTTAGGGATGAAAATGGCCTGACGGCTGCTCAGCTCTCCGTGGCGCCATTCCCCTTTCTCTCACCTGCTCCTCGATGCTGGCGTTGTTTGTGGCAGAGTGTGGAGCAGCAGCAGCCGTGCAGTTTATTAACAATCATGCCCCAAACTCGGCTCTGTCCAGGCGCCATTTATGATGCTAATGCAAAGAACAAAGTGAGTACAGTGCCCTCCCTTTCCAATGCCTCTGGAAGATCTTCTGCAGCAGGAGCAGATTGTAACTGACAAGAGGACAGGCTGTTTTTCTTCCTTAGGAGGAGCCGACAGCATGTTCTGTCTCTTCTTGCAGGCAGAGATACCAGAGTGATTAATCGTGGAGAGGTTTTTAAAGGGAAATAAGACAGGGAACCTGCCTGTAATGAGCTATAATCTGAGTAACGTGTGAAACCCTTTAATGGTACATACTTTTGGCAGGACTTTGAAACCAATGATGAACTCAAATGTAAAGTGATCAGCTTTCTGGAAGAAGTTATCCATGATCCTGAGCTCCTGACCCAGGAGAGAAAAGCGGCAGCCAATATTATAAGGTACAGGGGATGCGTGTTTTCCCAGAGCATTACGCTGCCTGTTAGCAGCTGCCACCGGCTTTCCCCCAGGATGGAGGGGGGGTAGTGTGTTCTCTGAGCAGTTTTACCAGTAATTAGAGTCTATGATTCGGGAAGCAAACATCAAAGATGGGCCAGACTCGCTGTTCAGTGACACTGCTGTAAGAGCGGCAAGTTATCCCTGCCCAGGCTGAGTTTATATATTTAGATTTTTACAAACTCCAGTAAAAGAGCACAGCCCCTCCAGGGCCCTGGGCACCGTTCAATACTCCACGAACAACATACCAAATAAAGTGTCAGAGGGGAGCCGGGTTAGTCTGGAGCTGTGAAAAGCGACCGAGAGTCCGGTGGCACCTTATAGACTAACAGGTGTATTGGAGCACACGCTCGCGTGGGTGAATACCCACAAAAGCTTATACTAAATAAACAGACCCTTCAGTTCCCCCCAATTGAATCAGATAACCCAACAACAGCATAAATAGAATAGAAATTAATCACCCGCCCCCCCTCCCCGATCTCCAGAGTCCCACACCACTTCTGGCAGCCCCGCCCAGCACCCAGCTCCCCACAGGCGAGGGAGAGAAGTGGGACTTACAACTCGCTCTGGCGGCTGGTAGAGCCCTGAGGAGGGAGCGAGTTCCAGAGGTCAGCAGCAGGAGTAAGTGTCATGACTGGGGCATGGGTGGTCAGAGTCCGGCGCAGAGTCAGAGAGTCAAGCCAAGGGTTGGAGCCGGAGTCGGAGACCAGGGGCAGGAACCAGGACAAGTGAGGAGAGCAGGGCTCAGGAGGCAGGCGAGGCGGCAGGGGCCAAGGTAGCAGCTAGCCAGGAATTCACCCAGTTGGCCAGACAACCTCCTATGCCTCCTTCTGGGACCCACAGACCTGGGTTCGAGACCCAGGGATCCTCACAGTACGACCTATTGGCCAGTCCTGCACTGCAGCACGGTGAGTTGTCCCTGCAGGGAGTCTGCTGACTGCTGTGGCACTCTGTGCAGGAGGCGCCGTCAGCGCCGGAATACCTGATGGCAGGACTGAGCCATGCCATGGCCTCCTTGGCGTGCTAAGGGCTGCCCATTTCCAACACACCTGCTACCTCTTTTTGTTAACTTGCAATGAAGAGAAGTGTGCAGGGGCTGGAGGGGGAGGCGGGTTGAGACGTGCTGCTGCCTTGGTGCATAGGTGCTCATGCTTAACCTTCTCTGCACCAGGGACAGTCTCCCGTCACTCTGTATCTGGAAAGCAGCAGCCCGGCATGCCTTGCTTCCCTGCGCAAGAGGACTTGCAGGCCCAAAGCCTTAACTAGAAAACTCTTGGGGCTGGGAGCCAGTCACACAGTTCCCATCCTCCGGCTGTCACTGTTTGGCACGTGCTTTGTGAGCAAGAGCAGGTCCGTCCGTACGGTGTGCCAGTTAACAAAGGCGGCCTGTGGATCTTCCTCTGTTCAGTGATTGTGCTGACTGACATTAGGATGGCGCTGCTCGTGTTCAGGCACTGAGCCTACGGCCGCTCAGCATGTGGCATTCCCACCAAAGTCAACGGGAGGCGTGGTGTGGAATAGCCACAGAGACCAGTGGGAAAGAGACACAGACCCCACCACTTCCCACAGGACAGTATTGGCTCACTCCTTTTCAGTGTGCAGGGCTAGGTTTGCAGACCCCTGCTGACCCTAGTGGGAGTTGGACTCACAGGGATCTGAGGTCACAATTTGGCACATTAACTTCTTATTTTTAAATAAGTAAAGTGACAAATCTGACTCCACAGAAGCAGCTTCTTCCATACTCCTAAAAGTTGACTCTATCGAACTATCAACTGAGTGACGCTCTAAATGTAAAGCTGTGCTCTAGAGCAGCGGCTCTCAGTCTTTCTGGATGACTGTGCCCCTTTCAGGAGCTGATTTATCTTGCAAACCCCAAAGTTACACCTCACTTAAAAACTACTGGCTTACAAAATCAGAGAGAAAAGTACAGAAGTGCCCCAGCCACACTGTTCCTGAAACATTGCTGACTTTCTCCTTTTTACCATATAGCTATCAAATAAACCAATTGAAATCTAAATATTATATGTCAGTGTATGGTACATAGAGCGGTATAACCAAGTCACTGTCTGTATGAAACTGTAGTTTTGTACTGACTTCGCTAGTGCTTTTTATGGAGCCTGTTGTAAAGCTAGGCTAATATCTAGCGGAGTTGAGGTACCCCCTGGAAGAGCTCTGCGTACCCCCAGGGGTCTGTGTACCCCCGGTTGAGACCCACTGCTCTAGAGCCAAGAAATGTGTACAACCTATTGTTCTTTCAGCTAAAGTAACGCTGCCTTTTCATTGCATAGGACTTTGACTCAGGAAGATCCAGGAGACAATCAGATAACCCTGGAGGAGATCATACAGATGGTAAACGCTTTTCTCCCCTCACTTCTTTTAATTACCATCAAGTTGATAGAGTGAATTACTAATATTCTGCTCTGAGACACCCGGTCAGTTTTTGCATAGCCTAGATGTATGTTAGTCTGATCAGCTTGTAACCCCTCCAGCAGTGCTTTATTTGAACTGCCCAATTTGTCATGTAACCCTGTCCCTTTGTGATTGTCAACAGATTATTTTCTTTAGGCTCTTTTCTAAGCTACAGCTCTCTGTTACCCTGTGAATCATCTGGCGCTAAAGCTGGGTAAATAATGCACAAAATGTCTAGAGAATTAATGCTTGAATGTTTTTGTATGCCTGTGCTTTGCCTTTTGTAAAAAGAACAGGAGTACTTGTGGCACCTTAAAGACTAACAAATTTATTAGAGCATAAGCTTTCGTGGGCTACAGCCCACTTCTTCGGATGCATATAGAGTGGAACATATATTGAGGAGATATATATACACACATACAGAGAGCATGAACAGATGGGAGTTGTCTTACCAACTCTGAGAGGCCAATTAAGTAAGAGAAATTTTTTTTTTGAAGTGTTAGCTTCCCGTGAACGTTGCACTAGTCGTGTTTCACTAGCACACATTCATGGAAAGCAGATTTCAAAGTCCCCTGGGCAAGTATTTTCAGACAATGAATTTTAAATTCACACACACGAGTACCTCTAGTGGAAGGGGTCTTGTGCTCATCCAGTCTGGGACAGAAACTAGCTAACCAAGAAATAAAACTAATTGTAATTGGATCAGAGAGTAAAACAATTGTAAAACCTATTCCTAGCACAGATTAAAATAATGGACACACATGAAAAGTTAATCTGCTCGCAGGCAAAAAAAGTGAAATTTCATCCAAGAAGTTATTGATTGTGAATTATTGGCATAACTGTCCCCAGTGGGATACAGCTGACCAGTCTCCCCTAGAGCCACAGAAAGGTAATGCACACTTTCAGCTCAGTGCATGGGGAGTTGGTCACACAATTCTCTTCATGTCTGCAGAATTTGTGTCCAGGTTTCACCAGGAACTGGACTGAAATAACAAACCCCCATATGTCAGGGTTTCAGTTCACCAAAGGGTGGCTTTTCCCCTGGACTGGCAAATCCCCAGACACATGTAACACGTATCGATAGTTGAGTGCTCATTCTGACTGGGTTCACTTCAGTATTGCCAGCCCCATACCTTCAAAAATCCCGAGTCAGGTCCCAAACGTCATGAGATTAGCTTACAAATCAGGAGATTTATCCAAATAGTAAATGTTGTCTTCTTTTTATTTGCCTTCTGGCTTCTGGTTCTTTAGGGCTCATTCACTTCACGTTTTCAAGCTTTTCTCTTCAATCATGAGGGCTAGAAACTTACTTTAAAAAAACCAAAGAATGTGGAGATTCTTGTGCAGTCTCTTGTTCCCTGCAGCTGGGAGTTTAAGAATAACACCAAGTGCTGCGAGACTCACGGTGAACTCCTAAAAGTTGGCAGCGCTGCGTTCTGGATGTTAAACATGCGCATGTGCACTAGTCATTTGGGCTTGTTCTGATTTGAGGTTCCATTTCACCCTAACCATGGACTTTGAGACCAGGTCTGGGTCTGGAGGTTGAACTCTGCACAGACACAAAGCTCCAGGATGTTCCGATTCAGGGCTCTGGTTCAGGCCCATCTTGAATTTTCACCTAAATTTCGTCCCTCGCAGCATTTCCACATTTTGTCCCTACTGTAGAATCAAAGGGTTAGAAGGGACCGTGGGGTCATCTAGTCTAGCCCCTGTCAAGAAGCAGGATTTGTTGTTTCTAACCCATCCCAGACAGGTGGCTCCAGACTAGGGTTACCATACGTCCGAATTTTCCCGGACATGTCTGGCTTTTGGGGGCTCAAATCCCCGTCCGGGGGGAAATCCCCAAAAGCCGGGCATGTCCGGGAAAATCGGGAGGGAGTGCTCGGCCGGGGCCTCTTTGGCCGGGGCCAGTGCGGGGCCGGGGGCATGGTGCCGGGCCGGGAGCCGGGCCGGGCGCGCGGTGCCAGGCCGGGGTCCAGGGGCGCAGTGCCGGGCCGGGGTCGCAGTGCCGGGCCGGGCCGGGCCGGGCTGGGCGCGGGGCCGGGCGGGGAGCCGGGGGCGTGGTGCCGGGCCGGGGTCCGGGCGCCGGTCTGGGGTGGCGGGGCTGGGCCCGCGGGGCCGGGAGCCGGTCTGGGGTGGCGGGGCCGGGGGTGGCGGGGCCGGGAGCCGGTCCGGGGCCGCGGGGCCGGGAGCCGGGGGGCCGGGCCGGGAGCCGGTCCGGGGTCGCGGGGCTGGGAGCCGGGGGGCCGGGCCCACGGGGCCGGGAGCCGGGCTGGGGTTGCGGGGCGGGGGTGCGCCGGGCCGCCGGCAGTGCTGGGCGGGCCGGGGGTGGTCGGCCGGGGGCCGGGGCTGGTACCCCAGGGCCCAAGCCGACCCAGGCTGGAGCCGCCAGGGGGCCAGCCTGGGCCGCGCCTCCTCCCCCCACACTCCCCCTTACCTGCTTCAGGCTTCCCGTGAATCAAATGTTCGCAGGAAGCAGGGGAGGGGGCGGAGACTTTGGGGAGGGGGCGGAGTTGGGGCGGGGGCGGGGCTGGGGGCGGGGGCGGGGCCCCGTGGAGTGTCCTCCATTTGGAGGCACAAAATATGGTAACCCTACTCCAGACGTCTCCTTTTGAAATCCTCCAGTGAAGGAGCTTCAACAACCTCCCTAGGCCTCTGTTCCATTGTCGCACTCTTCTCACAGTGAGGAAGTTTTCCCTGAGATTTCATCTAAACCTGCTCTGCTGTAGTTTGAACCCACTGCCTCTTGTCCCGCCCTCTGTGGCAAAAGAGAACACATTTCTCACTCTTTCATGGCAGCCTTTCACGTATCTGAAGACTGCTGTCATTTCTCCCCCTTAATCGCATCTGTTCCAAACTGAACATACCCAGTTCCTTCAGCCTTTGCTCGTATGGCTGCATTCCTTCCCTTTGGTCATCTTTGTCGCTCGCCTCTGAATCCTTTCCAGTTTCTCCACGTCCTTTCTATACATTGGTGACCAGTGTTGGACACAGTTCTCCAGCTGAGGCCTAACCAGTGACGAGTAGAACGGTGCGATCATCTCCCGTGACTTGGATGTGATCCCCTGTTAATGCAACCTAAAATTGCATTTGCTTTTTTGCAACAGCATCGCACTGCTGACTCATGTCGAGGTTGTGATCCACCACAACTCCCAGATCCTTCTCAGCCATGCTGCTGCCCAGCCAGTTATCCCCCATCCTGTATTTGTGCGTTTGGTTTTTCTTCCCGAAGTGGAGCACCTTACGTTTGTCTTTGTTAAATTTCATTTTGTTGTCAATAGCCCAGTTCTCCAATTTATCCAGATCTCTCTGAATTTTAGCTCCATCCTCCAAAGTACTGGCAACCCTCTCCCCAGCTTTGTGTCACCTGCAGACTTAATCAGTATGCTCGCTAGTCCTACATCCAGGTAATTAATAAAGATCTTAAATAACACCGGACCCAGAACAGATCCCTGTGGAACCCCACTTGAGGCCTCCCTCCAACCTGACGTCATTCCATTAATAGTCACTCGTTGTCTGCGGTTGTTTAAACAATTACGTGTCCACTTAATGGTAGTTCTGTCCAGCCACATTTCTCCAGCTTACTTATCAGAATGTCCTGGGGGACTGTGTCAAAAGCCTGGCTGAAGTCCAGGTATATTATGTCCACCGCATTCCCCCATCACCAGTCCAGTTACTCTCGAAGCAGGAAATCAAGCTAGTTTGGATGATTTGTTCTTGGTAAATCCATGCTGGCGGCTAGTGATCACCCCTTCATCTGCCAGGTATTCGCAAACTGAATGTTTTATACATTGCTGTAATACAGGGGTAGGCAAACTTTTTGGCCCGAGGGCCACATCTGCAAATAGAAATTGTATGGGGGCCATGAATGCTCACGAGATTGGGGTTGGGGTGCAGGAGGGGGTGAGGGCTCCAGTTGGGGGTGCAGGCTGGGGCCAGAAATGAGGAGTTCAGGGTGCGGGACAGTGCTCCAGTCTGGGGCAGAGGGTTGGGGTGTGGGAAGGGGGGCAGGCTCCGGCCTGGGGTGCGGGCTCTGGGGTAGGGCTTGGGATGAGAGGTTTGGAGTGTAGGAGGGAGCTCTGGGCTGGGACTGAGGGGTTCGGAGGGCGGGAGGGGGATCAGGGCTGGGGCAGGGGGTTGGGGCGTGGGGAGAGGCTCACCTCAAGTGCTTACCTCAAGCGGCTCCCGGAAGCAACAGCATGTCCCTTCTCCGGCTCCTAAGCGGAGCTGCGGCCAAGTGGCTCTACACGCTGCCCCGTCTGCAGGCACCGCCCCTGCAGCTCCCATTGGCGCACCAGAGGGGGCCATTGGAGCAGGGCCATGCCGCGGCTTCCGGGGAGCTGTGTGGAGCAACCCCCGTCCCTGCACCCCAGCTGGAGCGCCGAAGGGGGCCATGCCGCAGCTTCCGGGGAGCTGTGTGGAGCAGCCCCCGACCTTGCACCCCGGCTGGAACACTGGAGTGGGGGCAAGCCCCAGACCCGGCTCCCCAGCGGGAGCTCAAGGGCTGGCTTCAAACAGCTCGCGGGCCGGATCCGGCCCATGGGCTGTAGTTTGCCCATCGCTCTCTAGTAGCTTCCCAGGTATCGAAGTTGTGAAAGTTCTGTTTATCTTGGAGTGTAAAGTGTTTGCGGATTCTCCATTTGGATAGTCTGGCCCCACTTTGGCTGGCATGAGGCCTGCTGATAGGCCTCCTTGACTCTATGGGCACTAGAGATATTCACAAAGAAAATCCACTTTGACATTTTCTTCCTGGAACCCATTTGTACAGAACAATTCCCCTTGGCCTGCAGCAGACTTTAACTAGCCTCTTGACTCCAGTTCCACCTGGCTGGCTGTTAGCTTGCTGCTGTCACTGAGGCTGAAGTCAGCTGCTCAGCAGAGCCAACCGGTATTTTAACTTGAGCAGCCTAGGAGATTGCTAGCACACTCCAGTGCTTCTGCCGGGGAGGGAACCCGGGTCTAATTCAGCTTGTGTTCGAGGGCGTCTCTCCCCGTCCTCCTCCCCAGGAAGTCTGCTTGCACAGGGAACGCCAGACACCGTTCTGAAGTCTCTTTGTTTGCTGGAGTGTTTGGTTTCTGGGACTAGCTGGGAGGTTCTGTTCCTGTTCTGAGGACAAAGAGCTCTATCAACATCCACTTGAAACAACGAATGGGAGAAGGGAGAAGCCGCCTTGAATTTCACACCCCCTGCATGCGCAAGCCACTTCACAGCTGACCCCTTGCCATGACTGACCAAGGTGCACAGCTTCCCCCCAGCAGCTAGACAAGTGCCCCTTCTGCTTCGCATTGCGGATACTCACAGGACTAAGGCCAGGACTCGACCTGCCGAAGCAGCAAAGAATGCCTGGCTGTTAATTCCCTGAGCAGAGCTGGGACACTGCTCAGACCAAAGGCCGTATTAACGTTGCATGGCACACTGTGCCGGATAGGACAATGCAATCCCTTCCTTTGGCACACATTCGTCTGTAAGAGGGTGGGCTGTGGGCATGGGGCAGGCACCCCCTGGCATGCTGGGGGACTGGACGGGGTCTGTGTTGCACATGGAGCGACCAGGAGGAATTGCAGCAAAGCCATCCAGAATCCCTCCAGGGGAGCACAGGCCAGAGCGGTGGCCCCACCACGCTTTCAGGGGATGCACTATGCTCTCCGCTCCACAGTCAGCCCGTTGGAGGGACCGGGGGGACATGGCCCGGCCTTGCCTTGCCTCTCCTATGCCCTTTCAGGCAGCTAATGCCCATGAAGGTGTGAGCTAAGGGCACAGACTATTTTCCCCAGGGAGATTCAGGCCAGCTGCCATGCAGAGGACGAGCAGGGGCATGAGTGCCTTGCACCCCACACAGTGGCCAGGGGCACAGCAATCACCGGTTTAGAAATTCCTTATCATGGCACTTCTCTTAGGCTGAGGCCCCAGTCAGGCACTGACCACGGCTCTAGCCTGGATTGCTCCTGGCACAATCTGTCCTCACTTCCTTACGGCCTTGACAGTTCAAGTTACCCAGTCTGCCAAATCCCCTCTTGCCGGCTGCTGGGAGGATAGAAAATCTGCTTGTTTTCTGGGGGAGAGGGAAACTGTGATGTTCTGTGTTTTCCTGGGTTGCCAAGAGCATGTGCCCCCGCTGGCTACTGATCCTCCAGGCCTGGATTAAAGGGGACGACAGTGTTACAGGAGGTCTGAGGAGGCAGTGTTCAGGCCTGGCCCTGGATTAGGTAGGGGACATGGTTCAAACTGTGACCGATGTCTTGGGACCAGTCGTGGGGACATTTTGGGGCCAATTGGTGGAATCTCACTGTTCTGAGATGCCAACCATTTTAGCCCAAACCAGAATCTCACTCTTCGAGCCACCGCAGAACCAGACCCAGAGAGGTGGGTTTGCTCTCAGGGATTCAGATCTGAACCGTGTCCCCTAAAACGTGCAGGGGTGGGGATATGAAATTCCAGTTTGGGCTCATCTCAAGTTTTAATGCTCTGGGCTGACTTCTCCCATCAGTCACACTGGGGCAGTCATCTACAGTTGCTTTGCTTGGTGGAGGCAGTGGGGAATTTTTGTGCTTGTTAGAAATGATCCCATTGGCGCTATACAAACTGGAACTAGTATTTTTAAGCTCAAGCACTAGCATCGCTATAGATCACTTGGTAAACTGGGTGCCAGTGAACAATATGCATTTCAACACGACAGACGTAAAGTCCTACATCTAGGGACAAAGAACGTCGGCCACACTTACAGGATGGGGGACTCTGAGAAAGATTTGGGGATCGTGGTGGATAATCAGCTAAGCATGAGCTCCCGGTGTGATGCTGTGGCCCAAAGAGCTAATGCAGTCCTGGGATGTACAAACAGGAGAGTATCGAGTAGGAGCAGAGAGGTTATTTTCCCTCTGTGTCAGGCACTGGTGCGACCGTTGCTGGAATCCCCTGTCCAGTTCTGGTGCCCACAATTCAAGAGGGATGTTGATAAATTGGAGAGGGATCAAAGAAGAGCCACAAGAATGATTTAAGGATTAGAAACCTGCCTTGTCGTGATAGACTCGGGCAGCTCAATCTACTCAGTTTGCCGAAGAGAAGAGCAAGGGATGGCTTGATCCAAGTCAGCAAGTATGTGATGGCCAGGATGTCGGGTGAAAAGCCAGCCTTTCACAGGAATTCATGCTCTTTGATTTGTTACATTTTAACATTTACATTAGTTAAATGTAAATGTTGATTGCTTGTATATTCTCACACGCAAGTAGACGATGCCTTCATTAACCTGAGCAGGTTCTCAGACATTTGTAAAGTCACCCTCTCACAAATCCATCTGCCTAGGATGGGTTCTGCTTCTATTAAAGCCAATGGCAAAATTCCTATTGACCTTAATGGACACAGGATCAGGGCTTTGTTTTAGGGCCACATTCAACAATCTGTCCCTGGTCAACAAAGCACTCAAGTGTGTGCTTAGTTAAGCTGGATAGGGGTGGACTTAAGCACGTGTTTAATTGCTTTGCTGACCTGGGGCCGTGGTGTCACCAGCCTAGCAACAGCAAAGAAGCTTTTGCCTGGAAATTCCTGGTGCTGATCCGAATGTGGGTAGACCAGACAAGAAAACAACCCCACTCAGAGACTCCATGTTCACATGTGCACAGATCATTTGAGCCTCAAAGAAAACCAACTTCCAGGAAGTATGGACACAACTGGGCTCCTCTTCCTCTCTCTTTTCCATCTAAGCTTGTCGGTGTAGTTCACAGAACACCCGCTACTGCGTATTCATGACCCTGTAGAAAGCTCTGTGGGTCAGGGCACCACAGGCAGGGGCTGGGCGCTGGTAACTAAGGCTGCGTCTACACTACACCTTTTATAGCGCCACTGATACAACTGTGCTGCTGCTGCATCTCTGGTGAAGACGCTCTAAGCTGACGGGAGCGAGCACTCGGCTTAATAACTCCTCCCTCCACCAGAGGGATCTCTCCTGCTGACATAGCGCTGTCCACACTGCGCTTAGATCAGTGTAACTCCCGTCGCTCAGGGGGTGGATTATTCAAGTTATTACTGATTGATTGATTGATTTGATTATTACTTCAAGTTATACCTAAGTGATTTGTAATGTAGACGTAGCCTAGGAGTGTGGTGGTGGACCCTTCGCTCATACACGGAGCCCCATTAAGAGAATGGAAATACTCGTGTGAGTAACTGGCCAGTGTGTGTAAGGGGATCACAATGGGGCCTTTAAATGATGCTTGCTGCATAAGCTGCATTCTTACTTGTTTCTGGCTAATATAGCAGGGCTGTAACATTTCGGGGAGACTCTTGTACTGGGTCTGACATTCGTTTAATTTCAGTGCACAGATTGCAAATGATCCTTCATACATTCTTAACTAACTCATCCTAGTAAAACACATGTTGACTCTTTAATTTAGGCTGAGGGAGTCAAAGCAGAACCCTTTGAAAATCACTCCGCTTTGGAAATAGCAGAACAGCTGACATTGTTGGATCACCTGGTCTTCAAGAAGATCCCGTATGAGTAAGTACTGACTGTTCTGTGGCATTACACTCTGGCACCTCTCCCAGCGCCGGACGGTTGCTGGTTGTGATGTTCACGTCTACAGCATGAGGATACAGGCAGGATTTGCCTGCAGCATAGCAAAGCCTTGTACAGACTCCGGGACTGTCACTGTATATAAATGTCCCTCGCTAGGGTGCCCGGGAACTGGGACTCTGGGTCATGGTGCTCCCCAGGACTCCTCCCCTCCCCCCCCGAATGTAGGAGGGCAGTGATCTGCCTTTAGGACGTCGTGCTGGCCGGCGTGGCTGGGGGTAGGCGGGGACGGCCCCGGCTCAGCTCCTGCCTACCCAGCCGGGTGGAAGGGGAAGTAGCAGCGTTGGGGAGGTGGCTGTGAGCTGGGTGGCCTAGGCAGATGAACACGCTGCCCTGCTGGCATCACGAAGGCAAGGCCCTGTCCTGCCCTAAGCGGGGATCTCCCAACCAACCCACCCTGCACGTTCACGCTGCTGCCAGCTGGTGTCAGCACAGCTCTGCTGTCTGTGAACTGTCTTCCCGCCTCCAGATGCTGAAAAGGGGAGCGGTGAGTTTTCCCATGAGCCAGCCCTGCCTCCCCCTCCCGGGGCTAAGGGTAGCATGGAGCTGGTGGCACTTCCCCAGGTGGCACTTCCCCCTGTGTATGCTACTAGGACACGGCCTGTGGGCCCCGCCCCTCCCAGAGCCACTGGTTTCTGGGCAGGCCGTTCATCCAAAGCCAGCCGGGCCTGGTTGTGTCCCAGTCCAGTACTGATATAAAACCAGCCACGGTTTGGCTGGTATCATTGTGGATGCACAATACCGGCCCTCTTGCAGATGCAGAAAATTAACCTTCTTCTAACAGAGAATCCCTGCTCAGTGCTCCGGGGATGACTTAGAGCCAGGGGTTCTCAAAACTATCAAAACTCCCCGGCCCACCTGTGCCTCAATAAAAGGAAGTTATATAAAAGCCAGGGCCGGCGTTAGGGGTAGCAAGCCGGGCAGTTGCCACCAGGCCAGAGGGGCCCCCACAAAGCTACATTGCTCAGGCTTCAGCTTCAGCCCCAGGTAGTGGGACTCAGGGCCCTGGGCTTCAGCCCCATGCAGTGGGGCTTCAACGTTCTACTCTGGGCCCCAGCGAGTCTAATGCTGGCCCTGCTTGGTGGACCCCCTGAAACATGCTTGTGGGCCCCCGGACTCCTGGTTGAGAACCACCAAACTAAAGAACCCCAGTGTGTCTGGGGAGAACTTCCTTCCTAGCCCTGCATGTGATGAGTTGTGAGCAAGTATCTCTGTCGCCAAGCCTCTTCTCTTGTTTGTCCCGGGACACCGCTGAGGCCAACCATTGCCCGTTTTTTCTCTAAATGAAGGAAGGCAACTTCTTCCCGTACATCCGGATGCTTCGTTCCAAAGGGTGAGAGCCCTCCTGGTGACAACTCGTTCCCCGGGGTATTTCGCAGGCACTGCGGGTTATGGGGAAGAGTCAGTGACCCCAGGGAAATGGAATCAAATTGATCCTGGATTTTGTCATTTGCAGAGAGTTTTTTGGGCAAGGTTGGATGAAGTTTGAAAAGAACGAACGGACTCCTTACATTATGAAGAACACGAAACACTTCAACGATGTAAGTACAGCGCAGGCCGTCAGGGATATCGTGGTGCGGGCAGCATAGGGGGAGTCAAGGCTTGTGTTGCAGACCCTACGTCTGAGCTTTACTGACCCCATTTCTAGGGTGATTTCCATGGTGGGAGACGAGGCTGAACGGAATCCCAGGACAATGTGCTGATCCGGTTCACTTAAAATGGGCCGAACCAACCCCCAGGCCCAATGCAAGGGGGTGAAATCTGAATCCAAACGTCCTCATAGTTTGGGTTGTTCAAATCTGGCCCATTGGAGAGGGAGATCTGAGCTGAAAACTTGGGCCCAGGGTTGGGGTTTTGGACCCATCTCACCATAAAATAACTGTGTTATTCCCCAGACCAAATGAAATGGTTGGGGAAATACAAACTGAAAAGCATGGGCCAAAATTTTCAAATTTGGGTGCTTGAAGTTCAGCTCCTAGAGTGAAATCCCTTGGAGTCCCAGGCAAAACTCCCTTTGACTTCGGGGCCCCAGATTCCCCCCCTAAATCTGTATCTGGATTCCTAAATCTATGGCCTGCTTTCAAAGTGCTTGGCAGCCGTCGCTCTGCCCTCTGACAACCAGGCCTCTGATCTAGGGGCCGATGTTTGAACATGTTGGTCAGAGTATTCTCCGTATCAATCAGAAATAGCATGAGCTCCCTCTCGGTAAGGCAGGTATGCCTATTTACGGGCCAGCTGCAGGCCAGTCGAAAATGTTGATACAGGCACTTAAGCACGTGCTTACATCCCATTGACTTCAGAGTTAAAGTTAAGTATGAGCTTAGGTGCTCTGCCGAGGCAGGGTCTCTCTGAACATTTGGTAAATGGACTGCAGCTGGTCCATACATACACTGCAGCTGGTCCATACATGTACTGAATTCCAGGAGGTGGCAATATTTAAATTATCATCATGAATGAGGTGCCAGAGTGGTGGCTGTCTCAGAATGTGTTGCTGCAATAAAGCTCCCATGTGCTTAGCGCCTTCTGCTATGAAAGTGCTTGCAGCAGAATCCGCCATGTTCCTTCCTGTGGCTCTCGCTGAGAAGGACAATAAAGGAGTGTCAGGGTAAAAGGTCTGCAAGGAATTATAAGTACAAGTCCTTCTATGAAAGTGTTCCTAACACACTGGACTATAACCTGTATCTCCCTGCAGATCAGTAACTTGATAGCTTCCGAAATCCTCCGAAATGAGGATGTCAATGCCAGGGTGAGCGCCATTGAGAAGTGGGTGGCTGTGGCAGATATCTGTAGGTGTCTGCACAACTACAACGCTGTCCTGGAGATCACCTCCTCCCTGAACCGCAGTGCCATCTTCCGGCTCAAGAAAACATGGCTCAAAGTATCCAAGCAGGTACGTAGTTATAGCCGTTATTTACGATGTGTCTCGCTGCAGTGCCTGGGAGCCCAGCATGGCCCAGGGCCCATTGTGCAAGGTGCTGTACCAACACAGAGCAAAAAGCCCCATGGACCGGTGCTGAAGTGATTCTTCTTATACCTGGGGTGTGATGAAATGGTGTAAGGAGCCACTGTGAACATCTCCATTTGAGTATCGGGGGTAGCCGTGTTAGTCTGGATCTGTAAAATTGGGGGGAACTGAAGGGTCTGCTTATTTAGTATAAGCTTTCGTGGGTGAATACTCACTTTGTCAGATGCATCGCATTCACCTGCGAAAGCGTATGCTCCAATACGTCTGTTAGTCTATAAGGTGCCACAGGACTCTTGGTCGCTTTTTACAGATCCAGACTGCCCCTCTGCGCACAGCTCTGAACATCTCAAATGAAGGGCCAAGCCCTTGACTGTCAGAGGTTTCAGAATCACTCTCACCTCTGCCCCTGGGAAGGGTGCGGCTTTTCCCAGGGCCCTTTTCTAACTCCTACATGCTCTTCATTCCCTGCAGACGAAAGCTCTGATTGATAAGCTCCAAAGGCTGGTGTCGTCGGAGGGCCGTTTTAAGAATCTCCGAGAAGCTCTGAAAAAGTAAGTGAGGCGTGACTGAGGTTGTGTGATTGCTGCTGAAAGCCCGTTACAGATGGTTTCTGACAAGCAGCTTGCCTGGGTTTGTTCCAGTGCACGTGTCCTCCTGAAACGCCCTGGGGACCCAGCCTCGCCCTGGGGCAGCTAACACAGGGCTGCCAGCCTCTGCAGAGGGGACTGGGATGTCATCATGCCGATGCATGTGTTCCTGTTTCCTACACACGGCCCTCGGGTGACAGAAGCAGCTCCTGGAAAGGAGCTAAGATGACACCCGCAAAAGCCTTAATAAAAGCACCTCTGAAGGGCATGCGCTGAGGTCAAGGTCAGGAAGCATTTTGCCATAGCTGCATGGAGCTGGGGGCCAGAAGCAACCATTAGATCATGTCGTCTGACCTCCTGTGTAACTTGGGTTTGGCAAATGCACGTTCCAGAAAGGCTCCAGTACGGACTGGAAGCCATCAAGAGAGAGACTCCACCGCTGGCACTGGGAGTCTGGTCCGTCACCCTCCCTGCTGAACATTTGTGCCCAATTTCGGATTGAATTTGTCTGGCGTCCGTTTCCAGCCGTTGGTTCTGGCTCTGCCTTTCTCCGCTAGAGTAAAGAGCCCGTTAGTCCCCAGGATTTTCTCCCCATCAAGGATCTGATGCACTGGGCTGAGGTCGCTGCTTGCTCTTCTGTCTGATCAGCTAAACCGATGGAGCTCCGTAAGCCTCTCACTGTCAGGCATTTGCTCCAGCCCTGGTAAATGTTCGTGGCTCTTCTCTGCACGCTCTCCAGTTTTTCAACATGGTTTTTAAAATGTGGACCCCAGAGCTGGATGCAGTGTTCAGGTATTGGTCTCAGCAATGCCACGGACAGGGGTAAAATCCCCTCTTTGCTCCGGCTACTCACCTGTTCAGACAGCCAAGGATCGCATTAGCCTTCGCACCACAGCATCAGCCTGGGAGTTTGTGTTCAGGTGCTTGTCCATTGAGACTCCTACGTTCTTTTCAGAGTCTCTGCTCTGCCCTGACCCCATCATTAGTTACCAGTCCACCAGCCTTTGTGTCATCCACACATTTCATACTGACTTGCTGAATAGCATCAGGCCTAGAACCAATCCCTGCAAAGCGCCACGAGAACCATCCCCAATTGATAATGACGCCCCATGGACCGCTATTCTTGAGACCTGTCAGCGGGCCAGTTCTTAATCCATTTCCCTTGTATGGGATTGATATGACAGAGCGCTGGTTTGTATCAGACTGTAGTGAAGGGCTAAGTCCAGTGCCTTACAGAAGATGGAGTCTGTTACATCTGCACACTTACTGTTATCCACCAAACTCGATTTTATTCTTTGAGGGGATTACGAGTTTATTTGACAAGAACAATTTTTTATAAAACCATGTTGATTGGCATTAATTATATCCCTATCCTTTGATTCTCTGTTAATTGAATCCATTATTTTACCTGGGGTGAATGTCAGGCTAACCGGCCGTGTCATCCTGCTTGTCCTGTTGAATATTGTCACGACATGAGCACTCTTCCAGTCTCTGGAATTTCCCCAGGATTCCAAGATTTATTAAAAGTGAACAGAAATGGGCCAGAGAGCACCTCAATCAGCTTTTAGGAGTCTTGTTTGCAAGGTATCAGGGCTGCTGATTTAAAAATGTTTATCCCCAGTGGATGATGTTTAATATCCTCCTCAGTTATTCGAGTAGACGCCACCGTGTATCCACGTTGCTGCACATGCGCTCACTGCAGAGCTTTGCCTAGCAGTACCTGGAGGGGCGGCGTTCACCCCTGTGGCCCTCCCCCCTCCCCTGTCAGCACTGCTCTGACCCCCCTGGGTTCCGCCTCACGGCCCGTGACTAGCACCGGAGCTCTGTGTGGTGTTTTCACCTCGTGTGTTCGGTCTCGGTTCTCAGGTGTCTTTGGCTCTAGATAATAGCTAGTAGTACCCTCGGTTTAGTTTGGTGTTAGCGGTTGTGATGCCCTCACCAGGGTTCAAGCACGTCGTCCCCAGCAGTGATCCTCCCCGAGGTGCTCGCCGTGTCTCGGTGAGGGACATGTTTGGGAACGGCGCTCCGTCTGCAGGTCATTCACCAAGAGGACTCAGGTGGTGCGAGACTTAGGGCTGAAGCAGCAGCTACTGAAGCAGGCCAGGAGGCTGGTTTTGACAGCGAGACCCTCGTCTGATCGCCCATCACCTTCGGAACCGGCAAGGGATGCCACGCCACCTGTGAGCCTGGGGTTTCCCCAAGAGGAAGAGGAGTCGTTCTCCCTCCTCTCGTGCGGCGAGGAAGACGTCCCACCATTGGGCCCAGGGAGACTCTCCTTTGTCTTCTAACGAGGCACGTGGACCAGCGCCGTACTCCTTCCACCCTGCGGGATGGAGCAGGTCCATCTAACCGCTGCCCAGTACCACACTGAGACCAACAAGAACCCAGACCGGTGACTCCGATTGCGGCCCTGGGGCAGAACCAATGACATCGGCATCAGCCCGACAGTCTCCACGCCGGTGGCAAGTCGGGTGGCATCAGTCCTGCTTTGCCTCTCACTCCCTGGCTCTCCGGGGCAGGAGTTTTCCGGTGCTGTAGCTTCTACCACTTCGTCCTGTGTTGTGCCCTGGGCACCTTCTGGCCAGGTCATAGAGCCGCCGGGTTCGTCGGCTCCACAGCTCACACCGCCCAGGTCCCCGGATGCTGGAATTGAGGCTGACTCTATGTCCTGCACCAACAGCCCCCTCAGCGCTGGTCACCCTGTGTCGCTTCACTGCCCTGGCAGCAGATCCCCTCGTTGAGCTCTGTACCACCCTTCGGTGCCGGAGCCTCTTCCAGTACCGGGCCAGAGTGCGTCTCGCTCCTACCGCCAGTGCAGAGCCCCCCTTCCTCACGTGCACCGAGGCCGCCCCCACGTTGGGCTTCAGACGAGTCTGATGGTTTGCCCGCCCCATGGGCGCTGGCTCCCCTGTGTCACCAGAGAGTCTCCAGGACTTCTCAAGATCCAGACCAGGGTCGTTCTCTCTGTCATCATCACCCGATAGGCACCAGACCATCCTCGGATCACCGACAGTACCAAGATCAGCACAGTCGGGACAGCGGCTCTTGGCCTGGTGCCTACTGGCCACCAATGCCGCTGGGCCTGCAGGGCTGTCCTGCCCAGAGCCAGTGGTTCAGAAACAGGATCCGGTGCTGGCGCAGGAAACTTCTTCTTTGGCCTCTCTGGACAACTCTACCATGCCTGGCTCCTTCCCTCTCTTTGCCAGGTTGCCGCTTTGTTTCTTGAAATGTGGCTGAGGTGGATCTATCATCCGAACTGTCAACCCTCGGACAGACTGCTCCAACTTCCTCTGCTCGTGGCAATGGGTGCCAAGGCCTCCCCATCGCTCGGTACCTGATGACCACAACTGTTGTCACCTCTGGGGTTGTTGACAGTTCAAAGCCTGTGATTGGAACAGGAAGTTTCTCTGCACATCAACGTCCTCTCTCCTCATGTGGAAGCTGTTCTATGCCCCCAAACATTTTTGTTGCCCTTTTCTGAACCTTTTCCAATTCCACAATGTATTTTTTGAGATGGGGCGATCACATCTGCATGCAGTATTCAGGATGTGGGCGTACCATGGATTTATATAGAGGCAGTATGATATTTTCTGTCTTATTATCTATTTATACAACAGTTGGAAAAAAACCCAGAAATTCTGATTTCTGCATCTGTGCTGCTAAGGGGGTGGAGATAGGAGGCGGCGATGGTCATTTTAATACTGACATTATTAGAAAAGAAGTTGTGAAAGTTCTTTCTAACCTTTTGCTAAAGCTCTCGTGGACTCAGGAAGGCGTCTGCTGGGGAGGGCGGACTCTGAACCCGCCCCTTTCTGCTCCCTACAAAGCATGTTCCCTTTAGTAGGGACCCCATCCAACACACCATTCATCATGAGACTCCAGTGGGGGCTAGTCAGGAAAGTGTGCGTGGGAGGACTGCAGGGACAGGCTGTCGACGTCCCATCTTCTTGCTGTTAGAGAAGAGCAGGGGGACCCAGAGGCGGATTGAGTAGGCTTCTTTACTGAGGTGCTTGTTCCCCTCGACTCAATTGTTGAGTAAGCCCTGGGTTAATTACCTCATGCTCGTTTATCTAAGTTACTAGGTAAATACCCACATTTACTACACCCCCCCAGCCCTTATTTGATCATATAAACGCCCATCTCATGAATATTAATAGCTATATACTGAATATGATTATACCCGCCCCTGTTTACAGCATTAAGCATATTCTACAGACATTTTTACCTTGAAGATGCATTTCTTTGCAGTAATTGTAGCCACAAGTTCCCTTAATCAGCACTTCACAGGGGAGGGAGAAGGGGCCATGACCCCGAGCTCATTTATGTAGCTGGGAGAGGAAGGGGGGCGGGGGGGGGATAACACTGCTTTACTCAGAGTATCCTTTAGATCCCCACGTTCCTCGTGCAGCTGCAATGCTGATCAATCCTTAACAAGCAGAAGGGAAGGGAGAGAAATAGCACTTTATCTATCAAGTGCAGAAACGGTGCCTGCCCGTGCTTCTACCCCCTAATAGCACGCCAGCATACCAGCGGTTTCCCAGGTCTCGACTTAACCCTTACATATTCCAACAATTCCTTCCCAGAGAGAGCTGGTTTTTCTCAAAGCCGATTGAAAGCTTTTTCTATAGTTTCTTTAAAAAAAAAAAAAAGTACGATTATTTTTTTTTTCCTTTTATCTGATTTGCTTTTCAGTTGTGACCCACCCTGTGTTCCTTACCTGGGAATGTATCTGACCGACCTGGCATTCATCGAGGAGGGAACTCCAAATTATACCGAAGATGGCCTGGTGAACTTCTCCAAAATGAGAATGGTGAGTTCCACTTTGGCGTAACTGCTCGGGGTGAAATAAAGGAGAGTTTGGTACAACCCAGAACCAGGCTAGTGGAGGACTGTTAGTGGAGAGACCCTCATGGCAATTGCACCAAGACCTGCTGTGTTCTTACTGCACCAGAGTCCGCGCCTGCATTGCCCCTGTCCCCAGGACTCCCGCTGACGCCAGTGAGTGGTTGGAGGATGAGATGCAGGTCAGCTCTGCTAGAGCGTTAACTCTGCGCTAGAGAAGTGCTTCTAGGGATAATGCCATTTGTCAGGGGCCACAGTCTCAGTGCGTGTAAAGCGGCAGAGTTTCATTAAAGTCAATGGAGCCATGCTGATTTACACCAGGTGAGGATGTGGCCCTGTGTTCCCAGTTAGCTCCTACATAGTTCTTGAATTTCTTACTGCTCTACAAATACCTGGAACTACAGGAGCTGAGTAAAGCTACTGACGGACTCGACAAACTCTTCCTTCGGGGCAAAGGTCTCAAACCCCTCCCCCCCCATGTGGCTCGTCAGCAGGGTTTGAACCCAGAACTTTCAGCTCCACATCACAGACTCCCATCACCTGAGCAGAAGGAATAACTTCCTTATCTGACCAACCGCCTCCCCACCCCACACATAAATGTTCTTGCAGATGAAAGGAACAAATATTTTTTTTAGGGAACAAAGAGACTTTTTCATTGAAGGCCAAATAATGTTGTGTTTCAAAATTACCATCAATATACAAAATGATTCTCTCTCTCTGCCTCCTCCCCCATTTGGGTCTGGGATGGAGCATGAGGTATTTAGGGAAGTTTGATACTGGCAGCTGCAGTAATATAAGACATTACACTGTTTTATCTCTGGACAGATTTCCCACATCATTCGAGAGATCCGCCAGTTTCAGCAAACGTCCTACAAGATAGAACACCAAGCCAAGGTATGTTCTTCCACTTCGATCTTCACAGGCTCTCCATCCTGCTCTTCTCATCTGCTGCTGTAGTGTTCACAGCAAATCAGTTTTGCCTTTCTGACGGCTGCTCCAAAAAGGGTTTGATGTTTTTAAACTAAATTTAAAATAGAAGAAACTAATTGGATCAGTTTTTGATGGTTCCCTGTGGGGAGTCTTCTGGAGCTGATGGTGGGCAGGATGGGACGTGTGGAGCAGAAGAAATGGCTGTACGAGAAGGAATATATTTCTTTCTCTCCGCCCCCTGAGTGTTGGATAGAATAGGTCACCTCCCATCCCTGGCTTAGTTGTTGTGCTATCAACCCTTCAGAACAAACCAGACTTCTCATTTCCCATAATTCCTTCCACCAGTTTAACAATAAATGGCTGATGCAGTCAGATGCTGCGGTGCTGAGCATGGTGTAGGAACCTGACTCAAATAGAACAGAACGTTATCTGTGTCAGCCAAAGGTGGGAACAAGGAGGATTGTGGGAATGGACTGTTGTACAGCTGTAGCTTCCAGCCCATGTGTAATGGCTTCTGTCTGCGATGGAGCCACCTCCCAGCTGGTCTGGAGAAAAGGAAACAGGGGGTGTCATGTTCCACAGAGAGAACAACCTATAGCAAGTTGTGCACAGCTAGCACACGGGCTGCATCCTCCTGGGGAGACGCTGGTTTCCATCGCACGCAAGGCCAGTTTGCACTGAGACTAAGTTCAGGCTTTGTCTTCTGATGGCAATAAGAAATAATACATTTCACTCCTGTGGCCCCCATGTCCAAGGGCCCTTTTGTCATCGTTCTCATTAATAATCCTCTTCCGGAACAAATTCAGTGATTCAGCTAATACCCCAAGGCTCACTTTCTGCCCTGGACTCAGCTAGGTACTCTGCCAAGACTCGGGGTTATTTATTGTTTTGTCTGGAGTTTGATGAACTCAACCCCTTCTTTAACTCTTGCTTCATGTCTCTCAGTGGAGCTGGGCTGAACAGCCCTTTAAAAGTAACGCTGATTACCGGCTGTGATTGTAGATGGACAGCTCTGCTGCGTCTAATGCTCGGAGATGGGTTCCTGGTTGCTGCTGCTGCTCACTGGGTTTTTTGGAAATTGGCTAATGAGGCAAACGAGCAGTCGTGGTGAGCTGCTGGAATGCCAGAAATGGGATATTAACGATTTTGGAGGATTATCCCTGGGGGAGCAAAGGACAGAGAGTTTGCTATGGACTTAGCAGTAAACCGGCTTCACTGCTGTTTCCTGCCAGCTTGGTGGCCTTCCAGAATAGCCCCACGGAGGCACTGCGGCTAGATAGCACTGCACACAGAGCTGCAGGCCCGGCTGTGGTGAACATTTCTATTATATTAGTGTTGCTCCTTTGGCCAACCCGTTAGCCAGTGCTTGGGACCCTGCAGGGTTGTTTCCGTTAGGCTATGAGCCAGCTGTAAGCTCGGTGTAATTTGTTTGTTTACAAAGAACAGGTGCACAGTCCTGTTTCCCCGAACACAGTAGAAACAAACAGCAGCAGACCGTTTCCTTGCGCAGAAATCCCCAAGTCTGCCTCTCCTGTGAGCTCTGTGCCCAAGAAGCCCCGTCCCTCTGCTTTCTCTCCGGGTCCTACTCGCAAATGCTTCTGCTGGCTTTCTGCCTCTAACACGTACCGGTCTCTTGGACCCTGTGCTTGCAGTCATGGAAACTCCTCAGCCTACAGAGCTTAGCTCCGACCTGCCACGGGCCTTGGGCAGTGCCTCCATTGTTCGTACGTTTTTTTCTCTCTAAAGGGGCTCGGTTGCTCTTGTCGAGCCCGAGAGTGCTTGGCACCATTTGGTTTTGGGGAGGTCTGTGGAGGTCTCTGGAGGCAAGACTCACCGGAGCACCATACAGTGTAACCGCGAGTTTGTCTGTAGCGTTCACTCACCACTGCCGCTAGACTCCTGAGCATTTGCTCGCGAATCTCGGCGGGGGAGGGGACGTGCGCTCTCTCTCTCCTCTGGGAGTCAGCCCTTTAAAGCACTTTGGACACTCGCTCTTCTCTCCCCGGAACAGAAATGCACCCAACGCTCAAGCACCCCATTCCAAGTTCCCGCCCTCCCCTCTCTTCACCAGCAGGCCCCCGGACGCAGCACAGGGCAGAGCCACGCGGCTTAGTGCAGGTGACTCGGTCTGGGTTTGATGGGATGCCATCCCAGGCCCCAACCTATGGGCTCCCCACAGGGCTGCAGGGGTTTGGGGCGCTGGACCGTGTAAGTGCAGATTGCAGCCCTTGTCTCCACCAGCCACCTAGCTGGGCCAGTGTTCAAGAGTGTGGAGACCTCCTCCCTGCCACTGCACCCAGGGAGAGCCAGGTGGGGCGGGGGCAGAGAGCCCTACACGGGCTCCCCACTGCGGGACTTGATGTCTTGCATTTCTAGAGCAGCATTCATCCCCAAGTGCTGGTCTGCAAATGCGCTCTCCTGTCCTCGGGCGTCTCTTCGCTCCACGCTGCCCCTCTGGCCTGTAGCACAGCACAGAAGCGCTGCAAGGGAGCACATCTCTTTTGTGGAGCAGGGCGGCTTGGGGATTCTTCTACCTTTCCCATTTCTGAGACACTCTCCTATCCCGCCCCAAGCCCCTCAAACCCTTTAAAATGGCACTTCTCTCTCTGTTCGGTGTGCTTTGAGAAACGTCAAACTCCCTCGAGAGCTGTGTGTTTGGGGCTCTCGGCTTGTGCTCCTTCCTCTTTCTCTCGTCCCCTTGTTGGCCTGTTCCCCTTCTCACTTCTCTGTCAGCCTGAGAACAGCAGGCAAAGGCTGTAAACACTTCAGTCATGGGACCAGGGTCTGCCTTAAAGCAGCAGCTCCTGTTTAAACCAATGGGAGTGGCACACACTTCCCTACAATGCAGTGCTTTGTGGGCGGCATTTTCATTTCTTAATGTTTTAACGCTTCTAGGGCTTGACACTCATTGGCTTCACTGGGGAGCAAGGTCAAGTCCCTACTTAATAACGTTTTGACTCTGCAAGTTCAATTTCTTTTCCAGGTGACACAGTATTTACTGGACCAATCATTTGTAATGGATGAAGAAAGTCTTTATGAATCTTCTCTCCGAATAGAACCTAAACTGCCTACCTGAATGTGGAGCAGTGGCCGGCAGTTCGTCTGTACACATCCTATATCATATTGTACATACCTGTTTGTTTCTGTTGGGCACCCTAGATTGACTTCCTCGTATGTGCTTCTCAACGAAAACAAAACTTCCTCTTGCTATTAGAACACAGTAGAACTCGACTAGAACTTCCTGCATTGTTTAAGGATTCATGCATAAAGCATTTTGTTTATGGCAGTCCCGGTTTATTTTAAACGATGTTATTTTTGTCATTTGTTCTTCTCAGGGGGTGGGGGAGAGCTGGGGTAGCAGGAGAAAAACAGCAAATACACAACAAACCACAAACAGAGCTCTAGTCGCCTTTCCTTTCCGCCCTAGACACTGCTGTTGTGTTGGACGCACAATCAGGGCACTCACTCAGCATGTTTCACGTAATTATTGTAACTGAACGACATTTGCTCTGGAGTCAAGCAATTTAAAAAGATTCTCCTTGACTGTGATGCAGTTTAAAACAATCATTTTTGGTCAAGGGGGTGATCTAAATCATTATATCACTGAGCCAACTTTCAGGCAACAGCCTAGCATACGCTGTAGTTCATCACACCTCCATTAACCTGCACTCTGTTTCTGTTCCACCATCTCATTGGCTGTTCTGGTAACACCAGATAGCAGGACCCAGGCACTGTGCCTGTGTGGGGAAAGAGACGTGTGTAAATTACACAATCCATCGCTCTTGTTGGTTGCTGCCCAGAGTTCATTGAGTAGGGGAGAGACAATATATCTTTTACTATTTTAGCTGCATAACACTCATTACACGCTTCTGTGGATATGCTATAAATCTGTATACCTTGTGACAATTATTAGTAACACAATGTAGAATTAGAAAAAAATGACCAAGTGTTTTTATTACATATACTGTAATCCTGTCTAACCACCGTCTAGCAGGAATATAGTAATGTAGTGCTTATTCTGTGAATATTACCATGTATTTTTTACATTGTACAGTATATAAACACAGTTTAACTTTAAAGTGGCAGGCATGCTCCACTGTAACAAACAGAAAACTTTTGCTGTAAGCAACACCTGGTGGTATGAGAATTCTATTTCAAGCCCTAAAATATTTCAACTTACAGCTTGTTTGGAAAAATATTTCCATTTTTGTAAAAATATATGTTTCCTGATTACCTCTTGCTAATAAATCTATTCTATCTCAGGGTGAACAATGACTTAAGAAGTTTTTGTCAGCCTTACTTAAATGATTGTTTGCTCTGCTGAAGGTTCCTTTAAATAACTCGTCAGTCACTCAATTTCTGTGATTAAATTGTGGGAATGCTGGGTCGATCCAGATGTTGGGCCCAATCCTACAAGGTGCTGAGCGCGTTAAGCTCCCCTTCATTTCACTGGGCGCTAAAGGTGAGCGTGTTTACACGAAGCAGAAAACAGGAAGTCCGTTGGCACTCTGTTAACCTTTGACTCTGAGCTGATAGTGGAATGCTGCATATGAACGTGTGTGTGGCAGTAACGGAAAAGCACCAACAAGAGGAGCGAGGGGTCTCCACGTTTTTATAGAATTTGTTTATGATCTTTCCTTGAAGATGGATGATTCTTTGCTTTGCTTTCCTTAAGAATCTGGTCCATGATTTATTCCAACAAGATGCTCTGAGACACTCATTTCTTTCCATGCCTTTGAAAAGAGTGATTTCCTCCTGGAACTGATAATACTGCACGTCTCCTTCCACTCCTCCTCCTCCTCATGGGGGATGGTCTGAAAACAGTCTGGGCCCTTGCAGATGTACAGAGCAGAGTACGTACACCTGGAGCCAGGTTCTTGTCTCACATGGGTGTGTTGTTCCATTAAACTCAAGGTGAAACCCAGAGGAGAATTTTGGCTTGTGATCAGCAGAAACAAAAATCAGCATTCAGGTTAGTATCTACCTAACCATCTGTTCCCCTAGCATTTCCCGTGTAAGGGCCAGGTCTGCTCTCCGGTGCACACGCCTAGCTCCCTGTGGAATCAGCTGGAGTGTTGGATATTCATTGGAGAGCAGGTATTTAGAATCAGAATCCCTCTGAATACCAGTAAGAGTCACTGCCCTGCTAGCCAGTAGGGTGAGCTACCTGGAAGCTGGCCTAGCATTGCAGTTACCTATGAAGACACGGATCCTGGGCTGCAGCTAAGGAACACCGCTCAGTGAAGTGCAAAGGGGGGTTAAACCCGCTTTGCTCTCCACTGGTCCTGGGTGCCTCAGACCCATTGCCTTGCATAGATGAGAGCAGGCTGTAGGCTGCGGCGCTGAAGTGGGAAATATCTGTATTATTGTTTGTGACAATGGGGCAGGCCTCCAAGTGTTTGGTGATGGTGGGTTTCAGGAGACTACAACTGGGTATCCCAGAGGAAATGAAACAATGGTACAGATAAGACAGTCTGGGGTACACATCTTCAAAGCAGCTATGCTATCAGCCGCTTGGCCATCAATGGGGAAGAAATGACCTGTCTGGCTCCATCCAAGCTAGAGCCTGGGATACAAGAAAACCCAAAGCCTCAGAGACCCTAGAAAAATGGAGCTAGGAGAGGCTCTGCAAGCATGCCAAGGCAAAGCTGGCAGGCTGGCACACTCCCACAGCGGGAGAGGTAGGAAGTGTAGTAGGAGCAGTCTGCTTCTCCCGGCTCAGAGCTGGAGATCGCTGGGCGGAGGGGAAGGAATCCCCCGGCGTGCAGGGGCTTGTCTCTCTTCTCACACTTTGCACCTTCGAGGAGTGAATCGATGATGCTTTGTTTGGAAGATGTTAGTTCTGTGTCCCTGCAAACGGGTGATGTCACAAGCTCCTGAGGGGAAACTCTGCCAGGCACCAAGGCCGCATGGGGCTGTGGTGTAACCACGGTTGGGAGCCACCCAGGGGCGCAGGAGCCCAAACTCTGAGAGTGGCTGGACCAACAGGTTCTGCCCAGAGCGAGGTGCCGGAAGCCAGGCCAGTCCCCTGAGGGTGCACTTCACAGGGACTAAATTAAGGTGTTAAGTCCCAGTTTGCCCTGTAGCTGTCACAGGCCCCAAGAAGCTGGTGAGCGAGGCAGGGATTAGCAGGGGGCAGGTAAATGTTAGAGGGGGAGGACGGTGGAGGGTTTGGGGCTGGTTTGCAGCAGCTGAGTATCTGGGCCTAATACCCAAGTTGGCAGAAGAGAGGGAATCAATAATGGCAGAAGCTCAGCGCTAGCAACTCCAGGGATCCCGGCAGGAAGAGGTCAGAGGGTTTGCATATAAATCAAGCTGTATTTCCAACTGGCCTTTTGTTATTAATTTGTTTTTCAGTTCCCTGTCAAGGTAGCGGTCGTGAATCAGGCCCCCAGTGAGCGAGGTGCTGTGTATATGCACACGCACACTACACCGACAGTCCTGGCCCTTACGGTCCCTGAAGTCCTCACTCACACACACTGCCCTCTGAAGTCGCTGGGGGGGGTTGCCTGAAAAAGCCTTACAGGTTTCAGGGAATGTGGCCCCCGTGTTTCCCAGCTGTTGGGATGTTTCTCAGGAATGAGGGGCGAGCCCATGTTCTCATGACCGTGTGTCATCCCCACTGAAACGACACAGCCTAATTGTAATAAGGGAGCCGTAAGCGTCTCAAAGTCCATGAAGAGCTGCACGGAGCCCAGCCTGTTATCTTGGTTAATGATTCTATCGGCGTGTAACGAGGAGAGAGCCGCAAGTGCAGGGTTAAGACCGGGCTGCGGGGAGTGTCGGAGGAAGGAAGGAGAGGAAGGATTTGGCAGCCTCCCCTTCTCAGCAGGAAAGCTGGGCAGGGGTGATCAGGAGTGCAAGTAGGGCGGTACCCTCCAGTACGCAGCACTGGCAAGAGATTTTTAGCAGGTTGGGGGTACTGGAAAGACTTGGGGCTAGCCTCCCCGCTCCAGAGGGGGTGGGGCTGTGCTCTGCTCCTTAAAGAAGCACAACGCAGCTAGGAAGGGCATTCATTCTTTATATGGCTTTAACAGTACAATACATATGCTAACAAACTTAAACAAAGGTTGGATGGAAGGTGTTTAAACAATGTTTTTGATTAGATTTCTCCCCATTGGGCTGAATTATCCATGACATTCATACTGCATCACATCAAGTCCAAATCATTAGAGGAATGCCTCTGCTTGCACTGACCACAGGGTGTTTGGATTCTGATGTCAGCCCAGGTCTGCAGCCTGATGGGAATCAGGTGTTGCCCCCAGTGTACATAGAATTCTTCTTTGCAGCCAAACTAGTCTAACATGCATTTTGCTAACGGGAACTGGAGCAGCAAAACAAAGAAAACAAATACCTCATTTTCCAGCTTTGTGGGTGAGAGAACTATAAGTGAAGATTATAATGCTGGACACTGACGGCCTTAAACCAGCTGCCTCAGGAATCTGCCAAGAACTTTGCTGAAAATATGTTCCTTATCTTAGCAATGGAGCTAAGACTTATCACACATCTGCCCACCTTTATTCGAATGAAACTCCTTGTGATCCGACAGCTCAGGCATTGTCAGTTTCATCCAGAACAATTTACAGACTTGGAACCTAATCCTGTAAACCCTTAATCATTTGACCAATCCCATTGAAGACAATGGGACTATTTGCATGACTATGGACCACTTTTGTGGTAAGAGTTTCAGGAGTCTGTTCTGTGCCTATAAAGGAAGTTGAATCTCCCATTGAAATGCAATGTTTGGGTACAATATCATAGTGCAGTTTAGGATACAGTTCTACTTAAAATTTGTCTTTTAATAAGTCATACATATGCTGAAATGGCTCCTCATCCAACTCCCATATTCCATATAATCCATATTTGGGGGGAAAGTGAGTAGTTAAGCATGTTGATGTTTGTATATACAAACACCCATTTATCACTGTACTAGAAAATATAGCTGAACTTAATTTTTTTCTATGGAATTTGAAGAAAGTTTAACAGCCCCAATTGTTTTCTGTGTTAATCAGTGTGTACCTGGAAAAAATTACAGGCCTTCTTAGAGACAAGAATCAGTTCACACTTACTGAAAAAAATATTCCTTCCAACTGGTGTTCAGAAGAGTGCTACAAGACGCATACATAACCTCATGAGCAGAGGGCGGAGAGGAGACCCTCCCACATTATGACCAGCAAAATAAATAAATATTCATAATAAAATCTCAGAGGCAGAGGGTCACAGATTTGCAAACCTCAAAACCTGTGTTATGCTTTAAACCACCTCAGCACATACCAGGTTTATGAACATTAAAAAGTTAACTGCAAAGGAACACTGAAGCCCATTAAGCCGAATGTGAGCCAGCCAGTATCCCCTCACTGACTAAAGGTGCAGTCACACCTGAACAGCTACAAATTAACCTGGCCCTTTTAGGCTAAAGGGAGTCAGGTCACTGGCTCCATCTCTGTTGTTACATAACAGATAACAAAACCCCAGTGGGGCGTGGTGCTGGCACAGAGGGTCTCAGGTACATGGTGTGATTTTTCAGAATCTCTTTTGGGAAAGTCATGTAGGTGAAATAGCTGGTACTTAGGATTCTGCTATTTCTATGCGTGTATCATCTTGGTATCTGAAGTTAGGAATATTAGCTGTGTGTTTGCTCCCGTGGTAACACCCACAAGGCATTTAGCCAGCACATGAAGGGACAAGTCAAGTTGAATGGCCCATTAAAGAACACTTAGCTCACAATGAACCCGGGAAAACGCCTGTCTGTACTGAATGGACTTTTTGTGAAGGTTCAACTAGAAGATGATGGGGGGTGGGGGGATGGACACGGAACTTGTCCATGTGACTCCAAACACTGTCTTTCATAGTGAGAACAGATTTCCCTTCACTTGGCACTTGGCAGATGTTTCTACCATCTCCCCTGCCCTCCCTCCCCCCCACACACAGAAAGATCAGGTGAACCTCACTGACCTGCTTGGTTGGGGCCAATCCTGGTTTCCCCCGAAGAGCACAATGGTGATGGCCATGTGGAGGTTTCCCAAGAGCTCTACCTGCGGGGGGGTGACAGAGCCAGGCTGGCTTAGCCGGGCCTGCGGGAGGCTCTGCACCGCCCTTCCTGCCCCACCAGAAAGGCACCAGGTGCACTCTCCCTAGATGATTAATGCTCTAATAAATTTGTTAGTCTCTAAGGTGCCACAAGTACTCCTGTTCTTCTTTTTGCGGATACAGACTAACACGGCTGTTACTCTGAAACTTCTCCCTAGATGGCGCAGGTGAAGTAGGGCAGTGAGGTGCTGGCCTCATCCCCAGCCCAACTGCTCATGCCCCCTGCCTTGCTACCGCCCCCTAGTGCACAGGGACCGCCGGCAGCAGTGTCTGCCTGCACCCTGGGCGCCGGGCGGGTTGCTCCCTGCACCCACTGCCCTCTCCAGCACCTGGGCAGGATTTAATCCTTCATTTGTAAAGGTATTTGCTGTGAGTGGAGACCCAGTGCCCAAGACCTGGAGCCTGATCCCATAGCAGTGACCAGCACCAGCACCCCCTGGCTGGCCCAGCAGTACGGGGCCTCAGCGCCTTCTCCTCCTGGGGCACCAGGGGAGCGGGTGACACCCGGGGTTGCCCCCCCGGAGCCGGGTGCAGAAGGAGACTCCAGCAGCCGCTGAGGCAGGGAGACTCTTCAGTCTCTGGCCAGGCCTGCCCCGTAGTTCTCCCCCTTTCTCTGCCAAGGGGTCTCGAGCCACGCCCAGCCCCAGAGGGAGGGTCACTGACCCAGGCCTGGCTCTGCACCGGCAGCCCTGGGGACCTACAGGTGCACAGACCCAGGCCAGGCTGAAAAAAACAAAGGAGTCCGGTGGCACCTTAAAGACGAACAGATTTATTGGGTGTAAAACACCCACGTCTTCAGCTTCTTCAGATGTACATGCAGGCGTCTGAAGAAGTGGGATTTTTTACCCACGAAAGCTTATGCCCAAATAAATCTGTTCGTCTTTAAGGGGCCACCGGCTTGTTTTTGTGGATACAGACTAACACGGCTACCCCCTGATACCCGATGCCAGGCCAGTGGCCTGATTATTTCCCAAACGGCCCCCCCCCTCCCTCCCTCCCCATCTCCTCCAGTCCCTCCCCGCAGCTGCTCCTCCCCGGCCTGGCGGTGGCTCTCCCCGCCCCAGGGCTGAGCCCTGCCCGCTGGCCCGTCCCCCCGCCCAGCACGGACCGAGCGCACCCTGCGCCGCGCAGCCGGCTGGAAATCCGCGCAGACATGCTGGCGAGGCGGCGGGCTCTGCTGGGGCTGCTGGCGGCGGCGGCTGCCCTGCTCCCCTGCGTCTGCAGCGCCCCGCCGGTCAGCGCGGAAGGTACGCGGGGTCCCGGCCTGGGGGGTCCCGGCCCGGGGGGTGGAGAGACGGAGCCGGGCGCGCTGCGGGGCTTTGCTCCGAGCAGCTCCGGCCGGGACCGGCTCCGGCGCTGGGCGCGCACCGAGCGAGCGCGGGGGAGAAGGGCCGGACCGGCCGGGCTCGGACCCCGCCTTCGGGGGCTGCGGGCCATGGAGCCGGTGTAACGACCGGCCCCCTGGACTGCCTGCGCCCGGCAGAGCCCTGCCCTTGGGCTGCCCGGGGCGCTGGTTTCCTGCCCTTTGTGCTGCTGGGTCTCGCCGGGCACCTGGCAGCCGGAGCCGCTTTCACTTCTGTCTCCAGGCGCTGGCACGGCCCCAAAGGGCGCGGGGGGCCCCGGAAATGAGCTGGTTCTGGCCAGGTTCGGTTCGGTTCATTCCGTGGGCCCAGAGAGTCAAAGCCTCCCAGGGGAGCCCGGTACCGGAGCGCTGAGCGGCTCGGCCAGGCTCTGGGCTGGGTAGCCAGGCTCTGGGCTTGGTAGCCAGGGACTGCCTGCTCGTCCCCTGGCAAACCCCCCATTCAAACCTGCTCAGTCTGTGAGAGACCCAGGACAAGAGGGGAGCAGTGACAGGGTTTGAAATGTCAAGTGTTAATTTTCACAACATCCCTTGTTCCCCTTCCCTGTAACTGCCGAGAGTTGGGGGGAAAGGCCCCGGCTGGACACTGGGTTGGATGGTGTTAAAGAGGGGAAGCGTCTTTGTAGGAAAAAGAGCTGAAGTTAGTTGAGCTGGGGTGGAGTGTTAAAGTCTGGTCCCCCGCACCCCCTTCTTAAAGACAAAACAAGACAAGCCCCCCCCCACACACACACACCCACACGGAGAGAGAACTGTGCACAGCTAGAAAATGCAGCTTCTGTCTTTGGGGAGACTTTGCTTTGCTTCCTCACTGCTGGACAAACAAGAGGCCCAGCACACATCTCATCCGCCGCCTGCCCGGAGCCCTGGCAAACATGTACCAGCATCAGGCTGCTTTCTGCTCCTTTCGCCTCCTGGGCTCGGAGCAGCCTTACCAATGCTGCAGGCCTGGCCAGCCGAGCCAGACCCTTGTTAAACAGAAAGCAGAAGGCGAGAGAAGAAGAAGAAATAGGGAGGAAGCAAAGGCCACCCAAGGGAGGGTGACAGCAGGAACCCAAGTCAGCATTCCAGGTGTAGTTAGCTGCCACCCCTGACTTCAGCTATGTCATCTGGGCCACGGTAGGCAGACAGGAAACATGGTTTGATCTCCCTGCAAAATCTCCATTTCTAAGGACCCCTAACGGGGGTGAAATAGCCCATCCCCCTCATTACTGTGTTCACCAAGTCGGCCTCATTTCCAACACACCAGTTTGGGTCCGTTCCTTCCCGATTCCATTCTTCTTTTGTTCACCAGTCACAATCTCAGCGAAGTCTGTGAATCATGTTGGTGACTTTCTGCTCACTCTGTAACTTTTGCTGACGGTTATAAACAATTTCACATAAGAGGCTGAGTTGGACAACAGCTCTTGTTTACGGAAGGGTACAGGGCTGGAACCAGGGGTGCTACCGCACCCCCGGCTGGAAGTGGTTTCCATACAGGGTTTACAGTTTGGTTCAATGGCTCTCCACACCCCCACCATACACATTGTTCCAGCCCCCGGGTGCTGAAAGGTAATATTTTCTGTCGATATTAGGCTCTGTAAACACTGTAAATCCTGAATGCAAATTCACTTTAAACCCCAGCGTGTCTTTTTAAACACCAGGTTTTGCTTTAAAACAAAATCAGATCAAACGCAGGTGGAGTTGGGGTGGGGAGCAGGCAACATCCTTGTTCTAACTTTCAGTTAAAGTGGAAATTGATAGCTAATGGATGCAAACCCTTACTTTAAGCTACATTAATATGTAACATTTTGCTTAGCAATAGGCAAAGATCGGCGAGGCTGTTATCCTAAATGAGTACAGTAGTTGATGGAAAATTAAAGTTTAGTTTAATTTTTTTTCACTTTCTAATGTTTATTATGGTAGTACGGAGGGGCCAGCCAAGAACAGGGCCACATTGTGCTGGGGGCTGTACAAACACAGAATAAGAGATGGGAGTTTCAAGTATTTCAATGCTTGTTTCTTTCTTTCTCTTTCCAGAGGAATTTCACTTTAAGTCATGGATGCTGCAGGTAAAACTTCTTCTTTTCAAAGGGCTCAGAAGCCAAATGAACTGTCATGGGTTTCCTCCCCATAGCAGATGTTCAGAATGGTCAGTCAGTGAAATCAACCTACGCTGACTTCTGCAAATGGAGAGAACAGACTGGTTTCATTATTATTGTTCACCCATTTTGCACTGCAAGGGACTTCCTGGTAGGGGATTTTCCATGCTGGCAAGTGACCAGCTGCCAGGGACTCGGCCAAGGCTAAGTCTGGAGAAATAAATGCTCACAATAATACTCATGCCTAACTCAAATTACAAGGTGCCTCCTGCCAAGACATTTCAGATGCTGCATAGTTACATTAAACAGCGTAAAATAGCTCTCATCAAACTCCCTGCATGCACCCAAACTCTCTTTCTCCTCCACTGAGCGTGAGGACATCTCTTCTCGCTCTGGTCCTCATGGTTTTGTATGGTGGACTCCACTCCCATTCTCCACCCTCAGCCCATCTGGGATCCGGGAGCAGTGTGTGATGGGAAATGACCTGACCATGTAGCTACACGTGTTTTTTAGAGGAAAATCTCTGCTCAGTCGTGATATGCACTATGTGTATTTTCACTTCTGTATTCTGCACCTGCCATTGACTTCTTTTGTGTCTTTCATCTTTAGAACAACAGGAAGTACAGTCTGGAGGAGTATTACCAAAGGCTGCAGATCTTTGTTGCCAATAAGAGACGAATCGACAGACACAATGCTGGGAATCACACGTTTGAAAGTATGAGTTTATGCTTTTTAATTTCATTTCCTAATTCTCTCTTTTTATCTGGAGTGATGTTTTTGGCTTAGCGCTTTGATTAATAAAACTACTTCTCCTTTTTAGTGGGTCTAAACCAATTTTCAGACATGACATTCACAGAAGTTAGAAAAAAATATCTCTGGAGTGAACCTCAGGTAAATGTATTTCTTTAGTTTTGGCAGAGTTTTTGCTGACTTACAGGTACATGGCTCCTGTGGCTGTGTTTCCCAGGTTAGGGTCCCCTGGACACTTCCATACGCCTCGGCTTTAGTTTGTTCTGCCTCTAGTTACAGCTTGTAATGCCGACAGAATTGTATTTTCCTTGGGAAATCAGTGGGACTGATCCTGGGGTGTGCTGAGCACCAGGATCTCAATTAACTTTGAGGGTTGGATCGAGCCCCTGACGAGCCCCCACAACTTCCATTGGCTCCACTGGGTACTATGGGGGCTCAGTGCTTCCCAGGATTAGGTCCAACATAAAGATTTTTCAAATCCCCGCTGCAAACAATGCTGGCATGGTGAATCTAGCCACCAGGGCTGGTGCATGGAGCCCCAGGGTACGGGCTCGTGACGTGAGAGTTGGGATACCACCGCCCCAGGAAGGCTGCCGGCGTGCTGATGTTCCATAAGACACAGCTATCCGCTCAGCCCAACGCTCTCCTCTCGGTTGTAGAACTGCTCGGCCACAAAAGGGAATTTCCTGGCCAGCTCCGGGCCATGTCCCTCCGCTATCGACTGGAGGAAAAAAGGAAACTATGTGACCCCGGTGAAGAACCAGGTAGGCAAAGTCTGTCAGCTCCACCACGCTCTGAACGGTCCTCCGGCCCGTCGCTGCCTTCGCACGTTCTGGCCCAGTGGGAGAGAGGGAGGAGCTGGGGATAAAGCCACAAGGGCAAGTCTCTGACATCCCCCAGCACTGCAGGTATCCTGGGGTCTGTACCGTCCCCGAGGGGGTGTCAGGGAGGGCTTACGGGAGCCCCTCCATAGGCCTAGTGGGAGCAGGGCAGGCAGACAGGTTGGGCTGGGGAACAGCTGCTCTTTATGATCCTGTAGGAAAAATCCCCCAAGAGCGAGTGAGGCGCCTGCCAGCCCCCCGGAACCCCACGGCATGCTAGCTGCTCCCCACTGGAGGGACGGGGGAAGGTGCAGCCCAGGATCAGCTGGAAAAGGAACGCGAGGTGCTCCTAGGGAGAATGGCTTCCAGCGCAGAGCGGAGGCCTGTGGGGTAGTGCCCATTCCCACAGGTCTGCACAGAACTCAGGGTGACCATGAAGCCCCAGCCCCTCTCCCTGATGGGACGGGGTGTCTGGAGCTCACGAAGCTCCCCCGGGAAGGGATGATGCAGCCTGCAGCGTTAGGAACCTGTTAACCCCCGGATCCCAATTCCCGATGCAGGGCGGATGTGGCAGCTGCTGGACCTTTTCCACCACTGGATGTTTAGAGTCTGCAATTGCCATAGCAACAGGAAAGCTACTGTCCCTGGTAAGAGATTCTCCTTTTCAGTGCACCGCTGCCAGAGAGCCTGCCTAGCGCCTGGGGCACGTGCCCAGACTGTGCAGAGCCCTCCGGCAGCCCCGGCCCTCGAGTGTGCTGTCGATTCCAGTCCCCCGGCTGCTTCTCCTGAACATCCAGGTCACGCTCTCGCGCACACAACGGCAGCAAAATACGGACGGTGCGATGCAGACCGCTCGGCAGCGCCATGTGAGCGCAGATCAGGGAGTCTGTCCCTCTCTAGAGTGTGTATTGCTGTCCTCATTGAGCATCTGAGGACCTCATTGTCCAAGCTGGGGCAGTACCATTCAAGTGGGAACTGACCTGCAATCCCTGCCAGGGCCGCCCAGAGGATTCAGGGAGCCTGGGGCAAAGCAATTTGGGGGGCCCCTTCCATAAAAAAAGTTGCAATACTATAGAATACTATATTCTCGTGGGGGCCCCTGCGGGGCCCGGGGCAAATTGCCCCACTTGCCCCCCCCAGGCGGCCCTGATCCCTGGCTTCTGTGAGCAGATCTCATTAGTTAATGGGACGTCTATGAGTCATTTTCCCGCAGTGCACGATGAGCCTGCGGAACTCAGTGCCACAATAAAACAGTGGATAAAGGAGAACCAGATGATATAATTTATCTATAGATTTTTGAAAGGCTTTGAATTATTGGGGCCAAGAGTGGAGCCGGATTCCAAAGGGATTAGACATTTGTATGGATAACAGACTATCCAGAGCGGTTGCAGCAAGTCTTGAAAATAAACGAGAGTCTGGGAAGGGATCTAAACCATCCTGCTCTGGGCACGAGCCAACCTCTAGCTATAGGGGCTGGGAGAAACATTCCCTGCAGGCCAGTTAGCCCGTAGCTGCCTGCTGCGGGGTTCCTTGCACCTTCCTGTGAAGTAGCTGGTGCTGGTCCCCATCAGTGACACGAGAGCGGACAGCACGGTCCCTGGCTCTGATCCAGTCTAGCAATCCCTGATCACACAAGATGAACCCCCATTGGTGTGCAGTAAGGAAAAGGCTTCAGCGTGATACTGTCTGCCATGTATTTTGTATTTAAAATGACAGTGAGAGGAAGAGATTGCTCTTCTGAATATACACTGATTCAAAGCATTTCTCTAGGCAGAGCAACAATTGGTTGACTGTGCTCAGGACTTCAATAACCATGGATGCAATGGGTAAGTAGCGTCAGTTGGGACCTACTAGAGATAAGGGAACTGGGCGCTCGTCGTCTGGGGATCTAGAATTCCCACCTTTCTGGAATATGTGATGTGTGGAGTTTGTTGGGCTTCCCAACCCTCAAGGTTTCTCCCTCCCACCGGCTGTTTGGCCACATCTCTAATATGACAGTTCCTGGTGGCTGAACGCTGCAGGGGAAAGTGAGCGCGGTTTTGGCAGTTTCTCTGTGGCTGGATGACGTTTGTCAGCGAGGCTCTACATTGAGCGTGAACCAGAAGGCCCCCACAGACACCTCAGCTTCGCCTTCGGGAAACTCCGCTGGCTTTCTTAGAGTGAAAGCTGCAGAAAACAAGCCCTTTTCAAATCTACTGCCTCCCCAGAGGTAAACGTGCCCTGAAGCGCACGAGCACCTTCGTCGCACCAGACCATGTTCTGGCACGGTCTCCGGGACATTATCAACGCCTCCCCACCTGGCTGCTTCCGGCCAGTCCTTGTCCTCCTGTGAACAAGTTGTCAGCGAATTGCTGCAGGGGGCTGAGCCCCCGCCTTGTGCCCCGTCACAGGACGGGGGAAGGGACAGGAGCAGCTCTGGGCTGTGGATCTTCTTGCCATCCTCTTCTTGTGCAGCACTGGGATCACAGCCAAGAGCAACCTGGCCACAGGCACCCAGACTGAGGGCCAAATTCACTCTGCCCCAGAGCTGAGCTGGTGTCACGCAGGGACCGGGCTTGGGTGGCAAAGATGGCTTCGTGCCTCCTGTGTGTTGGAGCTGCTGGGGCCTGTTCTTCCCCCAGCACCGGTTAGACTGAGGGGGGGCTGCTTTAACTTGCTTCTCTACGGGCAGTTTGGTAGCCAGGGTCTAGGAATGGCCCAGCCACGTTTCCCTCCCCGACAAATATCCCTGATGTGCCTCCTGCACCAGGGTCCCCAAGGGGGGTGGTGTAATTCTGGAGTGGCTGATTCTGCAGCTGGCGGGGGCTCTTCTAATCCAGGGGAACTCCTTGCTCCTTTACCCCACCCAAGCTGCCCGCCAGGGACGTTAGGGCTGTGATGGGTCAGGCCCTGAGAGGCCTGGGAGGAGAGTGGTAGCTGGGATGTGAAGGGTGGGTGACATTTCCAGGTCTGGTGATGTTAGCGGTACAGGATGTCTCATCCCACTGCCCATGCTCAGATCACAGTCCAGACACTTCATGGCTAATCCTGTGAGAGAAAGCATGTGGACTGATTTTTGCAGACGATACAATGTTGTTGCCCTAATAAACTCACTGTTTTGCTGTGGTGTTTTTCAGGGGCCTGCCAAGCCAAGCTTTTGAATACATCCTGTATAACAAAGGGCTCCAAGGAGAGGATACGTATCCTTACAAGGCTCAGGTATTCTTACCTTTGCAGCAGAAGCGTATTCAAACCCTGGACGTGCTGGTGACGAACCTGGGTTTAACGTTGATTCCTTTGTGTTTGCACAGAACGGCACCTGCAAGTTCCAGCCCGAAAAGGCTATCGCTTTCGTCAAAGATGTTGTCAATATCACCCTGGTAAGTTCCTCAGGCTTTGATTTAACAATCACTAATGCACTGAGAGGCCCTGGGAATGGGGTGGCCAGTGCCGCACGCGCATTCAGGCTTCTCAAACAAGGCTGGTCTGTTTCTGTGCATCACCAGTGAAGCTAATTTCCTGGATGTACCTGGGTTCAAACGACTATTTTGGCACCTAAGTTACTATATGAAGGCTTTGATGTCGACCGCCTTCTACTGAGAAGCCAGGGCACTTCTCTTGGTGCCATTGTTTCAGAAAGTTCATCGTGACAATTCTGTGTCACCGCAAGGCTGTCTTCATTCATGCTGATATTTGCCATAGAAGTGAGTCTGTGTGCACTAACAAGGCTGTAGAACCTGGTTGTTAGTATTTCATAACAAGCCAACCTCTCTGCACGATTCCGCCTGCTGGACTGAAAATTGCTTGTTTCCCTTGCTTTTAAAAGCACTCTGTGCATGGTAGAAGCTCACGGGTACTGGCTCAGAAAGTATTTACAGCCGAACCGGCTAATCCAGAAGGGACAAGGGTTGCACCTACTACTTCATTCTGCTCCAGTTTCTTTCCTCTCCTCTCTGCTCCCCACTTTCGTTCCCCATTATACAACTCCCCTGTCGTGCCTGCAGCAAACTCCTGCTGCCTCTAGAGGGCAGTCATAAAGCACTCTACCGTACAACCTCTGCAGCGGTGGAGTGTCCCATGGCCAGCTCGTGCTGCTGGCAAATGAGCTTGCCTAAAACAGACGGATCTGCTAGCAGCTCTTCCTATCTCCCGTGGATGTTAGCAAGGCATGGCCTTGCCCTACCTGGGGGGCCCAGCTGTGCTGCTCCCCGTGTGAACAGGGCCGACATGTCCGCCATCTGTGTGTGTTTCCTCATTTGCACAGAAGAGGAAGGGAGGTTTATCCACAACCCCAGCTTGGCCATGTCTGTCTTTCTGGGGTGTCTGTCCTGTAGTGAGGCTGACCAAGAAGTAAATAACGCTTGCAATTGTCTCCTTCCAGTACGATGAGCAGGGCATGGTGGAAGCGGTGGGGAAGCATAATCCCGTTAGCTTCGCTTTTGAGGTGACTGGTGACTTCGTGAGCTACAGTAAAGGCATTTACTCCAAGTGAGTATTTCTGAATGCAGAAGGTGCAGGTAAACTATAGCAGCCGAGTTGCTTTAATGGTGTTATTTCCCCAGCAGGTTTCCCTTTGTGTTCCCGAGGACAGTCATTCGACTGTCGACTAGCATTTTGTAAAGACAAAGACAAACAGAGTGGGAAGCTGGAAGTGAATCTCTGAGTTCAGTAGCGCAGAGTAACAGATCAGGGCCTGCAATGTACTTGCAATTTACAATTCGGAGTAGAACCAGTCAAAAACGGCTGAAGATTGTTCACAAAACACTTTGAATTTTTGAAATGTAATTGAAATGCGCTTGAGCCGCTCCAAGTCTGAGCCAGTCCCTGAATGAGCTGCTGCATGCTTGAGACAATCCAGGGGAGATCCAGTCTCTGGGAGAGGCCTGTGGGAGCTCAGCAGGTAATGTGTGACCCGGGAGACGTTTGCCTGCAAACTCCCCTAACAAAGCTGCGGGAAATTCATTCTACTGCTTAAAGCCCGTGTGTTTGAGCTCTGTGCAGGGGAGTGTGGGGAAATCAGCCTTTGTAATGCCAGGCGAGGGTGTGGGGCAGACATGCAGTCTCACTGGGGTGGCTCTTCCATCCTAGGGGCTGTAATAGCAGCTGCTTTGCCTCCGTCCCACACCCCGCTGCTGAACGGCGCCTGGCCAGCCCGCACAGCTGCCTTCTGTGTTGGCCTAAGCGTGGCCAGCACAGAGACCGTTTCTAGGCAGGTGAGGGGCCGGTAGGTACCTGGTGTGCCTGCTCAACCGGGCCATGGTCCATCTCTGCACCGGGGTGAATTTCCCCCCAGGAGTATCTAGGAGGCGAAATGAGTCTCATCCTACCATATGAGGGATAATATATATGGTTGTCCTTTGGCCTGAGCGGCTCACCAGTATTCTGGGCCTCGCAGGGTTGTTTCGGTTCGGATGAGAAGTCAGTGACAGGAGTTGCATATAGACTTGGTGTAAGCTTGTTTATTTACGAAAAGTGCACCCAAAGTCCTGTCTCCGTGAACACAGCAGAAACAAGCAGCAGCAGGCAGTTTCCTTGCTCAGAAATCCCCAAGTCTGACACGCCAGCAAACTCTGTGCCCAAGAAGCCCTGTCCCTCTGCTTCCTCTCTGGGTCACACTCACAACTCCTTCCCCTGTTTTTCTGCCTCCAGCATACATAGCCTGGAACTGATATCCCAGCCCCTGTGCCTCCAAGCAGGGAAACCCCTGTTAATCTACCTGGGCTAGCTCTGCTCAGGCCTGGCCTTGTGACCTTGGGCAGGAGCCTCCATTGTCTGCAGCAGCTTCACTGCACAAAGGGGCTTAATTGCTCCTTCCATTGAGCCTGAAAGAGGGTGCTTGGCACCCATTGGCTGCTGCAAGGTCTGTGATTTGTCTCTGGATCAGCTATCTCCCCGACAGCAGCTGTCAGCACCTTGCATCATGACAGTGTTTAATTGGATCCATTCATCTATCCAGATACTTTCATAGCTGCCCGTCACCATAGTGTCTGAGCCCCCATCAGTTTCTCCGGCTTTATTGTTCTTAAAGGCACATTTCCAGCCTGTGAGTGTGGTGTGCGTAGAACTCCCTCTCACAGGTGCTGACTTCTAGTTTGCCATGGGGGCGCTCCACCCTGCTCCACCCCGAGGCCCTGCCCGCACTCCACCCCTTCCCCTGGGGCAGGGCCGGCTCCAGGCACCAGCTTCTCAAGCAGGTGCTTGGGGCGGCCGCTCCGGAGAGGGGCGGCAGGTCCAGGTATTCGGCGGCAATTCGGCGGATGGTCCCTCACTCCGCCTGGGAGTGAAGGACCTCCCGTCCGAATTGCCGCTGCAGATCGCGATCGCGGCTTTTTTTAGATCGCGATCCCGGCTTTATTGTTTGATTATTTGTTTTGGCTGCTTGGGGCGGCCAAAACCCTGGAGCCGGCCCTGCCCTGGGGTCCGGCTTCACCACACCTCTTCCCGCCCCCTCTCTGCCCCCTCCCCGAGGCCCTCTCCGCTCTCCCCCAAGCCTCTCCCCCGAGCCGCCGAACAGCTGTGGCTGGTGGGTGCTGAACACCCACTACTTTTTTCCATGGGTGCTCCAGCTCTGGAGCTACGCTCCCTCTACTTCCATCAGTTTTCCCTGGGGGCAACTTTGGATTTCTGGAGCACCCACCTCATCAGTTTGGATGCTTGTAACTGTGCCACGGAACACGGGTACGTTATACCAGCGGCTTGGGTGAGCTAACCCCGGGGGAGAGACAATATTTAGAACGCTTTCAGATATCCAGAGTGAGCTCTGCGGGCCAGATTCAGAAAGGTGTTTGGGCCCCAAAGGTGCAGATAGGCCCTTAGTGCAATTTACAAAAGCACCTCAGCAGGTTAGGTGCCCAGTGCCCATCGACTTCCAATGGGAATTAGGCGCCTACCTCACATAAGGTGCTTTTGAAAATCCCATTAGTCGCCTACCTGCATCCTGAGGCACCTGAACTCCTTTGTAAATCTGGACCTACAAGAAAAGAGGCAAAGGGAGAAGTGTGGGTTTGAGGATGGGAACTGATTGGGAGAGCAGTGTGACCACTCCACAGCCAAGGCGAGTAGCTGCCTACGAGGCTGCTGATTAGATTTCGGAGAGGCAGGGAAGCCAGCTGTGGCAGGCAGATTAATTCCTATTCCTGTGTTTTTGGGGGCAGCGCAGCAGAGAGCTTGAAGGCACTCGTTTGAGAATGTAGGCAATGGAGGCTGGCAGCATGGGCTGGTCAGAGGGGAGCATCAGCTGCTTGATAGTGAATGACAGATGATGGGTCAGGTGGGTATGGGCCGGGAGGGGCCTCGAAAGTGAAGACAGGCAGCTCGTGTTTGATACCGTAGGAAGGGGGGGTCTGTGGAGGGATGCAAAGACAGGGTGACATGGGCCAAGTGAGGAGCTGGAAGGATGATCTTTGCAGCAGCGTTCTGAATGGGTGTGAGCAGGGCCAGGTCGCATTTGTCAAGGCTGGAGAAGAAGACGCTGCAGTAATGGAAGTGAGAGGATGAGAATCTGGACACGAGTTTTTTGCTGTGTGGCTGAATAGGAAAGGCCGCATCTTAGCGACGTTATGCAGAAAGACTCTGCGAGACTTGGACACAGCCTGGCTGTGAGGCCCTAGAGAGAGGGCTGAGTCGAAGCTGGTGCCCAGGTAGTATTGTGGAGCGTGGAGGGTGGGTGGAGCGTGGGGGGTGGGGTGGAGATTGAGAGCTCTGTTTGAGCCATGTGGAACTTGAGCTGATGGCTAGGCAGCCTTGAGAAGGTGTCGGAGAGACAGGCCGAGGTTTTAGCTTGGACAGGAGGAGACAGGTCTGGTGTAGAAAGATAAATCGGTCAGTCAGCACAGCGATGGTAACGGAATCTGTGTTTGTGGCTGAGATGCACAGAGATAAAGTGTAGAAGGGAAGTGAAGTCAGAGGATCGTGTTCTCCTCATGAGTAAGCAGTGCATGATAAACAGATATAAAATAACAAATGCCGAGAGAAGGTCGATCAGGGCGTCTGGTCTCATAACACAAGCCCAAGGGGACATGCAATTAAATTGAAAAGTGGGAAATTCAAAACCAGTGCAAGGAAATACTTCTTCACCCAACACATCATTAGACCATGGAACTCACTGCCACAGGAAGGCATTGAGGTGAAGAATTTAGGAAGATTCAAGAAGTTAGTTTATATGACTAACTTAGAATATCCAGAGGAATGGTTAATCCTAACACACGTTTTGGCAGGGATATTAAACCTCATGCCTCCAGGTTTAAGCCACCCTCTGACTAGCAGAGACCAGGGTGAGACCTAATGGAGGCAGATTGCCCCACATCTGCGACGGTGGGGTTCTTATACTTTTGCCCAGAGTGTCTGGTTCTAGCCACTGCCAGGGACAGGATATGGGATGTGATGGACCGTGGATCTGATCCAACCTAGCAGTTCCTGCGTGTGTTTGAGAGGTGCATGTATTTGGATTATAATGGCTCTGTGATCTATACTCACCCTCTTCCCGCCCCCTGGGCCCGTGATTTATGAGTCCACACCGACCATTCGCCAGTGCCTGCATTTCAAAAACTTCTTTAGACACACTTCTCCAAATAATCTGGGACCCCTCCCCTGCTGGGACGCTCCCCCCGGGGTTGGAGCTCTCCTGCAGTCACGGGTTCCATAAAACTGAAAGAGGAGCTACAGCGCTCCAGTGGAAATGGCCTTCAGCCTAGAAAGATGGGCCGAATGGCCCTGCTGCCTCGGCTGTGGGAAGCGTTCAGTACAGAAATCAATACGCTGATTTTAACTGTTCAAAAAATCCCGCTTGGTGAAATCCTCTGGCACTTCATGCTGAACAGCCCCGAATGCCCTGTCCCGCCCAGGCTACCCAAGCGTCAGCTTCAACTGAATGGAAACGAAGATGCGAGTGAAGTTGCTGCATGTCTTTAGTCTGTTTTTCTTTAAGAAACTGGTTGTGTTAAAGGGCCAAGGTGTCCCGCATGTGGGGCGCAGGAGCTCGTGCGGTATTCTCATCGCAGTGGGTTAGAGTTGTCCATTCTCTTTAAAGTAACAGATATCCAGTGTCAGCCAAGATCCTGCAGATGCACGGGTAGGTAGCGTCACTGACCGCTCCAGTCCCATTGTGTAACTGTACTTCGTGCAGAAGTGTTTTCAGGATCAGGCCCTGGAACTTGAAGGCTGAGCAAATTGTTACAGCTGCAGCTAAGATCTTTCACTTTGCACCACCAAAATTCATGTGCTAATTTCCTCCATTGTAGTTCAGTCTTGTGAGTAATCCTGTTGATGTGAATTGCCTCTTTCCACTGAATAATGCTTATCACTTTTATATCAGCAGAGTACAGTGACTAATTAATGATTAATGACAAACTAGGTTTTCATCTAGTAAATGTGCTTTATTTTTGCCTTTTGTTTGCAGCCCAACGTGTGATAAGACTCCAGACAAAGTGAACCATGCAGTTCTGGCTGTGGGTTATGGAGAAGAAAATGGAACTCCCTATTGGATCGTTAAAAACTCTTGGGGCCCACTCTGGGGCATGGATGGGTAAGGAGCTTCTGGCTGACGTCCACCACAGCTGGGCACGCTATGGCCTAACTGAATCTAATCAAGAACCTCGCCTGCCGGCGTGCCTATAGATCACCAATAGATTCTAAGCGACCGTTTATCAACTAGTGAGCAGCCATGCTTTCTGCAAAGAAGCTAGTGCAATGGCTGAGGGTGTTAGCAGCTTGAAACTGCTACAGGTGATGGGTAAGATCAGCATCCAGCTATTACAAAGAAAGCCCTTTTGTAGCCACAGTACAGTCAGGCAGGGCGCTTCTGTGGGAGGCTCAGGCTGGGAGTTTATACTGTGTAGAAAAGGGTTTCTCAACATTTGTCATAACAGCCCTCCCTCATACAGGGGAAAACTTACCCTGGGACACTTCCTGGCCCCGGTGTTGCTGCTTCACACTGGCGTGCTGGCACAAAGTAGCCACAAACCTGGCTTACCTGCAGGGGAGCTGGAACTAGCGGTTCTGGGGGTGCAGCAGCACCCCCTGGCTTGAAGTAACAATAACAACCAAATACATGGTTTCCTGCTTGCCTGGCTACATGAGGAATTCTCCCTGCAGCGGTGTAGCCAGCTCTCTAGGACTCCCCGGCATCCCATGACAAGAAGGCCAAGGGCAGGTGAGAACAGGGCTTGGCTGGTAGGGCCTTGCCATCCAGCAATCCAGCCACTCACATTGCTAGTGGATACAACTTAGAGCAGCCCCATGGGTGAAAGTCAAATTTTGCAGGATTGGGCACTAACTTGGCTAGTTTATGAAAGTGACTCTGCCAATGAATTCCATTGCCTGGTGCAATCCCATCATTTGCAAAAACAAAAGGCTCTGACGTACATCAACTCCTTGCACTGATAGGAGAAGGGAATTTACTTACGTTGTGCAGTATGACGCCGATCAGAACCAGGGGTGACATGGTAACCTCATGCCAGGTCAGTTGTGTCCCGTGCTGCGGGAGGGGAGTAATGGGGAATGCTCACTAATCTGTGTTTGTTTCTCCTTTTAGCTACTTCCTTATTGAACGTGGCAAGAATATGTGCGGTCTCGCTGCATGTGCATCTTATCCAATTCCTCAGGTCTAAGGCGGGGTCAATGGCTGGGAAGAGCGGCCAAGGAAAGGAACCAGTCTATTGTGTCAGAGTCTCCTAAACCCCAAAGTTCAGTACGTCAGGAAAAACGAGAGCTGGCAAAGTCCCACTAAGGGCCTGATCCTGCAATGAGCTCCCGCAGGCAGACTCCTGCATTTGTGCAGTGCTCATTGCAGGAGACAGACCTAAATCACCTCCTTCAAATACATGTATGTTTCTCTATAGCAGCGGATTTCAAACTGGGGTCCTTCCAGGGGGTCCGCGAGTCAAGTCCGAGGCCGCTGGTCCTGCTGATCAACTCCTCCCTTTCCCTCCCAGTGCCTCCTGTACGCTGCGGAACTGGCGCACTCGGGGAGGGGGCGGAAAGAGGTGGGGCGGGTGTGGGGCCTTGGGGGAAGGGGTGGATTGGGGGTTGAGGCTGAGCAGGGGTTGAGACCTCCGGGGAAAATTAGAAGCCAGCTCGGGGGTCCGTGAAAAATTTTAAATCAAAATGAGGGTCCTCGTGTTGCTAAAGTTTGAGAACTGCTGCTCTGTAGTAAATTCTCCAGCATTGTGGCATGTTCCAAGGACAGGGCTGAAAGCCAGAAACTCGTGTCTTCTAATCCCAGCTCAGATTGATTTACCATGTGCTCTAGGGAAAGTCTCTGAGCCTCGTTGCCTCAGTTTCCCCTTTTGTAAAATAGGGGTAATACTACTTAACCTACCTCTCGGGGTGTGGTGAGGGTTGATTAGATGATGTTTGTAAAGCACCTGGATGCTGAAAGCACTGTGCAGTTGTTGTATTATTATTAAGTAGCATTTGTCAGCCCAGTTTTAAATTACTCCAGCAATGAGGCTTCCCCTTCCCTGGGAAGACTGTCCTGCTTGTCCACAGATCTCCCTTTTAGGAAATCTGTATTCTTTAGACAAAGATCTATTTTTTAATAAGTTTGTAAGAAAGCTATGTCTATTTTCATTAAATCTAAGAATTGATTATTTTTACTAAAATAAAGAAAATATTTCAATGAATATTAAAAAGAATCAATAATTTTCTATTCAGTTAAGGAAAAAGTAGAAACCTTAATGTCAGGTATTTCAATAGATTTTGTTTTAAGAGGACTCGTCATGTATGCAGAAGGCATTTCAGCTGTGTGTCATTTCATGTTGCAGTAACACCACCAAGACATTACTGTGTGTTATGGAAACGAATAAAAAAAAGTGTCACTTTTGTGGTATCTTTTGTGTTGCCTTCTCAATGTTTCTTCCATTAATTTAGTGTTTGTGGAAGATGCTCTATTAGCATTTGAAGTTCTTTCCTTTGGAGTTTTGCCATTGAGTTCAAGAGGAGCAGGACTGAATCCTTTGTCTTTAGACAAATACATCACCAGTTTTTTGTAGGGCTTTAACTATATCAGTTTCTAAATTGATATAATTAAAATTGGTACAACCCCCCTCCAGTGTGGATGCAGTTAAACTGGTTTAAAGGTGCTTATATCAGAAAAGCTTATTTCTGTAAATAACCTGAGGAACTAATATTGTTAAAGTGATACAAAAGCTTTCTGTAGACAAGCCCCAAATCGAGGTCACCACCCCAAAGTGTTTACAAAGTAGGACCCAGTCCTGCAAGATACCCCATGCAGTGAACCCATGCGGAACCCTACTTATGTCCCTGTTACTACTCGTGTGCATAAAGCTGAGAACAGGTGTAAGACTTTGCAAGATCAGGGTCATCATTTGAATCAATGGACTGACATCTGCTTACAGTAGCTCTGGATTTAGCCTACAGAATTCAGGTTCAATCTGATATACACATGTGCCAGTGGTATGTTCCAAAAGCAACTAGTCGTGTGTTGCTGCAAAAATGCCCAAGAGCTGATTCTACAAAGAACACAGTGATGTGTCCATGAATTTCTGGTCAAAGACAAACCCAGAATGTCCATTAAAATGCACTCCTAAGATTATGTAGCTTTTTAAAAATATCAGTAAATAATTAAGGTGGCCTGATATGTTCTAAGACCCTGTTTTCAGTTGCTGATACTTTTCCAAACCTAAGCCATTTGGGTTGAAATTTTCCATGCTGGGAGTCTGCCTCAGGCAAAAGTTTTCTGGAAAATTTCAGCTAAATCAGTTCATCCATTTTTCAGAACAAGATTAGGGACATAGACATGCTCAGAAATCTTTACAACAGTTCAGCAGATGGGGGCAGGAGAGCTCAGTGGTTTGCACATTGGCCTGTTAAACCGAGCGTTGTGAGTTCAATCCTTGAGGGGGCCACTTAGGGATCAGGGCAAAATCAGTACTTGGTCCTGCTAGTGAAGGCAGGGGGCTGGACTCAATGACCTTTCAGGGTCCCTTCCAGTTCTCTGAGATAGGGATATCTCTAGCACTTCCCTCTTTTGGAGGAGAGACGTGACATTTTGCAAGGGGGTTCCACTGGTGTGGAGGATGGCCAAGGCCTCATCTTTATGAAAATCCACCCAAATTTGGCTAAGTTATAGCCTCTGAAAGTCTGTTTCCACATGCTCAGTAGAGACTTGTTAGAGGTTGGAATTGGCAACTAAATTCTCCACATTCGGTCTGCTCTGAGCATGCCCCAGTCCCTCTCAGGATGTAGGCCCAGGTCTGGAGCTGTGGGGCCGGAGCAGGATGCCTGGCAGTTGCTCTTCCTGGCAGCTGGGGGCTGCTGAGGCAGTACACACAGGAACTGGCTGTAGAGAGGCTGAGGGCGGGCAGAGAAGGCCACGCAGTAAAACTCTACATGCTGTGTGAGCTATGGAGCAGACCTCTGGTGACCGCTGTAGTGCAGAGAAAATCTTGGGGCAAACTGGAGAAAGGCAAATGTTTGTTCAGCAGTCTTGAACTGCCGCCCACAGCCCCACCAAGGGGACACAAGAGGACAGCCCCTAGAACAGCTGAGGTTGCAATAGCAGTCACCGAAGAGTCATGTGCCAGCTCCACAACTGAGATTCAGGTTGGGGTGTGGACACTTTCTGCCCCTTTCCCCTAGTCTCTGCCCAACTCCCCCCAGGAAAATTATGGTTTGCTGGGTGTTGAAAATTGTGCCATATAGTGTATTAGACATGAACCCCTTTGAAATCCCCTAAAAGCCAGTTCTGAACAACAACCTTCTGAGTGCTACCATGGGTCTCCGGGAACGAATGCCTCACTGGTACACCAGAAAGAATCCCAATGGCTTTCCTCTCAGTGAAATCTCCGTGCAGCAATTCATGATAAATCACGCGTTCAGAAGGAAGCCTTTCAGTGAGTGAAAGGAAACTACCAGCATAATGATGTCCTTTATTCACCAACCGCAAACAAAACACTAGTGGTGCAAAGGAGTGCAGCTGTAATATTGTTTTCATAGTTGCTTTTGTTTAAAAATTGGATAGCCCAATGTTTTTGAACCGCTGCCATGCTAATATAATGTTCGGTGGTATACAAAGTGCTCTGGCAAGGAAACAAAGGGTGATGTGAGAAGCTATGGGGATTCAAACTGGGAGGTTATTTACCAGCTAAGGAGCTTGTTAGTACAGTATTTAGCAAAACAGTTAATCACAGAAACATTGTGTCAGATGTGGAAAAATATGTAGTCTCCAAATTCAGGCTTTCCCTAGGACTTGAGTTGATCTGCTTTGAGAATGGAAATATGCCAGTGAAGATGGAAAAGATGGTATTGTAGTAAAATCACAGAAATGAGAGTTGAGAAATCCAGATTTTATCCTTTGGGCTACCACAGACTTCCTGTGTGACCTCAGGCAAATTACACAACCTCTCTGGTCTGGTGGCAACAGTCGCAGTTCCCAGCCAGGGCTGAATCTGAGTTCCAGGGTCTGAGGCAGAGCTGTTAGACTAGGACAAAAGGAGATTTGCAAATAATTTAATAAATAAACCAAGCAGCTTTGCACTACTGTTATTTCTGAATCTGAATCCTTACATGCTGTCAGCCATTGCTTAGGGCAGGAACAGTTTGGGTCATGTTATTAGTTATTTGTGAGTATTCAGGCAGCTGCAGGTTTATTCTTCGAAATAGTTTGTGACTATAAACATGAAAAGATTTAAAATAGTCTCTAGCTGAACATTTCCCAACCATTTTTATGGCTGAATTGCTTCGCGGGTCTGTGTGCAAAGCAGAGATTCTGAGCCTCTCATGAATAATCAGTTTTGTACATAAATCAATTTTGTCAAATCGTGCATTAGTGCAAAATCTATGTCCAGGGAGCCACATGTGCACATTAAAAGGCAGAGCTTGACCCAAGGTATGGAAATTACATAGTCAGTACAGTAGGGTAGTTACCTGATGAGAACCCCACTTTTCAGAGAATATATATACCTGAGTTGTGTATAGAATTTACCTGACATTTCCCATTGTACTGGCTATCATGCCTTTGTCTTTTGTATAGCAGGCTTCCTGCGTGAAGAGAATTAACAAATTCCAAAAGATTTTGGCTGATTTTCTGAATTGAGATTGTTAGTTTGAAATTGCCTAACTGCTCAGGGCTAGAGAGAAACTTCCTCTCTGGAAGGTTATTCCAAGATTGTCCACTAAGAAGTTATTGCACCTGTCTCTGAAGCAGCTTGTGCTGGGCACTGTCAAGAGGCAGGACACTGGACTAGAGGGACCCTGGTCTGACGAGCCCTATATCCCTAAACCTACTGCTCAGTTCCTCCGTTCCTGCACTCGGGACAGAGATTGAGGGTGTCACAAAAGTGGCTTTATATTACCTCTGCACGCCCCGTCTTTTGAGTCTGCACAGCTTCTGGTGTACTCCAGAGCCAACTCAGAGCTGTCCAAGGCAAGGCTTCACCGCGCACCCTTTCCGTGTGCCAGCTTGGGGAGAGCTGGGTGCTGAGAGCCACGCAGGGAACAGGTGCCATGCATATATAGAGATATCCCATCTCATAGAACTGGAAGAGACCCTGAAAGGTCATCGAGTCCAGCCCCCTGCCTTCACTAGCAGGACCAAGTACTGATTTTGCCCCAGATCCCTAAGTGGCCCCCTCAAGGATTGAACTCACAACCCTGGGTTTAGCAGGCCAATGCTCAAACCACTGAGCTATCCCTCCCCTGTGCATGGCCAGGATGGTGTCCGACTGGGGGCAGGACAAAGGCTGCAGGTGCGGGGGCTAGTGGATGGAGGTTTCCTGTTAAGCTGAAGGGTGGGGGGCTGGGGACTCTGCTGTATCGCAGGCCAGGCTAAGTGACACCCTGATTCCCAGGGCGCTCGTTATCCTCCCCACGAATAACGAGTCAGCAGAGCGCTGGCCTAGGTCACGACCCTGCTCGTAACCGGCCCAGGAGCAGCGCCGTGCAATGGGTTCAGCACTGCCCTCTGAGCAGGCCCTGCCGGATCGAGGCCGAGCCCCATTCACCCCCTGACGCCCCAACATCAAACCGCCCGGCCCCACTCCGTGGGGCGTCAGGGTGGGGAATATGGAATAGCCACCAAACAACCCACCCAGAATGGAGTGATCCAGAACCCCCCGCCAGCTGCAGAATGGAGTGATCCTGATCCTCCCCAGCTGCAGAATGGGGTGATCCTGATCCCCCCCGCCAGCTGCAGAATGGAGTGACCCTTCCCCCCCCGCCAGCTGCAGAATGGGGTGACCCTTCCCCCCCGTCAGCTGCAGAATGGAGTGACCCTTCCCCCCCCCCGCCAGCTGCAGAATGGAGTGACCATGAACCCTCTCAGCCTGAACGGAGTGATCTGAACACCCCAGCCCCCCGCCACCTGCAGAATGGATGATCCTGGAACACCACCACCCCCGTCAGCTACAGAATGGAGTGATCCTGACCCCCCCCAGCTGCAGAATGGAGTGATCCTGACCCTCCCCCCAGCTGCAGAATGGAGTGATCCTGGAACACCCCCCCGCCGCCGGTTGCAGAATAAATTCGCCCTGAAGTCGGCGCTAGAACTGACAGTCCCAGTCTTGAAATTAGTTAACCCCCACCCCTCCACTCCAGAATGGAACGGCCCCAAACTTAGGCTCCCCCCGCCCGGGAATGGAATCACCCAGAACGCCCGCCCGGCCTGGACTGACCCCGCACAGCCCTAAAGCGGCGCTGGCCGCGGCCCGCCGCCGGCCCCGGGGGAGGGGACGGAAATGTTCTGTCGTCACTTCCCCCCGAGCCCTGCAGCCAATGGGGAAGCCGCACTCCGCAGAGGTGGGTTGGCGCCAAATACGGAGGGAGTGGGGCGCGCGGGGGCCCAGCAGGGGCCGGCCCGGGCCGCGGGGCCGGGGCAGGTGAGGGGCCGCGGGGCCGGGGCCGGGGCCGGGGCGGGGCCGGGCCGTGGGGCGGCCGGGGGGCGGGGGCACAAGGCAGCGGCCCCAGTCACGTCTCTCGGGAGCCCTCCTGAGGGCCCGACCCCCCCCCACCTCCCCCCAGAGACCCCGGATGGGCGGGAAAGTGGCCCGGCCACGTGTCCGGCCGCTCCCAGGGGCGAGGCCACAAGTCTCCGGCCGAGTCGCAACAGCGGCCCCCGGGGGCTGCGGGCTCCCGGCGCCCCGGCACGTCCCGGAATGGCTCCCGGGGCCGCGAGGCCGAGCGATCCGCGGGGCGAAGCGCGGCGGCAGGTGGCCGGTGCCCAGCCCCCCGGACCAGCGCCTTAGCGCAGCCGAGCACACTCGGGGTGCAGGGGCGCTGCGCTGCCGCGCCGCACAGGGACATTGGCCCGGCTCGCGGCAGCCCCTCAAACCGACCAAACTCTTCGTTATCCAGCGCGGTTCGTGATCCCGGCCAAACTGTTGACAGTCTTTTAAGGTCGACCAGTCCTCAAACAGCACAGGGATTTTCGGCGCATCCGCCTGCGTTTTGGGGAATCGCAGACCTTGCTCTCCCACTAGCACCGGCTGCAGAACCATCGCTCTGAGAGCTATTGTGATACAGGCTGTTCTCAGCATCTTCCAGTGCCTCTTGATTCAGTCCCGGTGTTCTGGGGTGATGACAGTTGCACTTTGGTATTCTGGTACCCTCTTGATTCAGCCACTGCCAATAATGGCTTAAGCCTGACTGTTAAGGGTTTCTGTTTTTTAACCTAGCTCATGTTCTCAGTTTGAAGCTGCACCATTACTTGAGCCAATTGGAGGTGATGACATTTCCACATAGGTGCTACAGTACCCGAATAGAGAAGCTGGTCTGGGGGGTGGGGGAGAGGAGGCATTACATGGGTCCTTCTGCTTATGCTTTTCCAAGTGAGGTTAAAAATCCACAAATAAAATAAAATAAAAATCCTGGATAACCTAAAGCTTCTCTAACACCCTATAGTGATTGATAGTTTTACAGATAAATGTCCAAACCATTTCAGCTTGGCATAACGGTAACTTTGCTTTATTGGTCACTCACTAATAATGTCTTGAATCGGAAATGTGCTTACATTTACCTTTCATTATGAAAGATTCCATAGCACTTTACAATTTAACAAACTTAAATGTCCTTTTGTTCACGGCGCTCTGCTTACTTTTAAATTAGCCTACTGTGTATGTCTCTTATATAGTCTTATTATGAAAATGATCACTGACAAGAATCCTTTCCAATATTGAGATTAGGCTTAACTGGTCTTTAGTACTCAATTTTAAGAAACTTTCAAGAAAGGATTTAATTTCTTTCTTTGTTGAATTTAACAATATAGTAAAAATTGCTACTAGTTCTTATTATGCATGCCATCTGATTTTTTTTTTTGAGAGAGAGAGCGAGAACTTTCTCACTCACTTTAACGCTTTTAACCTTTCCTGTTATGATGATGATAGGATGAATTTTGTGGTCTTAGTAGGGAGGCAACGTATATAATCTGTCAAAGATTTTTAGCATCCTTACTGTCCATATTTACACTTGTAATCATCAATGCCCAGTATATCACTCTTCCACAAAAATAACCTGCAGGTGGCAAAATTTCAAAAACCCATAGGAAAGTTTGTGTAGCCAGTGATATTTTTAATGTAATACCTCAAATCATCTTTTTTTTTTTTTTTGATAGCATGGCTGATCTTCCACAGAACAACCTCCAGAAGCAGCTAGAGCTTCATTCAGCAAAAGGAACTCACAATAAACTAGCTCTTCCAAAACACAAATCAGCGTAAGTATCAGTCTCGCTTGCTGCTCATCATCAAAAGTAACAAAGAAAAGTACCATGGTTGTCAACATTTGTCAGTTTGGGTTCTGGTCTTTTTTTTTTTCTTTACAATTTCTCTGCTGAAAGTTGATGCAGAAAATTAAACAGAGGGCCTGCGTCTGGATTTTGAAAAAAAAATCTTTTGTGTCTCTAAGTAGAATGGATTGTGTGGGCTTCTATAGAGTGGCCAAGATAGGCTTCTTGTTTAATTGGCCTGGAGAAACTACACTCACTATAATCAAACAAAAATATAATTTTCTTACTAACTGCATGGAATCCAGACCACTACTTCTGGTGACATGCTGCTTTATGCTACTGAATATCAAAGCATGAAATATGTTGTTGAAGTAAACTTCTTAACATCTGAGTGATGTTCAAAGCAAAAGTCATGCTACTTAAGGCCAAATGGCCTGATTTTCAGAGGTTCTGTGAGCACCCACAACTTCCATTCTAGTCGGAGGGAGCCTTGTGTGCGCGGCACCTTGGAACACTTGGTTAAAATGACTTAAGATACATAATTATGGACATAAATCATAATCTATGGCATTCAGAGTGCTTTAGCTACATAAAATAAATAGTATAATCCATTAAAAGCCAGAATGCCTATGTGTGTGACTGAAATATAGAATTCAGAAAAAATACTAACATTCTACATTACCAATAGCTTCTCAGTTATGTTAAATGCACACTTTTGATATTTGATCTGTGTGAAGTGATTTTTGATGTTAGAAATGTAGCTGTATTTCTGTTTTTCCAAAAATAAGTAAATTTTACATTGTTAAAAACTCTGAAAAAAATACATTTTATTTTGCAGAGGTTTCACTTTCAAAAAGAAAAGTGCTCCAGGTAATGCTGTATCCATAAACTGTTTTAGTGTAACAAAGAGCTCTGCATTGAAGGACAAGGACGTTAATACTTCCCAGACTAAATCTGTTGCATCTTTTCCCACATCAAAGGATAAGCAGATAAAAATCAATGATCTCTTTGAGAAGACATCCAAACAACACGAAATACAACAACTTCATCCAAACTGGGTATCATTAAATTCTTTTGAATGTACCCAGCAAATTTCAAATGATTTACCTCCTAGAAAGGAAGAGAATGTAAGCAAGAAACCAGGTGATTCTGCTTCCCAGAAAGTAGACCACAATTGTTCAGATGACTGTATTATTACTATAGAAGATGACTGGGATGACATAGATGACTTTGATATATCTGGAAAGAACTCAAAACCATTGGTTTTATCCCCCCAAAATCCAATTGTAAAACCCAGCAAGACTCTTCAAATATCCAATTCCTGTACAGTTAGATTATCTAAGGCATCCAGGACTGTGAACAGTGAGCAACGATTGTCAAAATGTTGTCCTTCTGAGAAGGATGAAAAATCACTGAATGACAAACAGCCAGCTCCATCAAACAGATCTTTGATTTGTCTTGATGTTTCAGATTCCAATGATTGTAAAAGACTTTTAGGTGAAGATCTTCAAGAGAAGAAGTTGTCTACAGAAACTATTCTGAGTGACAAAAAAGAAGAAACTCATACAGGTAATGCATTCTTTTAATGTATTTTTATATGTAACATTTCAGATAAAATTGGCCTAATGTCATAGTAAACTTAGCAAAGAGTCCTGTGGCACCTTATAGACTAACAGACGTATAGGAGTATGAGCTTTCATGGGTGAATACCCACTTCTTCGGATGCATCTGAAGAAGTGGGTATTCACCCACGAAAGCTCATGCTCCTATACGTCTGTTAGTCTATAGGGTGCCACAGGACTCTTTGCTGCTTTTACAGATCCAGACTAACACGGCTACCCCTTTGATAGTAAACTTAAAGGACTATTTTCAGGTCTACACACTAAGGGTCTGATTCTCAGAAGTGCCTAGCCCTCACCACTCTAACTAAAGTCAAATCAGGGAGCTGAAAATCAGGGTCTGTGTGTGTAGCTTATGGATTTTGTTGTAGAAAGTGTCAACTGTTTGACAATGGACTTTCACTCCTGGGGAAAAAACAGTAAACCCTATAATGTACTGTTGGAGAAGGAAGATCTTCTTGAGTAGCATTCAGGAAAAAGAGGCACTTGCAGACGCTGCAGTGAAATTAGACTACCAGTTTTAGTTCATTCCAAGTGCTTTCAGTTTCCATTTATAGTTCAGTGTAACTATGAGAAATATTGAGTAATAGAAATTAATCTGTCAAGTATCAGGGGGTAGCCGTGTTAGTCTGTATCTACAAAAACAACAAAGAGTCTGGTGGCACCTTAAAGACTAACAGATTTATTTGGGCATAAGCTTTCGTGAGTAAAAACCTCACTTCTTCGGATGCATCCGAAGAAGTGAGGTTTTTACTCACGAAAGCTTATGCCCAAATAAATCTGTTAGTCTTTAAGGTGCCACCAGACTCTTTGTTGTTTTTGTAGAAATTAATCTGTATCACAGCATTTTAATCCGTTACATTTAAAAAGTGCATGAAATGGGGAGTTTGCTATCCTTTAACTTTGAGCTGTTTCCTGCTTAGCTGCTCATTGTTTGCTTTAGCCTCTTTGTGTTGAATGTTTCTTGATTATTACATAGGGTAGATTCTTATCCTTCATTTTCCTTATGGAAAGGAATATGTACTTTATCCTTGGACTGTAATATCTTGATGACACAGTGAATAACGAACACCACCTCAGCAGTCAGGATGTGATTTCTCACATTTCTGAAGAATCCATATTTTGCTAAAGATACCTCATTTAATTCTCACAATAGGGAGGGCAAAGAATTACAGTAGATATTCGGTCTCGTCTAAACACACATTGTGCTGCTTTAAAATGGTACACCTCCCCCCTCGCCGCCCCCTCTCCCCCTCCAAGCATGGATGCAGTTATATCAGGATAAAGATGCTTTATACTGGTATAAGTATTCTCATACAAGAAGGGAAATAGGCTTTACCAGTATATGGTATCTTTATACCAGTATAACTGTGTCTGCACTAAGGGTTGTATTGGTATGACTCTCTCATTTAAAAAAAAATTGCACAACTAACAAGAAATAGTTATACCAGTGCAAAAAAAGTGTATAGATTGGGCCGTAAAGCCGAAACATCTTCCTTATACCGGAGATTCCCAAACTTTTTTTTTTTTTTTTTTTTTTGCTGAGCCCCCGTTTGGAGATTCATGTCCCATGTGCGCACACCCTTTTTCTAAGGGGAGAGGGGTGCCCAGAACCTGCTGGAGGAGTGACGGGGGGAGAAACTCCCCATATGGCAGTTGAGGAAGCCTTCTGCTCCCTGCAGTGGTCATTTGGTCTCGGCTGCCTGGACCCAGTTCCTTGCCTGTCAGGAGGGGAGCGGACAGCCCCCTGCCGAACAGAGTTCCCTGTTGACACCAGCCCTTGAGCACAGCTCCATCAGCTTTCCCTGCACAGGCTCTTTCCAGCAGAGGACAGGGCTCTGTGCCCTGGAACTGTGCTGAAGGGTTGGGGTCAGCAGGGGGCTCTGACTGGGTAGTTCAGCTTTCCACTCCCTGCTCGCATAGTCCCTAGTGCTACCCCAGTAGAAGAGGGTAACTGTCCACTGGTGGCTGCTGCAGCTGTGACAGTGGAGCACCAAGATGGATGGGGAGCCTGGTCCTGGCAGCTGAGACCCCCTGTATAGAGCCCTGGCCACTTCCATTCGGCACAGAGACCCCTGCTGACCCCGGCCCTCCTGTGTACCCCTGTCAGGTCTTTGTACCCCTCGAAACCTCTTTGTGTGCCCCACAGTTTGGGAACTGCTGCCTTACACTACAAATGAGAGAAGAATACATAAACTGTAAAAATCTAGAATCTCTAATCCAGATTATGGAGATGGCTTCTGTTTATAAGGTTAGTTTTCATTCAGCTATAGAAGCTTTGTAATGCTTTGAAGTTTCAACTCTTGAGAAGACACTTGTATTATAATAAGAAAAATCTGCAAGATGTATTTTGTAGAAGTTGTGTTTGAAGAAACACCATTTTTGTCTTTTGAAATGCCTTAATTTTTAAGCCACCTATTTAAAATTATTTTGGAGGGATTTGCTTTTTATGTAAAAGAACATTGTTGTGGGAATAGAGTCCATATAATCAGTTATTAAAGTTGAGAAATAATAAACTCCATTTGAAATATATGGAATCCTAGGTAGTAAAGCTTCATTGTTCTTTTTTTCAGTTGCATCTTTGGTTATTTCCAAAATGAAGAAAAGGTTATAATCTTGCCCAATATCTCTCTTCTGTTTCAGCTCTCAGTAAAAAACAGTATAATGGCAAACACAAGCTAAATGAGGGTGAGAAGAATAGCCAGTCGCCGAAGGAACTGGCTAACGGGTGGGATGAGACTCCCGATTACACTGGAATTGAGGAGGATGATTACTTAGACTTCATTCCACCCTCTCCAGAGGAAGAAGTGCTTTCTTCCTCATCTTCTATAAAAAACATTAGGTAAAACAAAATTCACTACCGCAAATGTTTATCACCAGGATGGTTTAAATGGGTTAAAAAAGGATGCTAGTACTAAAATCTCCACTTGTTAAAATGTTACTGGTTGAATTGACTGGGTGAATGAATAGACCTGAGACCTTGTTTCTTGAACGAATGGCAGTGTAGCAATTGGTAATAATGAATGTCATGAAATGCAGTGGTGTTAGCTTCACAGGAAGAACCATTTCCATCCTAACCAAACCAGCATCAAATTGTGAATTGGTTGGGTGAAAGATGGACTTACTCAATTATTTACTTGGGGTTTACTCGTTCTTGAGAGAGTTGAGTAGTTTTGAATAATATACATAATGCTTAAAACTGTTATCCTAAGCAAGCAAATTAATTTCTCCTCTAATGAAAATAATTTGATTTATTGATATGTGTTTTAATGACTTTTTGTTTTAATATTAGTAATATTTTCAAAGAACCTGCTGTAGATGGAAAACTAAGGATTGATAACAGTCTGTCAAAACCTGGAAAAATCATCACAAAGCAGCCTACCAGTGGAACCGGTATAGAGCATGCAGGTATAAGAAACACTTCAGCTGAAATATCTATGCATTAAATGTCTCTTGAACGGCGGGCAACTCCTTTTGTTCTCATGTTCTTCATCTACTGTGCTACAGAGTGGGCATTTGCTAGTGGTTAAAGCACGGGACTAAGAGGCAGGAGATGTGGAGTTCTGTTTCTGACTCTGCCATTGACTTGCTCTATAACCTTGGCCACATCACATAACCTCAAAAGAGACCAGTGATTCTGGTTATCAGTTCCTGGGTGCCCTGCCAGGGATACTTTGGTCCTGATTTTCTAAAGTGATGAGCACCTACAAGGTGTCAAACAGAGTTCCCAAAGTGATCTCTCTAGAAAATTTTTCCCTTTAATTTTTTAATGCTTGTTTCCCGTGTTGCTATGGGGATGAAACTAATTTTATAAGGAGTGTTGAGCTAAATTAACATTTGTAAAGAATTTTGCAATTCTTGGATTGAAGGTAAGGTTTTACCATTAATGCAACATTAAGACTGCAAATTTAAACAGACAGTCCAGGCATATAACAAGTTATGGCTCAGAGTAATATAAACTCTCCTAGACTTTACACATTTTATAGGTGAAGTTATAAATTCAACATTACTAAAAACATATGTGCAATGTGGGTTAGTTAACGGTACTATTCTGGAAGCCAGACTCTGGGAGACAGAGCTTGATCATATTTTTTTTCTTGTGTGTCATCAACAAAACTGTTTGCCAACTTGCAACTTAAGGACCAAATTGTGCCCTGGGTTCCACCTGTGCAACTGCATTAAAAACCAGTTCCACAGGTATGACTGAGGATGGAATTTGGCTTTCAGAATCTTAAAACTAGTGGCAATTTAAACGTAGTGTCAGGACCCAAGATCAGTCTCTTATAATGATTTTTGGTCACTTTCCAGAGTAGAACTGCAATTAAATGTTTTATTAAGGTAGATTTTTTGCATTTAGTTTGCCAACAAGAACACTACATGATACACAAAACGTGTAAAGTGTTTAAGTTTTGTAATAAACTACTTTGTACATAGTCAAGCCCAGCTATGACAATATACAGTTGTACAAGTGCCTGAGGCAAACAAAAAAAAAAGTATACTTGTGTGTGTATATAGCTTAAAACTTAATGTTGCATGCTTAGGAATAGTCTTTTGATTGCTAATCATAGATTCATAGATTCAAGGACTGGAAGGGACCTTGAGAGGTCATCGAGTCCAGTCCCCTGCCCTCATGGCAGGACCAAATACTGTCTAGACCATCCCTGATAGACATTTATCTAACCTACTCTTAAATATCTCCAGAGACGGAGATTCCACAACCTCCCTAGGCAATTTGTTCCAGTGTTTAACCACCCTGACAGTTAGGAACTTTTTCCTAATGTCCAACCTAGACCTCCCTTGCTGCTAATAATTACATAACTTTAAAATATACCAAATAAGCAGTTTAAATTTTTACACATATTACACTTTTCTTTGTCATTTGGGGAAAATATTAACGTCATATAATTAAAACTTTATTAACTATATACTATATTACTTTGCAGATGAATTCTTAAGTTTGGAACAGCATCTCTTCAGTGTGATGGAGGACATCTGTAAACTAGTGGATTCTATCCCAATATATGAACTTAAGTCTTTGTCTTGTGGGAATGACCTTCTTCAACAGAGAAATCTCAGGTGTGTTTTAATTAGGAGTCTTTAGTATGTCTACATTTTTGTGTGCATCAGCATCTTGACTGTATGTGTGTCTATCAGATGGGTTAGGTGGCAGCTAATATTTTTAAACAAGTTAATATTCCTGAGTAGATGAAATGATCTTTTTAATGGTGTAGAAGTGTTAACTTTTTTTGGATAGAATAAACAGGGGTCTGGAAGAACAGAAACTGCCAGACTGGATCAAACTTGAGATCCAGATAGTCCATTATCCTTTCTCTGACAGTGCCCAGTACCAGACACTTCAGAGGAAGAACCCTGCGGTAGGCAGAAATGGGATAATCTGCCTTCTGCATTAGTCTCACCCTGGTTTCTAATAGTTAGAGATTGGCTTAAATCCTGAAGCATGAGATTTAATGTTCCTGCCAAAATTGTTGTTCGGATTAACAGTTATGACTCTGGATATACTAGTCTTTCCTATAATTGTCTAATCCCGTTTTTAATCTTGTTGTGGCAATGGTTCTATAGTCTAATTATGCATTGGGTGAAAAGTATTCATTTTATTGGTTTGAAGTTCCCAATTTCTTTTCTTGTGTTACGAGACAGGAGAATACAAGCTCCCAATCTACCTTTTCTATACCATTCATTTTATATACTTTTATCACATCCCTTCTTATTCTCCTTTCTAAAGTAAACAATCCCAATCTTTTAAGTCTTTAAGAAATAGATAGGGAAAATAATATAGCTCAAGCATATTATTTTCATTTTCTTCAAATAGAGGCCCATAGCGCTAAATTATTACAACTATTTTCCCCTCCAACTGTGTTCGAGGATTATCAGTTTATAGCATTACTTCAGTGGCATACTGGTAGCAAAACCAAGGATTTAAATCTTTTTCCTAGGACATTTGATTATTTTACTTTTTAATTGAAAGTGAGTTTTTTCTTTTTATTTATCATTTCTTAGTAATTGATATTCATAACAAAAGACAAGTTAAAAAAAATTATAAAGTATTGACAGTTTTTCTTCCATAAAAAGTTTTTCCTTTTTCCTAAAATATCTGATAACTACTCAGATCTCAATACTATCTCTTTAATCTCAGAATCTCCAGGGCGCAGGTGTAGCAAACGCTTATGTACGTTTAACTTTAAGCATATTTGTAGTTCCTTGCCTTCAAGGGGGTTAAACAAGTAAAATTAAACATATATTTGCAGGATTGGGGCCTAAATTAGTCAGCTAACTCAATCTGGTAAAGGTTCTGTTGGGTCAGTGTCAGAATGATTAAGCATATTCACAGAACTGTTTTCTATTTTGAGAATCAAGAAAAGCTGTCTACATAATTTACAGTAAGAAAAAAATACAAATGGAATGCTTTTGGTCTTTAACTTAATACTGTCAGAAAACAAAACAGAAGCAGAAAAAACAAGATAGTAACAAATTCTATCTTAAGCAGGAATAAGTTTTTACATCTGGAAAAAGTGATTTCTAAAAATCCAGAGATAATATAATTTGTTATACCTAACTACCACTTTCCCCCAATGCTACTGTTACGTTTGCTCTTACCTGGTTTGGATTTAATAACGTCTGTCTCTGTTCAGCCATTGTTACAAATTTCAAACCCAGTAGTCTAATTCAGCAAGATACTTGACAGATTTTTTGTTTTTCCCTCTGCCAAGCAATGTAGAATTGCAGAGTAACCTAGAAGTGGGAGAGGTTGTACAAATAAGAACATGTTTTCATTTCATCCTCTCTCTGACCAATAATCCTGACTGTCTAGGAATCTGGAGAGGTAAGGGGTGGTTCTTGAAGCCAGCCATTGCACTCTCTTCTTTTTGTACAATTGGTTTTGCAAATCCATAGAGCAAAATATGGACACGGAAGCCTCCTATTAGGCCCTTTAACAAAACAAAGCTGCACTTAAAGCTTCTTCAAAGCTGCTTCATTTGTTTGGACTGTTTTTGGTTTTGTCCTTGGCTGTTGGAGAATAGGAAATTTCCTAGCTTGATGTTTACAGTGAAAAGGTTCCCAAACTTTTTTTTGCTAAGCCCCACTTCAGAGATTCATGTCCCATGCACATACCCCCTCTTTTCAATGGGGTTATGGGGGAGAAGTACCCTGTAACCGTGGGGGATGGATGGGGTGCTGAAAGGCTGGAGTCAGGAGGGGGCTTCTGTTCCCTGCAGCAGTCAGGCAGTCTTGGCTGCAGGACCCAGCTCCCTGCCTGTCTCACTCCCCACTTGTGCAGGGGAAGTGAACAGTGCAGCACTGAAGGGACATGGGGTCGGGGGAGAATGGAGAGATGCACCACGTGAGTACTGGCCCCCTGCTGGATGGGGCATCTTTCTGACTCCAGCCCTTGTTTGCGACCCTGCCTGCTTTTCCTGCGCAGGATCTGTCTGGCAGGCCAAGTGACGGGGCTCTGTACCCCGGAGCTGCACTGAAGAGTCAGGAGCGGGCTTTGTCTGGCGGGGGGGTCAGTACTCCTGGGGTGTAGCCTTCCGTTCCCTGCTTGCAGAGTCTCTGCCAACCTCCCCAGCAGAAAAGCATAACTGCTTGTTGGTGGCTGCTACTGCTGTAGCAATGGGGGAGCGAGGTGGGCAGGGAGCCTGGTCCTGGCAGCCGCAACCACCTGCACAGAGCCCTGTCTGCTTCCCCTGCCAGAAAGAGCCCCCTCCTGACTCCAGCCTTTCAGCCTGGGCACCATCAGGTCTTCATGCCTCCTTGATAACCTTATTGCTCTCCCACAGGGGTCAGGGATAGTTTGGGAACATCTGCTCTACAATTTTTAAATACCAGAATTCTGGCACTGCTGTTTTAAACTAACTCTATTGATTTGTATATTTTAATGAAGCCTTATTTTTTCCTGTGGTGGTAGAAGATAAGGGACAATATTTATGCGTGTTGTAGAATTTATGATGTCTTACTATTCTTGTGTTTTGTTTTGCTTTCTTTCCAGGAGAGATCTGTTAGCTAATCGTATGGATGCAAATGCAAACAAAAGTGATTTAGGTATGGTCTTTGCCTCAAACTGGAAATCCCATCCTGGGCACATTACCTCTATGGATGACAGCATTCCTGTTCAGTCAGGTCAAAAATATAGTTTAAACTCTGAAGGAAATGTATTCAAATTTACAAAAGTTCCCTCTAAACTTTCTGTTGCCGTTGAATGTCCAGGAAACCTTAACATGAGCACCTACTCTACAGATACCTCAGGTACATCAAATTTTTCACACTGTGCTGCCCTGGACACCAACATCACAAAAAATGCAGGACTTTCTTTTTCCAAGATGGATGTCAAAGAAAAAACATCACTCAGTTTTCACTCTGAGATATCCTCTTTCAACAGTAGCTGGTGTGAAAAACCAAGGATGGAAAAGGATGGAAGCTGCCTCTTTTCAGAAATGCCTGTAACAAGCACTACTTTGAAAGTTGAAAATAAAAGTTCTACTAGTATTAATAACATAGGAGGAGATGACAATTTAGAAGCAGGGGACATAGACTTTGATCTTGATAATTTTGTTCTTGATGATGATTTTGATGAGAGGTGGGATAACCCACTGTATGTTTCAGCAGATGAAAAGACATCTACACCACTATACCAACCTATCAGGGAAGGTCAATCTGCTAAATCATTATTGAAGTCATTTTCGACAGTCAAGGAAACTAGCCCTATATCTAATCCTGTTGTTTCAAAACCAAACGTCTTGGTGTCAGCCAAGAGCTGCTCAGGTAAATTATACTAATTTTGATTAATTTATCATAGCAAAAATTATATGCTAAGAAAGTATTGTGAAGAGTGAATTTAAGTGATTAACTATAGACTGTAAGTATATTTTTGTTGTGGAAATTTCTACTGGTGGTATTACTAATTGCAAAGTCACAATTTTTAGTTAATATACTCTTTCATCTAATCAAATCACACTTCTCAGCAATGTGTATTTGCTGGGCAGGTTTCTGACTTTTAGCAGCGTCAGCTTTTGTATTTATTATAGTAACAATCCTGCAAGCATTAGAACTACAGAGGTGACTTGGAATTCACTTTGTTGTATTGTGCAAGAGAGCATAATTGCATATACATAACTTCTTAAAAGAAATCTAATCCTTCTGGTAGGATATAGGTCAGACTCTTTGTCCCTATGTTCTTGCAGATTCAATAATGGCTTTCAGCCTTCTTTTTGCCTCCTGAATTCTGACCCTAGTCCGCAGCATAATTTAGAGCAGCTTCGAAGTTATGCTAATATGCTAAATTGCACAAGCCTCTATGTAATGGGCCCTTTCCAGCCTGTTATACCAACTGGAGCTCAGTATGTTCTGGCCACACCTTCTCCTGAGGCACCATGCTTAAAGATATGGGGTGTCGTGGAGCCATTCTGTCGGCTGTGTGCCACCTGGCAAGCCCCCTTGTGTTGTGAACATTCCTCAAGGATTGCTTCCATTCTTTTACAGCTCCTTTGTGCTACAAGAACACTGCGGGCTGGAGCGTACTACAGAAGTTGACTCACTGTTTTTTATGAGGAAGAATTTAAATTAAACAGGGTTTTGTCTATGTTCTTTAAACTCATCCAAATTATTGGACCCTCCTCATGGGGGAATAATTTTAAAACATAACCAACCTTGACCATGTCTATCTAAAAAGAGAAATTCATTGTTGCCTAATCTGGCAGTTTGCATCCTTCTGTGCTGTCATAGCTACTTACTAAATCCTGTTCTACTGATTTTTAAAACAGCCCTTTTAAAAATGAATACCACAAATGTTTGCAATTTGGAAAAAGATGTCTAACAGAATAAGGTTATGCATTTCCTATAATGGGCAACTGATACAGTGCTTTTTCATCCTTGAAACGAACTGAACTTTTGGGTCACTAGGTTACACAGTCCTTCTTTGACAGGAGAATCTTGATTTGTATATTAGTCACTTTTGAAATGATCTGTATTGTTTTATAAATGCAAACAAAATCATAATGAGAATTTGCTAAATTGTGCATGACTTAGAATGTTCCCTAACTTACACACTCATCCCCATTTAAGTAAAATGGCTTAATTTGTGCTGCTTTAGCAGCTGCAAAAAGAATTAAAGGTGTCCCGTCCCCCCCCCCCCCCCCCCCCCCCAATTTGGGGCTACAGTTTCTCCATAACTAACACATATCAACATTTTTTTGTACGTGGTCATAAATATGTCTAAAAGTAAACTCTAATTCTGCTGCTTTGCTCTATCACCTGGATCCTCTGCAGGGTCTGGTTCTGTGTGGAGTGTAATAGTAAGATTTCTCTGTATCTGACTATTTTATTAGTAACCAATTACAATGCTAATTTTAATAGGCTTTCCTTTTCTGCTAGAGCCACTGCTGAAAAAATCACCATCCGAAAATCCAGCACTAGCACGCTTCAGAGGCTTTACGTTTTCCCATTCTAACGACATGATGATGATATTTCACAAAAAATTTGGTCTGCACCATTTTCGAACAAATCAGCTGGAGGCCATCAATGCTGCTCTGCTGGGTGAAGATTGTTTTATCTTAATGCCCACTGGTACGTATCTATGTACATCAGTCAACTGGAAACTGTCAGTGGTGTATGAGATCTTGCACAAACTTCTGATAAGTAGATCAGAAGCTATAGAGATTAACACAAATTCAGTTCCTATAGGAAGACTAACAGAATTTGTGGTAAGCTTAATAAATTCCCTACATTTGGGGAAGTGATAACACATTACCATGCTGCCAGAATCTGTTGGCTGTAGGATTCATGATATCTCACTAACCCTGGAATTTATTTAGCCTTTGTCTTTAGTATTTAAAGGGAAGGTGACTAAAGCTCTGATTTCCGTAATATTCCACATGGTAACTCTGCTAATGAGATTGTAGGTTATAGAATATCTGACAGTAGTTGCATTTACTTCAGAACAGTTGAGATATGTAATGTAATTTTTAAATTACCTAGTGATATAACTTGCATCCCCACTGGTAATAAGTTTTAAGAGGACAAGAACTTTGCAGTGAAATGAGACTTGAACACTGAACTCTAGAACATGGGCATTTTTATAAGAGTACTTCAGAAGACATCAGGTTAAAATTATATTTAATAAAACAAAAATCCTCACGTAAATTACAGATGTATTTTATTCTTAAATCTAAGGAGTTTAGTTTTCACTATTTAGGCTTTGTTTACCTCTGCATTTCTCTCCACTTTGACAATGAAAATGGTTTTATTATCAGTTTCACGTACGCTAATGCAATATTATAATCACTGCAGGGAATAGTTTTTTAAAAACAAAGTTTTAATTCAAATAAATCCATAATTTAAACTTTTCTGTGGGCCTTCAATTTTGTAGAAATGTAATTTGACCACCTACATTTTGAGATGAACTTAACAAATTTGATTCCATCTTAAATAATCATATATTTTGTCTTGCATATTATATAGGTGGTGGTAAAAGCCTGTGCTACCAGCTACCAGCCTGTTTATCCTCTGGGGTCACTATTGTAATTTCTCCACTGAGGTCATTGATATTAGATCAAGTTGAGAAGCTAATGACGTTGGATGTAAGTTCGAACAATTTCTTTGCACTTAAGGAATGGGATAAAGATCTGAATTGTTCCTGATGAATTTTATTCTCTTTTTATTTGATTTTTGTATATGAAAGAGTTGCATATTTGAACAGAGAACAAGTAAGCATACATACGTTGTACAAATACCTAGGAAAGGGAAAACGAGTCACAACAGCTAACTGTAAATCAGACTAATTAGAAGTAACCAGCAATTTTATCATTGACTCTGTGAATGCACACACGCAATAATTGCTAGGGCTAAACTCTCAAACATAATGCCTAAATACAGGCTCCAAAGGCCATGTTTAGACACACACACAAAAGCAACCTGATATTTTCCGGGAAGCTAAGCACCCGCAGTGCCTGTTAACTTCAGTGACAGCTGTGGCTGTTCAGCATTGCTGGAAAAAGGGCACACGTGGAGGGAAGACACTTAGAGAAAGCATAATCATGGCAGTAGATTGCAAAGGATGATTGAGGACTTAACTAGGAATTGCCTGGTGGCTTTTTTACTGGTTATGTTGGTGGACATTTTGAGCAACTGTAACTGTGGGGTTTTTGTTGTTGTTTGTTTTTTGTTTTGGTTTTGTTTTAGAACAGTGAATAGTTTTTGTTTTGAGAAATAGATAATAAATTTTAAGGGCAAAATCATGAGAGCAGCTGAGGTGGGGGTGAGGTACAAACAGGAGCATGCTACAACTTCCCACTCCTAAACCCTTAAACTGCTCTATGTTACTCTTGCTGGCTATGATCCCCAAGTGACCACTTGCCATCCAGGGAATGTGGAGCACAGTGTGCTTTGTCCATGCTCTCTCACCACACCTCCTTGCTGCCAACAAACACATCTATGCTGAGGGCTGCAAGGGTGGTGATGTAAGAGCCAACTATACTTGCTCTGTGACTGCTGGGGACTCCCCTACACTGGGGGAATTCCCAACTGGGGAGCTCCAGCTGTCTTTTTCCACCACCTGAGCAGAGCTGAGGGCCAGGATTTGGCCCTATATGTTGATTCTAATACACTTTCAAAGTAAGTTTGTGTCTCTTTCATAGCAGAGTCTAATTCATCTGTTACAATTTACTGTTTATACTGAAGTTAAAAGTTAATTGTTAGGGTATAAATTACTTCTTCCTTCCTTGGAATATGGGTCATCTGTTCTGGCACCACATTATTATATGTTTGTGGGTACTCGGGAAGATATTAATTTTATTTAAAAATACTTTGTGCCTTCTAAGAACATCTCTATAGTGCTTCTCACGTAAGATCTCAAATCACTTTACAAATATTTCATAAGCTTCATGACACGCTCATGAAGTAAGCAAGTATCATTACAGCTATTTTATTGATGGGAATACTGGAGCACAGAGGAAGTAGGTGACTCCCAAAGTCACACAGTGCTTCGTTGATAGAGTTCGGAGCAGAACAGAGGAGTTCTGATTCCTGGTCTTTTTCCTAATGGCTACAGAGCACTGTGATGCCTGTAATTGACAAGGTTTTTGTATCTTGGATGTATTTAGCATTTTCAATATTTTTTTTTCAAATTCTGTATTCAGTGACAAAATGTATGAAGATAGACCAGGTGTGCTTTTAATTTATAAGTAGGTTAAACACTACATTAAGAAGAAATTTCTGAAGTTAAACGGATGTTAGATGAAATCTAAATATCTTTTTTTCTTCTGTACCACATAGATTTCTGCTACTTATCTGACTGGTGATAGGACTGATACCGAGGCTTCAAAAATCTATATACAGCTGTCAAAAAAAGATCCCCAAATAAAACTTCTCTATGTTACTCCAGAGAAGGTTTGTATTTATCTTAAAAGCAAAAAGTGTCATCAAGGTAACCAAACAAAGATTTTTACTAGTAAAAATGTTTTGTAAGAATGATATTTAATATAGCTCAATTTAAAAAAAATGCAACAAATATCTGTCAGGAAACAACAACAGAATTCTTACAAAGGGATAAGCTACTAACATCTTTAGATAATTCTGTGAGATGCTTCCTGTTTGTAACTAATATGAACCAAAGAACAGCCCAAACAAAGCACAACCAAGTAAGTGGTGAAATTTTGAAATGAAAGACTGCCATGTTAATAATCCTTTCTAGAATGTATACCGGTCTGTCTTCCCAGCTGGTTGGTACGGAGTAACCTGTTATAAGTATAACGGATCTAGGAGCTGCACTCTCATTTTCAGCCTAAATTTGTATGGCTATTTTGAGAGAGATTACAAGGGCAAAACAATCATTGTTTTTCACCCAATCAAAGTAATTGGTTGCAGATCAATATCAAAGGAACTATTCTGCTGCGTTAATTTCCTTCTGTAGAAATTGTCAATATGAAATGCTGTCTCTTTGATTATTCCTTGAAAGCCTTCTGGGGAGGGGGGGCTGTTTAGTGGTGGAGAGCTCATGCTAATGAGTCTTTCCTCCCCCCAAGTAAATTTTTCATCTGATTTGGTCAGAAATAGGCTCTTTAAATGGCCAGGCACAGAAACCTGTGGGAATTCCCTAATGCTGCTTGTCAAAAAGGAATTTTGGCTGGATGAAAAAATAAGGATTTTTAGTTCCACATCAGTTTCCTAGTATCAGAGGGGTAGCCGTGTTAGTCTGAATCTGTAAAAAGCAACAGAGGGTCCTGTGGCACCTTTAAGACTAACAGAAGTATTGGGAGCATAAGCTTTCATGGGTAAGAACCTCACTTCTTCAGAGCAAGACATCTTGCATCTGAAGAAGTGAGGTTCTTACCCACGAAAGTTTATGCTCCCAATACTTCTGTTAGTCTTAAAGGTGCCACAGGACTCTCTGTTGCTTTTATCAGTTTCCTAGTTGTTCATGAAAATCTGTCTAGAATGATGACCATTAAAGACTGCTTTAAAGGTTCTGTATGCAGTTAAAAAAACAACAACCCACCTCTCTACAGAACCTTTAGTTTCATAATCTCTTAGTTAAATAGGGTGGTGATTATGTTTTAATGTTTTTCTGTTCCACTTTTGGTGGTGGGTCTACCTAGGTTTGTTCAAGTGGCAGACTGATTTCAGCCCTGAAAAATCTGTATGAGAGGGACCTATTGGCACGTTTCGTTATTGATGAAGCACACTGTGTCAGTCAGGTAGATACCTATTGATTTATATTGTTAAATACCCACAATTTCAAAATAGATTGAAAACTTTATTCAGTAGAGTGTGAAAAGGTTAATTTTGTTTTTTGAACTAGTGGGGCCATGATTTTCGTCAAGACTATAAACGGCTGAACATGCTTCGCCAGAGGTTTCCCTCTGTTCCTATGATGGCTCTGACTGCTACTGCTAATCCCAGAGTACAAAAGGATATTCTAAATCAACTTGAGATGCTAAAACCACAGGTGTAAGTTGTTTGGAAGTATTACCAAAAAATTGAGTAAATTGCACTTATCTAGGCAGAAAAATTTTCACTTTCAATTTAAGAAATGAACTTGTGTTACAGTCACCTGAAAAATACAGATATTTGTATCCAATTTAATATGACTGTATATATGGAATTTAAAATCCATTAAATACAAAAAGTGTTAAAAATAAAGAGCAGACTTCCCAAATTTCTTTCCCCACTTGGGGAGAACATCTCTTCACACAGTAAAGTTTCATGAAATTTTCTTTATCATTGAAAGGATGGGAGGGTAAATTGTCATGAAAACCTTGCAGAGCTGGTAAAGAATATGATCTATAGCATTTAGTGGGAAAATTCCAAAGCTTGAGTATGGCAAGGATTTTTTAATGTGTCAAACAGTGCAAGTAAGGTATCAAATGAAATCTGGACTGTATTGCATTTGCACTGCATGCAATAGCAAAACCTAAGTAATTTTGTCCTCCTTAGATCTATTGACTTCAAAGGGACTACCTGTGAAGTAAGGTGCTACTCAGGGTGAATAATCTGATCCATAGTTCTTTAGCATCAGGTCTGATAAACTTCTATTGCTCTTGGAAACTGTGATAGTCTTTTATTAAGAAAGTGGGACAGCTATGCTTCAGTGCATGCATTTGATAGGTTTTGGAGTTAGAAACCATTACAAACCCTGTTGCCAGTGTACATCAGGCTTCACAAATAGATAATTCAGGTGTCACTTTAAATAGTGCAGAAAGATTTGGTATCTTAAAAAATCAAATGATAGATTTGATGTGGACATTTGGGCTTTTTCATGGTTGACATGGACTTATCATAATTTTGTGAACATGTAAAAGAAATGTCATCTACTGTACTTCATGCCCTGAAAAATGCATGTAACAATCCCCATATTAGAAGCATGTCAGGATTTAAAAGGGAAAAATTAAGGTAGGTAAATTTCACTTTTTACCATGCAGTGCATGTGTCCTGTCTCTGAGCATGTCTGTCCTGCTGGTTTATATAATGCAGAGTAGGCCTGCCTTCTGCTTTCCCAGCCATAGGATGAACACAACAACACTAGCATTTACCGAAGTGTTCCTGGATCCAAAAAGTGAGGAAAATCAATCTCAACTGGGCCAGGTAGAATGAAAAAAGACTCCCTATTCAGAGTTTTAGGGGAGGAAGTAGTAGTTAATCTGAATTTGGAGTCCTTCCAGACAATTCCTATCCTGTGGAGATTACTACATAGTGTAAAATTCTGCAATACCAGGATCACTCATTGATATTGTGGATTCAAAATTATGTTCTCAATGAGACAGTCTAGTGTCATTTGCTTTGACCTTTTACTCAAAAGACTCATAGCCCCTCTTTTAAAAATATACTATGTATATGAAGCTAACGTGCTTTGGACATTATGTTTTAGGTTTACTATGAGCTTTAACAGGCATAACTTGAAATATGATGTATTGCCCAAAAAGCCAAAAAGGGTGGCATTGGACTGCTTGGAATGGATCAAAAAATATCATCCGCGTGAGTACTGAATCTTCTTGTAGCTGGATGTGCTCATATACATTTGAATGAATTACAGTCCTTGTATAAGGCAGTAGTGTGTGCCTAAAACTCTATTCTCCTATGCCTTTTGAGAGTACTGGTAAATGTAGAAGAACAAAATTTTAGAGGCAAAGTAATTTAGTTCTTTGATGCCAAGACTTAAGATTAATCATTGGGCCACATTAAAGTAGGAGTTCCTGTTGGGAATGAATAGGAAAAAGGGACTTGTAGATTAAAATATCTAAATCAGGAATTGACAAATGTTTGGTAATAAGAAAATTGCCTTTGCCGTGCAAACGTTTATTTTTTTAGCGAACTCTTAAAATGGATTTTATTAAAGCTGGGTTGGCTGAGAAGGCTATTGATACTTGTGAAACAGAAGAACCTACATTCCAGCACAAATTTTCCCTTTATATTCACAGATGACTCTGGAATAATTTACTGCCTCTCGCGGCAGGACTGTAACAAAACTGCTGAAATTCTACAGGAAAAGGGTCTTGCTGCACTTGCCTATCATGCTGGCCTCAGTGACACCGTTAGAGATCTTGTACAACGAAAATGGATTAATCAGGATGGGTGTCAGGTAAAAGGAAAAAACAAATGAGAAGGTTAATAGAGATTCTACAGGAAGAATGTGGGACTCTCAAAAACACAAAGCATAAACTACAGCAAGATGCACATAAAAAAGAAACTAAAGTTAATATAAAAATCTTACATGACTAGACATGGAATTAAATCATTGTGCAGAATAGAGATTCAGAAAACAGTTGCTAGCCCTTCTGTAGGGGAAATGCTAATGTCAGCATCGCATTTACATGGAATATTTATAAGCAACAGTAATAAATATTATACTTATGAATTTTACAAAAGTTAAGGACTTGAGGCCTTGTAGTACTGCTGTGAGGTAGGGCACTCTTTCACAGGTGGAGAAAATAAGACACAAAGTCATTCAGTGTTTTGCACAAGGTCACACAGCAAGTTTATGGCAGAGCAGGAGCTAGAATTCCGATCTCCTCTCAGTTCTGTGCTTTAACCACTAGACTCTTTCTGGGAAAGTAGATGATGTTTGTAAATATAAATGTTTTGACTGAATGTCTGTCTTCTCTTGGGAGTACACCAAAATTAATTTTGCATTCAATACAGGATCATATTAGTAGGGCCATACCAAATTCACGGCCATGAAAAACGCATCATGGACAGTGAAATCTGTAGAGTACAGAGTAAAAGCACATAAAAAACCAGATTTCACGGGGGGGTGGGGGGGGGGAGGGTGTGGAACCAGCATTTCTCGCATTGGGGGTACAGACCCAAAAGGGAGTTGCAGGTCAGGTTGCAAGGTTATTTTAGGGGAGTCATGGTATTGCCATGTTCTGTGTTGGCTTCAGAGCTGGGCAGCTGGAGAGTGGCAGCTATGCTGGCTGGGTGCCCAGCTCTGAAGGCGGCGTCCCACCAGCAGCAGCGCAGAAGTAAGGGTGGCAATACCATACTGTGACCACCCCTGCAACTCCTTTTTTTTGGGTCAGGACCCCTACAATTACCACACCCTGAAATTTCAGATTTAAATAGCTGAAATCATGAAATGTACAATTTTTAAAATCCTATGACCATGAAATAGACTAAAATGGACTGTGAATTTGGTAGGGTTCTACATGTGAGTGATCGCAATACAGTCATAGTGTAAAGTGCTGTATGAATACCTTGCAAAGCTTTGATTGTATAATAATTAATGGCTCTTATTCCAGGTCATATGCGCAACAATTGCTTTTGGCATGGGAATTGATAAACCAGATGTACGCTATGTTATTCATGCATCTCTCCCTAAATCTATGGAAGGTTATTATCAAGAATCTGGCAGAGCTGGACGAGATGGTGAAGTTTCTCACTGTTTGCTTTTCTACAGTTATAGTGATGTAACCAGGCTTAGAAGGCTAATACAAAGTAAGCAAAGGCTCCCATTTCTGATATATCAAATGTTATAACAGGAAATAAGTAGTTCAGGCATGTTAAGTTTTTGTCCTGTTCTATTTACATATTCGTTTGCTATTTAAAGATTTTCAGAATGCCATATATAACACTGGACTGGATCACTGTAGTTGCAGGGTCCCCCCAGCATGCTTTCATTGTTCCCCTCTCTGAAAATTTTCTTTACCTATACCTTAGTTTTAGTTTAAAAACCCAACCAATTTACTCATTTTGCAGAATTTCCAAACTTCTACTTTTGGGACAGATACTGAGACCATGTCTGTGGCTTTCTTTCTACCCCATGTTCTTAAATTCTTGAAAGTGGAATGAGATGTCTTGACTGACTTAAAAAGTATTTATTTTTTTGCCTAGGTATCTGACTACTTTTATCTAAGTGCTTGAGGTAATTTGTTTGATCAGCAATGACTTTAGCCTTTTTGTACATTGTGTAACGAATACAATGAATGCATTCCTTTTATTTCAGTGGAAAAAGATGGAAACAGTCAAACAAGAAAAACCCACTTTGACAACCTTTACAGTATGGTTCATTACTGTGAGAACGTACATGAATGCCGGAGAATACAGCTTTTGGCTTACTTTGGGGAAACTGGTTTTAATCTTTCCTTTTGTAAGGAACACCCAGAAGTAACTTGTGACAACTGTTGTCGAAAGAAGGTAAAAAATTACATCTGTAAATTTGAGCTCTTACAATTGTGTTTTTATTTTTTTTTTTATTTTTTTATCAACCTTCAGAAAACTTGCTAATATATTCTAGAAGGCAGATACAGAGATGCTGAGCGAGATCCTTCATGCTCTGTGATACCAAGTGTTTTGAGTTGGTCCCAAGGTGTAACCTAGAACAGATTTACACTAGCTGCAAGTGGACTCCAGGAACTGTTGGGGAAGCTCAGGACTGTGAAGTTTAAGGATATTCTCAGACACCTCTTTTCTCCCAGCCATGCCTACTGCTCCAGAAGAAGTTGGCACAGAACTCACTGTGCTGGCTATGCCACCTAGGAATTCTCCCCCACAGGTGGAATCCTCCAGCTGCCATCTAAGATGGCTCTGAGGCAGCTTTGTGCTGTCAGAGGAGCACAAAGCTGCCACATCATAATGGATACAAATTTGGAATGGATTGGGAAGGAGTTTGGGAGGAGGGGAGGGTTTGCAGTCTCTACAGGTCAACATCTATTGACCAGCAGATTGCTAGTGTGACCAGGAGTAAAACAAAAGGGTTGATGGATCTTAAACCCACCTTTTTTTTCCAGCTTCCCCAGCTTTGCAGGCCAATCAAGCATCTACTACTATTTGGTTTAAATATCTGGTGCTCCTAGTAATTCAATAGATGACATTTTAAAATGAATATTCCAAATTTAATAATAAATACACAAATTAAAGGCTAGGTTTAATTCATATATATTGACTACTTATATTTTCCTTTCTCTGAATTAACTTTTAAAAAGGTATTCAATTGCAATATAAATTGTGTTCAAGAAAAGTTAAAAACTATTTCTTAAGTGCGTTAGAAAGGAAGTCCTGTTACCTTTTTAAAAAAAAAAAAAAAAAAACCAAACTAATTGGTGGGAAAATGTGCAGGAGGACTTTTTTCTGGAAAATGTAAGATTCTTTAATAAGTCTGCTGATTTGAATTAGTACACCTAGTTTTTAAACTGCAGAGGACTTCAAACACTAATCCCCATAATACCTCAAGGTAGGGAAGTATGATACCTTTCTGTTTCAGTTTCTCCATCTGTAAAATGGTGTTGTTTCCACAGTGAGTCAATATTCTAGTCCAAAGGACTTTAGTGCTTAATCCTGTCCTTAGAGCACTACCCCACTCTCTTCTCAGTTTTAAACCAATGATAATATTGAATAAAATAATGTAGACTTTAGGTAGTATATTATCATTTGGATGCACTAGAATTTATGCATCCAACTTTATTTACTTTTGAATACTACATGGATATTTTTAAAATTAGTTAACTTGATTAACACAATACTCAAACATTACTCTTGCAATTTGAGTGTATAAGCGCTGTTAAACCAAACAGAATCGTAGGACTGGAAGAGACTTTGAGATGTCTTCTAGTCCAGTCCCCTGCACTCAAGACAGGACTAAGTATTATCTAGCCCATCCCTGACAGGTGTTTGTCCAACCTGCTCTTAAAAATCTCCAATGACAGAGATTCCACATCCTCCCTAGGCAATTTATTCCAGTGCTTAATCACCCTGACAGTTAAGAAATTTTTCCTAATGTCCAACCTAAACCATCCCTGCTGCAATTTAAGCCCATTGCTTCTTGTCCTATCCTCAAGAGGTTAAGGAGAACAATTTTTTCCCCTCCTCCTCTTTTATGTACTTGAAAGCTGTTCTCATGTCCCCTCTGTCTTCTCTTTTCCAGACTAACCAAACCCAATTTTTTCAGTCTTCCCTCATAGGTCATGTTTTCTAGACCTTTAATCATTTTGTTGCTCTTCTTCTGGACATTTGCCCACATCTTTCCTGAAATGTGGCCCCCAGAACTGGACACAATACTTCAGTTGAGGCTTAATCCGTGTGGAGTAGTGTCACGGAGTATTGGGGGACTCAGGGCCCTGCACCCCCGGCTTCCTGCGATTCACCATGACTCTCAGCCAGCCAGTAAAGCAGAAGGTTTATTTGGATGACAGGAATACAGTCCAAGACAGGTCTTGCAGGCACAGACAACAGGACCCCCCTCAGTTAGGTCCAGCTTGGGGTCCCAGGGCATGCCAGCCCACCCCCCTTTGGGGGGTCAGAGCCATCTCTGCCTCCCAGCCATCTCTCCAGCCTGCTTCCAGCACTCCGCTCTCCGCGACCCCTCCCACAGCCTTTGTTCAGTTTCCCGGGCCCCGGAGTCACCTGACCTCCAACCCCCTCCTGGGTTCTCATGTTACAAGCTCAGGTATGTTCCCTTGGGCAGACTCCCATCCCCCGATGCAGACCATCCTAGTCACACTCCCCTGTCAGCATTCCCACACCCCAGCAAGAACAGTCCCAGTTCGTCACAAGTAGAGAATTACTTTTCATGTCTTGCTTACAATGCTCCTGCTAATACATCCCACGATGATGATGGGTGTTTTTGCAACAGTGTTACACTATTAACTCATATTTAGCTCGTAGTTCACTATGACCCCCAGATCCCTTTCCGCAGTACTCCTTCCTAGGCAGTGATTTCCCATTTTGTATGTGTGCAACTGATTGTTCCTTCCTAAGTGGAGTACTTTGCATTTGTCCTTATTGAATTTCATCCTATTTATTTTACACCATTTCTTCAGTTTTCCCAGATAATTTTGAATTTTAATCTTATCCTCCAAAGCACTTGCAACCCCTCCCAGCTTGGTATTGTCCACAAACTTTATAAGTGCACTCTCTGTGCCATCCATCTAAATCATCAATGAAGATACTGAGCAGAACTGATACCTGCGGGCCCCCACTTGATATGCCCTTCCAGATTGACTGCGAACCACTGATAACTAATCTCTGGAAGTGGTTTTCCAACCAGTTATGCACCCATTTTACAGTAGCTCCATTTAGGTTGTATTTTCCTAGTTTGTTTATGAGAAGGTTATGCAAGACAGTATCAGAAGCCTTACTAGAGTCAAGATATACCACATCTACCGCTTCCCCCCATCCACAAGGCTTATTGCCCTGTCAAAGAAAGCTATTAGGTTGGTTTGCCATGATTTGTTCTGGACAAATCCATGCTGTTACTTATCACCTTATTATCTTCTAGGTGTTTGCAAATCGATTGCTTAATTATTTGCTCCATTATCTTTCTGGGTACTGAAGTTAAGCTGACTGGTCGGTAATCCCCTAGATTGTCTTCATTCCCTTTTTTTTTATAGATTGGCACTAGATTTGCCCTTTTCCAGTCTTCTGGAATACTGTATCAATTTTGTACAACAGTAAAATTGCTTTGAAATATCTCTGTTCTTTAACGTTATTGATCCTTTTACATTTTCAAAGGATTATTTAGTAACCTAAAATTCCCATGACAATGGCATATCAGTGTAAACAGGCAATAACTAATCTAGATGAGGATCAGAATTAACTTATGATTGAAAAAGCCTAGTACTAAGAAACAAAGTTGTCAGTAGCAAATGGTATTCGTTACAATGGCAACAAATCTTTCTAATCAAATCTATTGTGACAGGATTACAAATCAAGAAATGTGACGGATGAAGTGAAAAGTATTATAAGATTTGTTCAAGAGCACTGTGGACAAATGGGGAGAAGAAATGCCGGTTCTGGAAGGTATACGTTGAACATGATGATTGACATTTTCTTGGGTAAGTTCTGTTCTACCGCTCAAATATTTGGTGTAGGCCAAAGCTTGGCTGTATGCCAGAGGGGCCATAAAGCATGGGCAAAAGCGTGAAACAAGATCTATACCAATAGGGTTCTTTCCTGAGAGTAATCCATAGGGTATGTGCTCTAGAACAAATAAAAACCCTAGCCAGACTATATCGGGTAGATAAAATGATAATTATTGTAAGTCTTCAAGCTTCTGCCACTTGTTCAGATTTTTGTGAACGGGCTGTGCAAAATGGCTCCATAGCCTTCCACAGTTGTGTAACTTACTGGCTAGGTTATTAGACCAATTCTGTTTATTCTTACTAAACAGGTACGAAAAGTGCTAGGATTCAGTCCGGTATATTTGGGAAGGGAGCTGCCTACTCGCGACATAATGTGGAAAGGCTGTTTAGAAAGCTGGTACTGGATAAGATTCTTGAGGAAGAATTGTATATCACTGCCGCCGAGCAAGCAGTAGCATATGTAACGGTAGGAGAGAAAGCCCAGGCTGTCCTAAATGGATATCTACAGGTGTGTAACCAATTTACTTTTTCTTTAATTCTACATTGGTGTTTCCTTCTTAAATGAAAATGAAACTGATGTTGCTCTTCTCTGCTTTAAGAGCATGCAGATACTTTGAATTTACATTGAGTGCCAGGATAGTTTAAAAACAAAAATAACTATATTTCTATAATCTCATTTATTCAATAATTTCAGGGTGCTTTGCAACCATTAGTTAAACTTTACAAAACTCCAGTGAGTTGTCAAGAGTATTAGTATAACCTACTTGTTGACAATGGAAATTACTTGTCACATGCAGGGAATAGAATGCAGTAGGTCTGGTTTCCAGTCCAATGTGCTAACCAAACAGTTTTCAAGTGGTAGGGCATGACTCAAAAAGTAGTTCATGAGGGGGCATCAACTGGGTTACACCCCACAAGGGGAGAAACAAAACTGGCAAACTCCTGTGATCCCTAGGACTCTAAAGGAACTAGTTAAGTGGAGGAAAAAAGCAACTCTCTCCTTTCCCTGAGGCTGTTTCTGCCCTGCTCCTTTCTCTCCTAACCCCAGTCCATCTGCAGCTCCTCAGCCCTCTTCACCAGCCAGTGTTAAGCTCCAAGGAAAGCTGCCTAGCCAGCGCACTGGTAACTCCCCTTTCAGAGCAGTCCTGTGTAGGTAGGGGTAAAAGAGAGAAGCCACTTTAAGCAGCCAGCCCTCAACAATAGTCCCACCAGCTCCATCAGTCCCCACCCAAACTTGCTGTGTGGGGTTTTTTTTCTGTGTTTTGTGAACTCAGTCCCACAATCCTTTAAAAAGGATTATGCCTAGTAACCACGTGGCTTTGGGATCCCTGTTGAAAAACCCCATACACATAAAAAGGATCTTGTGTAGAGTTGTTGTTCTTCTTGTTGGGTAAGCAGTTACCTTAAGAGAATAACAAGTGTTAGCCAAAAAAAGAGTTTTCAGTTTTAATACCTGTTTTTACTGGTTAAAGGCCAGATATCTGCTGTTAAGCTGCTCTGCAATTTCTCTCATATAGATTATTTACTTATTTCTCATTTTAATAGGTGGAGTTTTATGAAACTGAGAACGCCAGCAGTATTCGGAAGCAAAGGGCTTCAGTGACAAAAATGTCACAACGGGAAGAGATGGTTAAGAAATGTCTTGTGGAACTTACAGATGTTTGCAAAACTCTTGGGAAGGTTTTTGCTGTCCATTACTTCAATATTTTTAACACTGCTACACTCAAGAGAATAGCAGGTAATATTTATCCTCATGACCAAAACTCCTCTGGGGGCAGTAGGCTATTTCTGGTTCAGAGCAGGATTCATCCCAGGGGTGGGTTTACACTGGGGGGGCACGCTTTGTGACCGTTTGAGAGCACCCTGATTGACATCCATCCTTCAGCTTGCTGCTGACTGTAGTGTACATGCTAACTAACTGGGAGGCGGTCTGCTGGAAGAGAGGCATGTGCTGCTATTCTGTCCTGATTTCTTTAAACCCCCGTTCCCAAACTGTGCTCTGATGGGCATGATTAAGTGCTATTTGCATATTAAGCTCTATAATGGAGCTCTTAAAAGAGTATTTAAGATTTTCTCTGATTCAGTTTGTTCCTTGTTTAGTATATGAATGGAAATCGGTAGTTCTGACATCCTATTGATGGGAAACATGTTGCCCATCTTTGAACAAAATTCCAAAAATACATCTGGTTGTCTGATTCAATCCTGTCTACATTTTACCTGAATTTTAAACCTACAAATGTTCCTTTATGTGTTTCTTAAAAATATATATATATATATATATATATATATATATATATATATATATGCAAAATCTGTTTTGTCTGATATAAATTTTATCTAATCAGATTTCTTTGTCTGCATACAGAAACTTTGTCTTCTGACTCGGAGGTTTTGCTTCAGATTGATGGTGTTACAGAAGACAAACTGGAAAAGTATGGTGCAGAAATAATTCAAGTCATGCAAAAGTACTCTGAATGGACACTGCCAGGTATAGAAAGCCTTTTCTCTGTATGAAGTCACATAAGGGGTCCATGTTAAAATACAGCTTTATGGCCTGTGTTCAAACTTTCATTTTTAAAAATTGTGGCTTTTTAGAGCACATAAATAAATAAATGGAGATATCCTATCTCCTAGAACTGGAAGGGACCTTGAAAGGTCATTGAGTCCAGCCCCCTGCCTTCACTAGCAGGACCAAGTACTGATTTTGCCCCAGATTCCTAAGTGGCCCCCTCAAGGATTGCACTCACAACCCTGGGTTTAACAGGCCAATGCTCAAACCATTGAGTTACCCTCCCCCGCCCTCCCCGAAGGGTCCTTAACTAAAAGGCAAGTGGTAGGGTGGGGGGTGGAAGAGGAGAGATTCACTATAACTCTTAAAAAAAAATATCCAGTGGTGGATAACTGGACTTCAAATGTCCTGGGTAAGAATGAGAGAAGAAAAGTAAGATTGCCGATCTGCTGGTCCTCCTTTCATGGCTGGGAGCGTAGAGGAGATTTTCAGCCTCGAGATGTATCTTGCACTGTATTTTCCCATTCACATCCACTAGTTAAGGGCAAACATTGTAGCATGGGTGAACAAACCACAAACTAAAATTCTCCAATGACTTATGCTTTGGTCAACTATAAATCTAGCAGAGAAAAGTGTAACAAGATTCAATGGTTGGTAATTGAAGCTAGACAAATTCAGGCCGAAAATAAGGCATAATTTTTTTATCAGGGAGGGTAATTAGCCATAGAACTATTTACCAAGGCTTCTGGTGGATTCTTCATCACTGACCATTTTTAAATTGAGATTGCTCTAGGAATTATTTTGTGGAAGTTATCCCAGTTGCATTAGTTTTAACAAAATGTCCATTTGTAGAAGACACTGACTCTTACCAAACTGCGGGCACGGATGCTGGAAAACGTGAGCGTGAGGAGGTAGAGGACACACACACAACTTCTAGCTATTTTTGCAACAGCACAAACAAAGGAAAAAAGAGGAAGAGACTACCATTCTTCAGAGAATCCAAGAAGAAAAAAACAGGTTATGGTGGTAGCCAGCAGTCTCGTTCCAAGGGGTATGTGATATGTTAATACTTGTAACATTGGTTTAACCAAAGTAGCATGATGATAAAAATATCCACTAGAGTGTTGGACTAAAGTTGCTTTAATTCATTTAATGTTGAAGAATATAGTCAATAGGAAAATGGTGAAGGAGGAGAGAGGCATTAGTCCAGCAGTATGAAAAACATGGATTTGGAAGTATTTATAACCTCTTTATAAAGTCATTATTGTACAATGGTGATACTCCAAAAGCACATATGACTCCTGTGGAGTCCCTGGATCTGAGAGGTGCTTGTCTATCTCTGATTTCACACAAGGCTAGAATATGGAGTGCAGAGCAGATGATCTCTTCCTTGCTCTCCAGGCATCCAGGAGGGTGGCAGTGTGAGGAGAAATGCACCCCAGATAGCAGTGGGAAATGGGTTTGAAGTAAGAGACAGATCTTATGCATGACAATACATTAAGGATTTCGCTCCACCAGTCTCATTTTAATCAAGTTAAGGTCCTGGAAGACTTGTATCCATCTCATAGAATTACAGTAAACTGAGGGATCCAGAGATTGAAAAAAACTCACATATCACACACAACTGTTTTCAGATAATGAAAAAAATATTCTAAGCTTGATTCTGTGCCTTCCCTTTGAAATCGCCTTCTGTCCCCTAAAAATGAAAGTGGGACAGACATTCCCCAGTTGTAATTTTCCAGCTGGAATCTTGAGTAAATACATCTTTTATATGTTAAGCAGCCTGCCAGAGCCCTGAAATTTAAATTCATTACTAAACATTAGTTTTGTGGTTTTCAGTACAGTACACAACTACAGATGTGCTGGTGGGGCAAATGTTCTTGTTTTCCTTTGTCACTCTAATTGGTGATATCTGTATTTCCCAAAAGCTCCTATCAAAGTTGCTTGCTTTGCATCAGCTTTTAATTCTGGTATTAACTTAAAGCAAGCTATAATTTTATTGGCATACCTTTCCACTGTTTTTGAAACTTTTGCAGGCAAGGCAGAAGGTAGAGCAAAATTTAAAGAGATGCTGTCAGGAATCTTTTGTTCATATTTTTTGCTTACTCACTTGGAATTAGTGCTAGAAAATGATTTTGGAAGCTTGAGAATTACTTTTGTCTTCTGGTTTGTCCTTTCCCATTTGTAAACATTTTGTCTTCCTCCCCCTTCTCTTGCCCACAGCTTCTCATACAGAGCACCCAACAAAGAGGAGTGGTTGTTAGTTACACCAATACATTTATTTTTTCTTAAAAAATACAGTTAGAAAAACACACTCAGAAAATTACATAAAAACATTATTTAGGTGGTATGGTCAAGCACTTGAAAGTTAGGAGATTCCAGATTTATGGTTATCTATAACATTAATTCTGCCCCCTTGTGCATTTGCATTATGGAACAATCTTGATATATGATCATATGCAGTTTTTCCTCAGGATTCCTGCTCGTTCAGGATGGAAATGCAGGAATGCAGAATTATTGCACAGGCAACCATAGATCTGGCATTTCTTAATGTCTGAGTGCTTGACTTTGCATTTTAAACAACATTCTTTTAACAGGCTTTGTATGTAATTCCTATAAGGTCTGTAAATTGCTTTGGTAGCTTTCCTAGATCAGAGGAGTCAAACTCATTTGGAGGAGAGGGCCAAATTCTATAACTAATTATAGTTCTTGAGCCTGGCTATAGAATCAGGACTATATATTCACAATGCAGTGGAACACCCACTGATGTCAGTAGGTGGTTTTCACAGAGCGAGAAAAGACAATGGCCTGTATGTACTAATTAAATGTTCAGTTATTTATTCAGTGCCTTTATTGAGAGAAAATAAGCTCCCCTTTAATCCCACTGCTGTTTCTGCCCTCTCTCTTTTTCTCTCCGTCTTTTCTGGATTTCCTCCTCTGCAGCAACTCCCAATTTCCAATCCAGTGAACTTCCCTACCATTCTATCCTCTAAAATGATCAGTGATTTCAATATTTAAGGTTGTCACTGAAGTGTCATTTAAAGTTGATCCACTAATCAGATTAATAGAGGACAAGGGACTTCACCCTTTTGCATGACTGTTTCAAGCTGTCTGCAGACATCATAGCCTATGTTACGCTTGGTTCACCTTTAAAAGGTTACCTCTGCAGCCATGAGCGTTAGAAATTTACTTTTGTTTTTAAATGAAAGATTAGATTCTGGAGAATATGAATGTGTTTATGCGAGCCATATATATGACACTCCTGTTCTAGATAAAATGTAATATACAGGTTTATGGTATTAGGTATCATGTTGATATGCTAAATCATCATTTTTTCTCTAAATTTCTAGGGGTTATATCAACAACAAAAAGATCTCTTCTAACGCCAAAGTCCAGACATCCTCAAGATACAATTCAACATCTTATGGTACTACTACAGTCATGCCAGGAACCAGTAGGAAACTGGGGATTATGGCACCACCAAAGCCTAAAAACAGACAATTCCTTAAACCTTCCTATTCACTTTTATAACTACTAGAATGTAAATACTGTATAAAGCTACAAGCTGTCAGCATTTCTATTAACTTCCAGTTTTTCAACTGTATTAAAGCTTTGATATACATCTGTACAGTACAAAGAGTGTATTTGTTTAAATAAATGCTTTTAGATAAATGCATTTCTTTATTTGGAACTTTTAATTCTTCCCTGATGCTAAATATTCTTATAAAAAGAACATGCTAATTTTGATTGATTATAGAAGACTTAGTAGTTTAGTGATTAATCATTGTAAGAATGCTCTAATTCTTTGAGAACTGCCTCTCTCTGAACCCACATATGGAATGTATATGACTGTAGCTCAAACCCATTTACCAGCAGTGATGGTTGGAGCCATGAACCTCATTGACCATACTAATAAAGGATGATATCCGTAAGTAGCTCAGGGCCAGCTAGCTGGTCTTGAATTGTTTTCTATACAAAATCTAGGTCTTAGGATGAGTTTCTTAGTTTGAGGTGTTAGCTTAATTTAGTTCTCGGTTTCATAGTCTTTGGATATTTTCCCCCACATCTCCTGGGTCTAGCAGCCCCTGGGGGCATTTGAAGCTTGGCCTAGAGTGTATGTGAAAGTTGCAAGGCTTTATGGTCTGTCAGACACGTAAGTGCTGCCTGAACTAAGGGCATTCTTTGGATCTTACCTGGCTTGTGGTGTTCTTTCTTCCAGAGCTTCAAAACACTCTTCTGTCCTCATGAGCTCTGAACAGCATCAACATAGGCCACACATCCACACTTGATAAATTACACTTTCACCCCTATCCATTTATTTAAATGCTTCATAGATTTTTTAAGCCCTGAAGGGCCCATTATGACTATCTTGTCTGACCTGCATAACACAGGCCAGAGAATTTCACCAACTTCTGCAACAAACCCATAACTTCTAGTTGAGCTAGAAACCTATCTTTTAAAAAGACAGGCAATCAGAATGTGAAGACTTCAAGTGACAGAGAATATATCACATCCCTTTGTAAATTGTTCTAATGGCTAATTACCCTAACTATTACAAATTTGCCTCTTATTTCTACCCTAAATTTGTCTAGCTTCAGCTTCAAGCTATTGGCCCTTGTTCTTTTGTCTCCTAGCTTTAAAAACCCCTATCAAATTCTTCTCCCTGAGCAGCTACTTGTAGACACAGTCACTTCTTAATCTTGTCTTTAAAGAAAATCTATTTAGTTTAACAGTTTCACTAAAGGCAGGTTTTTCAGACTTCTAATCATTGTAGCTCTTTTCTGTAACTCTCCAGTTTGTCAGCATAGGCTTCTTCCCATATTAGCATCTCTTCAACTATATCTAGTTTGTTATATGGAATTCTCTACCTCTCTTAAGCAGTGGGAAAGCATAGAAATTTCCATATTCAAGATTGTCACCGAGCTGACCAACCAACATAGTTGGTACTGTAGATTCTCTTACTATGTCAGACCACTAGGCGTTTCCTAGGTAAAGAATAGTGGCAAGTACCCATTACCTTCTTGAAGATCTCCAAAGAGGAAGGAAAGAATCTACTTAAAGCCCCCCACTTGTGAGATTCTGAAGGCAAATCAACAAAATGTTGCGGACTCAAGTTACCAAAATCTCCTGATAAATCTAGGAAAGACATTTTACCTTCCTCCACTGCCAGGAGAAGATCTAGTTCATATACCCTGGGACTAATGCACGAATGTCCTGTGTTCTGTATAATGCCAGCTAATGGGCTTCTTCACTTCTGTCAGGAAAGGTTTTGTGGAAATTTGTTGACCTACTCTCCACTCTTATTTGGCAACATAGTAACACATTGGTAACCTTCTGAGGATAAGAAAATCTCACCTGATCTCTACTCAACTTCTACATTTTCTAGTGCTATATAGAGGCAGGTTTTAAATGAGCCAAGCAATGTGCTTTTCACCCCTACCCTGCCATGCTATGTTAGTCTGATTAGCTATTACAAACTTCCCTTAATTACATTTCATCTCATTATTCTTTTACCTGTTACTTCTTCTCCCTCATTAAACAATTTCTAATCATTACTGATCACCATAGTATTATGTGCTTGCAGAAGCATGTTCCTTTATAGTGTGACTCCAGCCTGATGTATTGATGAGGTGTATCAGTCATTGCGTGGGATCCGTGGCCCTCCTGGGATTTTTCCTTCAGCTGGTCTTGCCACCAGCCTTCCTGCTAAGGCATAGCTGAGCCTGTTGCTAAGTGTGCAGCCTTTCTGGTGCTCTCTCCAGGAATTCACACGGAACAATTTGGATAGTGAGGGTGCTGAGAGCCATTGAACAAAACTAAACCCTGTATACGATGGACTATAAGGTGGAGAGAAAGCTGGGGAGATTGTCGGGCTCAACAGGTAGTGGTCAATGGCTCGATGTCTAGTTGGCAGCTGGTATCAAGCGGAGTGCCCCTGGGGCCGGTTTTGTTCAACATCTTTATTAATGATCTGGATCGGGGTGGCCAACCTGAGCCTGAGAAGGAGCCAGAATTTATCAATGTACATTGTCAAAGAGCCACAGTAATACGGCAGCAGCCCCCCATCAGCTCCCCCGCTCCCAGAGCCTCCTGCCCACCAGCAGCCCCACCGATCAGTGCCTGCACCTCTGCCCTGTTTCGTGGTGTGCAGGAAGCTTGGGGAGGGAGGAGCGAGGGCACGGCAGGCTCAGGGGAGGGGGTGGGGGCGGGAAGGGATGGGGTGGGGTGGGGGCAGGGCCTGTGGCAGAGCCAGGGGTTGAGCAGTGAGCACCCCCCGGCACATTGGAAAGTTGGCGCCTGTCGCTCCAGCCCCGGAGTCAGTGCCTGTACAAGGAGCCGCATATTAACTTCTGAAGAGCCGCATGTGGTGCCAGAGGCGCAGGTTGGCCAGCCCTGATCTGGATGATGGGATTAATTGTCCCCTCAGCAGATTCGCAGATGACATTAAACTGGGGGGAAAGGTAGATATGCTGGAGGGTAGGGATTGGATACAGAGGGACCTAGACTAATTGGAGGATTAGGTCAAAAGAAACCTGATGAAGTTCAACAAGGACAAGTGCAGAGTCCTGCAATTAGAATCCCAGGCACTGCTACAGGCTGGGGACCGACTGGCTAAGCGGCAGTTCTGCAGAAAAGGACCCGGGGATTACAGCGGACAAGAAGCTGGATATGAGTCAGCAGTGTGCTCTTGTGGCCAAGAAGGTCAACGGCATATTGGGCTGTGTTAGTAGGAGCATTGCCAGCAGATCGAGGGATGTGATTATTCCCTTTATTCAGCATTGGTGAGGCCTCATCTGGAATACTGTGTCCAGTTTTGGGCCCCACACTACAAGAAGGATGTGGAAAAATTGGAAAGAGTCCAGCGGAGGGCAACAGAAATGATTAGGGGTCTGGAGCACATGACTTCTGAGGAGAGGCTGAGGGAACTGAGATTGTTTAGTCTGCAGAAGAGAAGAATGAGGGGGGATTTGGTAGCTGCTTTCAACTACCTGAAAGGGGGTTCCAAAGAGGATGGAGCTCGGCTGTTCTCAGTGGTGGCAGATGACAGAACAAGGAGCAATGGTCTCAAGTTGCAGTGGGGGAGGTCCAGGTTGGATATTAGGAAACACTATTTCACTAGGAGGGTGGTGAAGCACTGGAATGGGTTATCTAGGGAGGTGGTGGAATCTCCTTCCTTGGAGGTTATTAAGGCCCGGCTTGACAAAGCCCTGGCTGGGATGATTTAGGTGGGGTTGGTCCTGCTCTGAGCAGGGGGTTGGACTAGACACCTCTGAGGTCCCTTCCAGCCCCGATAGTCTCTGACTCGAGCCCATGGACCCACTTGGAGCCGGGTCCTGCCGCAGCCTGGTGCCCGCAGTGCCCTGTCCCGCTCTGGTTCTGCAGGCCCCGGGGGCGCTAATGAGGTCAGTGTAATTAGGCTAAAGGGAGGCGCAACCCCCCCATGAACGTGCAGCGCCTGGCGGGGGGGGCGGACTCGCGGCCCCCCCCCGCGTTAGGTAACCGCGCCCCGCCCCCTTGTGTAGGCGGGAAGGGGAGGCCCCGCCCCCGCCGGTCTCGCGCCGCGCCGCGCCGGGGAGATGCCGCGGGCCGAGGCCGGGACGCTCGGGGCTGAGGAGCCGCCGTCGCCGCTCGCCCGGCAGCGGATGCAGGTGAGGAGCTTGGGCCGGGGGAGACCGGCCCCTGGGGCGCCTCGTCCGCCCGCCCGCCCGCCGCTAGCGCAGAGCGGCTCGGCCGCCGCGTGTGGGACCGGCCCGGCCCGGGGGCGCCCCGCGGCCGCCTCCCCGCGCCCTTCCCCGGCCGCCCCCTCCAGCCGCAGCGGGGGGCTGGGCCCGGCCCCGGCCGGTGCCGCTCACTCGCCTTTGTACAGCGCCGGGCACCGCCGCGCCTGACCTGGGCGCCCCCGCCCCGAGCCTGGGGACAGGGAACCCGGGCGATGGTGGGGTTGCCCAGAGGGGAGAAAACCCGTGTCACCCCGGGGTGCGCGGCAGCGGCGGCTGGTTTTCAACGCTGTAACCCCCCCCCACCCCCAGCCTCCGCTTCCTGCAGCCCTTCGCCCGGCCGCCCCGGGGGAGGCAGGAGGGAGTCCCGGATCCGTGCGAGAAAAGCAAACGCGGGTCTTGGCAGGAGCGATCTGCCTCTTGGCAACTTCCCACGGTCTCGGGCTTGCCGGAGGCAGGCGAGCCGGTGTGTGACCGGGGCGTAGTGGGAGACCACGGGGGGAATAGGGTCAGAGGGGAGCCGGGTTAGCCTGGAGCTGTGAAAAGCGACCGAGAGTCCGGTGGCACCTTATAGACTAACAGACGTATTGGAGCCCACGCTGGCGTGGGTGAATGCCCACTTCGTCAGACGCATGCGAATGTTTTCGTCGGTGGTTTGTAGCACTTCCTTGCCGTTGGAGTAGAAGGAACGGCTGGTGTTGCGCGCTTTATGAGCATGGACACACCAAGCGGGTACTAGGTAAAGGCACGTTCTTTGGGGAGGAAAGCTTCACACTTTGGGCTTCAGCTATAAGGCGAGAGAAAATCCCAGCAACAGCTTTTTTTTTTTTTTTTTACACGAAGTGTTTGTAAAATGACATATTTAATACACACTCGTTTTCAAATTATTTGTGCCTATTGCTCGTTATGTGGAGACAAGTTACAGGAGCTGAGTTTCTAGTGTAGTGTACTTCATATTTTTCTCTCCGTCATTTGTGTAGGAGCACACACCTAAAGAAAACCCCAGTATGAACTATGTGTCAGAAAAAGCTGAACGAAGAGCAGTTTTCAGAAAACAAGTGGAAGTTCTTCTCACCCCGTTATCCATGGAAGAAGAGAAACGCAACAAACGTCTGCCCCAGAAACGCTTACTAGAAAAGTTTTCTAGTAATGAAGGGCCTTCAGAAAGAGAACCAAAAGTCAAAAAATCCCATGGTGATCCCACAAGTCAGGAAATAAGAGATGTATCCTATAAGGCTTCTTCCAGTCCACGAGGAGTAATCCCCAGTATGTCTTCACTTCATAATACAACTAGCATGGTGTCACCCGCAAACACCTCAGTTACAGTTGATCATGATTCAGAAAACAATTGGGATACAGACAGTGAAGGAAGTAATTCCGATGTCTCTTATCTGGTAAGAAACCAAACATTGTTTTTTTGTGTGACTAGATTCTCTTTTGCTTTTAGCTTCCTCAATATATTCTTAGCCTAGCCCTCAATTTGTCTTATTTGGTATCTTTCACATTTTGAAACTTCAAGTATTGATGATTTTGTAAATGAAGAACTGTTTGCTCCCTAGAAAATAGTAAAGGGAATACAATTATTGTACTGTTTTTAACGGAATACAATTATTTTACTTCATTATTTTTAAAGATAGAAAAATAAAACTTTTTCATAATTATTCAAGATAAGTTATTCATTTGTACATAACCCACTGTCTTAGATCTTTTTCTTAATGATACATATTGGCTGTAGCTAAATATTAGTTTACTTAACATAATTAATCTTGACAGTCTGTAATGTATGAGAGACTATTTTTTGCAAGCAGTCATAGCTAAACAAAATCCCGATAGCAAAAATCCAAACCTAAGGTCTTGATCCTGCCACTGACTCCACGTGGACCTTCCTGAGTGGTATCAGTTTTGGGATTGGTTCCTAAAAGTTTTGTTATCAGAAAAAGAAAATTATTCTATTTTATTATCGTATTGACCAGTATTGTTTTGCCATTTCCTTGTACTCTGTCTGTCTATCCATCTGTTGTCTTTTCTCTTACACTTAGATTGGAATCTCTTTTGGGCAGAGTCTGCCTTTTTGTTCTGTAGTTGTACAGGATTTAGCACAATGGGTTCCTGTCCCATCACTAGGGCTCCTAAGTGCTATGGTAATCCAAATAATAATTTTCAGAATGTACCACATTTCCCTTTTTCTCTAAGATACCAAGAAATAACACACATCTTATTCTATTAGCATCCAGTATTTGGCTTCTGAATATAACTGAAAGACACATATCTGAATAATTCTACTCTTATAAAGAATTTAGCTACCTTTAGTTCTAAAAAGGACTCTATTAATTAATTTTTCTATAAACAATACCAGAGACAACTATTATAAGACAGCCTAATATCAGTATTGTTGTACATTTTTCAGTGTTGCATAATTGCTTCATGCTTTCATTTATTGTTTATCAATGTAATAATGATATTATTGAAATAATTTTAACATCCATAAAGAACTTTAACACTCCATCTTCCTAAGTGTGTGCCTGAGCTGTGTGTGCAAAACACTCCTATCCTGATACAAAACCAGCTTGGCTTCTGTCGATATGTGCAATTAAAAGTTTTCTAAAGTTACCATATTGACTAGCTCCCTCACATTTTTCTTCAGTTCTTCTTCAAAACTCAGCAGGTGTGCCTTCAAGAAATTGAATTCAGTCACCATTCCTTAAATATCAGTCTTTGGTGCTGGTCTGTTTTATCCTTTCCTGTTCTGGTATATCTTTTGGGGGGGCAGGGAGAATGTGTCCGTGGTAGGGTAAAACAAAGAATCCACAGCTTCTTTGTATTAAGGCAAAATATAAATTGATATTCATGTCTGTGACTGGACACTTTCTGGCCACACTGATGGAGCTCTGTTAAAGCACTACTATCTAGGAGTATGTTGTAATGTGGCACTTTCCCCCTTTTCCTCCCAGTTCTGTTTTAACCAGTTTGTCAGCTTTCTAGTGTTTTGTGTCTTTTTGCTTTTAATGACCTCATACTGTAACAGTTGTTTGGAAATGGAGGAGTGTCAGGTACTCCTCCCTATAAAGTAAGAAAAGCTTGGAACCTTTTTAAAAAAAAAAAAAAAGGCCATGCGACTTTGTACAGTGTTTATTTTCTCAACAGTCCAGGCCTTTTTGTGCACTCTGTAATATCCTAAACATTATCCTACAGAGCAATTGCTTTTATTTGTTTGTGCAGGATGGATCTTCACAGCTGTCAGCCTATGAAAGAAAAAGACTAAAGAACATTACAGAAAATGCTAATTTTTTTGCTTCTCTAAAGCTGCTTGAGGTTTGTATGATTTCTCCCTAGAGTAAGAATAAAATTGTCACTCTAAATATAATAGAAATTGCCATACCAAAACTAACCCATAGTTCATTTAGTTATGAAACATGTCTCTAACACTGTCCTATACCAGATGCTTCAGAGAAAGGCATAAAAACTTCACAACTGACTTTTCAATTATATATTGCAGTGATCTACCACAGTGATCTGATTATGCTTTGTGCATACTTTTTGATAGGGCTCTATTTTTTTTTGAAGATGGGATTTCATTCATTAATATTTATAAAGTACTTAAGTTATGGAAACCATTATAAGTGCTATGTATTACGCTGCTACCCTGAAGGAAGTAATCCAACAAATTAAAGTAGTGACATTTTAAATGTTATCTACAGATGCGGATCCTGCTCTTCCTCTCCTTTCCAGATTCCTTCTCTCTCCTGTGTACTGTTCTGTTCTTTCTCATAGGTCTACTCTGGCATTAAGGAGTAAGTTCCTTCCTTGAAAGTCCACTCCTTTGCTCACCCAGAGCTGGTTCTGAGCAGTCTCTGCTGGTTCTTCTCACAACAGAGCTAGAAAAGCTGGAGATGGAACTGTTCAGTCCGAGGTGCAGAGGCACAGCGAGCCCTAGCTGAGAGGAAATGGGGTTTATGCTCACCAAGACTCAATCTCTGTGGTTGGGGGACGAGGGAGTGACTTGAGCAAATCTGCCCACATGTCTCTGAAGAGCTCAGAGGAGACAAGTTTAAGCCCCTCCCTCCCCCCATGTAGCACATCAGACTCCTTCCTACCTGTGCACACAAACCACTCTAAAGTGCCGTATGTCTAAAGAAATAAAACACTGAACAAGCACTCAGCTGCTCCCAGTTTGGTCTTTATCCCTGCAATTGTATGCTGAATTCAAATCCCATAGTGATTATAATTTTAGTGAGTTAAACTGATATTACAGCTTTTATAATCCTCTTCTGAATCTTATTCATAAATTCAAAATCTAATATAAGTTTTTATATATCAGCGTCTCTTTTAAAATATGATTTCTGTTCAAAGTCACTTTCTCTGGCGCTTCTTGTTTAGGATTTTGTTTTTCTTATACTGCAAGATGAATACAGCTATAGAATAGCAAGATGGACTGTATTCTGTTCTTGTGTGCCATCCATGTTGTTCAGTGAATTTTTCTGGTAGTGGGTAACATGACTTGAAAGAACAAGAGGCAGAAACTGCATCGTTTGAGTTTCGGATTTACTCTTTAGTTTGTAGAATTGGAAGTTAGGAAAATTTGGTAAACTGAACAAGTCAGATAATTAATTGAGAGAGAATAAACACAGAAAACTGTAATTTTTAGTCACTCCATAATCATTAGTTTCCTTTAGTTAACTGCATTGCACAAAAATATTCCAAAAAACCACTTGTTCGTCTGACTATATTTCTTACATTTCTTTAAAGTCAGCTGCAAGACTTCGCAAAATGGCAACCAAAGGACAATCTCATGGAAACAAAAGGTAAAATAACCATATCTGAGATATGCATCAAATTTTTTTTGCTAATTCTACTTTTGTCGTATGTATGGAGTACATATTTAAATCTGGATCTGGACCAGCGTTTCTCAGATGCAGCCACCGTGGCCACATGTGGCCACCAGGGGCTTGAGTTGCGGCCACAGCCTCCTGGACTGTGATGGGGGTGGGCCAAAGCAGTGGCCCCTGCCCCGAGGCTGCCAGCAGAGGTTGGGTCCTGCCCCCTTCTGGAGAGACAAATGCTTGAGGAGCAAGCTGCTAGTGAGTTCCTCACCTTCCCTGGGGTCCCATCCATTCTTCCCATTGCCTCTGGCCCCCACTGCCACTGTATCCACCTCCCCATCCAGGGCTTAATTTGTCCCGGGGCTTTCCAGGGCTGAGTAAGTCTTCCGCTGTGAAAAGTGATATTTGTATGTTTGTATGCGGTTACTAGCTAGCAAGTCTTTAAAAAAGCAACCCAAAACACACAATAAATAAGAACGTGCAAAGCACCTTATTTGTGTTTCTGTTCCGTTTAGTTCCAGTAAAGAATAGCGACAAGTGTACATTATTTTTATTGAGTCCGCAAAAAATCCTAACATAAATAAATTGGAATTATTTGGACATGTATATGTGCATATTTATTTCTGTCTTTCCTAAACTTAATTAGAAATTGTAGTTAAAATTGTAACAGCAGTCACCAGCAAGAGTTAGTGGCCGCACTCTGAGGCCCCCAAAAAATTTGTCATGAGAACCCCCGATCTAGACCACCAATTACCTTAAATTGTCCATGTGACTTCTCTATTGGTAGGTTTTCACTCAGTGCATTTCTGAACTTCATCTTTTAAAAAAAAAAAAAAAAAAAGAGAAATAATGGTAGTATGAATCAGAGAGTCCTGTGGCACCTTTAAGACTAACGGATGTATTGGAGCATAAGCTTTCGTGGGTGAATGCCCACTTCGTCGGATGCATGTGAGGTTGACATGCACCCGACAAAGTGGGCATTCACCCACGAAAGCTTATGCTCCAATACATCCGTTAGTCTTAAAGGTGCCACAGGACTCTGTTGCTTTTTACAGATCCAGACTAACATGGCTACCCCTCTGATATTTGGTAGTATGAATGTCTTTCTGGTCAAAATATCATGAAAGTAGCTATTGTATTTTCAGTGAGATTTCAAGAGCAACTTGTTCTTATAGAATCATAAAATTTTAGGCTGGACAGGACCTCAAGAAGTCATCTAGTATGATATCTAGCTTGATGGCTAAGAAGAAAAAAATCAGTCTGATAATGGAATAAAGGGAAAGGGAGCTGGAGAGGAAAAATTTAAAAAAGGATAAAAGGGAACATTAGGTATAGGTATAATAAGTATAGAAACACAGGCATTAAGTAAAAACGGGAAAACAAGCTACAGGACAGAGGAATAAGAAGAAAATAAAATACAGTATGGAAGACGATATAAAGGAAGACTAGTGGGTTGAACGGAGGCCTGGAGAGAGACAGACTCAACATGTACATTTCAGCAACTGTGGGGTTGGCAAAGTAAAGGTGTATGTGTTAACAGGGTGTATTAGGGCATTGCTGAAAGAGGTCAGAGTGTAGTTTGCATGGACAACCTTAACTTTGCATTTCCTGATTTCAGAAGTTTTGGGTTTTGCTCCACTCACTGTTCTGCCAGAGGATGACATACCACCAACCAGCTTTAACTCTGTGTTAACTTAGTTGTTTGCCACTGAACAAATACCTAGAGTTGGGGAGAGAGAACAGTGAGAGGGTAGATTTATCACTGAAAACCAAAAGTGTAGTAAAGATAAACATTCCTAGACAACATAGACTAAAAACATAATGTGGTGTAGTAATTCTTTTGTAGGCAAATAACTGTCAGGGATGGGCTAAGTATATTTGGTCCTGTCTCAGCACACGGGCATGGACTAGACAACCTCTTGAGGGGGTCCCTTCCAGCCCTACATTTCTATGATTCTGTGAGCAAAACACATTTCTAGACTGAATCAAAGCTATTTGTGATATTAGTCTGGATCAGAACTCTAGAAATAAAGATCCAAACCTATTTTGGATTCCTTCACCCTAGGAACCCATTGTTTATTTGAATATATATTGTTTGACTATTTCCATTCTTCTAGAGTTAAGCCCAAAAAGACAGAAGCTGAGACAGTACGTCGAAGATCTATGCGCTTACAAAGAGTAGATCCATCCGGAGTTCCATTGCCCGAAATTCCAGCACAGCCAGAACCAGTAATTGATGAATATGTAAGATGGTGAAGGAGAAAGCAAGAAATACAGTACAGTGCATATTTGGCAGCTTTATGAAAACATGTTAGATTTTTATTTAGAGATATTGAAATTTTTAATAAATCTGAATGGCTTTAACTGTGATAATACTTATTCCTAATTGCTAAATAAGTTTTATTTGATAACCTGGAGATACTGGAGAAGTTTTGCATGCAGTGAATAGTATGGGTCAGATTCTTCCACCCTTGTTCATGTTGAGTAGTACTTTGTTCCATGAAAAGCCCCATTGGCTTCTGTGGGGCCTCTCAAGAGCAAGAACAGGAGAATATGGCCCTGTGAAAGTGATCTCGGGTTGTGTAGAAACAAAGTAAATTCTATTCAAAATGATCTCAACAGAGCATGCTCTGAGAAGTTCTATTGAAAGGTAACGCTGATGGCAGAAGTGGAGTGTGCAATAGTTAATTCGATGTTCTGAGGCTTAAGCTGAAGAAATAAGACTTTCCCACTTCTGTGTAACATTATAGAATCTTGAAGGAATGTTACGTATGCCCAGTAATTCATAGACTCATAATTGTTCGTTTTTTGTGTTTTCAGCATATCTTGAATCTAACTTTTCATTAGCTTATTTTTTCCTGAGACATGTACTACCTTATTTGAGGAAGTTATATAGCAACATGTAAATTTATATTCCTGTGTGAGCTGATAATTTAGGTTTTCTGTATTACTATGGAAATAACGCTAAACTTCTGCAATATAGTTGTTGGAAACAATGCTTCTCAGAGTTGGGAGAAAAGGAAAAGGGTATAGGAGGCCACTTGTTTACACACTTGTATTTACTATTTCCTGCCCTTCTCTCCTGGAATAAGATATATTTTGGTATGAATTTCTTTTTATGCACATTTCAGTATCGTGAAAGGATAGATTTATGTTTGTGGCATATATAATTGCTAAATAGCTCCCTTTGCTTATTCATTTTTCTAGTTGAATGAACTGGTTGGGAAGCTGTAAAAAATGCACAGGGTATTTAACATTGTTCTGCCTTTTAAATAGCCTCAGTTGCCACCTGGACCTCTTCCAATGGTACCTGCAAATCCGAGTAAGAGCAGTGAATCAACGGACGCATTTCTGGAAACATGGACAAAGATAAGTCAGGTATCCGTCATAATTCACTAATTTTGGGGGGCATTTAGCCTGAGCTCATAATAACTTTGTGCCCAAATTTAACTTGTACTTTTTTTTTTCTGTCTTACAATGCAGATAAACCCTAATGATACTGAAAAATACATGTGTAACTTAGAAAGGTAATCTATAAACAATGTATTTCTGTCAATTTTAACCCTTTTGGGGGAAATATCTAACAATTTAATGATGTTGCCTAGATACAAAGCCAGTCTGAGTCATATGATCCTGAGTGAAGATGCTGTTACAAAAGTTGTCAAAAATAGAATATATTCTGTGGCTATCCATCCTTCTGAAAGCAGGACCTTGGTGGCAGCTGGAGACAAGTCTGGACAGATTGGTCTTTGGGATTTGGTAAATTGCTTGTGTGATCTGTCTTTGGGGGAGGAGAGGGTTGTGCTTAGGATTCATCTATTGGGAATCTTAGGGGCGGGGGGGAGTCAGATAACTGGTGAGAATGATTTTAGTAAATCTAATTAGTAGACAATTACTGAAGCGAGGCTCCAGTGCTAAAGTGGTAACGTCTGTGAGACAATACGGTTTTTTGTTTTGTGGGGGTAGGCAATACAAATTTTATGTGCCTGAGATTGGGATGATGGCAATGAGGGAATCATGTCATCTCAACTTGTGTAAATAAAATCGTTATGCCATCACACACTAGCATGCATTTATTTATGCTACATTGTCTCTCTCCTCTCATCAGCAGAAGTTGGTCCAATAAAAGATATTACCTCACTGACCTTTCTCTCACATTGTAGAAAATTATTGAATATTTGTTAGCATATCCAAACAACTACTATTTTTCATATCACCATGACTCTGAAATCAAATTGTCTTCGTTATTCCTACATTCAAAGTTCTTGTCCATGTCCTCCTCTTGTGACTTGATTATTGTAGCTTCTTTCATTCTGGCCTCCCTGACACCCACATCGGCTCCTTCAGGTTCATACAAAATGAAGCTGCTACTATAATCTTCCTTGCCCACTGTTCTGAATGTGCCAGCTCTCTCTCTGACTGTCTACTCTAGCTCCGTGTTTTTCTAATGCATTATATTCCAGTTTCTTGTCCTCATCTTTAAGACCCTTTACAATTCTGCCTTTTACTACTTATTTGCAAATATCTTCTATTGTGTCACCATCCTCTCTGTTCTGCCATAGATGCCCATCTTAAATGCCCATTTTTCTCTTCTGCAGCTGTTTGCTCTTCCTTTCATGTTGTCCCTTATACATGAAGCCACCCTCCCTGACTTAGTGTGTAAAGCTACTGTCTTAAAAACCCTCCTTAAGACCCATTTCTGCCTTGATGCCTCCAAGAAATCAATCAACTAATGTTAGCTAGATTAAGACACTCTAAGATAATATATCAGCTATGTATAGTTTTAAAAAATCTTCATAGTTTAGAGCCATCAAATTGTGCCAACCAGTGTTGTTACATGATGAAGTGAAGTATGATCCAGTGGTTCTGATGCCAGCCGTCCCAGGTCTGGTTCGAAGCTTTGCCATAGAGACACCCTTTGTGACTCCAGGCAGTGCATTTAGGGTGAAATCCTACCTCCATTGAAGTTAGTGGCAAAACCCCCTTTGACTTCAGAGGGGCTAGGACTTTACCCTTTAGCCTCTCTGTGCCTCAGTTCCTCACCTATAAAATGGGAATAATAGTACTCCGCTACCTGACAGGGATGTTATGAGGATAAAAATATTAAAGATTATGAAGTGATCATGTACTAAAGTAATGGGGGAATCCACAAGATCGTTGATCTCTTAGGTACCTATTTCCATTACGCTTGTACTCCTTTTCCTCTGTTGTTTGTTTGAATTGTTACATTGTCTTAAATTCTAAGAGCAGAGGCTATATCTTTATATATGGTTGTATAGCACCCTGCACAATGTGGTTACATTCTTGATTGGTACCTTTGGTCACTGCTGCAACATACACAAATAATGGAGTGACACACACACAAAAAAAGAATTGGAATAAATTGTAAAACCCTCTAAAAATGACCTAATGTAATTGTTCTGTATATCTGGGTTCAGTATCCATCAAGGGTAGGACAAGTTTAGTTTGCAGTAAGGGAGATTTAATTTGGTTATTAGGGCAAAATTTTCTAACTATAATGATAGTTAAGCACAGGAACAAGTTGCCTAAGGAGGTTGTAGAAACACCATTCTTGGAGGTTTTTAAGAACAGGTTGGACAAAGACGTGTCAGGGATGGTCTAGGGATATTTACTCTTGCCTTAGCATGGGGGAATGGACTAGATGACGGCCTGAGGCCCCTTCCAGACCTACATTTCTATGGTTGTATGATATTGCAAATCAACAGAACAAGAAACAAATGCTTTTGCCATAAGCCTGGAATCTCCCTTCTCCAGTGGAATAAGGCAGAAATTACCACATTCCCATGTACAGTTGTGTATATTAGGCCTACAGAATTATCATAACGTGCATGGGCAACAAGACCTACTCACCCTCTCACTCCAAATGACTAATGATAAAGCAAATGATACTTTAACCTCCTCAGGAAAGCTTGTCCACGAGAGAAGTTTGTGTTACTAATTAAGATGTAATAGCTGTCTTGGCTTTCTCTGAATTCAGTCTAGGTTTACTGAAGGTAGCCCAGTTTTGGGGCAAAGAATAACATCCATAGAAGGAAGATGGTACCAGAATATTTTAAATTTTGATTGGATGCTATCGTGGTATTAGCATTATTAGAAGATAAGATGTAGGAAAGTTTTACTGTTCAGTTTTTAATTCCCAAATTGAATGTAAACCAAGTCTAGCAATAAAAACAATCCGACGAGATAGAACTTAAGTTATAGCAGAAGTTGCAGCTCTTACTCTCTGGGAGGTACAGTAATTATGAAATTGACAGTAAATGTCTAGCACATGTAGCTAAGCCAGTTGTACAGTGATGAAAAGGATGAGGGGATACAAAGCATGGGCCTGTCAGTAGTATATTGAACTGTAAATTGTGAGTAAAATAATGCACTGTGCCCTCAGGCAGAACTCATTAACATCAGTGGCAGTTCAGCCTGAGGAAGGGCTCCAAAGACTTGCCTCAGAGAGACTCAAATAGGGCTAAATTTACAATTTGGACTGCTGGAAGCAGTCTTGTTCTATTAGTTTACCTAGTGGAATGGATTTGTTGCTGTATGCCATCATTCAAAAAAGATTAGGAAAAAGCGAATCAATATTAGTTGTGATACAAAATTGAGACACAAGTCTCTTTTTGGAAGAGCAATAAAATGTAAAAATAGAAATGACATGGTTAATTTAACATTGTGTTCATTAAATCTTTTTATTTTCAGAACTCTAAATCTGAAGATGGAGTATATGTCTTTATACCACATAGTCAACCAGTAAGCTGCATGTATTTTTCTCCATTTAATCCTGTTCATCTGCTATCCCTGAGCCATGATGGAACAGTACGATGTGGCGATGTTACCAGAGCTGTCTTTGAAGAGGTGAATGTTCATGCACTTCCATTATGCATAAGTCTCCATCTGAATCTATCAATATATATAGTTCTGAAGTATATTCAACCACTTAATACCAAAAATAATTTGTTAGCTCCTCGGGTTGCTGGAAAATTTACCACTATTTCCTCATAAGGCTACATAAAATAACCATAAAAAACTTTTTCATAAAAATACGGCTCCCTTCTCTTCCCCCCCCCCCCCCAAAAAAAAAAAATTGGAAACCACATAGCCAATCAAGTATCTGGAAAATTTGCCTTGTTTTTGATTTGACTGCAGTGTTTTAAGAGAACATCCTCATAACATGTCATGGACACCCTCTTTAACTTATTCTCAGTAAGGAAATCTGTTTCATGTTAAAATGAGTTTCATCTGCATCCATGTGACTCTTTATTTAACCCAGTAATTCTCTTCAATTTTTTTTATTTTTTAGAGAGTATATTTTAAAGCAGCAAATTAACAGTTTTTCTTTAGAGGAGCTCTGAAAATATCAATCATGATGCAATGTAAAACCCGTTAGCTTAATTGTTCTCGCCCTTTTCCCCAGACAACTGCTTGGAGCGCCACAAAGGGGCCAAGTGGCACATACATCCTATCTTTGTGGATCTTGGGAAGAGATTTGCAATTCTTCTATCCCAGTGGGTCTCAAACCTTTTTTACTAGTGACCCCTTTCACGTTGCAAGCCTCTGAGTGCAACTCCCCTAATAAATTCAATACACTGTTTAATATATTTAACACCATTATAAATGCTGGAGGCAAGCGGGCTTTGGGGTGGAGGTTGACAGCTCGCAACCCCCCATGTAATGACCTTGCGACCCCCTGAGGGGTCCTGACCCCCAGTTTGAGAACCCCTGTTCGCCTGGTCCTGGCTTCTCATGGTTGCATGGCTTCTACAAGAGGAGTTCTGCTAGTGGCCAGGTTCCCTCGGAGGGCACAGTAATGAAGTCTTAAATTAATGTTGCTTAAAGTACCATTACCTCAACTGTGGATAATTGTCACTATGATGGGAGACTGGCATGGACAAAGGCTTCTCCTCATTCCGAGTTTGTTCCTCAAATTCCATGGAGCTTGATCCTTCTTGGTGCACCTGACGAGGGGCTTCCCTGGGATTGGGGTGGGGACAGAGCCTGTACTACCCACTTCAGTACCCAACTGAGATTTGCTTAGTGAGTCTTTCCTTTGCTTGTGGAAATAGTGGGATGACAAGACCTTATGTGGGAGTTATAAATATAGGATTTGAAGTACATTGTATTTGCCATACTTTGCATTGTGTTCAGTTTATTGTTCAAAATACCCTATATAGAGATACTTCCTGTATTCCATGTGGTCTCATGAAAAAGCCACTTAAATGGATCACTGCGGCTGTTTTAACTGATGTTACTAGTATAATTCAGTGTGAAAGTACATAGCTATAGTTAAAGCAAATGACATTCTATTGTATACTTCAGTAGCTGTGAAGTATCAATATGGAAATAGTTGATTAGTTTGATTTTATTTTTAACCAATTATATATCGCCTTACATAAACTCCTGTTCCATGCTTAGGTGTACAGAAGTGAAGAAAACAGCTTTTCTTCCTTTGACTTCTTGGCAGACAATGCCTCCACGTTGGTGGTAGGACAGTGGGATGGTGACGTGGCTATTGTGGACAGACGGACACCAGGAACTTCTTCTGAACTTACTGCAAACATTAATTCAAAGACAACAAGAACTGTCCATGTTCATCCAGTGAACAGACAGTATTTCATTGCTGCTGGTGCAGTGTATGTACTTCAAAATGTATTAGTGATTTGTGTGCTTTAAGAGCTCTGTGCAATGGTTTCACAGGAAGGCATTGGAAATCAGCTGTAAATGGCATCGGGTTGGGGAGAGCGATCATCTACTGATATTTATAATACAGAAGTTAGTTTTTTAACCTAAATATGTATTTTCTGATCATTTAGGAAAACGTTCTACAAAGAAACGTAAAAACTGATATAATTTGGCTTTCCCTAATATTTTGGTGTTGGGAGTAAGAAAAGGACTTGATGGGACATTTTGTTTTTGGGAAGAGGATTAAAAGTACTAGCACACCTGCAGTTGCCATTTTCACAGATGGTGCCACTTCAAAAACGAGTAGCATAATTTTTTTTTTTAGTGATCCTTGGGGAAATTAAAGGCTTTTGATAATGGCTCATGAAGGAATTGACATTTGTAATTACTGTTTGCCTTGTGAGTGGTTTAGGGCAAGATGTATTATAAATTCTAGCTATTAAAAGGCAATTATTATTGTATTTAGGTTTTTTAAGGTGCAGCTAGTGCACTCTGTTCCTCCACTTCCATGTAAGTAGAAACTGAAAATTTAAATGTTAAAGTTTATGCAACTACTTCACTTTATAGTAGTAATGTAACTACTTCCCATTCCATAATGAAACCTGTTCTAAAATGGCGTGCTGTGTGTGTCTTGCAGGAATGTTTGCATTTTTGATGCACGGTACCTGAAGCCTAATGGAAACAAGCCCATAAGCTTTCTCAGTGGACACACAAAGAGTGTTGCTTCTGCCTATTTCTCACCTATTACTGGTAACAGAGTGGTGACAACATGTGCTGATGATACGTTGAGGTAAGGGTGTGGGAAGGAAGATAATACAGAAGTACAATTCACTGCCTAATATTTGTTCTTGATCGCTTTTTCTTGACATTTTTAAGTAGAATTTCTTGTAATTTTTTTATAACAAATGATTTCTTTGCTTACATTTTTGCCCTCATTTCTCTTTATAACCTACAACTGTGACCATAAATAGACACAGAGATAGGGCTAACTTTAACCTTTTTTTTTTTTTTAATGAGTCCATGTATAGCAGTTACAAGTGCTGAGATCCTGAATTTCTTCAGTGTTGCTGCAAAAAGTCTTACAAAAGAGCTGGTATTTTTATATGTTGCCTAGAGGTGGATAAAGCATATGACATAATTAGGACTGAATTCATAGCCTGGACTGTATTTTTAAAAAAGTCTCACTTTTCATGCTGTCAGTTTTGTGATCCTTATTTAAATAATCTGGACATCTAAGTATCTGATTACATCACAAATTGGGTACTTAAATGTTTAAGTAACCTAAATTACATCACAGAATAGTAGGCACAAAATGGGAGGCCTCGTTAAGGCTAGGCTGAAAAATCAGGCCCTATACAAAACAGTGGGTGTTTAAAAACAAAATCATATTCTTTCAAGAATGTATGCAATAATCATACCACTATACCTGACATGTCAGAGAGAGGTGGATGAGAAGACAGTGAAGAGAGCAAAGAGGAAAGCACAGCAGGCCTCTAGTTATAAGAGTGCACTGGCTTCATCTTCTGGCCTTGTGCTTTACTCCTGTATTATTTACGGCAAAAACTGTTGCTCAGGAATTGGACTTTTTAGACACTTGCGATGCTGCAGCACAACTGACAGTAACTGAACTGTGTTGGTGCTTACATCATCATCTTTCAAAATGGATGGTTGCTATTAATTCATAAATTACATGTATATGTTGGATACTAATTCTGTGTAGACTGGAGGACTTTGTATATTACTTGCAATACATCTTTACAGCTCCATATGCACAACAGATATTTAAAGACCTAGCCTTAAAAAGTAGGGTGTGATATGGAACCAACCCAGTAGTAAATCTCCATAAATCTTTGCAGTTCGAACAAGACAAACGTAGAAGTTCAGATATTCCAGATATATTTTCAAAAGAGCATATTAGTATTGGGGGTCTGTGTGAGCTTTTTACTTCGGGTAACCCTCTACTCCATAGGCTTTGGAGCCAGGAATGGGCACCAGCGCTTTCATAAACTAAGGTTAATCATGATCGTCTAGTCTAGCAGTTCTCAACCAGGGGTCTGGGACCCCCTGGGGGGCTGTGAGCAGGTTTCAGGGGGTCTGCCAAGCAGGGTTGGCATTAGACTTGCTGGAGCCCAGGGTGGAAAGTTGAAGCCCGGGGCCCCGACCCCACCACCAGGATGTGGAGCCGAAGCCTGAGCAACTTAGCTTTGCGGGGCCTCCTCTGGTGTGAGGCCCCAGGCAGTTGCCTTGCTTGCTCCCCCCCACCCCCAAATGGTGGCCCTGACCTTTAATCTACTGGATATGCAGCAAACCAGTTGTTGTGGCCTGGGTTGGCCATGAAGCTTTTATAGCATATTGGAGGTGGGGGCTCAGAAAGAAAAAGGTTACGAAGCCCTTGCCTGTGACCTCCTGCACATTGGAGACCACAGAACCTCACCCATCCACTCCTGTAACAGACCCCTAGCCACTGGCTGAGTTACTGGAGTCCTCTAATCATGATTTAAAGACTTCAGGTTACAGTGAACTTTTATTGTTGTTGGCTGGGATAAACTTGAGTGGTGCTCTGACCCCACATGCCAGGTCCCAATGCCACTCCCTCAGATTTGGGGGGCGTGGGTGTAGGGGCTCCTGGGCCAGGGTGTTGGGTTGCTGGTGTGGTGGGCCCCTGAGAGGGGAAGAGGAAGATCAGGCGGAGGAGCAAATCTCTGCCTCCCCCTCTCCCCGTTTAAATTGCCCTCTGCAGCCCCTGCTGCGCTCTAATGTTCTAAGGGAACAGACTAAAGTAATTCTGTTCAAAAAGACAAACGCTTGCTTTAGAAGGCATATCTGTTAATGGAATCAGGACTTTAACACCTGTCCCTGAATTGGATTTCACAAGTGCAGAACCTATTAGTGTGTTCCAAAACATGTATTACCTGTAAACTGCCTATGTATATAGTCAGGAATCAGACAAGTCTTGTTTTTATTTGTGTGTGTGTGTGTGTGTGTGTGTGTGTATATATATATATAAAAATAATTGTATATAATTATATTTTTTATGATTTGCTTCACTTTACAGAGTCTATGATACCAGCTCTTTATCCTCTATGATTCCTGTTCTCACTGCTGTCAGGTAAGTTACATATACCAGTGCTAAGGATCCAGCATAAGGATTGTGGCTGCTTTGAGTTGCTGTAAAGCTAGCATAACCACTTGGTGGAGTGAGCCGCCAGGTAGCAGAGAGCTGTCATAGTGGCTTGTACCGTGAAAAGGGGGCATGGCTGGGGCTTGCCTAAACCTGGTGATTCTCCAGCTGCTAGAACAGCTATTAGTGTCCTAGGCAGCTGCGTAAGAGAGAGCAGCCCTGCCGCTGTACTTTATTAGATGGAGTCCTCAGCTAACCCCAGGATCAGGGTTGTGTATAGCCAGCTTTGGTTGCCCAGCCACCCTGCTCCAGGCACAGCTTGGATACAGCCCAAAGTTGAGTCCACTAGATTTGTGAGGAGGCTTTTAATATCTTTTTGTGTAACTAAAGTATTAAAGCCTGGCATGTCCCTGTACTTTTGAGAAGTTTTCTCATGTTTCAGGGTGTGGTCTCAATTGGTGTTTCTTTTATACATTTTGTAATTCTAAAAAATTTTGCAATTGAACGAGATCCTCAAAGCAACACATTTTGATAGTAAAGGGCACTGCTTATAAGTGGAGAGATCTTTCTTTTCCTTATTCCCTTTTCTTCATTCCCGCTTTGCCCAGGCCTAAAGCTGGCAAATCCTTTCTGTGAACAAGAAAGGCTGGACTCCCTCCATCAAATCAGTTGTTGCCACCTCGGGGGTCACTGAGGGGCTGGTATTAGGTATGGCTGGCCTGAACATTTAAAATTTTGCATTTTTTTTAAAAGATTTTAATGGTTTTCCCCTGGATTTGTATCCAAAGACAATCCCAGAGCTTGAGTACCTTTTACAAATGGTTGCTTATTATGTCAGAGGATCTCTTGCTACATTTTTGTTGCCTTTAGTCCTCCTTTTTGTCCTCTTACAATCCCTTCCTCTAGAAGGCCTGGTGAGAGGAAAGGGGTGGATCTTATCATTAATGTACACTTCTCCTCTGATCTGTTGAGGAGTAGTGTTGAATGGTTCTGAAAAGTACCATCCCCAAACAAGTTGAATGTGATGATGGCTAGAAGGTGAGGATAGATGTGTGGCTAATGGATGCTCTACACAAGAGCGCTTGAAATGGCAGCATTTAAATATGCAACTTACTAAATTCAGTGTTTGATTTTCATGTTTTCTCTTTCATTTTTCTGAATAGACATAACAATAACACAGGACGGTGGTTAACTAGGTTCAGAGCAATATGGGACCCTAAACAGGAAGACTGTTTTGTGGTTGGCAGTATGGCACGCCCAAGGCAAATAGAAATCTTCCAGGACACTGGTGAACAGTTGCACTCTTTTTATAATGTAGATTACCTTGGCTCTGTTTGTTCCATCAATGCCGTGCACCCTACAAAGAATATCTTAGTGGGTGGTAACTCCAGTGGTCGTGTCCACGTTTTCAAGGATTGAAAAGGTTGCTGAATTTTTTTCCTACATAAAGTATGTTTGTTTCTCAGGACAAAAATATGCATTAAAAGGTTTTAAATTACATTTTATTATTTTGGAAACATTCTGTATTTTTTTTTTTAAAGTTCCACATATTAAATCTGTAGCAGTCCTACCACACCAACCTATGGTGAGTCGTGTATTCAAGTAGGGAAAAGCTGCATCCATAATAAAAAGTCATATTTCCTAAAGCCATTTTAAGTATGACCTTTAACAAATATTTATCATGTATAGTTTTAACATTGGGCCTCAACTTGCTCTTTAGATGTAATACATCATGATTGTGGCTTTCCTGAAATTTACCTTAAGTTTATTATACAACATAGTCTGTGTTTTCAGTAAAACATATCCCTTTAGTAAAATGTGTGACAGTGGGCCATGAAATCTTACTCTCAGAATTGTTTAATGTTGGTGTATGTAGATGATAATAAATCGCAATACACTGAGGTGCTCAGTTGTTTTGGGATACTGCATTAGGTGGGAACTGTAACTTTATTTAACCTCTTCACCGATATTTGGAAATGGAAGTAAACAGCACTTTGATGAAATTTCACAGATAATATTGTGGGATGTAGAGCTAGGGGTCACTGTGGGTTCGCTCTTCTGGTAGCACCTTCAAACTCATCTCTGGGATTAAGGTCCCATTGTTGGAAGCACTGTAGATATGTAACACAGACAACAGTCCCTGCCCCAGGAAATTCACTTTCTACAAATGAGCTAGGACACAATGGCCTAAATACAGAGAGGATGGGGTGAGTTGAGAGGCTGAGGTAATAAAATAAACAGGGTTTTGCAGAAAAGCACAAATCACACATTGTTGCTTGCCTAATGGTTTCATTGTAAAGGTGACAAGTTAAGTTTGCAGCAGGATATTCTCTCTCTAAGGTGGCTAAGCTGTTGAATAATACAGTGGAAAGGATTGAGCCTTGCCCCTCTGCAGCTGACTGTCGACAAGTGACACTGGAGACAGTTTTTGTTAGCTTCTTGATTTTTAGCTTGTGTAGAAAAGGGAGGTGAGGTGGTCTGTAGTTTGTGATACTCCAGCATCACGAAGTAGTTTCTCTTAGTATTGGTTGTAGTATTGCATCTTTTAATATGGATGCTAGATCATCATTGCCTTCTTTGACAGGAACAGTCCCTTTTAGGAAGGGGCTGCAGATGTTTCACACACTCTCCCTTAGCATCCAGCAAGGAGTCAGAGTTGCAGGTGGTGGCACTGACTGTTCTGTGTTTCCATGACACTTTTACTTGTCAGTGGGCTCAAACTTTGGAAGGAGGACATGGTGTTTCTGGTCCTGCTTTCAGCTTGCTCTTGATGGCCCAAGGCTATCCCAGATGTGGGTGATTTTTTTTCCTGAGAAGTAAGAGAATTCTTGGCAGCAGGAGATGGTCTGGATCAAACCTCTCGACTGAGGCAGGTTCAGCCTCACTGCACCATATTCTCAGACTGTGTTTTGCAGGATAGGCCCTCTAAACCTTTTTGCATAGACACCCCTACTCTGCTCTGGGCCACTGCTCACTGCCCTCCTCTCCTTTCCTTCAAGGGCATAAAGAAGTCTGGAAAGGAAGTGGAACTGCCTGGGAGCAGAGGAATCAAAGTGGCCACAGGCCCCTCTGCTCGTGAGAAGCTGCGGCTGAAAGAGTTTAGAGCTGTGTGTGGACACTTACACACTCCCTGCTTGGCCCTCTTTCATTTTCACTAATGTGTAAGCAGGGGCTGAATGAGCTCTCCCCTGACAGCTAGTGGTGAACTGGGGGGAAAGACCTCAGAGTTGCCTCTTTGAAGAGACACACCTACTCTGCCAAGGGGATCAGCAGACAGACCTGCATTGCTGGAGTGATCGATTTTGGCTGGTTTGGGTTAAAATTCACTCTACTCAGACATTAAGGATAACATTTAATTACCACAGCATTCAGTATTAAAGGCAGCAGGACTATCCTTGGTGAGCCCTTATTGGGGAGGGGTGTCACTCCAACTTTAACCTCACTCACGGTCAGTAGAAGTGATGCCAAATGTGAGAGTCCAGAGGGGGTGGAGTATTTAAACAGGTCCACACAACCAGGCTTAAAGGGTGCCAGAAGCCATTTCATCCTCCCAGTCACTGTTTTAAGACAGCTGACTAGATGCATTGGAGAGGCCTGGCTCCTTCTCAGTGATATGCTGACCTACGGGCACTAACCTTAGCCCTGGCACAGAGACAGTGCTGTGGTGAAAAGACCATGCAGGAGAGGTGGCAGCAGAGGTTCCTGGCTATCCTGTGAAATCACTGAAGAGCTGAGATCACCGAGAACTGGATGAACCTGAGAACACCACTGCCACCATTGCTGCTGCGTCTCTGTGATGCTGGGGAGCCGTGGCAGTGATAAATTGGAGCAGAGGTACTAACAGGCCACCACCCCCATCCCTCAGGAGCAAGAGGTAACCCCTTCCCCCCCCTGGACACGCCCCTGGAATCTGGGGCCATTGCTGACCTCAGACAGCACGAGTGGGTTTCCAAAGGAGGAAAAAGGGGAGTTGCACGGTAGAGACCTTCATCCCTTGGACTTCAACAGCACAAGGTGAGAATCAGACAACAAGGACACTGCCCAAGATACTATGAGGTGCGCGTTTTACTTCTTGGTGGTGTACTTTCAAATCATTGTTGCAGGGTTTTTCCAAATTAATGCTGTTTTCTTGTGTTATACACAGACTCGGTATTTGCAAGTGAGGCAGTATTACCTCCTTGGAGGCACCCAGGGTGGTGGTTTGTTTTCCTAGATTACTGGAGTGGCTGGGGGCAGGGTGTGTGTGTGTCAAGCCAGTTCTGTTCTGTATAAAGAGGAACCTGTCGCTTGTTGCTGCCTACGCTACCTGGCAGAAGGGTTACACTGATACCTGATTCACCCTGCAAACCTTAAAAACTACAATGTGGTATAAACCTTCATTGCTCAAGTCTAAGGCACTTCTGGTTTTAAGGGACAAGTGGGTCCTGCAAAAGTCTGCTGAAATGAGGTCACTTTAACACACCATCTCACCACTCTGCTACACAATGACCTCTGCAGTGGGTAAGCAAAAAAGATGTGCTATTTTCTGCCTTAAATTTCCAGCCTGGCTTGGCTTCGCTCTTGAAGCTGGATCTGAGAGCCATTTTCAGTCCTTCTTAATTGCAGTTGGCTTCAAAATGCAAGTGCTTTGGTATTCACACTCTGTATGTAAGCAGTGTATAATGAGTTGAATTGTGATCAGTTAGCCATGCCTGGCACCATGCCCAGCAGAACAGGACGAGGGCTCGGAAGGTGATAGGTGTCCCTGTATTTCTGATTTGTTAGATTCATCTTTCTATATGAGGTCAGCTTCATCCTGGCAGCAATACATGTTTATAATGTAGCCTGAATCTGCTCTTTGGTTCAGTTAAATGTTTCAAAGGATGGACTTTTAGAAAACCAAGTGAGTCAACAAGGATGAAGGCAAACTTGTTAAAAGCCATGCAGATGCATATAATGATACAGTGAGATCACGCTTGCATTAGGCTTATCGGTGTGTTTAATTTTGGAATTTCTCTGCTTAAAGGGCCAAATTCAGCACTGATTTTTTTTTTTTTTTTTGTCAATGGGAAGTTAGCGTAAGTTAAGGGTGCAGAATTTGGACCCATTGTGTTTAAGGGCCAATTTCTTCAGTTCTTGATCAAGTAAAACTTGTTGAAGCTGTAAAATATTAACTATCACCAGTCAAATGAGCAATTTATTTAAAAGTAAAAAATGCCAACTCTTGTTTTCGTGATACTTAAATATTTATTTAAATTTAAAAATACTTTTCATGGCACCAATGATTTTATGCTGACTACATATTAAATATGTAGAGAAGGGTACATTATTTTGGAGGGAAAAAAAGTAACTTACAGTATTTGGCACATGAAAGGTTAACTTCTATGAAAACTAAAAAATTCACATTTTCTGGTATTTTTATCCTCTACTGCTTTAAAGATGCAGTACACTATTCTTTATTAAGAGTTTTGCTTCCTCTGATATAAGAACTATGGAAACGACGTTTTATACAAAGGACAGATAAAACTAACAGCTAGCAAAACATGAAACGTATGGCACAGAGGGAGGGAAAATGTAAGATTAAAAAATTACTAATTGTAATGGTTTTAGGATAAAATGCCAGGTGAAAACAGTAAAAGGTTAAACCAAGGTGTGGTATTTATTACTATTCTAAAAGCAGATTGATGCAAAAGTTTTGTTAAGGTTAATATTTCATACCTTGTGGTTTTTGAAAATGAAAATGTTTACAGTACAACATATTGGAGCTGCACCTGTCACTGAATGATAATGTATTGTTATGACAAACAAGTAATATTAGCAATTAAAACAATGAAATACTGCATCTTTAACCTAGGATGAAAAATGTTTAGTTTAAGACTATCACTCACTGCATAGAAACACCATTTACTACAGACTGAGGTAGGAACACTACACTAAAAGTTAATTTTGCTATGTTGCATAAAACAGTATATATCCATGTAAAAATCTAGCCTTTTTTTCTCCCGTGGTTGGCATTCACAACTTAATATTAAACTGAATGCAAAATCTTTTTCAGCTCTTCTGATAATCAAATGGCCGTGGTTAATTTTTAAAGTAAAAGTGACATGAAACTATATATATATATATATATATATATTTATATTTTTTTTTAAGATCTGACAGACTAGTAAAATGGACCTTATTTATTGCAGTGACAAATAGTCTGAATCTAACTGACTTTCAGATTATTCTCTATATGGATGACTGAACATTTGGCAAAAGAGCACAACTGACCAGTTCAGGACAAAATCATAACTCATCTTCAAAGGGAGTGTGTGTGTGTGTGTGTACGCGCACTAGCAGTGCTTGAACTTGTGTGCAGAGATGGTTAAAGGTGCAGAAAATGTAAATCAGAGCTTTTACAATTAGGTCTATGGCCTCGGCTTGCTTAAAATCTCTCCCTGAGATGAAATGAAACTCTTGCTATTTGTTAAATATGCCCAGCTTCACAAGAAACTTTACAGTAGAGATTATTGCTCCCCTTACAAATGGGCTGCTGTTTTTGCCAGGTAATAAAAGATTCAAGTGTTCATGTCACAATAGAAATTAGTTAATTACACTTTTTTCCCTTAAGGATAGATCTCATATTTGTCTTGGTTTTTTTCACTGTTGCCTCCACTTCTGTAATTCTGCTCTTTACCTTTGAAAAATTTCAAAAAATCTGCTCTTTTTTCCAAAACAAGTAATGGGTTAATCTGCCATTAGAATTCCATTCTACAAAACATTTATTCTCAAAGTAATTGGCTTACTCCAATCATTTTGTATATCACACTATGTTCATCTAATCCATAAAGTTAAAAAAAGACTTGATTAGTATCAATAACAAAATGCTATTTTGTTTAAAATATAGGTTGAACAGTTTTTTTATACAAAACAAGTACAACTTTCGGAGGCAAAATGTATTCCAAATCAATCCAGTCTGATTACTAGCTACACATCCAGACTTTATAGAACATAACTGAGTACATTTATCTACTACCCCCATATACTCAACTCCCACTGTCTTTAGGGATTTAACACCTCTATGGTAAACGCCACTGCGGTGCACTAAAGGTTCAAGGCTTAACATATTCAGAAAATGCCTATGTTGTAGACTAGGATAGGTATTCACATCTTTCTATGCTACTTAAAGGAACAGACACTGCCACTCCTGGCTTCCCTGTTTCTTGCCCACTCTGTTGTTTGTGAAAACGTTTCTAAGTTGATGATGGTATTGTACCAGATCACTTTCTAATGAATAAACCATTTGCCAGTTAAGACGCTCTAGTTAGTAAAAGGAGGATCTCTTTAAAATAATTTGAATGTGGTAGTGCTGTGCACAGAGGCAGTTTTAATAATGAAACAATAACTAGTATTTAAATAACAACTCAGTAGCACCATTACTAAAGCTCCTGTATAATGCAATATTTCTAGTCTTGAACTAGTGTCACTATTGGCTGACACTAATGCAATAATCAGTAGTAATAAAATAAATTCCTCTTATTTGATACCTTCAGAGTAATACATCTATGAAAATTAAAATCTTAAATTATTCTGCAAACTTCAAGGATTAAAAACTGAATGGTTGAGTACTTCAGGAAGGTGGAGAGCTAAAGAAATGCGTTTTTAATCTGGCATAAATCTATCCCTTTCTTCTTCCAGGAACAAAACATCCTAGGGCGCAGTGTACTTTGATTCATGAAAGGAGGACTTAGTTTATGGGCCGATGGTGCCACGATGGGTCCCATTGGCTGGGAACTGGTAGCAGGTATCTTCTGAATCCACCTGGCTAGTTATTAGGAAGAGTCATGCCTTCAGGTGTCAATGAGCAGGCTCAGGACGGAGCGGACTTTGCAGGCAAACCATCGCCTGAGGGGACAAAAGTATTGATAATGGAATTGTTCAAACTCGGGGGTCTGGCGAATATCACGGAAAAAGGCAATGTCAAGGTCAGACTCGGTAAGGATGATCAGGAGAAGGAGCAAAACAAAGAGGAGTCCAACTGTCACAAGGAGCAAACGGAGGACACTTAAAACAAACTTATTCACCTGTGCAGCTTGTGTCCCGCCATCGCCACCACCACCCTGCCTCAAGGCTTTGAACTCGCCTCCCATCTCATCAGCCTCAGTTGCAGTAGGTGTGTTGGCTTCAGACTCCTTTTCTTCTTCAATACTGCAGGGGGCGCCATTGATCTGCCTGGCGAGCAGCATTAGTTCCAGGCTGTGTTCTGCCACCGGCGTGGGAAGCACGCTATCCGCAGGGCTGTAGATCTCGTCGGAGATGACTGCCACTCTCTCGCTGCTCTCAGCTCTGCTACTCCGCGAATGGGACATAAAAGCATCTCCATGAGAGGCTGAACGCACGGGGGTGGAGTGAGCGCTGTCCCTCAGCGACTCCAGGCCTGGAGAGTGAAAGACAGCAGGGTGAGAGATGTGCACGAGGCACAGGGGTGTTAGTTACTGGGTGTGGAGCCCTTCTCATGTATAGGACACCTCTACACCGCACCCCTGGAGCGCAAACTGCTTTCAAATAGTAGAGACACAAGGAGGTGAGGCAATATCTTTTATTGGACTAACTTCTGGTGGTAGGAGGGGAGAGAAACTTTCAAGCTTACATAGAGCTCTTCTTCAGGTCACGCCTACTAAAGAATTAAACCTGAGACACTGCCCTGGGGGCTATTATTATCCCTAGCTTATGGATAGTGAAAACATAAGAATGGCCGTACTGCGTCAGACCCAAGGTCCATCCAGCCCAGTATCCTGTCTACCCACAGTGGCCAATGCCAGGTGCCCCAGAGGGAATGAACAGAACAGGCAATGAGCAAGTGATCTCTCTCCTGCCATCCATCTCCACCCTCTGACAAACAGAGGCTAGGGACACTATTCCTTAACCTCCATGAAGGTATTAGCCAGGCTGGGTAAGTCCATTAATGGCTAAAAGGAAGCACAGACAGGTTCTGCCCCCACATTTTCCAAGGGTCTGCTAATTTTCGGTGCCCACCATGAGTGATCTGGTCTTTGCTGTCAGGGTTTTTTTGAGATAAGCACCCACAACTCCAGCTGAAATGAATGGACATTCTGCTCAATTAACCCTTCTGAAAACCAGGCCTTATCCACTGCAGCGGGGTACCTAAAAACTAAGGAACCCTACATTAGTGGACAGTGTTGAACATTGAGGCCTAAGTCACTTAAACAAGGTTCCCCCCATGAATCGATGCTCTTTGTCCCATCTAACCTTTCCTGTCATGTATCAAAGGCTCCAGGCAGAGAAGCCGTGAAAATGAGCAGCAAGATGGTGACAGCCAGCCTAGAATGAGTGGTGCTTTGAGTTTTGCAGCTTTCCCTAATTATGGGGGGAGGGAGAGCTGTACCACAGGTGAGGCAGTTCGAAGCTTTGTTTAAAATGATTTTTCAAAGTACTCTTCACGCCACAGGCCTAGCTACATGGCCTTGAAAAAATTCTATCCCCTGGGAGGGCGGGGGTGTCGTGGGGTCAAGGGTGTCACAAGCTCCAGTCTCCTCCTGCCTCCACGTGACCAGCTTCTCACTTTCATTTTCTTATCACACACCTCTGTAAAATTAGGTATAAAAACCTCAGGGCAGTAACCACATAAGCCAGGTTTCCCTGAGGTGAGCCGGTTTCTCGTACCCAGACCCAGCCCAATCTTTAAAGACTGATTAGATGTTCACTTGGGTTCCACAGGGCCGTCTAACCCTAACTAGAATCAAAGCTGGAGCTGTACCCTGTAGTGCCAGAGGGGCTTGGAAATGGCTCTGCTACCTGCAGGTCTGGGCCAGAGTCTGAGATACAGCCAGGCATCTATTTACCCGACCCCCCCCATCCCTGTTTGTACAATGAATCAAGTGATGCATGGAGCACCTGCTGTTCTGGCAGGAGGCAGAGACATGGACACACAGCTCTCAGATTGGGGGGAAAGGCTTGGTCCACGGCACGGGCATACAAGAGCTAGGAAGGGGCGTGCTTAATGCAGGCTGCAGCCTGGAGACTGGGGGAAGCGGAGAACTGGCATTCTCAGGCCAGGCCACAGCCACAAAGCCCTGAGAGCAAGATGGGGACCTGAGACTATACAAGCTGCGACTGTCCATGACCTGGAAAGGGGCCAGGTACCAGTAGCAACCTTAACGTGACACAGTTTTCTGTGCTAGTGAAGATAAATGTCTTCTGCAAGAGAATTCCATCAAACACACCTTCGCTCTGTCTCAGCAGCCGCACAGGGTGGTGCACGAGTATTCTGTGAACAGTTTAACCTGCATCATGCATCGCCCCCGCCCCCAGTAAATAGCAGAGAACTGACGCACTGATTAATGTCTCCAGGGAGTTGCTTTAGGGTGCTAATTGGAAACAAGGGCAGTAAAACCTTGATCCAGTGCAACCCGCCTCGCTCCTCCCACTGCAGGCTGTATTTGGGCAGCACGGCGGACTGAGCATGAAACTGTGTGAGATGCAAGGAGCGGAATGGCACAAACCCAGACACACACACCCCCCCGGGTCTTTGGCAATGAGGTGCCCCAGCATTGGTGCAAGTCCCAGCCTGTAAAGCAGTCACCCTTGGACAGTCCTGCTGGTTGATTTAGCTCAGACACCAATTCTCCAGGGGAGGGATGCTACTGGGCCCCAGCAAAGGCCGGTGGGGGGGGCCTTGCACAGCGAGCAGTGTAATTACTGTTAATGGAGGGGCAGTGGCAGAAAATGCACATCCTGCGCCAGCATTGACTCCCCAAATCCTGGCTTTGGAAAGATTTCCTAGCAGCTGCCTCCCACTAATGCCATCAGGCTTGTGACTGATGCAGATACGGGCAGGCCGTAGGCGTCAGCCTGCGGGCGTGGCACTTCAGGGACACGAGAACCCTGCCGTTGCTTTCTACTGAGTGAGGGGGCTCAGGTTGTGCGCCAGTAGCATCAATCCCTGTAACGAGGGGCCAGACCATTAGCTGGGGTAAGTTTGTGCCACTGGAGTCAATGAAGCCAAATGACTTACGCTAGCGGAGGACCTGACCCTAGGTGTTGCTTTCTCAAAATACTGCAACTACCTAGCAGCACAAAACGGAACAGCAATCTAACCGCACACCCTGCACGTCCCAAAAACCTGGCACCGGCAGGAGTGGCAGCCAAGCCTCACGGGGCAGGATGGACTTCCAAAGGGCTGTTTTAGATGTTTTGTTTTTAACAGAAAAATTGTTGACCCTGGTAATTTTGCCTTTGACTTTGGTCGTGTCAATATAAATGTCATGAGAACATAGTGCACAATGTTTGCAGAAAAGATGAAGCAGCTCATTTCAGCTGGGGCTGAAAGTAATGCCATGCATTCGGTTTAGTAGTTCTGTGCTGTAACCACACTATCTGTTCTAAAGCCATGCAATCACCTTGAGCTAAAGTACCGCAAAGAGCCATATTTCTTCACTGTGCCCCTACAAGAACGTGTTACAGCCAAAGACAAAATAATCCTTGCTCATGGAAGCAAGGATCCGTGAAGTGGCTTCTCCTCCTTTTTTAACCCCTTTGCTCCTGCCTAGGCTCCAGCCTTCATTCCTCCAAACCTGCCGCCAGGGGAGTGCAATTCCTGGCCTACATTGTGGCAGGGAGAAAAGCAAGCTGAGCTAACAGGGATCTTGTCCATGTTTAGTTTCTATAATTCATCAAAATCCTTTCAGCGACTTTGTACCGCATACCCTTACTGGCTGCATGTTAGCATGCAAACCCGGAAGAATGGATGGAACCCAGGTTTTGGGAAAAAAATCCCTAGAGGTCGTCAATTCTATTCCAACAGGTCTGACGAGGCTGGGTTGGCAGGGCGGGGCTGGAATGCGGGCTAGACCGGCCTCTCTTTCAGCACTCGAGCACCCTGGCTCTGATAGGCAGAGTCGCAACATACGACAGCAAAAATGCAGGCAGAAACATTAACTGTTCTCAAGTCCTGAAGAACGGCTTTGGGTCCAGTGTGAGGCAAAGGGTTCAGCTGTGCGAGTGTGTGCACAAGCCCATGCTCGCATACGTGTCTACAGCGCCGATACCAACACCGTCAGGCTTGTGGCAGGACGTTGAGCACACACAGCGTTTGCAAAAGGGAACCTCGGCGCAACAGCTTGGCCTCATTAAATCACAGCCACAATCATCCTCCGCGTCATTTCCATCCACCTAAAGAACCGTAACATACTCACGTCACATCACACCGCGGATCCCATCTATCAACGGCTTAAACAAATGCCTCTTACAGTCACTCACAGGCAGTTAACCAGAACGTGCTATGCCAAGGGCACTGCAGTACTAGATTGCAAGGCCGGGGATGATTAAACGCGAGTGACTCTTTCAGCCACTCACCCCATTCCTACAGCCTTTGAATTAAGTGAACTAAAAGGCATTTTCACATGTAGCTGCTCGTATTTAATCTAGGCTACAGCGTTGTTGGCCTTCCTGTGGCTGTCTGCCTGCAACACAGTCACAAACATCCCTAAATGTGTTTGAACTAGTCACCCACTTCAAAACTGGGGGGCCTAAATTTAGCTTCCTTAGGCCATATTTAGATACCTGATTGTCAAAGGACTGAGCCCTCAGCCGTTCACAGTGGTTTCAACCGGCCTTCAGTGCAACCATTTCAGCGCTGGGAAGGTACGAAGCGGTACAACAGAATACAGCCCTTGCAGCAGGAAACGCGCGTCAGCAACGCACTTACAAACATGAAATAATGAAGCTTCATAACCCCAGCCACGCTGGAGGGCTCCTGCCTGAGTTGTGGCCCCGCAGTCGCTATCCAATAGCCCAGAGCAACAGTGCCACCAGCTTAGGCCAGGCAGTGACAATGGGCTCTACTGGTAACATCAGCAGGAATGCAGGTAGGTGTGATGCAGTTAATGCTCTTGGCATTGGGCCAAGACAAAAGGCCTAGCACCCCTCTGTGTATGAAAAATGCCATGTGGGCGGGGGGCTTTGACAGTCACCACCAAGCCCCATTTAGGGGAAGTGCTGGAGGGGCCTGCTCTGGGATGAAATTTAAAACCCAACAATGCCATCCTTCTAAGCACACAAACCCAAACACCCTTGCCCTGCCCTGAGGCCCCGCTCCCCCCTCCCGCTGTTACTCGCTCTCCCCCACCCTCACTCACTTTCACCAGGCTGGGGCAGGGTGGTGTGGTGCGGGAGAGGGTCCGGGGGTAGCACTCCTGGAAGCGGCTGGCATGGCCAGCTCCTAGGCAGAAGAGCTGGGACACTGCCAGCACCCACAGGCACCATCCCTGCAGTTCCCGACCAATGGGAGCTGCAGAGTCGGCGCTCGGGGCGGGGGAAGTGCACACAGCCCCAGTGGCTGCCCCTGCTTGCGCCTAGGAGCCTGACATGTTGGCCACTTCCGGGCACGCTGTGGAGCCAGGGCAGCGATAGTTCAGTGGTTTGAGCATTGGCCTGCTAAACCCAGGGTTGTGAGTTCAATCCTTGAGGGGGCCACTTAGGGATCTGGGGTAAAATCAGTACTTGATCCTGCTAGTGAAGGCAGGGGGCTGGACGCGATGACCTTTCAAGGTCCCTTCCAGCTCTAGGAGATCTCTATTAATTTATTTTATTTAGGTAAGGAGCCTGCCTTAGCCCCGCTGCGCTGCCGACCGGATTTTAGTGGCCACCAGGGTCCTTTTCCACTGGACACTTGGCAACCCTAATATCTCAGTAGGGAGCCACAGGCAGGCCGGGGAGGCAGCATCACTGCCCCAGTTTCCCACCACACACCCCAGCTAAGCAAGGCCCCAGCCCAACCCCTGAGGGATGACGTAGGGCTGCCAGCCCAGGGCCGCCCCATCACTGGACCCCATACTGCTGGCAGAGCCCATGACAAGCAGTGTGCTCATGTGGAACACCCAGCTTTAGCGCTTTGAACTCTGGTCCCTGCCTGCGCCGTGGGGACACACTGGCAATGCCCCCTCCCTGCTCCTGCCCCTAGGAGGGAATCATTTCTATCCGGGGAAAGACGGCTCCTATGAATTAAGGCTGAAAAGGTTTTGTGGGGCAGCTCGGGACCCCGGCCCAGGCAGCAAGGGTGACGGAGGAATAAGTGCAGTGGGACACTAGGCTGCTGCCCACTTAAAATTCAACCCCCTGGCTAATGTCTGTGCAGGTGGGGCAGCGAGGGCGTAAACCCCACTCCCTCCAGCTGCCCGACACACGGACCAGCGCTGCCTGTGCCGGGACAGCAAGCGCAGCTTGAGCCATTCGAATGAGCACCCTAAGGGGCCTTAGTTCAAAACCCAATGCACCAGCCCGCTGCCTGCAGCTCTGAGCCCCGCTGGTAGCACATCAACCGAATGGCGTTTGCACGGAGCGAGTAACTGAAGCCGGTGGGCTGTGTTAATGTGCTGCCTACAGCATCCCCGTCCAGTGGCACGCCGGCATCACACGCTATCAGACCCCGGTATGTGAGAGCCTGATGTAGTGCTTAAGGATGGTATAAAATAGTCCTAGCCCCTCTACAGCATCTATGAGCATCGCGTACGTGCCGTAGGTGTGTCTCCACTGCCCAGGCAAAATACTGAGAGACAAGCCGGCCCTTTAAAACAAGGGTGAGCGACTGTCCTCGGGCACTAAAAGCCAACCTCCTTCCCCTCCCCCCTCCAAAATCTAGAAATTTGGGAAAGACACTAATGTTTCCACCACCAGCCTTAGCTCTGCCCCCACCCTGCCTGCTGACTTTCCACCCATGGCCGGAGCCCTCTCTAGCGCCCGCCTGAAGACAAATCGCCCTCTGCTGCGGCTGTGAATTCCAAGAGGGGGGCCGTTAAACTGTAGCGCAACAGCCTCCATCACGTTGTGCTGCTGCCTGTGCTGGCGAAGCGCCAAGACCCCAGGACCGTGGCAGAGGGAGGAAGACGGTTCTGCTGTCACAGGGCCCGTGTGTGAAGACGCTGGCCGCTAAGGGCATGAGCTCAGCACGCCGGCCGCCCACAGGCGGTGGGAAGGGATGGACGTGCCTCTGGGAATAGGGTCCATAGCATTGCCTAGAACTCACACGGGGAAATGCCCTGCTGGGCGGACAGGCACGTACAAAACCCAGACAGCTTCAGGCTGACGCAGGACTGGAGTGGGGCCTCGGTCTCATACCAGCCGCTCTGCCTAGGGCTGCATTTCCTCCTTAGCCGTAACAGCGAAAAGTGCCCCGTCCCCATCCTTCCCCTTGGCACGTCCCCTGCCCGTGACTGCGGTAAGACGAGACCATGATCGTTTCAGGAGAGCTAACACTGCTACTGTTTCCCCTGGAGTGAGCAATCACCAGCGCTCGCTCTGCCCGATGGGTTGGGGCTGAACCTGCCAAGTGTGGAATCTTCCCGCTCATTTTCCAGCTCCTGGAGGCCCTTGAGCTTTGCCAGCTCTCACGCTGAACTGCCTCCTACGCCTACTCATTTTCAAATGAATGCCATGAGCCAGGAGGCATTTGCCCACCACCGCCTGACGACATGCCGGAAGGCGCCGCGCTAAGCACAGCAGAGCAATGAAAACGTTCTCACCATGACAGGTATTTTTGTTCTAAGGAGGCCAACCCCCAGTCTGCAGCCGTGACCCTTTCTGGCAGAGGCAGGACGTTCGCTAACACCTGTCAGACGCTGCTGGAGACTTACACAGCCAGCTTTGCGTTTTCTGCTGCTGCTGCCCATCACGCTGGTATCTGAGCACCTGCAAGTGTCTGAACGACACTCAAATCCATACAGCCCTGCACTGGGGCCCTTCCTATTCAGCCCCCCACCACCCCTCCTGGCTCTTCTCTCTAAAAGAGACTGAGCTGAGCCACCAGTTCCAACCAGGCTGACTTCTGCGAACGGCTGGAGCCGGACTTAGCCCCGTGATGCAGGCCCAGCGGTGACACAGGTGGAGAGCGCAGTAAAAGCGCAGGAGGGAACACAATGTGGATTTGACCCAGGAGCAAGGGTGCCCATTCCTCTCCTCCCTGAGGCCTGGCTCTGCGAGCGGGGAGCAGCGCATGTTCGGCCAAGCTGAGCAGAGACGTGGCCGCTAGTTACCTGGTGTGAGCCCGTCGCGCTGGTCCCGTGGCGCGGCGCGGGCAAAGCCGGGAAGGGCCGGGAGGAGAGGTGAGGCACCGAGCACTTTGCCCAGCAGCTGGGGGCCCACGCTCAGCACTCGCACCGTCACATCCCGGTAGCAGTGGTTGATTATCCGCAGATGGACAGTAACTTTCGTCTTAATCTTTATCAGACACTTCACCATGGTGGCCTTGGACTAGCCCCCTTCCTGCAGCCTCTCCGCTCCCCTGGGCGCGGCAGCAGGGCACGGCCCAGCGTGGGACGGAGCCGCCGCAGGAATGCACAGGGTGAGGGCTGCAGCCGCTTCACCCACTGGCAGCAATGACGTAAATGACTGTGGTGAGCTGAGCCGGGAGCCAGCGCTATTCTGGGCTTCCATGTTGCTGAAGTGAGCGTGAGGAAAGGCAGCTGCAGCGGGGGGTTGGGTAGAATAATGGTGTGAAATGTTAGTTATTTAATTCCCTGCTTGCTTTGCAGTGGATCCTTTTGTGGCACATTGGACCGTGCTACCGCACTAAGTCCTGGGGTCCTGGGCTGACCCCCTTCCCCGCCCCCAGAACAATCTGATATTCACCGTATGCAATCCAATCCTTCACCTCCTCTGGGACCATCCCCACTCTACTCAGCACCCCTAGAACGGGGGGGATGGGGGACTTTTTGGCCTGAGGGCCACATCTGGGTGGGGAAATTGCATGCAGGGCCATGAATGTGTGGGGCAGGGGGTTGGGGCGCAGGAGGGAGTGCGGAGTGCAGGAGGGGGCTCAGGGCAGGGGGTTGAGGTACAGGAGGAGTGCGGAGTGCAGGAGGGGGCTGAGGGCAGGGGGTTGAGGTGCAGGAGGGGTTCAGGGTGCAGGCTCCGGCTTACCTCGAGTGGCTCCAGGGTGGCAGCGGTGCGCAGCAGGCCTAACACAGCAGGCCCTGTGTTGGGCTTGTGTTTCCCACGGAAAGTGGTATTTGGGCTAGGACACAGCGACTGGCAGGCAACCCTGCTCCCAGAAGCAGCCGGCACCACGTCCCTGCAACCCCTGGGGACAGAGGGCTCCACGCTCTGCCCTCACCTGCAGGTACCTCCTCCCAAGCTCCCATTGGCCACGGTTCCCCATTCCCAGCCAATGGGAGCTGCAGAGGGAGGTACCCGCAGGTGAGGGCAGTGTGCAGAGCCCTCTTCCTCCTCTATCCAAGGGGTCGCAGGGACGTGGTGCCAGCCGCTTCCAGGAGCGGCGCGGGGCCAGGGCAGCCAGGGAGCCTGCCTTAGCCCCGCGGCGCCACAGGGGTGACAATCCCACGGGCCGGATCCAGCCCGTGGGCCGTAGTTTGACCACCCCCCCCACCCTATAATGCCCAATCCTGCCTCCACTGAGGACAGTGGCAAAACTCTCTGGCCACAAGGGGGCAGGACCGGGCCCTGCTATCGTGCTGCGTCGGAGCCGGAATACACTGGCTTTTGGGAAACCCCGAGACACACCAGTCTTTCCCATAGGAGGGTCTTTCTGTATTAGTCCCAGTTCTGTGCGCCAGCCTGTTTACAAGGGCATTCTGCATCTGCCATGGGGTCTAGGTCTGCACCACGCTTCCCGCTGCCTGGCCCTGGCACGCACCTGAGTGCAGGGCTGTGTTGGGCTTGTGTTTCCCACGGAAAGTGTTATTTGGGCTAGGACACCGCGACTGGCAGGCAACCCTGCCCAACATACCTGCTATCCCCTGGGATTCACACCACCGTTTCCTTTCCCTGGCACCAGCAGCTGCTGTCCGGGAAGGAAAGAAGCTGTTTGGCCGGGATGCCTTTCCCCTTCTCCTGCCAGAGAACAGATCTGTCTGTCACTGGGAAGGGCTGTTTTCAGTCACAGGCAGATATTTAAGTGAAGCCGATAGACTTAGCAATGGTGTCGCTTTCACCAGCAGGAATCTTTTCGCTGCCCAGAACTCCTACCGAACATCTGGGCGTTAGTGACAGTGATTCAACCGTCCCTATGTTAATTTGTATTTGAAAGCTGCCACGAGGTTTTTAGTGATGGGGGAGCCCTGTGAGATCCCCCTCCTCCCCTCTGCACAGGGCCTCCTAGGGTACGTTATCAAAGGGATGCCTGGGTGTGTAGAGGGGTGGGGGTTAGTCACACTCCTCTCATCCCCATTAGCACAGGTTCCCAGGCTACAAGGCGGTGCATGTGTTGAAAATGCAGGGTTTCTGTTCCAAACCGTCACCTCTGAAGTGGGCGGCAGAGAGCAACGATCTGGGCAGGGGAAGGACGGTGGTTGGGGAAGGGGGCGTTATCACTGCACAGCCTGCAGCCCACACAGGGATTCTGTCTCTGCAGACAGGTTGTGAAGAAACCAAGGAAATTCCCAGGCCACCAGTTTGTTACACAAGGGCTAAGACTGTCAATAGCTACCAGTCACCTTAAAAGCAAGCTGCAGTTCTCTCAACCCACACAACGTTAGCCTGACAATTCAAAACAATTGTTCTGATTTGGTTTTAAATGAATCCCCGAAGAAACCCAGGAATGAAGGTCCCTAGGCAGCCGAGGAGCCAGGGGCGGATTCTGATCTCACGTCCACGGGCGTAGCTCTACCGCCTTCCTGGGAATGACTCTGGACTGGCCGCCATAAGAGATCAGCATCAGGCCCCCAGCCACATTTTCAGCAGGCTGCCGTACCTGTGTTCACACGCGAGTGCAGAGGAGAATCTCCCTGCCTGTGCCCTGTCTGGCATGCACAAATGCAGGTTGTGTGTGTGCAAAACACAATCACAGATGTTCCAGACACAATTAAAGGAGGGTCAGTGAGATTCCAAGCGAGGAATCCCCGTGGAAGCCTGAGTTGAAGAATCATCTGCATCCAGTCAGGGACCAAGACACAATCATGTGATCTCCATGTCTAATCAAACAAATACATTTTGAATATCAAATATGCACAATAAACTTCTCGTGAACCACCGACAGGCTAAGAATCATTTGCAGAAAGTTTTTGACAGATAATCTGAAACAGCAAATATATCTGAGAAATTTGAAAGCTGTTCACAGAAAATGACAAAGAGAAGAAGCAGCTAAATGAGATGGCCATATTACTTGCTATGAATTGTTCACTCAACTCTGCTTATAATAAGCTATAAACTCATTTCTAGGGAGAATTCAGAGTTAATTCTAGGTGAGTGGCATTAAAACCCAGGCCTCAGGTACTTCCAGCTAAGTGCACTGCCATAAAATACAGGTTTCAGAGTAGCAGCCGTGTTAGTCTGTAACCTCAAAAAGAACAGGAGTACTTGTGGCACCTTAGAGAAATAAATTTGTTAGTCTCTAAGGTGCCACAAGTACTCCTATAGAATACAGGGAACAACTCTGCTACACATTTGATTTATCCTCTGCTGTGCAGACTTGCTACAAAGCCAACAATCCTGTCACTATACAAGAGCCCTATGATTTTTGGGGGAGTTAATGACCAAAGCCATTTTTTTTTCCTTATAAGTGACCAGTTAGGGGGGAGGGATAGCTCAGTGGTTTAAGCACTGGCCTGCTAAACCCAGGGTTGTGGGTTCAATCCTTGAGGGGGCCACTTAGGGATCTAGGGCAAAAATCAGTACTTGGTCCTGCTAGTGAAGACAGGGGGCTGGACTCGATGACCTTTCAAGGTCCCTTCCAGTTGTAGGAGATAGAAAGGAAATAATGGAGATAGCCTTTCTTTTGGTCAATATTTTCGTAATGATGAATGAAATATGTTTTCATGGTAATCAATGCCCCAGATAGCTCAGGCTCAGGGATATTCAGCACATACAGAAACTCCTGTTAAACTCTTACGTCAGCTTCCCTGAACTCTCTAATTGGAGAGTCCAGAGGAGAGCAACAAAAATAACGAGAGGTTTAGAAAACACGAGCGATGAGGAAAGGTTGAAGTACTGGGATTGTTTAATCTAGAGAAGACAAAATTGTGGGTGTGTGGTGTGAGTGTGTGTGCGTGCTGATAACAGTTGTCAAATACGTTATAAAGAGGATGGTGATTCATTGTTCTCCACGTTCACGGAGGGTAGGACAAGAAGTCATCAGCTCAGTTTGCAGCAAGGAGATTTAGATTGGCTCTTAGGAACAGAGCCGGCTCAGGCTTTTTTGCCACCCCAAGCAACGAAGAAAAAGAAAAAAAAAAAAAAGCTACAATCGGCGACACTTAGGCGGCAGCTCAACCGCGCCGCTTCATTCTTCGGCGGCAATTCGGCAGCGGGTCCTTCGCTCCCAGAGGGACTGAGGCACCCGTCGCCGAATTGCCGCCAAAGACCCGGACGTGCTGCCCCTTCCCATTGGCTGCCCCAAGCACCTGCTTCGTTTGCTGGTGCCTGGAGCCGGCCCTGCTTAGGAAGAACTTTCTAACCGTAGTTAAGCCCTGGAGCAGGCTCCGGAGGGAGGCTGTGGAAGCCCCGTCACTGCAGGTTTCTAAGAAGAGGTTGGACAAACCCCTGTCAGGGAAGCTCTAGCTTCACGGTCCTGCCTCAGTGCAGGGAGCTGAACTACGTGACCTCTCGAGGTCTCCTCCAGCCCCACACTCCTGTGCGTTCCCCTAATGCACCACAAGCCCTCTAGGCTGGTCCACAGCTCTCAGATCAGAACATTAGATTGGGCCACTGGGAATTTTTTAAAAATAGCACGTTATTCCCTTTGGTGCAATATATATTTATACATGTCTGTACCCGTATGTATGTGGTACCTATAGAACTCTATACGTGCCTGTGCATCGCTCTCCGTTTGGGTATATAATATACATCATTACACAGATAAACGCGCATTACCCTAGCGTCAACTACCCACAAATAATCGGTCTTTGGCCTCTGGGGTCCATTTAGCTCTCTTTAACCACACCCACCCACCCACCCCTCTTGCTTGGGCGTCCCCTTCGTTTGACTAATGCCAAGAAGCTGCTAAGATCCAATCTTGTTACTGTCATGGCGATGAACGGCCCATTGCTCGATCTGGCTAGACCCTTTGATCCTGCCTGAGCAGGCCCTTGCGAGCGGATGAGTAGCTACAGCCTCCTGTTGCTGACTGACGTCTCCCCTTTACCAGTGACTGGAGCAGAGGAGAAGAAATCAGTGTATACGTTGCTAGCTGGCAGGGCAGAAACATCCACTGGATTCCTAGGTGAGCCACAAATGAGTGTGCAGCCGCATACCTCTGCTCTCAGCCAGGGGATTCTCTGCTCTAACTGGCAATTATTCCATTCAGGAGGGGACTAGGAGCATTAAACCAGCTGACGCATCATTAACTGCCCTCGGAGCAGGAGGAGAATGGGACTGGAACACCGCGAATGCAGGTAAAACACAGCCAGAGTTATCCATGCCCTCAGCTCACCTTCCATGATGGAGATGTGAACAGCTCGCCTTCGCGTCCTGGGGACACTGCTGAGTCTTGGCCCGTGAGTGATGGAAGGGCAGCTGCGGCTAGGAACCAATCCAGCTCTGTAGAGAAAGAGAAGAGATGAGCACGACACCTAGGGACTAGTAAAAGGAAACCAAGCGAGAGGCAGAAGAGCCAGGCGCAAACGCACAGCTGCGCTCTCCTGCGCCAGCCGTGCAGGAGTCGGGTGCAGAGCGGTCAGACCAGGCGTGGAGAGCCCAGATGCAGGATGTGTGCACCCACAGCTTCGCTTTTGGCTTCTTTCCTGAGCTCTGCAGGGTCTGGATGCTGGGAGCTGAGAGTGGTGTTTCAAACAAGTAATTATTTCCCCCCCTTCAAGCACTGGAGTCCCCCCACCCCACCACACCAGACAGAAAACAACCTCCTTACAAAACTGAGACGGACGCGAGTCTCTTCCAGAAACGTGCAACACTACGTCTTTGCGGCTCCCCCTGCAGGCACAGCAAAGCCAGGCCCCCGTTCTGCTCCCCGGGGCACAGAGGAATTCTGGCTCAGGAGGGGCAGGCCTGGGGGCAGCAGAAGTCTTAGAACTGCTGCTTGTTCAGCCCCGTCAAAAGCACGGGAATGACTGGGAGCAAAAACGCCACTCCAAGGTCCCGGTAACAGAGCAGCAGTGGCTATGCAGAGATGCAGGCAAAGCACGTCTCCCCCAGAGTAACCACCTCTCCTTGGCAGGCAGTGCTGGGGCCTCAGCTTAGGCTCAGTGATGTCTGGTAGGAAGAGAATAACCAACGCCAATATCCGCAGATACTTTTAGCAACAGCTGGATGGACGCACAGACATTCAATCAACGAGTTCGTTTGACATGATGGCTTTCAGCTAAAACCTGCAGCCCCTCCTCGGGCGAAGCTCTCAGGGTGGTTTCAGACTAGCCTAAAGCTGAGTCAGGTTGTCAGGTTTTTGGTCTCGTAGGAGCAGCAAATGCAGCTGCTGGGGAAACCTTTTGCCTGGCGCACATACTACACACAGGGCCTGACTGATAACTGCGATTGTGATACACGTGTGTAATGCAGATGAGAAGCAGCTTGCAGGTATCGGATACATTATAGTTAGGGCCCTACCAAATTCACGGTCCATTTGGGTCAGTTTCACGATCACCGGGTTTTTAAAATTGTAAATTTCATGAGTTCAGCTATTTAAATCTGAAATTTCACAGTGTTGTAACTGTAGGGGTCCTGACCCAAAAGAGGTTGTGGGAGGATTGCAAGGGGGGGGGGGGGTCAGGGTATTACCACCCTTACTTCTGTGCTGCTGCTGACGGGGCGCTGCCTTCAGAGGGTAAAAGTACACAAAAGACCCCAGCAGGGGTGAAAAAGGCTAACAATGTTAGGAGCTATTAGGAAAGGCAAAGAAAATAAGACAGAAACGATCATAACCACCATAGAAACCCCCTTTGAATATCGTGTCCAGTTCTGGCTGCCCATTTTCCAAAGGACATAGCGGAGCTGGAGAAGGTTGAGCAAGGGTACGCAGTAGCTTCCATACGGGGAGAGACTGCTCGGCTCAGTAAAAGGACAACCAAAGGGGGATATGATAGAGGGCTGTACAGTCACGACCGGTGTGGAGAAAGTGCATAGAGAAGTGTTATCTTCCCTTTTCCCACAATACAAAAACTAGGCACCACATGGTGAAATGAATAGGCAGCAGGTTTAATATAAACAAGAGAAAATACTTTCTCCACACAATGGACAATTAACCTATGGAACTCACTGCCATGGGATGTTGTGATGCCCCAAAGTATACTCGGGTTCAGAAAAGAACTAGGTAATTTCATGGAAGATAGGTCCATCAATGGCTATTAGCTAAGATGGTCAGGGATGTAACCCCATGTTTGGGGTGACCCTAAATCTCTGATTGGCAGAAGCCGTGTCTCTCCAAAATTGCCCTGTTTTGTACAGTGCCCCTGAAGCTTTGGTAATGGCCCGTCGGAAGACAAGATGCTAGGCTAGATGGACCATTGGTCTCACCCATTATGGCCGTTCTTATGTCCTTAATGACAAAACTTACATTGACTTCGATGGGGCCAGGGTTTCACCCACTGTCTAGTCACAGCAGCAAAGCTCATTAGCAATGTGTTTAAACAAGCCGCTATGACCTGAAACACCACACTCAGCCCAAGAATCCAACCCCAATGCCAGCGCTGCCCGAGGACCAGACTGCAAGAAGTGCTCAGTGTTACCGTAAGATGAAATAGAAGTGAACCAGTTTCCTTTCCAGCTAACAAAGCCCTTTTACTACCAACCTCTGCTCAGGAATGGTACCCCAGTGATATGCACCCTATTCATGCAGGAAGCAGCCTGAAAGAGCACTTGCCACGCTCTGGCTGACTACAGGATATTCCCAACACTTTAGGCGGGACTGAAATCAAGGTGAGATGTTGTAGATCAATGCACCTCGTGTCCACGACTCTGCTATGAAGTTGTTGATGGTTCTTACCTGTGAATTTCTGGGGGCTCCCTCTTGATCTTGGCACTAGATTCCATCACTTCTTTTGCAACTCGGCCACTGCAAGTGGTTCAAGAACAGAAACAGGGCAAGAACTGAAAAAGCATTCTGGCTATTGCCGAGATTTTTCTACTGCTCTGATAAACAGTCACCCCTTTGCCCTCGCCCTCCATAACAGTACATCCCCCAACAGAACTCCAGACCTACTCCAGTCTCACACACGGGCATCGAGCGCCGTGGGCAAACAGCCTCCAAACGGAGAGGAAAAGACAGACATTTGCTAAAAATGAACAGGTTTGGGGTTCCCAAAGGGCAGCACCCCTTTCGGTGACGTCCTGTTCGATCGGTCAGTCCCGCCTCCTGGAATGCACGTCCCACCTGAGTGAAATTTAATTCTCCTCTAATGTGTAGGATTCTGAACATCAAACAACAGGGGCCACTCCAGATGGACGCACGTGTGCGTGAGAACAGAATTTGGCCCAATGTCTCCACAACGTTTGGAGCCTCTTACAAATCTCTAACGCTTGGCGGCATCCCACACTTTGATCGTTCATTACAGCCTGCTAAAATTCAGCATCTAAACTTCTGCTTCAGATGCAGGAAGGAACATCATCTTTTAGTAACTGGAATGTTTCAACACACTGTTGTATTTTTAAAAATCAGCTGCAATTTTCTCTCTCTCTCTTTTTGGTCTGTTGAGGTAAGAGGGGTATAAGGGATAAAACTGGGAATAACATGTAGCAAAATAAAACCAAATCCAAGGGAACATAAAAGGATGATTAGGTTACGTGGCTACCTGGAAATGCTTTGATACAAAAATCTCCTGCGACAAAGGAGTCTCTTTTCAGAAAGACATTCAGAAAAGTCTTGTATTTAAGCAGTCAAGAAGCTGCTACATCCACCACCACTGAAAATAGATCCAGTAACTGCTACTTACTGTCATTATTTACCTGTATCGGAACCGGCTTCCTTTAAAGAACAGGTTGCTGCTGGATACTGTGCGGACCTGGCTTGACTTCTCCAACCTGAAACAACACCAAGGACATGGAGAACCGTCCACAAACAGGCCGGGCTGCGGCAGGTCAATGCCGATGGATGTGACGCGGCGTGCTGGCCATGTTTTACCAAGAGCGGCCGCCCTGGCCTTTGGGGTGCAGCTGGTTCTATTAAACAATCGACCAGTGCACCCTCAAACGGAGCCATGACAGACAGCGCCTTCCCTTCCGCGGCCCCTACCCGCAGTCTGAGCTTCCAAACTCAGGTGGCAGCAGAGAGCAGGACCCTGAAAAACTCTGCGAAATCTACACAAGGACTCAGTGAGGGCGTTCGGATCTGGACAATACCAACTGCCATCAAACAGGGAGCGGTTCTGAGCACCCCCAGCCCCCAGGGAATCAGGCCCTCTCAGGAGCAGGCACTTCCATTGCAAGTAACACCGTGTTACTGTCTAACGCAGCTCAAAATGTGCCAGTCTGGTCTCCTTGCTCCGAGCCAGCTCCCTCCCCGCCTCCCTGGAGTGCTGGAGCACGGAGCTGCCGGCAAACCGTTAGCCACCTGTGAAACAGGGCTCAGCCCTGAACTCGAGGGAAACAGCCAGCCCACATCATTAACACAGCCCTGAATGGTAACCATGTAACCCACGTCCCAGGGACACGGCCACTCAGGGTGGGCACAGATGCCTTTGGGGTCACTGCAGCCCCACCGCACTGTACGTCCGACACAGTCACACGGGCACGGTGTGACCGGACTGTCCTCACACCACAGCGACAGTCCCTGCCGCAGACGTTCACTAGAACAGCGCACAAAGGAGGCAACTTCTGAGGCCGACACAGGCACAACCGGACTGTGCAAGCGGTTAACAATGGGGGTCGACCCTGCGCTGGTGACAGGAATTCGGCTGGCTGCCTGCCCCAGGTCACTAGGGCACTGCACAGTGGCTGTGTTCTGGTCAGAGCTGGGCGCAGGAGAACCCCCCTCACACGGGGGAGCTGTATAACCGTCTCCTCCCACACCTGGCACAGGGGGGAAGGCGTGGGAACGTCCCCAGGAAGGGAGGGGTGGAGCTCCGCTACACCTATTCTCCAGGGGCACAAACTGGAGCAGGTCCCCACCTGGAAGCCCGCTCCCTGCAGCCCTCGCCTCTCAGCTCTGCTCAGGCAGAGGGGAGAACCTGGCTCTCTATTTCCTCCCCCGCCCGCAGCAAACTTACTTTGGGCACAATCTGCTTCCCAGGACCTAGCCCAAATTACTGTGATGGGATCTCCAGGGACTAGGGGATCCCTCCATCCAGGCGTGCAGCTGCTCCTCACAGCATGCAGACTGCTCCAGCCTCACACTCTGTGCGCCCACGTTCTCTTCCCACAGGGGCAGAGTGGCAGATACATTCATGCAGTGCTGGGTGCACCCCCCAGGCCTCGCTCACCTGGATTCTGACCCCAGCCCCCACTGCAGGCAGTGCTCACGGAGCCCCGCATGGAACTGCGCCACCCTTCCAACCCACTCAGGGGAACCCCATGGTCCGGCCACGTCTGGGTCAGTCAGAGGAGCTGGCAGGGGTAATGCACTAGGAACAGGAATGGACAACACACTGGCTCTTCAATCTACTTCCCGTGGCACAAGAGGCCCCCCCCATACAGCCGCCACGGAGCAGGAAAGCCGCACAGCTGGGGGGCTTTGCTTTTCTGTTCCATGAAGACAATTGCATATTTTGGGGGGGAAATGGCGACCTTTTGCAGGTTTTTGCCCCAAAGCAGAACTGCAAAATCTACACCAGAATCCCGATTTCAGGACATTTCCTGAAAACAGGCAAAATAAATGGAGGAGAAATCAACGCCCCCCTCCTGGATCACGTATGAGCACGCAGGAAGTGCCGGCCACGGAGAAAACGGCTAGTCTACAAAACGTCCTGTACAGCAAATACCCCTTTCTTTGTGCAGCCGGAGCCGGAGGAGCTGGACGAAGAAACTGTCAGCACTAGCCAGCCTGGAGTTTGTTTGGTTAGTGATGTTGCTGTGGCTTCTGTATGTAAATGTCCAGTGAGCTCTGGAAGGTGCTGAAGGGTTGCTGCTAGCTTATCGTATACCAGCGCTTGTCAGGGTAGGGTGGCCTGTGGGACATCCCCATACAATGACTCCGACTTGAAATGATTTAACTATGGACTTTATGTGTGACCTCAATTAACCCCAAACCATCACTGGCAAGGAACTGCCCAGAACAACGGGCCGATCCCGAGACCCTGCAGCTCCCACCACCTCAGAGAGCATTTGCAGCTGCTTGGCTCCTCCCAGGACTGGGCCCAAATCCGCTCGCAGGGCAGCCCTGCTATAAATGGCGTTTCGCTGTCGCTGTGATCTCTACAGGACAAAGCTGGGTACACGCTTTCAGGCAACATTACTTAAGTGTTTTCAGAATGTTCTCGTGACGGAGCTTACTGGAAACGCAGCACAGAACAGTGACACTGGTGCGGTCGCAGGGCAACGAATGTCTTTCCCCGAGCCACTGGCCTCACCACTTCTACAGCGTGCAAGGAAGGGAACGCAGCCCGTGTGGGCTCCCTGACACACAGCATACCTGGGCAGGCCTGCCCCTCCGCCTTTCGCTACCCCTTCCCCGGGGAAACAAACAGCTGCTTTTACTGTACTCATAATTGGAGCTGATTGAACCTTTGTCGTCAAAACTTTTTTCCACCGAAGGAGGTGGGTTCTTCCACCTTTTTACTGACAGAAGCAGATTACATTTTTCAGGCTTTGTCCATCACAAATGGAAAATGTTCTGTTTCAACTACTGAACAAACATTGAGTTTTGACAAAAGAACCAAAACTGCGTGAAAAAATTCATGGACATAAAATTTTTCTTCCTTTTCTTCCAAACAATTTTCACAGAATGTTCAAAATCCATTTTTGTACCAGCTCCAGTTACAATCAGGAAAAGCCCTGACCTAGAAACTGACCTGGGGGGAGGGATAGCTCAGTGGTTTGAGCATTGGCCTGCTAAACCCAGGGTTGTGAGTTCAATCCTTGAGGGGGCCATTTAGGGATTTGGGGCAAAAATCAGTACTTGGTCCTGTTAGTGAAGGCAGGGGGCTGGACTTGATGACATTTTGGGGTCCCTTCCAGTTCTATGAGATAGGTGTATCTCCATATATTTATTTATTTATCTAAATCCAACCCTCCCTCCTCACCAAATGTCAGGAATTCAAATTCCCAGCTTCCATCCCATCCCTACAGGTTCTGGTGCAGATCCAAAGTGGGGAGGCATCTGATTCAGACTGGAGATAGCATGTGGCCAGCCCAAGATGGCAGAAATCTCACAAGAACAGATGATCTCACGACAGCTGCACCATTCCAGGTGGCTTTTAAGAATGTCATCACTCTGTTGGGTGCCCTCAAACCCATCCTGCAAACACCGAGCACACTGCTGCACCTGCCTGCTCTGAACAGTCCCATTAACCCCCAGAGGTACTCCTACAATCAATGTATGTTAACAGGACTGCTTGTGCTTGCAACATGCTTGCCAGAAAGCATGGGCAGGATCAGGCCCCTCATCTAATGGCCTCTTGCCCCCAATCCTCTGACAAGAAAATGGTAACTGGCGATGGGGCGAGGAGCTGTCGCTTGGCAGGGAGTCTGCACGTCCCCGAGCTAGCAGTAGGTGATGAACTCCAGAAACAGTTCAGCTATTTGCGGTTTATCCTCATGCAACAGCAGCTCATGAGGGAGAGGGTGGAGGCGAAGAGCCAGTGGTCTCTGGCAGCCACATGCCTTTCATTCTCCCCTTCTCCAATTGAGCTCACAGCTCTGACCAGATGTAACTTTAGCGGCAGCAGCGGATAGGAGTCTGACACTGACTGAGAATGGTAATGAGACAGAATTCAGAGTCGGGCGGCTGAGATACAGAACACAATGAGAGAAGAGAAGTGGCTTACGCAGGACGGGTACAGAACGGAAAGGACAGCCAAGAGCTTGAGTTCTAATTATACCTATTCACACCCTCAAATCATTAATACTGTACCTCCCTCGGCGACCTGCCAAGAACTGAGACAGACCCATTTCCTGAACTTTACCCACGCACCCGAAAAGGCCTATTACGATGAGCTGCTCTTTAACCAGGGTGCAGCCCTTTGAAAGAGAACCTGGGCTCAGACAGCATCTCCAGTGCAATGGGCACCCAGAGGAGGGAGAGGTGGAGAGTCTTTTTTAGGTGGTGATGTAGGAATAGTTAAGCGAGACGTTATAACTAGATAAATGCTGGTGGAGGTTTGAGTAGCCTCTGGCTCGCCACTGGTGGCATTCTGCCACGCTGTGCAGTCACAGATACGGCAGGACACAATGAACACAGGCATCACACTTCATCATCAGGCCAAGCCAAGAACGCTGCATCCCAGGAGACGAGTAACAAGCTTCTGTGCTTGGTTTCTGCACGGGCTGAAACTCTCCAGCATATTTAGATACTTACCAGAACCTCTGATTGGAAGGATGCTGAGTACACAGATCACACACTACCTGGAGGCAGCTTGGCACCTTTCTGGATGCGACTTTGGTCAGAAATACATCAAAAGCCCTGAGGGATGACACCACTTGCTCCTCAGTCATCCCAGGAGAATCCAGCATTACCCCCATTGAGCAGTGAATACACACTGCAGCGTGAATGAGACCACGGTCAGTTTTAATGGGCACGTAATCCACCAGTAATTCACCACCATCATTAGTCGTAACAAAAAGTTGTAAAGCAATAGAGCAATTTCATTTCATGTTCACGTAATGAGACATGAAACCTGATGATTGCAGCTGCTGATTGCAGTATTCCCAAAGTGAATCCATTACACTTTATCTTACATCTCACTGATTAAAATAAAACTCATTACAAAGTACAAAGCAGTCTATTTTTAAGTAAAACAGAAAGCAGTGTGGTGAAACCAAAATGTTCTATCTGATGTCTTACTGATTTATAGATAAGTGACTTCTTTTATACCCTGACTCTTTCAAGATCAAACTAATTAATCAAAAGAAGAAAGGAACAGAAAACTGACCTATTTTCCCAAACAAGCATCCCAGAGAGTTCCGGTTTTATAAAGGTGCAACAATTTCTACCCTAAAGGCTTCCCCACTTTTCAGCCCCTAACGGGTGCTCTCCCTCTCTCCTTTGGAAACAAGGAATGTCTGTCTGGGGTGTTCTGAATTGGGTGACAAAGCACTGTACATTTATGTCACAGGACTGTCATTCTTCAGTTGTATACTGAACATTTTTGATTTCACCCAAGAAAGCTGACACAGTACGACCCCTGGCTCTTCCAACAGCTGTCCAGTCCTCTCCGATGCAATTTCAGAAACTCTCTTTGGGACAAAACTAATGACAAACTCTTGAGGCCTGAGATAATCATGTACAAAAGAGCAACGTGAGATGGACTATCCCAGTGCTTTGCCGTCTGCTCTGAGGAGTTCACGTTACAAACTCCACGTCGGGTCATTGGGTGGGAATTAAGTGGTGCACCGGCCTCATGCTGCCCCTTTGCCTGGGGCTTGTTCCATCAGTGGAAGCTGCCTGCGTTCAAGGGCAGAGCTGGGCCTACATCATTTCACAGCGAGGGACCCGAGATTACAGTTATTACTGAGAACGAGAACCCCCACCCGAGACAAGGTCTATAAATTAAAGGCTGTTCTCTCTGGCTGGGGACTGATATGGCTTATCACCGTAACAGCTGAGCGCCTTGCAATCTTTAATGGATTTTATCCTCACAAGACTCCGTCGTTCCCTATAGTCCAGTGGTTCCCAAACTTTAACAACCTGTGAACCCCTTTCACTAAAATGTCAAGTCTTGCAAACCCCTCCTAAAAATGAATATTTCCAGGGATTTTCTCCTTTACCCGAGTATAAATTATAAAAGCAGTGATCTTGGGAATATAAAATTTCTTTTTATGACATACTTATACACTATTTAGTATTAATTATTTATCATTACAGTATTTTTATTACGTTATGAAAACAGCAACACTCTTCCAAGATCTCACTTTCGTAGCTTGTATCACTTTGAATAAGCCTGTTATAAGACAAGGCTCCTATGTTTCATCAAGGAGTATCAGATGTGAAACAGCAGGAAGGTATTTAAGAAACCAACTCAGAGTTCCTCCCACACAAGCATTCAGGTCTTGAGCAGTCCAGGCAAACAATACACGTTACAACAAAGCTTAAACTTGTTCTTCATAATCATTTTAAAAACAACACTAGCTGCCTATTTAACTTTAAAAACAGCAAAAGATGTCCACCTCCCTTTCCATTTCTTATAAGGAGTCTTGAAGTTGAAATCTCCTCAGTGTGATAGATATGCTGGCTTTGATCTGCTTAGCTCTCAGAAGTCCAGGGGCTCTGGGCTGCTGGCCCCAGGCTGCCCGGGGTCCCTAGGGACAGCTCTGTCGCCATTAGGGAATTTTTTCTTGAGAACCCCCTGTAACATTTCACGAACCCCCCGGGGTTCACAGACCCCAGTTTGGGAACCACTGCTATAGTACAGATGGGAACTGAGGCACAGAAGGATTAAGTGACTTGCCCATGGTCAGACAAGAAGTCTGTGGCAGAGATAGGAATTGACCCCAGGTTTCTGGAGTCCCAGGCTAGTATCCTGCCCCCTACACTATCCTTCCTTCTCTATTCAGAAGGGAGAAGGGCCTGAAGTGTCCAATCATGGTCAGGAACACGCTTCTTTCAGTTCTTCCCTCTGAGCTGTATTTGCATTAGATGCCTCAAACTTTCTGATACGTAAAATCAATACAAAAAAGAGAGATGCCACAGGCCCGATTCTCTGTCCTTCCAAGACCCTTCGTGCTGCTGGGCTTAAAGCGGCCGTCGGGCAGGAAACGAGAACTCCTTACCACTGGAGGTTTCTTGGCTAGCACAGGGCGGGGGTGGGGATCCAGGTGTGCTGGGCTCTGGAGATCCCAGCTAGTGGAGCGGGGAAAGGGATCGGATAACCCCCAAGGGAAGCTGTTTCACTTTGTGCCAGGGGCCGGTTCACCCTCCAGCACCCCCATGGTCAGTGGCTTGGAGTCACTGAAGCCCCAGCCCGTCTCCAGGTGTGCGGACACAGCTCTGGCACCGCTGGGGATCTGGCCCGTTTGTTATAAGCAAGGACGTGCCTGATCTCTCTGCACTGGTGAGGTTTAGCGCTGTATTTGCTGTAGCCGAGCACTCAAAGGCAGGCTCTATCAACCCATGGGTCGCGACCCCAAACTGGGTTGCCAGAATGTGTCAAAGGGTCCCCTGGAAGGCCGGGAATTTGGGTCCTGCCCCCAGAGCGGTGGGAGGACATGAGCTGGGGGTTGCAGCACCTGCTCTACACTGGCTCCTGTAGCTCCGGTCCCGGGGGGCAGGCTGGGCTCAGGGGGTCACAGTGCTGCTCAGGTTTGATACAGCCATCCCTTGGTCGTGATGATGTGGGGGGGCCCAGCCAGGCCAGACTTGGTCTCTATCAGCTGTTTAGCGTTAAAGTTTTAATCTCCAAACAATTAAAGTTTTAATTTCCTGATTAAACTTTTACGGCTAAGCAATTAGCAGTGGAAGTTTTAAATGCTAAGCACTTGGCTGCATTCCAGAACCAGGAAGGGGGCGGGAAGCTCCCAGTCTGGTGCGTAGGCACCTTGGCAGATGGCAGACCTGCTAATCATTATTTTTTTTTAATTAGATGCTCTCGTGCCCTGTGACACAGGAGGCAACCCAGGTTGTCCACCTCCATCTGCCTAGGGCCATGTTTCTTGCTCCATGACAGTCTATTTCCATGACAGCAACATGGTATTCGTATACGTCACCTGTTGTCCTCCTCTTGTCTGTCTTCCACCAGGGCTAAAGCCTGTCCAAGTATACAGGTTTTTTCCTGGGGCATCCTAAGCTACCAGCGTGTCCCTCGGGTGGCGGATGAGGGAACCCCAAACACAGTATGGGCTGTTCCAAATGTATTGAATAAGGAGCCACGGACCAATGGTTGTGCGTCAGGCTAACCACCCAGCCACATAAAAAAAAAAAGTCACAGCTATGGAAACCCCCCTGAGATCTGCTAAACTCCAGCAGAGCAGGGCTCCTTTCCTCCCGGCCTGAGCAGAGGGAGGTGAGTGACCTGGGTGGAGGCATGGAAGGAGCTGGTTTGGATTTGAATCGGATTCTGTGCTGCCTTGATGCTACAATCGCATGTTCATACAAGGTCCGTTGCTATGTGGGATTGTACCTGCCCACAGAAAATGTACAGTATGAAACAGTTTAAAAAACTCCTAATAATCTTTGGTTTCAAAGTAGCAGCCGTGTTAGTCTTTTTGCTAATAATCTTTGTACTTACTTGTAAAAAGCTTGGTTTTCTATCCCACATTTCCAGAGATGCTTGCACGCTTCTGGTGTTGGAGCAAAATAGGTAAGAGCAATTTTCTTTTCCTACAAAAAATTCCACATGGAAACAACTGAGTGTGGTTAGCAGGTGGCATGTTTACAATCTGCAGGGCAGCTGAAACTAAAACAGCTCATTTATTACACACAAACCTTCAGGAATCGCCACAAAACATGGAAGAATGTATCTGACTGACTGACCCAGCTGGAAATATGTCTGATTTCCACGGGTAAAGACGCAATTACCTGATGCTTGGTTCATCCATATTCCTGTGTATCCAAAAATATATATTTTAAAAATTCACAGGGATTAGCTAACTATCTCTCATGTGCTGTACTGTACTTAAACCCATTTCGAAATCGAAATGTGCACACTCCTTTAGATAGCCAGGTCTGACTGGGATGGGCAGGGATAACGTGGACCTGAGAAATAACACCCCGAAATGCAGTGTGAAGCCCTGTCCTGAGCAGATGACACAGATATCGAACTGGATGCCATTCTAAGAGATACCTGAATGTTCTGACCCTTGCAATGGTCCGAAAGGCCATTTTGTTTGCCACTGAAAGATTTGCGTATATTTTTTAAATACATGTCATAGCCTTCATTTGTATTTTGTAAGTAAGGGCTGGATCTTGCTTTCCTTGGAGCCAACAGAGATCAGACCCTAACTGGGTGATTACAGAAGGCGGCTGCAAAGCAGAAATAAAACAGTTATTACTTAGTCCTGCCTTGAGTGCAGGGGACTGGACTAGATGACCTCTCGAGGTCCCTTCCAGTCCTACATGTCTCTGCTTCCATGATTAAATGCAGCTTCTTAGTTCTGGAACAGACTTCGGGAGCTGGGTTTATTTTTTCTACCAGACACAATAGCAAATGTTTAATATTTGAGGCAGAAGTAAAGACTATACCTAGTGAGTACTGAAATGAGGAGAAAATCCACTCACCTCTTTCTGACTTACATATAAACAGAATGTCTTTCCTTCGAATTTCATTTTGGCTACCTCGTTCCTAAAATTACAAAACCACGTATGTAACAGACCTGTTGCTCATCACCCATCTCACTCTCATTAATGCAGAACCCACACACAGTGGAATTGGACCTGGGAATATGCACAAATTAAGCCAAATTGTTTGTATGAAACACCAAGTTAATCAATAGACTATTTTCAGAACAGTAGTTGGAACAGTCTCAAAGCCATATTTTTCAGTTCGTCCGAAGGGTAAGAGAGTGATAAGAGGACTCCTGGCTCATAGACAGTGGCTGGAAAGGGGAACGTCTCGGGATGGAATGTGATTCGCAGGGGAATGTCCAGGAGTCGTCTGAGAACTTTGCTTATATATGTGCATTATCTGGATGAAAATATCAAATGTAAGATACCACACTGAGCTGATGAGGCCAAAATTTGAGATACAGCGAAGAATGAGGAACAATGCAACCAGATTCAGAGGGTTTGGGGGGTCTTTCAGGTGACTGGGCCAATACATGGACAATGCAGTTTAATGTAGACAAATGTAAAAAATGATAAGTCTGGGGCAACAAACCAAATATAGAGAGTACATATTACATGGAACAGTCATGCAGCGTACTGACCAGGAAAGGGGTTTAGGGGTTATTGTAGAAAAATCCTTGAAGCCATCAGCCCAGTGTGTGGCTGCAGTAAAAAAGGCAAACAGGATACTGGGATGCATCAACAGTGGGATAGAATACAAAGCAACTGTACATTGCATGGGTTAGATCTTAGCTAGAACACTGCGTTTGGGTTTAGTCACCCTTTCAAAGGAAAATACCATTGCCCTGGAGAGGGCAGAGTTCAGAGCGCCTAGAGTTAACTTACTGGCAGCATTTAAGAGGACTTCCTCGATTTAACAGACACTTTGTGTATCTGTGAGGCAGCTGGGGTTTGCATTTACATTGCATTTTCATTTCTGTTTATGGCATTTTCCGGACTACTTACCAATTAATGCTTAAGAGCATGAATATTCTATGTTTGTGAGACACTTCCAATGGCTCATGCAACAGGTCAATCAGGCAAAATGTACCCTTTGCACCAGCAAAACCGCTTATGTGCACAACCCAGGTAACTGCATGCCTAACCATGCATCACAAACATCGTTACCAGGATGTGTGCGCGCAGTCGTCTGACTGCACATGCTAACATAAGGCTTTGCAAATACAGAAAATACGCATGCAATTTGTGGGAGTCATCAATTGCTGGAATCTTGAAAAACCCACATGTGCACACGGCATGAACCCAATCCTGTATCCACAGTGCCCACTGAAATCAATGGAAATGCTCGATGTGCAAGAAATGCAGGATAAGCCCTATAGATCTCTAGAGTATCTAAAGGGTTAAGCTGGCAAGAAGCCCCATTTTGAGACCAGCCAGTGTAAGCTCGCTGGGCAGCTCTGCAGAAAGATCTTAACCAAATATGATGATCCCAGAGTTTAAGAAAAGTTCTCCTAAAGGAAAGGCTAAAAAGACTGAGCCTGTTTTTGTTAATGAACAGACGTGGTCAGGGTGTCCTGAAGTGCCCCAGCTCTCTCTAGTGGGTTGGGAGCCACATTTGATTAACCAGTTTAACCCATCCAATGTTAAACCAGTTCAAGCGAATTCCTTCTAGACATGGCTTGGCTGGCCGGGGTACTTGGAGCCAATGCGGATTTAAATAAAGTTGGGGCACAACCATTTAGCGTCTGTCTAGTCACAGTTTGGCCCCATTCATGCACAGTGGCCAAACCATCTCTAGGCCTAATTAGCTCAAACCCGTTTCAAACAATGCTTTGAGTCGGTTCTTCAAACATGGTCTCAGCTGCGGGGCCGAAGTGGAACAGGATTAACTCCTCCCCCTAACGGGAGAGACGATCTAAAAGGAATTTACAACTAACAGTTAATTGGCAAATTCATTTCACTTAGATTCCCAGGTCCTGTCCTCACATGCCCCGTGTATCATGGCCTATATAGGAGAGCTGCTCTGTACCATACACTAAAATATTCAGTTACTCTAGGCAGGGGAAACACTTGTATATTTCTCCTTGTGGGGGATGAAAAGAGCAAGTTACACAAATTCTCCTTTGGGGAGGGGAAAGGGCGAAAGGGAGAAGCAAAACCTGCCAAAAAAAGAGATGTGCCCAGATCCCAGGCTGAACACACAGTCAAACCCCATCACATAATTATTACTAACCATCCAGACACCTTTGAATAATCCCATAACCAGAGACCTATGCCATGTTCCTAAATATATCCACCGAGCCTCCTGTTCTGCCACCAGTCGATTGAAGCAGCTGACAAACGGTTACTATGATCTTTGCACAAGACAGAGACTGGGGAAGGGAGATTCTGACAGTGCCCAGGAAACGCACACGACCCAGACTCTGTCCGTGGCGTGCACAACTGGACTTTACAGCAGAATTTAGCCCACTCCATATAAAGTAAACACAGTGCAATGGGCTCCCTATTCCATTGATTGTTACTTTTAAATCATGTGAATTTGTAATCACTGAAGAGGCCGTACTGAGCCTCAGTAAAACAGCATGACATTAGTATTAAGAAGTATTTGGTCCTGCCATGCGGGCAGGGGACTGGACTCGATGACCTCTCGAGGTCCCTTCCAGTCCTAGAATCTATGAATCTATGAATCTATGAAATATACTCAGATTTTATAAATACACCAAATAAGAGGGCAGTAAGAACGATATCAAGGGCTTCCCATGTGCAAAGTGCAGCGTGAACATGGCCAACTCACCATCACACTGCAGAGCTGTCTGGTCACCACTGGAACACCTTGCAGTTAGTTCATCGCACGAGGAGTCAGGAATCGTGCACAAAATACTAGTGCAATCGGGCTAACACGCATTGGGGTTTATGGATGTGAGGAGATGATCTTTGTTCCTGATGAGGTTCCGTTTGGCAGCATCCCAAATGTGTTTCTCTTTCTTTCATGTATATAGTGTGAAATTCACCCCAGCCAGAAAACCCCAGGAGGTGCCTGTCTGCATCCTTAAGTTACTCAATGCCTTTAAAAATCTGCCTCTTAAGCCCCAGTTCAATTGCCCAGCAAAGGACAAACCTTCTGCCCAGCAGGAATCGCTCAGCTGGCCACGAGGGGGTCTACGACAGGGAAAGCGGGAAGACCTCCTCTTCCCCAACGCCAGATTCTCACTTGGTTTGGGAATGCACCAGAGGCCCTTGCATAGCAGCAAATCCTCTGGCCCAATGCAGGGGACTCTGCTCCCTCTGAAACCCTGCTCAGCTGGCCAAATGCACAGCAGAAATGCATCAGTTCTGCTACCCAGGCTGCAAAGAGAAATGCAGGATTTCCTCTAAGGTCCTATGGGAGGCTGCTTCCAGGGGTATGAAGGGCAGGCTCTCTGCCCGGAGGGGAATTTTGCCCATTGCACATATTGAAGGTGCAGTAACCTGGACTCACTAAGACTGTGGATGAGGTGGGAAGTAGGTACCTGTATATGGAACTGACTGTAAATTGTCCCCTGATATAAACACCTTCCACAGGGTGTTACAAAGCTGCACGTCTTACATATCAAATGGGCAGAATAGGCCAATTGAGGAGATGCCAGGGTCAAGACACACACATTAGTGCCTGTGATTGGAGATGACCCAGAGCATATTAAACAAATGGGACAGTGCCTATCAGGCCATCAAAGCAGAAAATACAGCGGTGTATGAGACAGACATTTTCATGGGAAGAAACATCAAGGGGTTGAGAGAGAAAGCAGGAAGGTGGAGGTGAGACAAGCTTAAGGGTCTCTGACAAGCAGTCTAGGCCCAAAATGTGACCTCCCTCACTCAAGAGACAGACAGATCTCCATGGCTGAGAAATGACAACTACAGGACAAACCACCCCTCAAACCTCCATCAGTGAGAAAAGAGGAGAGGTCTGTTTATTCTCTTCCTAATTATTGACACACTCAAAGACATGTGGCTTGTTACTGTGCTTGGAGTGAACATGCAACTAATGCTCATGACTCGTCCACACCTGCCAACTAACCCTTCCCATAAGGGGGTCTTGGAGACAGTCAGCTCCCAGTGACTCCAGATTTAAAAGGAGTTATTCTAATTGACATAAGTATCATTGAGATCGGAATCTGGCTCGATTAATATAAATATTTCTAAATAAGTTTTTAACAGATGAAATTGCTAGCAACAGCTAACCCGGGGGTAAAGTCATTATGGGTAGAGGACTACCCTCACACAGCACTGATTTTCTTGTTTTGCTCCTCCAACCATCCCAAACTAGCCTCTCTCTTCTTTTTCCCAACAGGGAATTCCGAACTAAATTCCGGTCACTAGTCTTGCATCAGAACGGCCAGACTGGGTCAGACCAAAGGTCCATCCAGCCCAGTACCCTGTCTTCCGACAGTGGCCAATGCCAGGTGCCCCAGAGGGAGTGAACAGAGCAGGGAATCATCAAGTGATCCATCCCCTGTCGCCCATTCCCAGTTTCTGGCAGTCAGAGGCTTACGGACACCCCGAGCAATCCCGCTTGTCAGTGCCATTTGTTGGACAAGTAGCTTTTTTACTCCCCAGTGAATTTTAACGCCTTCATAGAAGACACTGTGAATGGGATTTTCAAATGCACTTGGTATTGGCTTAACTCTGCTTTCATTTTCGTCAACAGGAGTTTTCCCATTGCTGTCAATGGGAGGGAAGTTAGGTCAATGCGGAGCTCTTTTCAAAAGCTAACCCTAGCGCTCTACTATTTATAACGTGCCACGGCTATATTTGAGGAAACACGGCTAATGCTGCACTTTGTCCTTGTTCTTTGGATACATTTCTTATTGTTGCAATCAAGGGTTCGTCTTCACTACCCGCCGTATCGGCGGGTCGCAATCGATTTATCCGGGATCGACATATCGCATCTCGTTAAGACACGATATATCGATCCCCGAATGCGCTCACCGTCGACTCCGGAACTCCACCAGAGCGAGTGGCAGTAGCGCAGTCGACAGGGGAGCCACGGCCATCGATCCCGTGCCATCTGGACCCCAGCTAATTCGATCCAAGATACTTCGACCTCAGCTACGCTATTCGTGTAGCTGAAGTTGCGTATCTTGGATCGATCCACACACCCCCCCCCCCCCCAGTGTAGACCAGCCCGACGAGAAATAATATAGTGAGTTACCAGTGCTTGATAAAAGCATCTTAAACAGGTAAACACTAGAACGGGTTGAAATTGGGGGAACTCACCATTTGATGAAGTGAATTCTCTTGTTTCCCTGCAGAACAACAAAACCAAAGGGAGTGAAGGCCAAAAATGCCGCATTTCCTGACACATCCTGGAACACAATAAGATCGCATCAAAACGTTGCAGCGCGGCAAAGTTTACACATCAATAGCAACACTCAGTCCTGAATAAGGTGGTGGTAATGAATCTTCCCTCTTAAATTATGCCAACAGAACAGTCCTGACAGCTTTATTTAGACCGTGACATCCTGCCTATAGACTGGAATCTGCAGGAGCACAAAAAACATGACTGGTCCAGCAGAATTTGTGAGCAGAAAATACAATACAACTCCCAGACCTGTGGGACTACTGATTTACTGTGTAGCGCTAACCAATGAAGAAAGCTCCCACATATCACCGATTGACTTTCATTAGTAAACTTGAAAACCTTCAATTGTTGGTTGCGCAGATCTGAGCAGCACGTACAACAGGCCCAGCTGAGAAGCATCAAGACACTTTTAAAAGCAATAAATAGTGTCATGTACAGTGCGAGTCAGCAGTTTAATGGAATCATAATGTTTAGGCTCTAGTGAAGGTAACATTAATTGTCTTGGCACTTGTGGAAAAAAACGTGTCAGCTTTTTAAAATATGATGGACAACAGTAGGCGCTGTGTAGGTCAAACTGAAGGTTTCTTTCTTTTATAAATTGGATTTTCAACCCACGCCCTAACCTAAGTTCCCTCTAAGCTGTGCGGCCGCACAGCAGGCTATTAAAGGCCGTGCAGACGGGAGAGGTGCCTCTCCCCCGGCCCCGCCAGAGCTGCCGCAACACGGAAAGGCACCTCTTCCCCAGCCCCAGGCTGCTGCAGTGAGAGAGCTAGGGGGAGTCCTCCCTCCCCATCGCAGCCCTGGGGCAGCCTGCACCCCAAACCGCTCATCCCCAGCCCCACCCCAGAGCCCTCACTCCCCCCCACCTCAACCCTCTGCCCTAGCCCCGAGCCCCCTCCCGCACCCCAAACCCCCATCTCCAGCCCCACCCTAAAGCCCTCACCCCCCCGCACCTCAACCCTCTGCCCTAGCCCAGAGCCCCCTCCCGCACCCCAAATCCCCATCCCCAGCCCCACCCCAGAGCTCTCACCCCCCCGCACCCCAACCCTCTGCCCTAGCCCCGAGCCCCCTCCCGCACCCCAAACCCCCATCCTCAGCCCCACCCCAAAGCCCTCACCCCCACACACCCCAACCCTCTGCTCTAGCCCAGAGCCCCCTCCCACACTCCGAACCCTTTGGCCCCACCCCCGCTCACACATCACCTCCATATTGGTGCACATGACACAATTCATTCCGCACAGGGATGTAAAAAGTCGAAGGGAACATTGGCCCTAACTTCTTTAACAAGACCCTGATCTGACTGTGATTTTGTAGGCCTCACGTCACCTCAAGGTACCGTTTTGCTGGGAAGTCTGGTAAAAATCAGACAGAGTTTTAAAATGGGTGTTCTGGAATGTTCTGAAAATGTGGATCTAGTTTACTTCTTCGCTGTTCTTTGAACACATTCCTTGGTTCAAAGCCATACGACGTGGTCTTAATGGAAGGCAGAATCTAACCCACTGAGGTGTTTCTGCCTGCATACAACAGACGGACCGAATGATCAGCATGCAAAATGTTCCCTAAATGTTTCCTCATCCAGCAACGATCATAGTATGAACTACCTCGTCGTCTATCATTCATGATAATTAAGGCTGCGATTTAGTCACGGAAGTCATGGTATCCAGGACTTCCAAACACCTCAGTGACTTCAGCCAGCACTGGCTGGAAGCTGCGGGGTACCCCTGCCACCCCAGGGGGTGGGAGCACCCCACAGCTCCTGGCCACCGTGGGCAGCAAAGAGGATCCCCGCAGCTACCATCCACCACGGGCGGCAGAGGGACCCCCGTAGCTCCTGTTCCCCGCAGGTGGCAGGGGTGATCCCCACAGCTCCCAGCTGCCACAGATGGCAGGGGGGACCCCCTCAGCTTGGAGCCGCCAGCGGAGGGGGACCCTGAAGCTCCCAGTCCCCCTGCAGCTGCCCAGGCCCCCCCTTTTTATCACAGATATTTTTAGTAAAAGTCAGGGACAGGTCATGGGCTTCCGTGAATTTTTCATTATTGCCCATGACCTGTCCGTGACTGGTACTAAAAGTATCTGTGACAAAATCTTAGCTTTTGTTGTTTAGGCTGCTAGTATGGGATAGAAATGGAGGGATTAGAGATGGCAGGTTAGCAGAGTGAAGTACTGAGAGCAGGAATCTGGGGAAAGGGGGTTTGTGGAGGAGTTTAAAGGATTGGAATTTCTGATGATCTGTGTGAATTATAGACAGTCCTGATGTTACTGACACATTGAAATTCCTCATAATACTGTAAGCAGAGTCAGGATGAGCTCTACCCTGACATCTGGTGGTGAATTATGGCGAGTGTGGAAAAGAATTCCAGGGGCTGATCTGGTTTGCATAGGCACACCCACTCGCCTGGCATGAAACAACAGCAACTCAAAGTGGTTACTTTGGCTGGTGTGGGATCCCCAGTTTCTCTGTTATTGGGGCAGGAAGAATAAAGTTTTGTTACCCTGATTCTGTGAATCAAGGCCAGTGGAACTGTTGTATGACAGAAGGATTCACCATTAACTAAGTAGCACTTGCTTGACAAGGGGCATGGGTTACAAAACCTAATGAATTGAGAGAGGATGGGGACAGGTATTTGCACCTGATAGTATGGGCCTCCGTTGAGGGGCTGAAACACCAATTGCACCATCTTCTCTCTCCACTGTTGAATGTCAGAGCTAACTTTGATCCCATTAGGAGTCTAGTTACAGGCTGCTGAGCTGAATTCACTTTGGGCCAATGGTGCACTAGCACTGGGGTTCCCCTACTATGAGCTGAAATCACAAAAGAGCTCGTTACTGAGATCACTGAATGCTGTGTTAACTAGTGGGGGAGCCTGAAGCTATATTTCTAAGCGGTTGGCAGTGCAGTTTTCAGAGATGGCTGGAGGAGCGGCGTGGAGTCTTGCGGGGATGGTTGGAGTGACCCAAGGAATGGCAAGCGGAGCTCTTTGTGGGGACGGCAGGAGTGGCTCGCAGGTCAGTGAGTGGAGCAGAGCCATTTGCAGGGACGGCTGGAGCGGCTTGTAGAGCAGAGCAGTTTGTGGGACGGCAGGAAGGGGACTGACTTGTGGTGAAGGCTGTGGCGGAACCCCACGGAGAGATGGCCAGCGTACCCCCTTTTACTCTGGGGCTGCACTCTGGGACAGAGACTTTTGGGGGTTGTTGGACTTTTGGGACTTTGGGTGGTTGCTGGACCCAAGAGACTTTGGGGGTGTTGGACTTTGGGGACTCTGGGTGATCTTTGGGTTGCTGGATTCAAGAACCAAAGGGAAAGGACACAGCCCAATTTGCTGGGGTGGGTCTTTTGCTCATGGTTTGTGGTAGGAATCCTGTTTTTGGTGGTTTTTTTTTTTTTCAATTTAATGCTGATGTCGTACCTCATGTTATTAAACATTTTCTGCTACACTCAGACTCCGTGCTTGCGAGAGGGGAAGTATTGCCTCTTAGAGGCACCCAGGGGGTGGTATGTAATTGTCACTGGGTGGGGGCTCGAGCCGGTTTTGTACTGCGTTATTGAAACGGAACCCCTAGCTACAGAACCCGGCCCTTGTTGCTGCCAACTTAGATGGGCAGAAGGGTTACAATACTGCTGTCACTGTGCGAATGCTGTGACGAACAAGGAGCTGCCCTGTACATGTCTGAGCGCTGTGTGTTGGCCTGGCTATTGGGACAGGGTTTGCTGTATGAATACATTGGGGGGTCTGTCTGGACACAGGCAGGAAGGAGATGAATGGCTCCAGATAGCCACCTAATAATGGCCAGAACTATTTGCTTTGATGGCTCTGTCTCCACCTCTGGCTCAGCCAGAGATTACCAAGGCCCTGCAAACACAGGAGAACAAAGAACCCGGGTGGGTTTTAAAAGGAGCACTCTCTCAGGGAGATAAAGAGAGCTAGGAGGGAACCAGGCTCGGTCGCTGGAGCCCACTGAGGGAGTGGGGTGTGTGTGTGGAAACACGAGGCCTGCTAGGTCGCCATCATGGGATAGGGAGACTCTAGGTAATAGACAGTTTGTGATTTTAAAAGCCTGTCATCTTTAATGCTTTGTTCCTGCTTTAAATAAACAATACCTTGGTTTTAAGGGGTGGTTTTGGGACTCTGTGTATCACTGGTCACAGACCCCTGAGAGGAAGAACTGCAGGTGCCCAAACCCCGTCAGCCCTGTAGGGTAAGGCAGTTGTATAGGTGGGATGTAGTACCTAGGCCCTGGTCAAGGAGTGGGAGAATTGCAGAAGTGCACCTCAAGCCAGGAGAGGCCATAAAGCCTGAGGGGCTGCACTCAAAGACCGCAGAAAGGGGACACAGGCACTGGTTTATTGTGGAGTCATGCCACAGCTAAGGCTGTAGTCAGCTCCCCACTATAAGCCCAATTTTCAACACCTGGGTCCAGCCCAGCACAGGACCCAGAGGAGAGAAGTAGTCAAAAGCAACCTTTGCCCTCCCCCAAACAACAGGGCTGGTTCGTGGCAAATCCAGCAGCTGGGGACTGCCGCAATGCCAGGGTTCCCTATCCCATCACTCTAACACACATAAGTAACCAGACAAACCCATCACACATATGGAATTGCAGAACTACTAACTGTGGTATGTGACCTATTGCTTAAACCAGCCTCTGTACCAGATGACTGGAGGCAGGTAATATGATGCCAGTTTTTAAAAAGGGCTCAAGAGGCGATCCTGGCAATTACACACTAGTAAGCCTAACTTCAGTACCAGGCAAACTGATTGAAAATATAGTAAAGAACAGTATTATCAGACTCATAGATGAACATGATTTGTTGGGGGAAGAGTCAACAGGGCTTTTGTAAAGGAAAATCATGCCTTACTAATCTACTAGAATTCCTTGAGAGTGTCCACAACCACGTGAACAAGAGTGATCCAGTCAATACAGTGTACTTGGACTTTCAGAAAGCCTTTGACAAGGTCCCACACCAAAGACTCTTGAGCAAAGAGTCATGGGCTAAGAGGGAAGCTTCTCTCATGGATCAGTAGCAAAGGGTAGGAATAAATGGCCAGTTTTCACAGTGGAGAGAGGTAAATAACGGAGTCTCCCAAGGATCTGGGACCAGGGCTGTTCAGTATGCTCATAAACGATCTGGAAAAAGGGGTGAACAGTGAGGTGGCCAAGTACAAAATTACCCAGATAATTAGGGATGTAACCACATGATGTGGATGTCCCTACACCTCTGACTGCTGGATGCTTGGACTGGATGACAAGAGATGGATCACTTTATAATTGCCCTGTTCTGTTCATTCCCTCTGACGCACCTGGCACTGTCCACCGTCGGAAGACAGGATACTGGGCTAGATGGACCATTCTTATGTTCTTAGAGATCTTGCAAAACTGCATGACTGGGCAACAAAATGGTGGAAGAAATTCATTGTTGATAAGTGTAAAGTAATGCACATTGGAAAACATAATCCCAATTATACATATAAAATGATGGGGTCTAAATTAGCGGTTACCTCTCAAGAAAGAGATCTTAGAGTTATTGCAGATAATTCTCTGAAAACGTCCACTCAACATGCGAAAAAAGCTAACAGAATTTTAGGAATCATTAGGAAAGGGATAGATAATACGAGAGAAAATATCATAATGCCACTATATAAATCCATGGTACGCCCACACCGTGAATACTGCATGCAACTCTGATCACTCCATCTCAAAAAAGATATATTAGAATTGGAAAAAGTACAGAGAAGCACAACAACAATTAGGGGTCTGGAAGAGCTTCCATACGAGGAAAGATTAAAAAGACTGGGACTGGTCATCTTAGAAAAGAGATGTCTAAGTGGGGCTATGATAGAGGTCTGTAAAATCATGACTGGTGTGGAGAAAGTGATTAAGGAAGCATTATTTACTCCTTCACATAACACAGGAACCAGGGGTCACCTAATGAAATTAATAGGCAGAAGGCTTAACACACACAAAAGGAAGTATTTCTTCACACAACGAATAGTCAACCTGTGGAACTCCTTGTCAGGAGATGTTGTGAAGGCCAAAAGTATAACTGGGTTTAAAAAAGAATTAGATAAATTCCTGGAGAATAGGTCCATCAGTGGCTATTAGCCAAGATGGTCAGGGATGAAATCCCATATTCTGGACGTCACTAGCCTCTGACTGACAGAAGCTGGGACTGGACGACAGGGGATGGATCACTCGATAATTGCCCTGTTGTGTTAATTGCCTCTGAAGCATCTGGCAATGGCAGCTGTTGGAAGACAGGACCCGGGGCTCGATGGACCATTGTTCTGACCTAGTATGGCCGTTCTTATGATCAAAATGACAAACATTAAACGGCAAACACTATAGGTAAAACATGCTCATTAGCAAGGTCTACTTAGACCTGCATAAATGACACAGCACATTGACTCAGACCCTGAGCCCCAATACAATCGGTTTGTATCTGTGGGGGGCAAGAGGAACAGCGGGGGGGTAACTGCTGGATGGTGTCATGCTCTGGTGATCCCCAGCCAACATTGTACAAATTACAGCAGCTCTGAGGCCCTCGTCCCAGGATCAGGGAAAAGGCTGTAAAGGCAGAAAATGTATGGAGCCCTGTCACACGTTAATGCACTCCTGGGATAAGCTGGCTTTGAAATCTTTAGATCTAATTAAATAAATAGCATATCATTTATTCAATGCATAACAACAACTTGTTATTATCTCAGCAAATAACAAGGGGCAATGTTAAGATTGGAAAGGCGGGTGTAGCTAGTAATCCGCTGAGATGTCATGAGCTGTGATCTCTATTTCCATCCAACGCAGAACATTTCTCTGTCCTCAGCTGCAGCTGCTGAATATTTGCAAAAGCTCCCGATTTAGAGGTTCTGTCATTCCACCTCTTCAAGCCCCAATTATTTACTGATGCTATAGGACGTCATGGTTACATTAGGAGGGTCACATCTGTTTTTTAGACATGTTACTTAAAACATGACAGTTCCTTTGGAGTATTTATGAACTATCAGGCAACGGCTAGAGAGACAAGGCAGGTGAGGTAACACACAGACCTCAAAAGCTGGTACCTTCCCCCACAGAAGCTGCTCCAATGAAAGATATTACCTCACCACCTGGTCTCTCTAATGTCCTGGGACCGACATGGCTGCATACGACACCCGGAGACAGCCATCTGTGAAAGCTCTGGGTGTAAAACATGGACACCACGGATTCATGAAGGGGAAAAACATTAATAGCTGCCAATATGCCAGCACTCGTATCTGAATCCATTAGCCAATGCCACTTTGATTAAATGCAAAATCAAAATCAAAGCTCCTTATTTAAATTCTGCGTAAGAGGGAAGTGTAATTGTTAACTCAGAAGAGGCCCAGATCCCTTTGCTTGCTGAATGAGAGCAGGAAGTTGCTGATAGCTCCCTGGAGAAAGTTTACTCTGACATCGTAACTGCTACCAAATATCCACTGATCTCTGTTTGGGGTCTCGGCAGCACAGGAATGTAAAAGAAGGTGCAGACTTTCCTTTGGCTTCAAATCTACACCACAGCAAGTGAGAGAGGACCATCTCCATGCCTTCCCTCGAGCTATTCCTCTTACATCACACTACACTGTTACCCCTTCTTGACACGGCTGAGACTTTTGCGGGCTAGTTGTGCTCACCGATGGGTTATTCTGCTGTCCGCTGGCATCCTTCACTCATTGCACAGACAATGTCAGAGACTGGCCTATGGATCTCCTCGCCCTGGAACTTGGGGGAGCTTGGAATCCGGATCTGAATTTTTGGCCTTATCACAAAACCTCATAACCGCGTATAATCAGCAATTATTGCAGCCGTCATTGAGCTCTCACGTTTTTAATATCAAACCTGGAAGGCCTCCTGTTGGCACACAGCGCGCAGAAATGAAGCCATTTTTCATTCTAATCAAAAAGCTCTTAATGGACAGTACTAAGTGCTTAACGGACAGTGCTAATTGCTTCTTGAAATCATCGGCAGGCTTCAGCACAAGACTAACCTTGTGCCAAGCTCAGAGGGGATGGTGCTATTGGGGTGAAACTTGGACAAAATATTATCATGCTTGCAGCATTGTAGGCTCACGTGGGCACTGTGGGGTCCGGCTGTTTAGGGCATTATTTCTATTGGACAGATCACCTCTCAATGCCTCTATAAAGAAGAGCTTCGGCGTGTAATTAGAGAACTGCACAGTGCCATGGGGCGACCACAGGCAAATAACACACTGGGTTTGAGAACAGCTGACAATCCCCCACAAAAATCCCAGGCACTGTGGCAGTCATTAAAGGCCATATGATCCCCTACACAGGACAAGCCCACATGGGAGCAGGGAACGTCACGAGTCTCCATCACACTGGTTCATTGGCAGGGCTGCGTATGCCCCCCCCCGCCCCGAGGTACATACGTGACCCTCATCGCTGTTCTATCCGAGCCCTGTTATCACACCTGGGGTTGCCCCACGTTCCATAAAGCAGTGGTGCCCAAACTCTGCCTGTCACCCCCAGCCCCACCCGTAATGGAATCTGTCCTTGCCCCCCTTTACTGCACAGTCGGCTCAGCAGAGGAGCTTGGGCTGACGGCGAAGCTGGGGACAGAACTGGGGATGGGGAAGGAGCTGGGGCTAGAGGCGGAGTTGGCCTGGGGGTGGAGGGGGAATGAGGACAGAGCTGGGCAGGGGGCGGAGCAGGGGATGGAGGCGGAGCTGCAGCAGGGGGCACAGCAGGGGCGGAGTGGAGCTGCAGCTGGGGGCAGAATTGGGCTGGGGGCGGAGCTGGACTGCAGTGGAGAAGGGGGCGGAGTAGAGCTGCAGCTGGGGGTGGAGCTGAGCTGGAGGCGGGGCTGGGCTGGAGGCGGAGCTAGGCGTGGGGCGGAGCGGAGCTGCAGCTGGGGGCAGAGCTGGGCTGCGGTGGATCAGGGGCGGAGTGGAGCTGATCTAGGGGGCACTTGTTCCCTGCCCCACGTGGAGGCTGGCCTGGGCCCTGCACCCTGTGCCCCTGAACATTCCTCTGTGCCTCCCACGAGGGGTGCACCCCACAGTTTGGGGACCACTGCCATAGAGAAATTGTGAGGAGCATCAGAGGAGCCTACGCAGCTATGGACCGCCCCCACTGAGGGCTACTCAAGAACAATCCTCCAGTATCTCTCCCCACAGCCCCCCCCAGAGCCCAACGTCTGAGGATTAGGGGCCGCAGGGCTTCCAGGAGATCAGGCCATAAAGCTGTGGCTCTCCCCCGTGGCCAGTTTCTGGTGAGTTTGGCTACCTTCCACTCAGAGAATGGTAACCTATAGGCCTAAGCCATGGTGCTCACTCTGAGTGCAACTCTGTAAATCTGGTTATTGTTAGTAACATGCTGGTGGTGCAGTGCTCCAGCCCTGCCTATTGCTCGCTCCCCACGCACTTCTCCAGTGAGCCCGGCCAGCCATCACCCTTTTATACAGCATCACGCCCTAAACGCCCCCCATGCGCTTTTCAGAAATAGATCCTCAGAAACAGCCGGAGCCGTGGAGGCACCTCTTGGGCTTATATTTGCTCCATGAAATGCAGGGAATACAGGAGAGCATTTCCCGTGACTGCAGGCACTACAGCTCGGAGTCAATTTACAAGAGATGTACACGGCGCTGAACATGAAGATGTCAGTGTTTAGCTCTTGTGGCCATCATGCTAAAATCCCAAGATGTCTCAGCGTTATTGTTTCGGACAGGCTGGATTTTCTCTGATTCCATGTCCAGGTGTTGAGCTGTTGCTCCAGGTGTAAGCTTTCTCTTTCTATCAATCCACTCAAGTGATGGGTTTATTATTTTTACCCACGGCGCTTGCGATGGCTTCTGACCGTGCCATGCAAGGACGCAGGAGACAACCCCCATGCTTATGGGTGCACTGACTTATTCAGTGTAACACACATTAATTGGGGAAAGTAGACTGCTTGTATAACCTGTCCTTACCAGACGTCATGCCCAAGGTGAGCTATGGAGGTAGAAGGAGTGATGCTGATTTACATCAGTTAAGGATTGCTTAATATTTACATCAAGCGACAAGACTGGCTTAGCAAATATCCATACCAATACCAAATCCAAAGCCCTGTTTGATAGCAAACAGCACATGAAAATATCAGCAAAGCTGGGGTGGGGAGATTCCACCAGCCCTAACCAGGATCTGCAGCCCAGAGCCCACCTCCTGCTCAGGGACTACAGCATTATCGGTGCTTTCTGATTTGCACAGTTGTAACATTTTAGGGTGTTTCCATCATCTCAACACAAATCTCAGTTATTGTCCTTGTGTTTCAGCCCCACACAGCAGAGAGGACGTCACCTGAAATACATGTCAAAGCCATACTGGCAGCTAGTTTCTCTGATTAGATCGCGAGAATTTGAGTAGTGAACAAATTGGTTTTAAATCCAGATTAGAGTGAAATCCATCTCAGTGTGACAAGGGTGAATGGTCAAAAGTAAAAAGCATTCTCCGAACAACCTCAACCCAATCTCCTGCACAAAGCGACACATAAATCCCCAAACTAATCACGTCTGAGATTCTGGACACAGCTTGAGAAAGTGGAAAGATCTCTGTGTGTTTCCACTGTGACCAGGCTCTATTTCCGACAGGACGGAAGCGTTGCTACACAGAGAATACTCCCTAACCACGGGCCAGATCCCAAGATCTAGCCTTGAAGTGTCGGGTGCAGCTCAAGATTTGGGGATACAAAGGTGATTTCGTGCCACCGTTCCCTTCCCCTGGTCCCAGGGCTAGTTCCCAAGGCTGCTCTGCACTATGTCAGAGGACCACCCTGGAAGCCATAAATTGCAGGGACAGCAGGATGCCAGGTCGATCCCCTTTACCTGGGCTGCATCGCCTCGGCTGGAGAAGGGGATAGGAGCAAGGATGGCAGCCCTGGCCGGATTTCCTCACACAGACTCTTATGTCCTACTGATTTTCAATGGGATCTAGGCTCCTAAATCACATAAGCACTTTTGAAATGGTTACACTTTGTCTTTATTCCTTGGCTTGGTGCCCTGAGCACTTTGGCTAGATGGGAAGGGATTAGGGGAAATGCTATTGGGGTTTTTCGTTTTTTTTACACGTTCTGAAACAAATCAACTAAGATTGGGATGCAGCCAAAAAAATGAAAATAGAAGTTAAACATATAAGTCACAGAAAGAAAATGGTCCACATTAATATAAATTAAATGTAGCATCTTTTAAATAGTAGATTAAATATTAAATGCACCATCCGTGATGTAGCACTGTTCCTGTCAGACAACAAATCTCAGAGCAGCCCAATATGATAAATGCTTTCTCACAGCACAGTCCCATTTTAATTTTCCTCTGATTCACATCTAATGTTTAATGTATCTCTATAAACCTCTGGGAGAGGAGGGGATTGGCAGAATGGAATATTCCATAAAGATTTAGCATACTGAACTGAGACAGGATTTGAGTGTCACTGGGAACGGAGCTGGGTCAGAAAGAGATTTTGATGATGATGATGATTTTGCAGAAAAGAGATGATCTTCACAGTCGGACTCTTATATTCCACTCCCGTGATTCCTGACTCCTACGGATAATCGAAAAAGACACTTCACACAGGCCACGCTGCTGACCATTCCCATAGTTCTGCCTGCTTGTTGAATACATTCTTCAGTCAAGGACTACGTAAAAAGCCAAGTGATTTATATGTTTAATTCCCACTTTTCTTCTATTATCTATCGACTCTTAAGATTTAACATATTCACATCTTCTCAAAGAATTTGTTTTGTTTAGAAATGAGTTTGCCCCCTGACGAGATTACGCAGCCACTTCCCCTGCTGGAATGCTCCCAAACTGCTAATGTCACTGGTGAAACAGTGTTCGAGTCCCCGGGCACCTTACTTACACACTCACACTCTGACAGTCTGAGGATGGGTCCCCCTGTCAAATCAGGCAGGCAGACACACGCACTTTTTGAAGTACACAGAAAGGGAACAGTGTTATTTCAGTAAGAATCTTTTACAACAAAGCTTGTCCCCCCGTGTGTTGGAGAAAGGACCTTAATGCTCACACGGCTCTCTGCTAATATTACCTGCCAGCCTAGGTCCCTTGCTACAACCTGCCAGCAACCAGTTATACTCTAGCTCCCTCTACGGGCTCCTTGCCCCCACACACTCGCAAAACCCTACCTGCTCAGGTGAACTCCTTTACTGGTACAATGTCACAAACTAAACCAGGAAGAAAATTAAACATCGTGTGCCTGGTTCTCATCTACACACCTCTGACAGTATAAAGGGGACTTAAAGTGGGTGTGAGAACAGGAGTGATGTAAATTGGCCTCAGGCCTGGTCTACACATAGAAGTGAGGTTGACACAGCCACGGTGCTAAGGGGTGCGAAAAACCCACACCCCTGAGTGCCGTCACTATGGCGACCTAACTCCCAGTGTAGACGCAGCTAGGTCAATGGAAGAACACGTCTGTCGAGCTCGTTCCGGTCATGTGGGGAGGTGGAGTTCCTGCACATGAAGGAAAACCCCTTCGACGGCTGTAATCTGCATCTCCAGTAAGAATTGACACGGCATGCCTACAGCACACAGCGACGCTGCTATAACACTGGTAGCACAGACATGGTCTTTGAGTACGTGAGTCTCGGGCCCTGTGCTTTTCCAGAGTGGGCACCGTCCCATGGCATGTGTACCATTTCCTCCTTTTACCGCCTAGGCACTGCAGCTGGCATGCAGCATAAAAAGGCAAAGCCTGGAAGAAATCCAGGGGCACCTTCCCAAGGATTCTGAAGTGCCTCAGTTGTCTCCATTACCTTGGCCGTGTTTCTACAAACCCATGCAATCACAGCTCGTTACAAAACCCGTACTTCACACAGCCGCGTTCCAACAGGAGCCCGCAGACTGATTCAGTGTCTTCAGCCAAAGAGGTGGGACTGACAAGAGAAAACGTGAGCCCGTGTCTCACAGGGAGGAAGGGAGAGCGTCCCAGACCGATGAGACAGCAACCACAAAAGAGCGGCCCCCCGTTGGGGATGGCGATAGGGCACAGGCCAAGGCTGGAGCGGCCGGTTAAGGAGTATGAATGGATGTAATCAGGTCAGAGTGGGGGGGGAAAGCAGCAAGTCTGTGGAGAGTTTTGAAATGCTGCAAAGCAATTGTGAACAGGCCTGGGAGACTGAGAGGAGACTGGGGAACGTGCCCAAAAGGGAGCGGGGAAACAACTGTATCATGATCCTGCTTCCTGAAATTCACAGGAAAGGCTTCTAAAAGCGACGGACGAAGGCCCAGAGAAAGATTTCCACAGAGGCGAGATCAAGGGGACGTCTCTCTCTATCATCGTCGCATACCGAAACGTTTATATCAATGACTGATACTGCCAGAGGCTGGCTGCAGGGACTGCTGCTTCAAGTACCAAGCTGCAGTCACATGAAATGAAAGCTCACGGTCCCAGTGATGTGTAACGTTCATCTTCCCCCAGACTAACAGCCCAGCATTGGCTTGGATCGATGACACGTCATAATTAATTAAAATAATGATTTAAAAACAACAAGTTCCAAAACACTGAGGGCTTGTCTACAACTAAAACGCTCCAGTGGCACAGTTGCAGCGCTCCAGTGTAGACACTACCTACACTGACACGGGGGGTTCTCCCATCAGCAGGGGCAATCTACCTCCATGATCTACATGGGGACATAGGCCAACTTGACAATGCTGCTCGGGGGTGGGGGGGGAGAGGAGGGAGTGGATTTTCCACACCCCTGAGCAATGTAGTGAAACTGACCTAATTTTCTCATGTAGATCAGGCTAAATATGGGATGGATTTAAAATTCCTGTCTCTAGTTAACACTAGCCAGAAGCGTCAGACCTGTGCAGACAGCAGTGTCTGGATATGACCAGAGAGCCCTGAGTTGAAGGGTCCATCTACACAGCAGCTGGGGGATAGAGTCCCAGCTCAGGCAGCGGTACACACAACATCTCTGCTCGAGCTAGAACTTCAAAACAGCACCGTGGCCACAGCAGCCCGGGCAGTGGCTTGGGCTGGCTGCCCGAGTGCAATCCCCTGCCGCCCATGCACCTGTGGCCACGCTGCCATTTTTCGTGCACTCGCTCGAGCCGAGCCGTTGTGCGTACATCTACCCAATCCAGGAATGCCACCTCCCAGCTGTCGGGCAGACATACCCTAAATGTGATGGCCATGAAGTGGGAAGAAGGGAGAAAGGGGAAAGTAACTGTGAGGCTCTTTCAGCGAATTCTCTATAGTCACTATCACCAGACACTGGACAACTTAATCAAGTGGAGTTTGAGAGACCAAGAGGCCGGAAAACTGCCAGTTTGTAGAAGTGCAGATTGTGTATGTTAATGGGCTTGATTCTGCTCCCTCTGAAGAGTACAGCAGTCCTGACACTGACCTCACTGGGGGCAGGACAGTGACCAATGTTTGAATATCAAGGAGACTCCATCAAGAGGTGCCACTGGATACCACAGAGACAGTCTCTGCAGGATGCCTCAGCTCTGTGCCAAACTGGATTTAATCCTTAGGTCAAATCTCCAAATTACTTCATGGACAGTAAAGTCACTGACTTAAAAGCCAAGCTGTGCGGAGAGGGGGCATTCCATTTCAGGGAGGGGTTCAATACTCCAGAATTTTGTTCCATTCCAATTTGGAACGAAAACTAAACATTTCAGGATTCCTTGTGAAGGGGATGGAGCCCTGGCTGCCCCAGAGCCATGGACCCTCGGAGCCCTGGGGTTATCTCTGGGGCACTTTGGCACGTGGGCTGCCCAGAAGCCAGCCAGCATGCTGGCAGAAAATCAGGGAGGTCTGAAAACCTGCCTGGGAAGGCAGGGTTCCAATAGAACTCCACTGAAATCAAACCATCTCCATACTTCACGTGTTTATTCCTGTATCAAGCACCTGCATAACTGAATCTCTCAAATGTGACACACTGGAGGTGGTTGTTAGCCCAGGAAAAAAACAACCCTTCCTGCTTCTAAGTGAACCAGTGTTAGCTCTTCTGGAACCGGGAATGACACACCATCAGTTAATCAGCTTTTCCTCTCTAGGGAACAAGAGCTGAATGGGCAGAAGGAGAATACCTCTGGATTCTGCTGATCGGAGTCTGATCACTAGTAGATGATGATGGCATCTCCTCCTCCTTAAATTAGGTAGCTGATCAGACTGGGCATCAGTGCAGAGACTAGTCCGATTTTATTTAATTATATCAGTATGATTCCCCTTTTCTCATTTTTCCCGGGGGGGGGGGGCAGCATGCCCCAGATTCTACCAGCCTGGTAATGCTCTCGACGATAAGAGAGATCATTTTTATTTATTACACTGCATCTCTCTTGCTGCTTCCATCTCTTCTAGTAGGAACATTAATGTGGATGCTGGCCAGAAAATTACCCAAGTGAACTCTATTTAGCTAATAAGAAAATGTCAGAGCAACTCTCTTAATGTCTCTGCTCTTCTTATGTGCTGGTGGCACATTGTAATAAGGTCTCTTAGTGACTCTCACGTATTCAGCATCAGGGTATCAGTGTAATTGACTTCAATGTTTTTTCCACTCTGGCTACAGCCACATAGTCACGGCTCCTGATTAGAATTTGAGATAGCACCAGGGTGCAGCGTCTCACTATCTCTGCTGGATGTTGGCAAGTGTGATGGTTAACTAGCCTTCTTCTGTAGGCATCCAGCACCCTACATGCCAACAAAACATCCTGGCCACAGACTGACTGACACCAGGGTGCAGAGTGACTGACAGCTTGCAGGCTTTCTGACTGTTGTTGATTTTGCTTATGTCAGAGTCAGCTCCCCTGACCCCTCAATGGGTGTTGAACTCTGTGGTTCCCCGGACATGTTGAATGGGATCAAGTAAGTTTAAACCTGTTTTAACAAAGTGTGTTTGAACTTCCTTTGGGGGGAGGGATGGCTCAGTGGTTTGAGCATTGGCCTGCTAAACCCAGGGTTGTGAGTTCAATCCTTGAGGGGGCCACTTGGGGATCTGGAGCAAAATCAGTACTTGGTCCTGCTAGTGAAGGCAGGGGGCTGGACTCCATGACCTTTCAAGGTCCCTTCCAGTTCTAGGAGATGGGATATCTCCACTAATAAGATAAGAATAAGATTTTTTTTTTCTCAGCTAGGAAATGGTCCCTAAGATTTCCCACTATTGCTAATGTTGCTTCATCTCCATCTCGCTGAGGCAGACGAGGTGTCGGAAGTGGCTGGAGTTTTACGTATCAGGTTGCGGGGTAGGCCTGCTTTCAGAGGGCAAGTTGGAACAGTGTCCAAAACGCAGGTGGCACCTCCATGCTGCTCTCAGCTGTTCAGCCCACCAATGGCAGAAACTAGCACTTTTAGGGATGCTCCCACCGAGAAGCTGATAGCAACAGAGGGAAAATCGAAGGACAAAAGGCTAATGTAAAGAAGGCCTTTGAAGGGGGAGTCCACCACAGTTTGGGGCTTAACAAGTGTTGAACTTGGTTGATCCTATCCATGGAGTTCAACACCACCATGGTGGGCAGAGGCACCCCACAGTCAAACAGAGCAGAGTACTCGAGAAACTCCTCCAGCTGTCTTACTATCTGCCTACTCTCGGTACTTACATGGTCCCCGGTACCACAGTATCTGAGCAACTCACAAGCTTCAATGTATTTACCCTCACAGCACCCCTGCGAAAAAGGCAGTGCTGTTATCCCTAGCTCAATTCACAGAGGGGGAACTGAGGCACAGAGAGGCTAAGTGACTTGCCCAGGGTCACACAGGAAGTCTGTGGCAGAGCAGGGAATTGAAGCTCCCACGTCCCAGGCTAGTGCCCTGACCAGTGGCCCTGGTGTTCTCAGCAATGTTTGGAACTAGTGACACCCTGAATATCCACCTCCAGAGCAAGGCGACAGCTAGAGAATTACTCTTTGGGGACGGGCTAGTTTTAAGCAGATGTGGGGAATAAGCGTTTCTGAAAGGGACAAGCATAAGGGAGCCTAAAGGCGAGGAACATGTAAAGTACAGCTCTGCTGTGGGGAATGCCAATGCTGAGCCAGGAAAGACAAGGGCTACTAGGTTAACATAGCCCAAGGTGACAGTCGTTTGGCAAACCAAGAAAACTGAGCTGACAAAGTAATTAATTTGTCCCAACTCTGCATTGGCCTCTCTCTGTAGTAAGTGCTAACTGCTTCATAAATCCAAAACACAAGGCAAGACAATGCCAGTGAATGGGGCAGGCAACCCAGCCCAAACATTAGCACTTTTACTTGCACTGTCAGGCATTTATGCTGTATAAATTCACTTTAAATAACTGGGAGACCCCCATAGGGTAAAGACACTGACGTCACGCACTTATTCGCTGTCTGCTTTATGCTGTCACACATTCATAAACATGCAATGGAATTCTATGGGACACATCACAGCTCAATGAAATGACCATGTTACCAAAGTCAATAAAAATCATTTTGTAAAAAAAACTAAATTATGGGCCAGGGAGCGCTGGGAATTGAGCCCATCTGTGGCGGATCAATACCTATGGATCTCTCTCACATTTTGTCATTTCCTCAAAAATAAATGTTGCTGCAAAGGATGATTAAACATTGTCCTTTCATGTGTCTTCATTTAGATTGACTTTCCTATGCAGTAGAACACTGGAGTTACGAACTGACCAGTCAGCCACACACCTCAGTTGGAACCAGAAGTGCACAGACAACAGCAGAGACCCCCCAAAAAAGGCAAATACAGCACAGTGCTGTGTTAAACGTAAACTGCTACAAAAATAAAGGGAAAGTTAAAAAAATATTCGACAAGGTCAGGAAACGGTTTTTGTGCTTGTTTCATTTAAATTAACATGGTTAAAAGCAGCATTTTTCTTCTGCATAGTAAAGTTTCAAAGCTGTATTAAGGCAGCGTTCGGTTGTAAACTACAACCATAATGTTTTGTTCAGAGTTACGAACGTTTCAGAGTTACGAGTAACCTCCATTCCCAAGGCGTTAGTAACTCTGAGGTTCTTCTGTAGTTTCCTTAAATACTCTGGTGGCTACATTTCTCAGCAGCACCCAGAACCAAACCTTTATGCCATTTTTAATCCAAGCTATCAAAGGGGCCGCTAATCAGGCCTATCCCTTGAAGAGGGCCTGCATGCCATATACAGAACATGTCACTATCGCATGGCCCTGCAAATGCCATGTCAGGCACTATGATGGCGAGGATAAATTGCTGTACTTGGAACCAATCAATGTAACCTTTGCAACTTGTCATTTGCTAGTCATCTGCAAGGCTGAAAATCTAACAGAAGAAAAAAGCTTTTAGAGATGAGCTTTACCTTGCATGGGTGTGGGTCAACTCCGTATGTCTCCAGGGTCTGGGCTTTTCTTAAAAAATTTAACTCTGAAGTAGCTGGTGTCTGACCACTGGAGGAAAGAAAATCAGGGAAAGGTGTGAACATCAGGACCAGTCATTATGTTCACTGTTTCCATTAGCAATACCGGGCATCAAATCAAGCAGATTCCTTTGACTTCATTCAGCCAGCATATTGAATCTAAAACAGGATCGTGTAAAAGGACTCGGCTCTCAAGCCTGTCCTTCCCGTTCTGCAAGCTGGACTTCAGCAGCACAGAAGACAGGCTCCCAACACTCAAAAGGAACAGAATAAAGGAGCCTCTGCACAAGGTAAGGTTTAATTAAATACAATCAGCCCAGGCTGCGATAAGCAGTTCACTTGGTTGCGGAGCATTATATGCTGAAAACAGCCCATTTCATATCAGTTTTTCAGGTCCCTTTTATGATGTCACATCAAATGACGTAACATCGATACATGTGTCTGAGGTTAAAAACAAATACCGAACTCCCTCTTAGGAGTGCGAGAGCTGGTAAAAGCAAGCTCAATAAATTATCTCCGGACCATGGACAGCGCATTACTCCTTCCCCCCAGCACCACAGGAACAGCTTTACTAGCTCTGGTTTCCAGGATGCCCATTCTGGAGTCTTATCTTGCCGGCAACCTTGCAAACCGTATTGCCTGGGTCACCTTCACACAGTTTTGAGAATGGACTTGAAGTGTAGTAGACTGTGGCTTGTCACATGTCGTAAACAAAGATACAGCTAGTATAATGGGAATATCATAATAGGAGGATATCTTACTTTTATACAGCACCTCATCCCAAAATAGGATGTGAATAATAGAGCAGACAGCTGAAACTGCAGGGGGAATTTAGGAAGGCAGACTATATTTATCCAGGATGAAATATAGTTACCATCCCCGCTCGATAAGAAAAAGCCATGGGATCTTTAATCAACCCTTAAACTGGGGCGAGTTCAAGACTCAGCAAAATAAATACATAAAAGTCAGAGACTCCACCTGAGCTGGGCCCCGGCGTGTGAGGAGATATTAGGAATCCATTGATACAAACTGCCTGAGCCAGACATTTCTGTTACAAACTAACGACATTCCTTTGTTGGGAAACGATATTCCCAGCACTCCACTGAGACCACGTTAGGCCCTTTCTTTAATTCTACAAACGGTCGAGACCTCAGTCTGAAATCTCATCGGATGGATGTTCAGTGGAGAAGATGAATAAAAAAAGATTTCAGGTTTTTTATTCTTCTTTGATTATCTACATTTTAAAGCACTTTTGGTAATTTTTTTAGGCAGTTTTATTATTTTCCTATTTCAGCAAGTAGAGGTTTGGTATTAGATGCCATGCCCTGTTTCCAGAATATTTCTATTTTTGTTGTAATGCCTCTAATAGTGCTTAATAAATTTTTAAGAACATCTCCATTATTTTCCCTCTTAATAAATGTGAACCATGCTACCAAAATAAACTCTTTTTTCTGATTTAGTGTATTGGGGAGGAGGGATAGCTCAGTGGTTTGAGCATTGGCCTGCTAAACCCAGGGTTGTGAGTTCAATGCTTGAGGGGGCCACTTAGGGATCTGGGGCAAAATCAGTACTTGGTCCTGCTAGTGAAGGCAGGGGGCTGGACTTGATGACCTTTCAAGGTCCCTTCCAGTTCTAGGGGATGGGATATCTTTATTTATTTATAATAAAGCTACTCATCCCATTACACATAACTGTTATGTTCAAAACCCTAAACAGGAATAGTAGTAAACAAAATACAATAAGTCTATAGTTAATCAACATACGTGACCCCTTTTAAATGGTACAGTACGTTAAATCCCAAAGTTAATGTTACCTCAGTTCTGTTTTGTGAATCTCTGCAATTTTCCTTTCCAGCTTTTCCGAATGTTTGGGGAAAAATTGGAACTTGGAGCTGTAGCCTTCTGGGTGCTTCCCAGGGTCGTAGTCCCCAATCTCGGCTAGTAAAAGAAAGAAAGGCTATATAATGAAATAACAAGGTTTTCATCATTTGGAGTGAAATCATTTGTAGAAGTAACTGCAATTAAAAGAGCAAAATGGTTTAATATTGAAAGTCAAAGGGCATCTTCCCAGAAAGGGGGTTTGTGGGTTTTCATGGCAGTTGGTTTTGTTGGAAACAGAAAACTGTTTCTTCTCCAAATGAAGTTGACAGCGAGGGGCTAACTAGCTGAGGGGGCTGGCAATGGGATACAGAGCAGTTCCCTTCCAGGGGCCGATCCTCCAAAGCGATGGGTACCTTCAAACCCCCAGGTGCCAATGAGAATGGAGGATGTTCAGTGCCTTGCAGGGGTAGGGCTCAGGTCAGCAACTCCAGTGACATGATTCCACTGCAGCTACACTACCAGCTGTGGCATCCCCGACGGACCACTTTAATCTATGGGGAGGTGTCCTCTGCAGGATGGGGGTGGGTGAAGACAGCTTACGTTGAGCTTCTCCCTGTCATGTCCTTCCCCTCTCCAATGGCTCACCCAGATAGACCCCAGGCCCCACCCACCCACGTTGGTGGCTTCAATTGGCACACAGAAAACATACCCACCCTGAATCCAGGAAATGCCCAGCAATCAGGGAAAATACCCCATTCCAAATCGTTAAACACCCAGGCACGTGCAATGTTTGCTTCAATACAAGGACATCACACGACACTCCCCGGGTTCCATGTCTACTTAGAGTCTTCACGTTCAGGCCAGCTTCATGACTCTGTAGAGTAAACTCAAGCCCCTGTCAAGAGAACCAGGGCTTGGAATCCTGCTCCAATCATGTGCAATTCATGGCTTCCAACGGCCCCAGCATGAGATCAGGCGAGACGTGGCTATTCCCCCACCCCGAGGTTTGCTTTGAGATTGGGAGGCTCTTCCCAACCCAAAATCTAAAGAGTGACACTGAGCCAAGCACACAGCCCCACCAAGAATGTCTGTGGGAGCCTCAGCAAAGCAAAACTCCTCTAGACCCCACGGTCCCATCAGAAACAAGGAGGATTATGCAGGTGAATAGCTCCGAGCCGGTTCCTCTAGCTCCATCACACCTTCGAGCGTGTTTCGTAATCTCCCCAGAACAATTAGCATGATGAGGAGCAGTGCAACATATATCTGCCAGGCTGGAGCTGCTCATGAAGCCGAGACAATACACTGTCTGATCAGCTGATTAGAAATCAGCTCTGCTCCTTTCATACGTCTGAAAGAAACGGGCTGATTTTCCCTTGAGACTGGCTGACCAGGCAGCTGCCCCGTCTCCACCTTCACCACCCTCTGGGCAGCAGCCAGTAATTACATCCAAATTGGACTTAAGCTGCAGTAAAGGGGAAAAGAAAAGAGACGAAATAATAGTTCTCTCTTGGCTGAACAAAGCAGTACAGTATTTCATCCCTGTGTCTCATGCGACTTCGCTGCACATCTGCTTTCCAGGCTACACAAAAGTCCTGCATCTGCAGCATCTCACAGCTCAGCTGGAAAGGACCCCTCTCTCTCTCCCATTCCATTTCCTTTGGTCTGCGGCTCCTAGTGAAATGCAGATGTTCTGTTATGTGCATGCTTCCCCTGTAAAATGCTAAAGGGGGGGGGAATACAGGTGTATTTCCCCCCCTTTAGCATTTTACAGGGGAGGCATCAAAACTAATGATTAGTGCCTTTGAAAAATTCAAATATATTGAACTGTAAACACGTGTGTGACTGTAGAAAAAATATCCGGTCTACTATGAAATATCTTGTTCATGCTTTGGAGCTGTAACTTGTCATTCTGGACATCCCTGGCTCTAGGTCAGTGATGACACACACAAACTACATTAAAAAGAACATGATTAGCCCCATGTAACTATGAGTTGCAAGGTCAAGCACTCAAAAGTTAGGAAATGCCAAATGTAAGGTGGCCCAGGTCACCTTAAATCAGCTTTCTCATGCACATGCATTATGACAGAGTCTTTAATGACACAGTCACATTGTATTTTTTCCATAGGGACCCCTTTTTCAAAGGCTTGGACAAATCTGAACAGATTTCATGGGAATGGCGAACAGCACACCCCAGACACAAATGCCACCCTGCTGCCAAAGTCTCAGTCCAAAGCTCTGGAGTGCTAGAATTTTTTAACATGGAGAAAACAAGGTGTTTTGCCCTAGTCTCATTCTCAGAAACAGATGGTTTTTTTTTAATTTCAGACAAAACAAAGCCAGTCTGAGGCAGACACTCAGAATGGAAAATTTCAGCCCAAACAGTTAAAGTTTGGCAAAGTTATAAGCAACTGAAAACAGGGTCTTCTTATGAGAAGTGTCAGTCAAACTTAATACTAGTCTGTGCTATCAGAATGTCTACAGATTTTCAACCCAGACCTTCAGCTGTTCAATCCTTTAGAGGACTCCACAAACTGAAGGGGCGTTGGCCTCTTCTGGCCTTTCCATGTCTTGGGCTGGGGATATCCAGTGTTCTGTGTAGCAGGGGCACTGGCAAGATCAGGAACGGTAAAATAAGCAGGAGGTTTCCAGATGTTTTCCCCCAGCCCAGCTGTGCAACCAACCTGGTCCTGTCTGCGACTTGCTGACAAGTTGTTTCTTGGCTGATGAGCTTGATGTAAAGTAATGAATTTGCACAAGGACATGTTCATTTGTGCCCCCAACTAACAAACCTGTGTTTGTTGTAGGGTGACCAGACAGCAAATGTGAAAAATCGGGACGGGGGTGGGGGTAATAGGAGCCTATATAAGAAAGACCCAAAAATCGGGACCGTCCCTATAAAATCGGGACATCTGATCACCCTAGTTTGTTGTAGTAGGGTCCCTCTTTAAAGCCACACGCTGGAAGGACATGCAGTCACTCCTGTGGAAAGAGCAGTATTTTGTTGCGAGGCTCTTTAGGACTATCCATGCTGATTTGTCTGGTGTGTACATATTTGAGAGACCGGGAGATGGTAACAGTGCAGACATTAATGTTGTTAGCTGAAGCACAAAACAATTATTTCATTTTTCCTTAGTTAAAATGTAAAGCTCCATAAACCAGGTCTTTCCTTTGGAATCCACCCTTCTCTGAGGTTTGTAAAGAGAGGCACTTCGACAGCTAATAGCGTTTACCCAGGAATTCTGACTTTCTTCATTCAGACAAGGGAAAAAAACCAAATGTGATTCTCAACTTTCAGTAAATGAGTCTATTTCTTATCTAGCTTCTCTGTCTGTTGGATTTAGATGGATCTATTTTAAGGCCACGAGGGACTATTCCTTCAACTAGTTGGACCTCCTGTATAACACAGGCCACAGAATTTCATCCAGTTACTCCCGTATTGAGCCCAGAAACTTGTGTTTGACTAAAGCAAACCGTTCAGTAAGGCATCCGGTCCTAATCTGAAGACTTCAAGAGATGGGATTTACAGAGCCAGTCACCATAACTGCAGTTTCAAGCAATACTGAAAAATATAAATATAACCAAGCTTCCTTCTCTGTCTTTACACTGATAACTAGGCATCACCCTGCCAAAACTGGCCACACTCACTTGCTGTCTAGTACTGGGCTGGCTGATGGAAGACAGGAAGGAGAAAGTTACGCTGAGGAGGGTAAATCAGGATAGGACCAACCGATTTAACTTTAAAAAGCAACAGAGGGTCCTGTGGCACCTTTAAGACTAACACAAGTATTGAGAGCATAAGCTTTCATGGGTAAGAACCTCACTTCTTCAGATGCAACTTCGATTTAACTTTGAGATTCCAAATCAGAGGGTAATAACAGCATGACAGTGACACTCTCGAAAGCACCAGTTATCACGTACTATTGCATCTATCAGTGCCTAGGAGCACAACTACGGCACTGATGCATGTCTGGACACCAAGGTCTGGTATGTCGGAGGATGTGGCAAAGCTTCTGTAGTAAGTCTCAACACACGAGAGTGTTTTCTATCCGACAAGTATCTCAAATTACCTACGAGGTTTCTCTGAAATCAGTACTGAGTCCCATGTGGCCACAAGCCTTACCTACCTATGGGAGAGCATCACTTCAGCTCTGGAAATCCCTGTATCCTAGTTACACAGGAAGTGTGGATTAGTAGCTGCAGCACACTGACCTGGAAATCAGGAGTTCTAGATGCCCTTTTCGCTCTATCACTGAATCGGTGTCGCTTAATGCATGGTGCCTCATCTCTCTCTACCAGTTTCCCATCTGTTAAATGGGGATAAAGCCATCTGCCTGACAGGGAGATTGTGATTTTGTAAAGTGCTTTGAGATCCTCAGATGGAAGCAAGTGGAAAATACTAGACACATAATGTTGATCAAAGGGCCATTTATTCAGACACAACTGACCTGAATCCAGGTGGAATAACTTTGAAGGAATAGATGGCAGAGTTGTTGCTTCTGGTACAGTTTAGATCACACTATCAATTCTAATTCTATTATAGACCAACGTGGTACTGGCACAAGTACAATCTTGAAGTATGAGCCCTGCATTGGTTAGATGACATTTGTATGCAAGGTGCAGTGATCTATTGTAAGTGAAATAATGTAATCAGTACTTAGCATGAAAAGCAAATTTATCTTGTCACAAAGCATTACCTTGAAGGATATAGGCAGCTAACAATGCAGCATCCGATGTCTTGCAGAGAAGGCGGCCATGGTAGAGATCTCTTTTGATCTGCAGGAAGACTAAATACCTGAGGAGAGAAACAGACTTAGCTCTGAATTATTTCTTTTATTAAGCAATGCTTAAGTTACCTAAACGTGTGACTCAAAGAAAATCTTTATCGAGACACTTCCACTTTAAATTCATCGGCTGTGATTTAGTCAAGTGCTAATTTGCCAGTCAATCCTCAATTTAGGGTCAATTCTCAGGGCTCCGATGCACGCGTGCCACTCCCGCTGAAGTCCACAGGAGAGGCAATATGCATATATATGAGACAAGAATCTGATTCATAATTTGTCGTGCGGGTCCGAGACACAACCATCTAGTCACTTACCTGCCTTCTTACAGGCGCAGAAATTAATAACACAAAGCAGAGCTGCAGACAGAGATTAAGAGCTGTGCGTTTAATGGGAACACTCCAGAGAGACTCGTCCACAAGACCCGAGGAAACGCAGGAAAGAAGGAACATTGGTACAAATATTTACTTCAACGCTAGCTTGCTTCATTTCCATTCAAGCTCACTGAAATCAATGGAAACCCTCTCCCTGATTTCAATGGGCTTGGATCAGGCCCAAAGAGAGGTGAGGTAAGCAAGGGCTTTCAACAGTCCCAGCTTCTACGGCAGCGAGGTCTCCAGAGTCCTGTAGTTCTGACATTCATAGGCTGTGGCCGGAGAAACGAGCATATGTCGCAAATGTCTGACTTTACCTCAAGGCCAAAAACAAGATGGGTAGGACCAAACCCTACTTTAAGCCCCTTTATACAGAATTGGAATGGTCTCAGCCAATCAGAGCATAGTTTGCTGTGCCAAACTGACCAACAACTATGTTTATTTCTTATTTATGCAGTTCTCTTCACTCTGATTGGCTACTGGGGTATGATTTGCATAATGGCTTCCAGTTATCTTTCACCAACTGCGTAGCACCGAAATCCCTGTAATCTAATGGTTAATTATTGTTTTTTTTACTGTTGGTCCTGTAGTAGCGCCAAAGTCCCCAGTCCAGGCTAGTGTTCTGGTTTTAAACTTCTCTAAACCCGCGCTTCACCCTTGGAACTCAAAACCTTTATATAACACCCACTTGGAAGAACCTCTCCTTCCCTTCATGTACATGTGGATGGTCTAGTAGCACTGTTACAACTACTGACATTATTATGTATAAGGTCCATTAACATTATTCCCCCTCTCTGTGCCTCGGTTTCTCCATCTGTAAAATGGGGGCACTGATATTGACATCCTTTGTAAAATGCTTTGAGAGTGACACTGAAAAGCATTATATAACAGCCAGGTATCATTATTATTACTACTACGAGACGTTTTAAGAGCTTAGATCCCTCTGTAAGCATTCACCTCCTTGGCATCTGTCATTAGCTGACAATACAATCAGCAATTCCTATGCTCGACAGTACTATTTCTCCTAGATTTTATGGGATTTCAATAAATCAAAGCCAGTACCAAGAAAAAACAAAATATGACAAAAAATTATAGTATGATAATAAACTTAAAATAAGTAACTGTGTGGCAGTTCAGACTGAGTCACGAAGGCGTTCATTACATTTGGGAAAAACAATCTGATGTAAAACATAACTCAGGTAATTAAGGAGTAAATTGTAAATTGGCATGCTTGGAAATATGTTTAAATAATTTAACTTCCATTCTGCAGAACCTCAGCCAGGCTTGATTTCTTGAGTTCAGATTTCTGATACTGCGAGCGTTATTATTTCACTGATAAAATTACAAGAATGTTGAGAAAAACCCAACTATCATAACCCCCATCATTCTCCTTCTGATACCGCTGAGACAAATGCAAGCCACAGCCCTGCTCTTAGTTTCATGCATACATCTCATGGCAGATTTGGACTAAAAATGTCTTTATAAGTAGAACCAGCCCCTAGCAGCTAATTAGCTTTTACCCTTTGCTACCCTACAGAATGAATATCCATGTCACCATTCCAGCTGTTTCGCTATGTATTTCAAGTTCTAATCTCCCCGCATTGAGTACTATTCATATGTACCCAAATCTCACAGAAATGCTGGTGAGGGTCAGGTGCGCTCTGTAATCCTGTTTGCGGATGGGAGAATATATCTTCCATTTCTACCTAACCACCTAAACCAGTTCTGGAGGGCCGTTTTTGGTGACCCAGGACGGTTTCCCTGTAGGCCTATACCTTTAAATTGCACTGGGAGCCAGAATTTTCCAACACAAAGGGCTAATGCAGAGACATTAATACCTAGCAGTGGGAGCCCTAGATCTACAGGCATGAAGGAATTAATGCAGAAAAGTGTGGTTTGAGAGGTGTGGACAGGGGTGGAGGCCCATTTTATAGAAGATTAAAACACAGGGATGCTGGCTACTGCTCTTGGGTAGTGGAAAACAGGATGAGACCTCTCATTGGCCAGAACAGATCCCAAAATAGAGAGTTCTCAGCTGCAACCAAATTGTTACATCCCAATGGCATATCTGGGAACTGACATGGGGAAAAAAGCGAACTGTGTTTGTGAAAAATCACTGTCGTTCTGATGCAACACCCTGCCTTTGCCATAATGGCTGATTTTGAAAGACACACGGAGAGGGGGCAAGAAGAGACTGCATCAGCCCTGACGCCCGCAGGCAGCATTAACATGCAATGTATCATCTTTACCACACCTAGACAGAGCTACCTTAGCCCCTGCCATGCCACGGGACATGAGCCATTCGCAGACCTACAGAAGAAATCTTCCCACACCAGCCCTCATGCCTGTGCCAAACGTGTATTTGTTACCGTCACCCAAAGAGGGGAACAGCTCTTCCTTTTTCTATCCCAGCCCCCGAAATCTCTTCGTCTTGCAGGTGTTAATTAATGGACTGTATTTAAGAACAAAAGGGCAGATGATGGTGCAGGACACATAATTTAAGCTTTTCTGACTTTTGGCCTGACTTTTGTCGCCCTTGCCAATATTTTCTGGGTATATTATAGTTTATTAGACAATAACAAACACAGGCAACTCTCAAGGTACTTGAACACTGTCTTGCATACTGGGTAGCTACTGGCCATCTCATCTGCCCAGAACTGGGCAAAAAATGCTGAATCCTTCAAATGAACTAATGAGTCAGCTGATGACACTTCAATCCACCAATCCAGTTCTAGGAGATGGGATATCTCCATTAATTTATGTCCAATGTCCCACGCAGATTCCCAGCACATCTAAATCTGCCCTACGTCAGTGCAATGGTAGGACTGCAGAAGCAGTCAATCAGTCTCTTGGGTTTCAAGTACAGGATCTGTATCGAATTATTAGATCATCAAACAATAGTGGGCAGAAGTAGATATGGATGAATTAATTTGGCCTAATTCCAAACTCACATGAACATGGAGGGTAAAAGTTGGACGCAGACAAGAAGGTGATTGTATTTACACTGAGGAAAGACTGTGAAAAGGGAAGCAGACAGCAGGAGAAACATCCAATGACAAGGTAGGATGGAAAATGGAGCCGAGATTGGGGAGAGTGAGTGACAAAGAGGCTGAAAAAAAAGCAGAGAGAGCAAGAACCTTCTGAATGAATAAATGTAGTACGAGCACCATGGACAGAGCTATCTGGCTTCCAGAGAGTTCTTCAGGACCTGATACAGAGCTTTCCCTTACCTACAGACACACGTTGTTCAAAAACTGAATCAACCTTGCAATAAAGCCCTGAAGAAATCCTGGGTTTAAATTAGGGGAAATACATTTGTGAACTTCGTCTAGTTTTGTGAACTGCAGCAAAAGGTTTCAAGAGGCCCCCAACACAAAGAACTTGCAAATATTCCCCCGTCCGTAGAGAACACCCAACTCAGCCAGCGAAAGGGAATTTTTGAGAGAAGAGCTTGTGTTCTGGAAATGTAGCTTCCTTTAAAAACGTAGTGAAGAAAGTTATGCAGTTTTCTGAACTAGAGAGTTACCTCTTCACAGCTCAGCCATTCTTCCTATTGCTGATTTTCTCTTCAATCAAGAACTTTTAAAGTTAATTTAACTCTGAACTGACTGGAGTTTTTTCCTGGTCTCAGCACCAATCAATATCTGAACTTTCTTAGAACCAGCTTCACTTATCCTCCCTGTTCATTACTTTCTAACTGATTTCGTTCTGTCTGTCTCGCCAATGTGTTGGGACTGGAACACTGACAAAGTGAACAAACTCAACTGACGAGTGACCCCTATGGCTAAGAACAGCTTTTTCTTCCATGAAAACCAGGGCTTCATTTGAATTCTTCTGCCTTGGAGAATGGATGTCACTAGAACCCAAAGACAGAGGGAGTTATAGATTTACATACCTGTAAAAAAGTAGATATGCCAATGGAGGGAAAGAAGTCATCAAAACATGCAATCATGTTATCTTGGAAATAAGCCATTGTCTGTCTGGCTCTAGACTCCAAGTAACACAAAGTGCTACTGCTCCCCCCACCCAACCCCCCTTAATTTTTATATTAATTGCAAGGGGCTAAATCTTTGATGGTCTTAATTGGCCAAATTTTCACACACACCCCCAAAGCATAAATCTGACCTGCATTTGAATTCTTATTATACCTGACAACTGCAGATGATGTGCTGATCTCAGAGTACATCAAAGAAATAGAATACCGTAGGAACAGTTTAATGACCATGCCCACCTAATAGTGGTCACTGTTCAGAGAGACATCATTGGCCATTTCACATTTAAATTGAGGCCTAATGATGGCAACATTTTGCAGTTGCTAGGAGTTAACATAAAATCTGCAAACCAAATAAGTGGCTCTTAAAAAAGGGCAACCAGATGCATCTGTCTGAGATCTATGCCTGGGCACTTCTTTGTTTCTCCCCAAATGTATCTGGAACAAAAACCAAATCAATTATATCTGGGAAAGCTGATTTGGGGTACCTTCTTATAGAAGCAGAAATGCTTGTGTTTTGGACATGAAGTTATTTTAAAACAGGCTCAGAAAATAAAAATGGCCTATTTACAAATGCTTGATTTTGTGCTAATCTGACTCTACCAGGGGGCTGGCAGTCAGGTTCAGAAAGAGTTGCCCAGGTATTCAGGATACTAACTTCTCAGCCTTTCAGATAAGAACTATGAGTTTTATTTCTCTCTCCCTGAAGCACAAGAAAAGCTCCCATTAATTCTGCACATCATCAAGAAAGGCACAGAACTCCAGAATCCTCCTTCCTATGCTGATCTCATCTTCCATTGTCCATCTTCTGTTCTCTAACCCATCCTTGTAAAGAAAAATATATTTAGTTTATTAATACAAGAACAAAAAGGTATGTAATCCTGAGCCCAAAAGTATTTCAAATACACCGTATAAAAGAGGGCAAAATCCCAGAGTTGATCCAGTCACGGTCCTTGCTCACCAGACACTCCAAAGAGAGAGTGCACATCCAAGGGATGGTATGCAGAGGGCTGGACTAGAAGACCTCCTGAGGTCCCTTCCAGTCTTACACTTCTATGGTTCTATGAATGCTGGAATATATTTAGCCCTTCCAGTTGGCCTACCTAACTCCGGAGGAGCTCGGCTTGGATCTTGACTATCCATCTTGGATGTTTAAAGACATACAGAGGCCTGCGCTCTATGATTCCTCAAATGCCAGGGGGAAAAACACCAGCTGGCTCGGGGGACCAGTAGAGGGATTTAGTGCCTTCCACCTTCAGGCCACTGATTCTAATCAAGTCCAAGTCAGTGACAACTGAGCTTTGTCTCCACCTGACAACCGCTGAGGGCATACGGAAATAAGTCTTGTGGTCTTGTAATTTCTAGAAGACAAGCGGCGACCTCACTCAGCAACTGTATGTGCTTTGAGGATACAAAGGGAAAAAAGCTTGTGCTGCTGCTATCCCTGTTTTTATTCTACCCGTAAATGAAGGCATTCATTCGCCAGGGCTGTCAGCAAATGCCTTTACATTCATTTACAAATTAAAAAAAGCAGAAGTACCCCTCATCAATCTATTACACCAGTGGCTAGTAAACAACTTTTCTAATCCCAGCATCACCACATGTGTCCTCTGCTCCATCAGCAGTCTGTTGACCATCACCTGTGGCAATTTCAGATTCTTTTACAACACACATATGTAGGACAAGAAAATTAGTCAGTAAGGGCCACTTCTAAAGAATAAAAACAGGTACTCAGGTTTCATATGCAAGAATTAAAAGCTGATGGGTGCAAATTGGTAATTGCATAGCAAAATATGCATCTCTATACACAGAATGGGTGTCTTCACATGCACCCGTCTGCATGTACAGTGATCTGTTTGAAGGCACCTGATCACATTTTGCATACACAATTTAACATGTCGTTTTGCAGATTTGACCCTCAACATTTTTGTTTCCTTAGGTGCAGAAAATAAATACATATCTCCGCAGGATACTGTGAGCACTGCCAGGTAGATTGGAATAGACTCATGCCCGAGTTCTCTTAAATTAGGTTTAGTTTCTCAAACTGTCCCACATTTACTCTTTCAAATGTTGTTTCTCCAATTTATAATCCTGTGTTCAGGATTTGATTGCATTCACTGGCAGGAAATCAGGATGTTGACTAAAGTTTATAGATGCCTCACTTTAACAAATAAAATAAAACAAAACTATTTCAGCCCCAAAGAGGATGGTATGACATGGGCCCAGAGTATGCAGAAGCATGAAAACTGAACATGAAATTGTCCCAGTTCTCTTTGGCCAGCAGATCCACAATTCAAATGGATACATCCCCAACCCATACTTCCCATTAAATAGGTTTGGATCCGTGTGATCAGTCTGGCTGTTTACTTGTGTTCTGTAAATGATTAAATCACAGCAGTGACTAATGGTAGCTTCTAATCAGCTGAGAACCCAGCTGTTCCAATGTACCACTGACCATGCAAACGCTGGCTGGAGCCTGGATCCAGCCATCTCTGGGTCACCATCTCCGTACCCCAGAGTGCAGGACAGGCACCTTTACCCAAGTTTAATTCAGTACTCGCTCCCTTGATCCAAGAGACCCCTGGCTTTGCGAAGAGTCCATGCCGGGGTCCAGAGGGGCTTGCTTTGAAGCCTTTGCCGGCTAAGAATGTTCTCCACACCCGGCCCTTTCCATACCACGTCTGTCACAGTGCATCAGTGCAGGGACTGTTCACACTCAGTCATGCACTGGAACCATAGACCAATATCCAATTGATCTTAAAATTAACCACAATAAAAGTGAAACTAAACAGAGCTAAACAATAGATGCTGCACAAGCTTCTGACGCACATTAGCAGTGCCCTGCCATCCTCCATCCGAGATGGAAGTGCTGTTCTGGTTAGTCCCCTTTGTTGTGTCTAAATGTGTTGCATACTTCTGTGCTTACGATCCTAGTAGAAAACGATGGAAAACATCTACTGGATTGTTGAGACCACCCCCCACAGCAAGGGCAGGGCCTAGTCTCCCACTAGCCCAGTGTTTCCCAAACTTGGGACGCTGCTTGTGTAGGGAAAGCCCCTGGAGGGCCGGGCTGGTTTGTTTACCTGCCGCGTCCGCAGGTTCAGCTGATTGTGGCTCCCACTGGCCGCGGTTCACTGCTCCAGGCCAATGGGGGCTGCGGGAAGCAGCGGCCAGCATGTTCCTCGGCCCGTGCCGCTTCCTGCAGCCCCCATTGGCCTGGAGCGGCGAGCCGCGGCCAGTGGGAGACGCAATCGGCCGAACCTGCGGATGTGGCAGGTAAACAAACCAGCCCAGCCCACCAGGGGCTTTCCCTACACAAGCAGCATCCCAAGTTTGGGAAATACTGCACTAGCTGATATTACATTGATTTTACACTTCATCTTAGCCAAACGTTTCATGATGTAGGGAAAAAACCGAAGTCTCAGGTGCTAGAATGCAGACACCAATTTCCCCTTTATTTCCAAGGAGGGAACAACAAGGCATTGGAAACCGCTTTGAAGATTTCTGAGCTTAGCTGAAATGCAAAATATATTGTGGTGTTTACCTGAAACATGTCCCACCAACTTCTCTATATTCTCTTTCCTGTCAATTTCCCCTCCTCTCACTGCAAATCCTGATTCCTTCGGAAGCCTTATTTTCCAAACTCGTTAGGACACAGATGTGTGTTTGCAATTTGTTCTGTCTGAAAGAGTAATTACACTTTGGACAGAGTCGTAAACATCTCTAAGCAATAGCTGCTTTTGGCAGAATTATTTGTTAATGATGCTGTACTGTTCCAATGTGCTCAATTAACATTTGTGCTTCCCTCCTTTCCAGAGAGCCGAGAGGATATTTAGCATGCTAACCACGGCCTATATGCAAAGACCTCTTAAAAAATTAACGTCATTTTTTAATAAACTCCACATTGTACTGTACCTCCTCTCCCTTCTCCCCCCACCTGAGATCTGCAGCACAGAAAGAGAGGAACATCCATTTATCTGAAGATGACAAGAAGCATTCATCAAGGTCTTTGGACTAAATTTATTGCCTGGGAAGAGTCCAATTTACTGAACCCAGCTCTCAATTCCCCATCTCATTCTGCCTCAGCCCTGCATTACAGCAGCCTTTGAAAAAGACAAGATTATAAGGCAGGAATCGAGCATCTGAACCGTCTCAAAGCGCAGCACTGACAACTGCATTTGTTTTGCCATCAGGTGGCGGGACAGGCTTTTTGCCAGGAACCATTCCTTGACTTATCATCAAGCTGCAGCATCTGGGAACAGGTGCGCCTTACTTGCACAGGCAGGAATGAAGAGTGGAAGGGACTCACAGCTGGCTTGCAGGCAAGTTAACACTGTGCAAGAGGCGAGGGGAAAAGGGAATCATGGGGAACGAATGTCAGAATTAGCCAGCTTTGGAACTGTTGTATCAGTCTGATAGCCTCATGCTAGAAGTTACATTATTAAAACTGCACGTATGCAAATACTTCACACACCAGAACCAAAGACATCTCCTGAAACAAACCTGCCTGTTTTTCTGTTTGTTCCAGCTGGACAACGGGCACAAACGAGGGGAGGGCTCCTACAATCACGCAGTCTGGAATGGATGCAGTCTCCTGCTCACTCCCTGCCTAGCCAGTGCTCCTCTACAACCTGTTCCCACTGGAATCAAGGAGAGTTGTGCCATTCACTTCATGAAAGCAGGACTGAGCCCTTACTGCCTTGAGTGTTAGAGTTAAGGGACACTGCCAGCTTCTCACACAGCATTTCCCCCCTCGGCTTCTCCTGTCGCTTCTTAGCAGCCTGGAAATAAACCAGCTCTCCCTCAATGCATACAGCAGACAAAGAATAAACGTCTAGAGGGGACGTGCGGTGGAAATAAGGAAGTAGCAGGCTGTTCATCTGGCTCCGTATTTTAAGCAGAAGAGGCGGAGCAGTGCCTACATTGGCCATCAATTTAACAGACAAGGAGGTAGGCAGGCTAACAAACAGAACCGGTTATGAAACGGTTAGACAAAGAGTCCTGGCCACAAATAACAAGGGAGGGCCTGTTTAAACAGGTCACTACATCTCGGAGTGAATCCTGAGTATTGGAAAGCAGGAAACACCCCACCATCTTGGAAAGGGCAAAGAAACAAAGCCGGAAACCTTTGGTCCTGTGATTAACAGCTCTTCTGATGAGACCTTTGGAAAACAACTAGCAATGGCCTAAGAGATCTCTCCCAGCTCTGTCTTCTATGACAGACCGGGGACAATGGGAACCAAACGTAGCACTTCCAAGGCCTACACCTTGTGGTAGCTCACGGCAATACACTCCACTACCACAGCAAACTCTAGCGTGGAAAGCTCAGCTCTCTGGGTTTGGCGCATTGCAGCTACTGTGACCTGTTGTGTGTGAACACAGCCGTGCTGAATGTTCCTATACACATCCCAAGAGAACAGCAAGCCAAGATGTGAAAGCGTTTGGGGGTGGTGTCAACACATGGGCAGCGTGGCTAACTCCGGCATGTTTCCTTTTCCATTTGCTAGCAAAATCTGGGAACAAATACGCATGCTGAGCCCCAAACCAGCCCACTTCTTTATGCCTACACAGATACTTGTGACAAATTCTGCATTCCCACATGCAACCTGCTGGCATTAGCTTCCCCTCCCCTGTTCTAAAGTCACACCCAGCGCTTCCTCATCTCCCCGCAGTCCTAATCACACCCCGCCTTTCAGATTCAAGCAAACTTCATCTCTCACCGCTCTGCCAAATCCACCCCAAGACTTTTAAACAGTGGTGATAAATTCTGGAGCAGCATTTAGTGCAATCGACCCCCCACCAAAGACCCGTGATCGGAACGGAACGTCAAAAGCCAATCTGAGCAGTATTGCAAATAAGACATTGCACCGCCGAGCTAGATGTGTCTTCCAGGCTCAAGAGAATTTGAATATTTATAGCCCACCGAGAATCAGGCACATTTTGTGCAAAGAGTCAATGAAGTTCAGATAACGCGCGACTGTTCAAAGATGACGGTGAATTACCCCTAATAGAATGTCTGGCAGCCAGCAAGGCTGGATGGGCAGCTAAAGACTAAGTGTTGACATTTTTTAAAAAACAATCAGGCTTGAGCCAGCTTAGTTACATAAATACAATACTTTTTTTAAAGGGGAGCTTATGTCTGATTGGCTGAGGCATACAATAGGATTCTGCTCCTCCCCCACAAGTGAATCTAACTGCAGCATGTCAGGACCAGTGAGCAATTCAAACTCTAGCGCACCAACATCTAACAGGTAAAATGATTCAATCTGCATCAGTCATTTGATCTGATAGAAACGGAGTCACTGTAATGGAATGCTGTCAGAGGACCAAGAGTCCTGCCTTGAAAATAAGCGACTCGGCTTTACTCCGACACACATGTAGCAGCGGGAGGGCATCATGCTCTGACAACCGTCTAGTTCATTGACAATCTCTCTGAAATATGCCTAGCCAACGCTCAGATTCCTGGGGAGAACGTAGCGCCCCGTGCTAACACAGAGTGAGATGTTTAATATACCGGCATAGGGAGAAGGACATTGGTTCTCCTGCCCTGCAGGAATGTTCATCATTCCCATCCTGCGGCCAGACCTTGTGGGAAATGCTGCTATTGTCCCACAACTTCATCAGTGTCCACAGGACAGGAATTCCCCCATCTGCTGTTCCAAGGCCACAGGTTTCTGACAAACCCTTCAATCCGCCACTAGGCGCGTGAACCTGTATGTGTCGAACACGACGCTCCACCGCCAGGCGTACTGAGGAGACACAGGAGTAACGGCCTAGCAGGAATGCATCAGCTGTGCTGGGTCTGGAGCAAGTGGCTGCAGTTAACCCAAGAGAGGGCTGGGTTCCCCAGATCTGATCCCGCTTAAACCTCGGGTTTCCTTCAGGTTTGTCCGAGTGAAGCTGAAATGCCAAACAAATCACCAGATAAAACTGCGCATTTTTATTCCTGGGACAAGACCACTCTGTCAGGGACGAGTCAGCCAAGCCCAGGAGAGGCCAGCTCCACCGAGACAGGAAAAGCATCCCTTCAATCAACCCCCTGGGGGGAGCTCCGGGAACCTGCCTCCGCACATCACTGGTTAAACCTTGTGAGGTGTGGCGGGACGGACGGGGCAGGGAAGGGGGTCTTAGCAGCCTTGAGACAACTCACGCCTCATGCTGTGAAACTAGAGAGTTTTACATCCCCTTCCCTTGCTGTCACTTGAGCTCTTCCCTCCGTCCCTCCATTGGCACGACTCACATGGGATTTCTCCCTCCTCCCCAAACACGTCAACCCCCTGTCCTCCACCGACCACTGAGTGTACTCCCATGACCACCTGGCCTGCTCCCCCACCTTGAACCTCCAGGGAAATAAGTTGGACCACTGCACCCCACAAAGGACCATAAAGCACCCTCTATTTAGGATCTGCAGGGAGGAGGAGGAGGAGGTCCTAATCTTAATCAGGCACCCAAATACAGCTGTGTCAAACATTTCCATCACATCAGGTCACCCCCGTGCCGCAATGCAGCACAAGAAGAAAGATCCCACCAGTTCCTTCCACCACTGCAGCTTGGAACCATGCTCCTCGCGTTCTCACATTTACCCTCGTGGCCACAGCCGGGCGCCTTCCCTCCTCAGAGCAGAATAGGACGTGGAGACTGACCAAAGCCAGGGTTTTCCCCACCCCTAGCAGATCAGCAGCTCATTAACTGTGCTCCACCATCCCAGCCAGTGAAGAGACCTTTAGAGGGACTGATGAATCTTCAAGTTAAACGCACCTGACTGGATTCTGGCAAAGATAACCTCAGATGTTTGTAAACAATCAAGGCGTTTTTGGAGACTGCATTCCTGTTAGGGGGTAGAGCCCGGACATTTCATTACCTATCTCCTGGGTGCCCCCCTGATGGCACGACTGGTCTCAAGGTAATGAACAATCCCTTCCCCCCACTTATGAGGGAAGGATATTTAACCAGTGATGTGCCAGAGCACATTCCTGGCCAGAGGTGACTCACCTCCAGGACTCACAAGTATACCTCTGAAGAGCATCCATTTTGCTTTTGGAATGGAGCAAGTGTCAGGGACTTTGAGAATAAAAGGAAACCCCACGTACCTAGGGATGGAAAAATACCCCCACGCAACACCGCAGACACACACACACACACACACACACACGGACTGCACTCACTTCTGCATAATTTTGCACAGTTTGAACACTATGGGACTGTACTCAATTGGCACAGATCCACTGATTTCAATGAGGCTACACCAATTTACACCCACTGAGGATTTGGCCCCACAAAGTGTAACCATTGCCAGTGAAGCGTGCTGGGTGTGAGTGTCCCTTCCAAGCAGTGCCGCACCCCTCCTGGGCTATGGGAATGATGGGGAAGCATTTTGGTTTCAAGAAGAAAACCAATGAATCAACAGGCCTGTTCCCCACCCGCCTGGCGTACGGGCACACAGAGCTGTTGTGCACAAGGGTTATTGCGGGCTAAGCCGGGGGAGGGAGTTTTGCAGGAACTCCCCCTGGCTAAAATATTGGCAGGGTGTTACTGTACTTAACCACCTGTCCTGATGAGGCTGTTTTCCTCCAGCTGACCACTCGTATGGGTGGTGATAACAGACCCCGTGCCACGCTGCCGCTATCTTGACACAATAATCTGACTGGGGGATGACCCGTGGCAGCCCTTGGATGAAGCATCTCTAGCTGAATCCAACCCTCCCCCACAAAAACAGCTGCCGGTCTCATAACTCCCATCTGACTGAAAGGGGCAGAAGAAGGAAATGCCAACATCAAAGCAACCACGGCTAATGGCTTTGCCACTGAGCAGTTGACACCTAAACACAGAGGCCGAGGTTTCAAAATGACCAGTGATTTTGGGGTGCCTGACTTCAGACACCTTAAAGGAGCCTGATTTTCAGAGACTGGGTGCTCAGCTCTTTCTGAAAATGAAATCCCGTGGAGGTGTCGAGTGCAGCACACAAAATCACTAGTCACGTGTGGACATCTCCACCATCCCCTTCCTAACAACTAACATACAGCACTTGCAGTCTCTCCTGCCCAGGGCAAGGAGGCAATCGAGTCAATGGAGCCACGCAGATCTCCACCAGCTGAGGATCTAGCCCCCAAGTCTCCATTATACCCCACTTCTCCAAATGAGTTCTGTCGGGAATGTCGGTCTCACTCCTAGGTCAGCTTTCAGATCCCCCACAATGATGTGGACTGATGGACAAAGTTTCAACTTAGCCTAAGTGCCTTAGGAGCCTAGGTCCCACTGACTCTCTCAAAGCGCTTTACAAAAGAGACCAGTTGGTATCACTATCTCTGTTTTACAGTTGGGGAAACTGAGGCAGCAAGTGGCATAACTGCTATAAGTACTTAACAGAGCATTCCCTAAGTACTGATACACTTTTGTGCTTGTACATTTAGGGCCACCCTTCCTCTTGCAAAAATAAATGCAGGGAAGAGAACGAAAGCCCAAATTTCTTCATAGGGACAACTCGGGAGAAACAGTGTGAAACATTTGACCTGCAGTTGGCTACACATTTCATCCCAAGACATCCTGAGAGCTGCTGGTCACCAACAGCTACCAGCGACTTCGAGGGGAATGAGACGCGCTTAGACCCTTTCCAGTGCACGGTGTATGTCCACCCGTAACTACGTATGTAAGCACATGTGCAGCCATAACTTGGGCTCTGGAGCTGTTCAAAACAGTGGCATGTGGTTTTTTGACAATGGGAAAAGTGCATTTTTCAACCTCTCCTAATACTCCACAACAGATGAACTGTTGCTGTTCCTAACTACAGAGCAACAGAGTCACCTTTCAGCAGAGGCCACGCGTGGGGAAGTTCAGCCTGAAAGGTGAAAGTTACAAGGAACTGAAATACCCAGGGGTGAGACTAGAACCTGTTCTGCAATCATGGCTATCGTAGTCACTATGGGCATGTCTCCACTGCACACAATGGCCAGGTTCTGAGTCTGGTTTGAGCCTAAGCCCCATTTCCATCCACACACAAGACAACCTGACTCGGGTCAGCAAGCACTCAGGATCTGGGTCCTAGGACCCTGTTAGTGGGACAGGCCAGAGCCCAAGTCCTGCTGCGAAGCCCATTTATTTTGCATCACGGACGCACCTCAAGCCACAGACCAAGTCAGGAGATCTGCGGAGTGCAGTGTGGACGCATTAGCACGGCTGTGAGACTTGGGTCCAGCATCGTAAGCCCGGGTTTACAATGCAGGGTGGACACTTCAGTGCAGGCCTAGAAACACCGAGTGTGCGAGCCCAGCTCCCACAGACCCCGGCACAAGGCAGCGTCGACAGACTCTCAGGCTCCTGCTATAATTATGACATACAGTCTAAGTGCTGTGTTCTGGCAACTCAATCTTCTTAACAGACTGTCGTGGAAGTTCAAGCTAGCGGGTTTAAATCAACAGCTAATGATAAACATCAGCTGTGGCAGGATGACTTTGCAAGCCAATAAAATGCTTCCAGTGTATAGTAACAGTACTGTCATGCTTCTTTAGACACGAACCCGGTGGGTGACTCTGACTGGTTCTGTTCAGGGAAATCTGAAAGAAAACTTTTCAGACTGCGGAGCTGCAAGCGTGTCTGACCTTTAACAATACCTTCTGGGGGCACCCAGCGCGAACCCCATTCCGTGGCTGCTAGCTTCAGTCTTACCTGGTTATTTCCTCCTTCAGAGCAGCAGGGTCGGTGGGATAAAACTTCACACGAAAACACATGGTGAATGGAGGCTGGGCTGCAGCGTAAAATGACAATGTTACGGTCACTCGAATTGTATCCATTGAGAACAAATACACCCGTGCCTTCCTCAGCTATTAACCCAAATAAAGGAGCTAGTCAAAGCTTTTTCAGGACCAGATCTGGCTCCGCAGTTACGTATCCCCCCAAAGCACAGGCAGAGAGCTCATTAACAGCAAGGGCAGTTGTGATCCCAACTCCCCAGGCACCGAGAGAAAGGCCTCAAGCACCTCCCTTTGTCATAACGGCAAAAGAATTCAACGGGGAAGCTAAAAGCCCCTCTTTGCCCCCCTGTTCTGCGCAAGGATTGTGGTGTAAATAACAATCTAGAGTCCTCCAGTCTCTTAGACACCCAAGAGTACAAGGAGGACACTGCTTGAAATCTGAATGGCCTGTCTGTCCGCTCCCCACAATCCCTACCGACACAAACACAGTACACACAAACACAGTACACACACACACACAGTACACACACACTATAGGCTAGACTGTGAGCTGGCCTACACAACCACAGAGGGCGGGAGGGGTCAGAAAGATGATTCCCACCTCCACCTTAGCCAAGCAAAGGCTGCTCATAACAGCAGTCGTTGTGCCACTACACTTGGCTTCCACCCTACAAGCAGGATGCTAAAGACAAGGGAGAAGGACAAGGAGGGGATGGGGCTTCCGCCACACAATGCCCCTGGCTCCTCCTGCACTGGCCCGTGGAGCAGAGGGACAGCTGGGGGGAAGGGGGACGGGGAGATCTCTAAAACACAACTCAAGGAATAATGGGGCATTTCCAAAGGGGATTTTCATTGGGCCTCCATGGCTGTGCCGACAGTACACGTGACGGTATCTGTTGTGTGGGCAATAAAAGTTCACTTTTGCTTGGAAAACAGGTGGGCTTGCAAATTGTTATTTGCTCACTCGGATCATTTATCCATGCAGGTACCGGTTTTGTTCAAGCAAACACAGATTTTGCATGTGCAAAATGGACATAGTTACATTGGCACAAGTAGGAGGCTTAATGAAAATTTGCCCCCGAGAGAATTATTTCATTTTCAACGTAACGGAGATACTCAGAAGGGCACATTCGCTAGGTGATGCGCAGGGAATAACCCACACAAGTCAAGTGGCTGAACCAGAGGGAAATGCTTAGAAAATTAAGGGGAGCATGCATAGGCGACATCGGACATCTTCCTACATAGATGCACAGTAAATGCAATACTTACCTCTCATCTGCTTCACAACAGACTTTGTAAACTCCAACCAATGCTGAAATGAAAAAGAAAGATTTTTTTTTTAAAAGGACCAGTAACAAATACCCTTGTGTTCATGTTGTAATGCCTCCTCTTTGGGGTAAAAATAAAAGAAACCGAAAAAAACGGGTTGAAACAGAGGCATGTTTCTTTGAATGACCAATAGATTATAGAGAAAAAGAGGGGACCATGCAGCAAGCTCAGAAGTTTCAAACGAGGGGGCCTGATATTCCACTGCCTCACATCTTCGAGTGCTTTACACCGGTCCAAGGCAGGTGGAGTATCAGACCCTAGCGTGTCAGATACAAATCCCGATCACCACAATGACCAGCCACTGGGATCCTGTCTTTGTTAAAGTACGTGGAATCTTTTAGGAACATTTGCTCAACCAGCTGCACCGCACGCCAGGCTGAGACAAATGCCCGACCCCTGGGATAACGAGAACTCACTCCTGTGCCCGTGGAAGCTCATGGGAGTTCTACCACTGACGTCAGTGGGGGGTAAGTCTTCTAGTCTGGCCCCGTGCTCACAACGTAGCTTGTGCCAGCTCACACGGGGGTGGCAAACTCTAAGCAGCCAGGAAATCAGAAGGGGAGCCTGATACTTCACAAATGACAGAGCAGGTAGTGCGGCTTCCCTATGATCTCTGAGGAGCGACAGCTGCAGTAGAAAAGGAGTCAGAAGAGGCAACCGCCGATATCATGGGCAGGGCTAGCCGACAAACCTCCACCCCACTCCTGTGGGGTTTAACACTGACAAGGACAGCACAGCTGGAAGAGCGAGCTGCTGGTATGTGCTAAGACCGCTGGAAATCACTGGGCCTGGCCACGCGGATCAGATAGTAATGCTGGGTGCCTCTGAGCAGGCCAGGCCAGGCATCAGCGCCATGGCATGGCTCATCCGAGCGGGGCAGCAAGGACTGAGTTTTGCTCTGAAGGTTGTCCCACCTCCAGCGGCTATCCCAGCAAAGCACACAGCCCCTGGCTAGCCCCGTCACTCTGTCCTCCGACTGCCCAGACTCCCAGAACCCGCAGCCCGAGAGACTCAGCTGTACTACGGCCGGGATGCAGTGGGCATTTCGGGCTAGCACTCTGTACCTGCAGCACTCTGATGGGTCTGACTGGAACCACCTCATTTCCCAAAGGAAGGCCGTGTCGAGCAAGAACTCTGCCAGCCGGACAGCAGTCTCTTCTGCTGGCATCTCGAAGCGCTTGCTGAGGTGAAGTACAAGATAGTTGGGAAATATTTCCCCTTGCTTTACTAGCTGCAACATCCCCAGGTCAGGTGCCAACAGATCAGTCAGGTTACGTGCCAAAACCATTCATCTTCAGCTTGAGCACCTTCCATTCGCTGGCGTCTAGTGCTCCGTATCGCCCGACTGTCCGATTCCTGACAGCGCACAGCGAGCTGACAGGACACTGTCAATGTCTAGGCCCACGTGTTACCCCCACCTTTGAACGGGTATGTTATAGCTGGACATGTGCTTTTTGTTGCGAAAACAGAGATCCATCACTCCCATGCTGAATGATTAAACCCAAAGCGGGGCACAGTAGGCCTGGTCTACACCTAACACATAAGTTGGCCTAGCTACATGGCTCACGCTGCTGAGATGTTGTTAAGCCGAGCTCAGCCCCAGTGTAGACTCCTGTCGAGCTAGCTGCCGTCTCTCAGAGTGATGGATGAACCCCATCGGCTCAGCTGCAGTGTTTCTAGCACAGCCATACCCTTAGTATGGGTCCTGCACTATAAAAAATGTAACAGAAACCCATCGATGGGTGCTGTGATAAACCCCTCCCTATCTGAAAAACTGCCTCTTTCAAATCGCAGCGGGAGGATTTTGCAGCTACCCCCAAGCCTGCTGGATCCCTCCCTCTGTCCGGCACAAACACCTCTCTTTTAAAGGGATGGGTCTTGTTGTTTAACTTTGCTGTAGTGCCACAGATGCATGCAAACAGCGCTGGGACGTACAATCAGCACAGCTGCGTATGCAAAATGCCGTTTGCTGCTTGGCACTGTCTGGAATGATTGATTGAAATCGCCCAAGGTAAGCTAGGGGGCCAAAAAAGAACATCTTTAATTATAACAGGACAGAGTAGGTTACACTTGAGGCCTGTCTTTCTGGAGTGACTCTGACAGCACCTTCCAAAAAGAAGCCGCAAGTTCTTACGGCAGCAAGGTTTTGCAACCATTGCTGCTAACGTTTGTGGCCCAACTTAAAGGGTGATGCAAGAAACTAAAAGATTTCCCTAGGCATGAAGAGGGGGCTAACAGATGCCTGGGGAGAGGTACCACAAAAGAATAGAGAAAAATGACATCACAGCAATCCAGGGAAAGGTCAGTTAACACAACACATTGCAGGCAACGTGAAGAACTATCCCGAGGAAACAGCACGCATGCCACAAGAGCCAGCGAAGAGTCACCCTGGCTCAAAGGGAACCCATAACACTTGCATCACGCAGTACGTACAGTAGCACTGCCACCACTGGAGAAGCCGTTCGTACGAGACCCCTTTACACGGGCAGGACACGGCACACCCCAGCTAGGGCACCACGCCTCCCTCCCCTTTCCTGGGGGGGGATAGCTCAGTGGTTTGAGCATTGACCTGCTAAGCCCAGGGTTCTGAGTTCAATCCTTGAGGGGGCCACTTCGGAATCTGGGGCAAAATCTGTTGGATGATTTAATTGGGGATTGGTCCTGATTTGAGCAGGAGGTTGGACTAGATGACCTCCTGAGGTCCCTTCCAACCCTGATATTCTATGATTCCTTGAGAGCAGCTCAAGCTCTTGGAGGCCTTAGTTGAGTCCTTGAGGAGGGAGACTTTCTTTGGGTGGCCAAGGGAGGAATGAGATTGAACGAAGGAAAAGGCATCAGGAAAAACCTCCCCCAACAGCAAGACCTGCTAGGCAGTGTCTAAGATCCCCCAGGGAAGTGGGGGAAGTCACACCACCTGGAACACTTCACACTGGACCAGATAAACACCAGGGCACCCCTGGTAGGGAAGGACTATAGGCTCAGGGCACCTGTCCTTAGAAGCCATCACCAATTTTTATGGTCTGAGAAAAATTTCAAAACCACTGTTTCTGGCTCCTCAGCAGTTCTTTCCTCACCACAGTCTCTCAAACGACCAGTTCTAACCTGCTGACGGTTCGTAGCTACACGGCACAGTCTCCTTGCCAAGCCTGGCCATACTTCACCAATAAATACGTTTGCAACAAATATCAGATACTTTTTCTGCATGGCCCAGAACTCTCTGCGGGGCATGTGCGCGGCTGGTACAATCACACTTCCTGGAGACTGGGAACACTGGAGTCAGCTCTGTGCCTCCGAACTCATCCCAGATATGCTGTGACGGCAGCACGCGAGCCTGGCTGCACGTTTCCAGCAAGCCCCTGCGGCTGCCCACGCCCCAGCTCAGTCACGTCTCTGAGCAGCAAGGGTTTGCTTTCCAGTAAGAAATATTTACTTGTGCAGCAGTGATAATGGATTGAGGAGGCAGCCCCATTCGTCAGATGTTAAACGCGGTGCTTGAAACTGAGAAATGCAAAGCCAGGCAGCTCTCGAATAACAAAACTGCCACATTTTAACTGCATTCCTGCTCAGCCCCCTCGATTCTGGTCACACTGAAGCCAGTCTGACACCGGGGTCACTCCACTGAGTTCTGTTACGACTCCCATAATACACACCAGCCAGTCGTGCCCGTTAATTGAACTGCAATGGGCCCAAGAAAAGCAACAACAAAAAGAATGACATTAACACAACCCAAGGGTGCTGGTAACTCTCTGAAGCCAACCTTGCCCATTTCAAGGGTCGGGCTCCAGCTGACCAGCTCTTTTTGAACTCTGCATCCAGTGTCTTCCAGGCCTTAATGATGCTATAACCACACACACAGCCACGCGAGTTCTCAAACTCAATGCACAACTTCAAGAGCGTTCCTTCTGATCTTCGCATGGTCAGTGATGTCAGGACCAAGCCTAGGACTTTTTTCACACTAAATGCCATTATAACTTCAGTTTGGACAAGACAAACCAGCTCATGTCCTCCATGCCTCCATCCCAACCCATTGTGTAGACATTCTGATAGATGAAACAATGTCACCGCTTGAGTCTATTAATATGTACTGAGAAATTCCCAAAGGCACTTCTTAGCCTTTGTGTGGATTCATGGTGCATGCAGTTTCCTGTATGGTGCTCCCTTTTCAATGGCCATGCAAACAGACAACACACTCCAGTGTATCACACACAAGGCCTTATCTGTACATATATTTAAAGAGGCTATTTGCCAACAAGCAGGAAAACAAAGAGGCAACACAACCTGAGTGGCAGTTAGTGATCAGTCAGAATCACTGCAAGAAAAATGTTGCTCTCCACCGTTAAAGAGCTACCACACTTTACCCATTATGAATTCAGCCACTCCTTCGAACGAGGTTATTCATCGCCTGTGACACTGACGAGCAGGAAGAAAGGTCGGAGAGATTTCCGAGAGGAGCATGCAAGCACAAGTGCCCAGAAGAAAACTTGCAGGGTTAAAGAAAGGCATTGGGAGTCAGCTGATCACTAGCACACAGGAAAGACATGGAGGCCACTGATGCTGCTGCATCATCGTTAGCCAGGAAGTTAGCCAGGGGGACCACAAAAACCAGTGAGTGCCGAGGAGACAGCAAGCAAAGCCTCCTGAGCCCTGGGGTATGTTCCACTGGGAGAGGAAAAGGAGCCAAGTGAAAGATCTCCGTGCTTAGTGGAAGTTAACCATAACAGCTCAACTCATGGCACCACCTCACTCTTCAGGGAGCTGTGCTGTAAGTTCTCTTCCCCTGCGTATCCTCACTGTTTCTTAGACGGAGGATTGAGCAGGAACAGAAATTACTCCTGTTCTGATGCTTTTGGGAAAGATCTTGATCTCAGCAGCAAACCCAGTGCTACCAGAATAGTAAAAAACAGTTGGAGGCATACAGAGCTTCCAACCCATCCGTTTCAGGTGCTCTTAAGGCGTACGCTGTATGCTGGTACAACGCTGCATTCTTTAGGTGTTTTTAAAGGAATATTAATCTAATGTAGAGAACTAACCTTGAGAAATGGCAGAAATAACTCGCACACATATTTATTGCCCAAACATTTTACTTATTGGAGATACTGTGATGTTCATTATACGTAGCCACAAAGTGACAGCTCAGCAAGTCCCTGTTCCTGCAATAACACCTGCTGTTGTGTACTCCTGCACCTGGGCAGAGTTGTTTTTGACTTGAATGGGACATTGCAAATGTGCCTGGATCGGTGCTGGCAGATTGCACTGTGCGATCGGCGCCCATCATCCTGCTGTCTGAAACAGCCTCATGAATGCAGTGCACAGCCAGTTTCTAACCTAGAAGTCTTCTCTATCAAGCTTCCACGTACTGTGTTGTTTCTTCTCATACTTTATTGCCCCAGGTAGCAGCTGCTCTATTTCCTACACTAGAGGGGACTGGTACATGTCCGTCTCTATGTGAAAATGTGGTTCTACTTGGTAAAGTTACTCTGAAAAAAATGGCCATTAGGAAGTTCCATGTCTGCTTCTCCTTTTCGTCCACACATATCGGCTCATTTTACAAATGAAAAGATTTTTTTCCCCTTAAGTGCCAGCTCATCCTGGAATCTGAGAGTCTTGCTGAGTTCTTTCTGGTTCACACATCGCAGCCTATGATAAAGATCCTGCAGTTGGAACTAAGTGAATAATTCTGTGGCTGATGCATGAGCCGGAATACGATCCAGCTCCCCCTCTCAGAGCTGCACAGGCTCTGAAATGCTTGAGGGAACAGAAAGTATCAAAACATACGTTTGTAATGAAAGTAAGCAGAAGAGACACCTCACCTGGTACAGTGTGAATGAGGGAGACAGCTGGCTTTTTGATTGACAGGTGGACCACATTACCCTGCTCATTAACCCATTGGGGTAGATACAATTTCTCAGGCTGGTCTTCTTGCAGACCAGCAGAGACAGGAAAATCTGTAGAGAAAGACTCCTGACAAAGGGCTGGGTTGATTTCTAGTTCTAATTCAGTTTACTTCCCTGTTTGTTTTGCACTGTGGCTGTTAGTCACAGGAAGAACAACAATTCTCTCTTTTTTTTTTAAACAGTGAATCACTAAGAAAAAGTACAAATACAAACCCCAGACAGGCAAGGTATATTTCCCCAGCTAAGGAGTGTGACATATACCTGAAGCAGCACTGCCTTACAGGTTTACTGTAGGGAAAATTCCTCCGGACTATCCAAGCACATCTTGGAACAGATCTTAGTGTAGCTCGTAACTTAGCTGTTACTTACCCTTTGCTTGTCTGGGTCCACAAACCGAATTCCAAAGTAGTCTTTCTCCAGTAAGTTTAGGTGATGGCAGAGAAGGTCAAACAGATACTGACCCTTGGCATCTCTCTGCAAGATAAAGAAACTGCATTTACAAATGGATAGACACACGCCCGCTACATTTAACTAAAAAAGCAAAAGCAGAGGCCCTGTAGAACACTGCAATGCTCAACAGCACACCCAGCAGGCTTCGCGTTTGCTGGAAACGAGATGGTGAAGGATTTGCAAGTGGGAGCATGACAAACCAATATGCTTGGACATTTGAAACCTAGAATCACACCCAGGTTTGGTTTAATCCCATTAACTTCACTTGAGTTTTATCACGGATGAATTCATCTCAGTGGGTAATGTTCTGCTCTCCCCTACACTGGTGAAATCGCAGAGAAGTCCCGTTCACTTCACTAGGGCTGCACAGATGTAACTGAGAGCAGAACCCAGCGTGTTTTTATCTTATTGGTCCTGGCCTGAGAAATGTAAAATCATCACACTAAGCACTCAGGATTAATATTAAACAGAGATTTTCCTGGGCTGTGTGAAATACCCAGAACCTTTTGCAATCCAGTGGAGTCTCGCTCAGGTTGACAAAAGAAGGATGTTCTGAGTCCAGGCTGCTCCACCCCGACTTACCCTGACAGTGTCCCAGGTTTTAGACGAACGTGTGATCTGAATGATCAGACGTGCTCCAATATTGCACAATGGAACAAACTATCAACCCTAACTGAATTATCTTCCTTCTATTGCTCAGCTCAGACTCTACCAACTCGTGGGCCACTAATGACCGATGCCCCAATTCAGCAAAGCATTTAAAAACGCTCTTATCTTTAAGCACATGCTTAAAACCCATTGACGTTAAATGTGTCAGTGCGTGCTGAATTGGGGCCTCGGCGTGCTTACGCCTTTCCCTTCGCTAACTCCAAGTTGCTCCAGGCTTCTGCGGGCCTGGCACTAGATCACTCAAATGGCCCCATTTAATTTTATATCAATCACCATCTATAGGATGATTTCCCAATTCAATAAAAACCTCTTTCAAGTGTTCACCGAGTATGTGCCAGTATTTGCATCCAGCCAATCACATCCTCATTCCCCAAAAGACTCCTTGCAGAAGAACACTGCAGCCTGTAGTTCTGACGCTTCACTAGCAGGCACGTAATTTATTAGTAAGAAAACGGCTTCTAAGTAACTGTGTTTCATTTTTATCATGGAATGGCTGTCACTGGGGCCAGTCCACCCTAATAAAGAACAATGATGCTCTGAAACACTGCAATTACATTCCTGGATACTTCTAAGGGAATGTTTTCACTGTTTTTTATAAACATCTTGCCAGAGATTCGCGTGTCTGTTTTCATAAATTTCCTGCTTTTAGTAATTTTCCTTTCACTTGCTTCAATAATATTTATCATTTATGTAGCACTTTTCAAACATTAACTCTCACAACCCCCTGTGATGCCATCCTTTGTTCACACATGGAAACAGAGGAAGGGGTTTAAGCCATTTGTAGAGCCCTGCGTGGATACCTGCTCCCCGGACAGAAAGTGGGGATATCCGCAGATTTGCAGAGCTGCAGCCATTTGCCTGAGGACTCAGGGTGTTGTTAGCACTGGGATTAGAACTCATGAATGTCCAGTTTACAGTGCTCTGCTCAGACCGTGATATCACACCTCCTGATTTCTGCTGTCCAGTCAAAAACATCTAGTTCTATATTACAGGTCCACAGCGGAAGCTGTAAGATTACCACTCTCTTTTCAAACAGGAAAGCCGCAAAACACTGTACTGATGTTTTAATAGATTCATAGGACTTTAAGGCCAGAAGAAACGATCATTCGGTCTGGCCTCTTGCATAACACAGGCCAGAGAACCTCACCCAGTGATTTCTGCATCACACACACCTTCTGCGTGAGCTAGAGCAGATCTTTTAGAAAGACATCCCGTCATGGTTTAAAGACCCCAAGTGACAGAGAATCTACCGCAGCCCCCAGCAAGTTGTCCCAGTGATTAACTTCCCTCACTATTAAACATTTGCACCTTTTTTCTACTCTTCAGCTTCCAGCCATAGGAGCTCATTATGCCTTCACCCACTAAAGAGCCATCTAGTCTCAGAAATCTCTTCCCCATCTATGTACCTGCAGACCGTGATCAGGTAACCTCTTGGTCTTTTCTTGGATAAACTACGTAGCTTGAGTTCCTTTAGTCTTTCACTATTTTATGATTCAAGGACTAACTTATTTATTTTTAACCTGTTTTCTCTCTCTCCTCTTCTATTGAGATATTAAGGATAACTTCTTCCCTTCCTGCTCTACACTGATTTGCATTGCTGTGTGCTGTTAAAGTCCGTATTTGTCTATAACCAGCGAGGGCTTTCCAGACTCCATGCTGAAGAAACACCCACTCCTAAAAGGAACTTCTAAATGTTCTAATTCGTCGAAGCATTGCTGAATTACAGCAGAACTCCTTTGGAAGACGAGGATGCACATCCAGTCCAATTACCATTAAATACAGAAAAGTAGCAATGTTTAAACCTCGTCTGTGTAATGGCATTGATTGGCTCTGCTTCCCAGCATGGCTAAACGGAACGTTTTCAGAGGTGTGGCCAGGGGTCTAAGCCAGAGTATATTTTTTTCTGGTTCTTACGAGTCAGTCCCTCCCTGAATCACTTCAGCTAGTCTGCCAAGAGGAACTGGTATTGGTTTTGGCCAGTTTCTTTAGTCAGCTGTGTACAAGTGTACATGCTCTGCATGTGCTGCAGCACATACATCAAACATACGGCAACGACTTCTGTAAGACGCTGAATAAGCGGTCTATGCAAAACAGGTTTCTGAACAACTACCATGCAGTGCCAGGACAGTTTCTAAATACAGCTAAGTATCAGAGGGGAGCCGGGTTAGTCTGGATCTGTAAACAGCGACCAAGAGTCCTGTGGCACCTTGTAGCCTAACCGATGTATCGGAGCATACGCTTTCATGGGTGAATACGTCTGACGAAGTGGGCATTCACCCACGCCAGCGTGGGCTCCAATACGTCTGTTACTCTATAAGGTGCCACAGGACTCTGTCGCTGTTTAAATACAGCGAGACGAAGTCACAGAGGAATTTTGAAGTATCATAGATCTAAAACTTGATATATTCTGAGATTATTAAAACCTGAAGCCCCAGTCCTGCGAAGCCTTAGGCACCTGCGTAATTCTAGACAGTGAGAGTGGGGCCATTGGAGTCCATGGGGCTGCCGACCGGGTATGAAGGTAGCACATGTGTAGGGCCCCAGCGGATAGTGCCTAAATATCCTCGAGATTAGACGTATGATTACTGCTTTTTCCAAACATTCTCCAATCCACTGCTGAAAGTTGGTTTTTTGTTTTGTTTTTTGGGGTTTTTTTTTTTTTTTTTGGGGGGGGGGGGGAGAGAAAGCCAATATTAGTGTAGGACCTACAAAAATATTTGTTGCACTTGGACTTTCTTTGCTCTCCAGCATCACTTAACTAAGGATTGGTCCATACACAAAACTGTACCCATTTAATCAACAGTGTGATTTATTATTGATTTAGTTAACCCAGTGCATCATCACCTGTGGACACCCTTGCACCAGTGTAAACCTGGCCCATAACCATTTGGCGGGTGTCAGTTCATTTACAGACACAACCTAAGTCAATGTCAGCTGCTGTTTTAAAACAACATGAAAGTGTCCACATGAGGGGGGGTGGGGTTGCACAGGTGTAACTAAACTTTTTTTTTTTTTTTTAAACTGATTTAAGATAAACTAGTGCAACTTGTGTGTGTAGACAAGCCCTAAGAAACACTATTCTCAACCCTCCCAACCCCCAAGTGCTATGGACACAGAGGAAGGTGCGTACAGTGTCTATTTCTTGTGTTCTGTGCTCGGGAGAAAAACTAAATACTGGTGAACAAACAAAAAGGGGTGTGTGTCAATTTCAAGATCCGCTAGGAACCGCAGGGGGAAAATTCGCCATTTACCAAATCGACAAGAGACAAGATTGGATGGGAAAGAAATTACAGTTCCAAATTCTGAGAGACTATTACGAATACTGATGGATTTTCAAGCTAGTGCTCAGTAAAGTACTGTGCTGATGACTCATTCTGTGGTATATTTTGTATAGTGCTCATCAGTCAAGGGCTAAGAGCACCTTGGAAAGCCAGGTGCAGTGTGAACAGGATGAGCACAAGTGTCCCCACCCATCACTGCCGGTGCACCCCAGTTTGGAGCACAGCACCCATGCCAGGCCAGTTTAGAGGCTAACCTTGCTGAATGGTGCTAGATTCCTGAGGTGCTTTCGTGGCTTTGATAAAATGCTGCCCTCAGGGCCCACTATGAAGATGTACTACAGGAACTCACTCATGGCCCGCCTTCCAAGGGCTTCTCAGGCATTTGCTCTCACTATCAGCATTAAGAAAACGGCTGTATTAGGACAGGGGGGTCCACAAGATCCTTCAATCACCTTAAATGCACACCAGCTAGAAGTCGTCCAGAAGTTCAGCTATTTAGGTTCTAGAGTGACCACCAACCTCTCACTGGATCAAGAACTAAATGTTCACATTGGAAAGGCCGCCACCACCTTTAGCAGACTAACTAAAAGAGCCTGGCACAACTCAAAGCTGACCATCAACACCAAAATGCTAGTGTACCAAGCTTGCGCCCTCAGCACTCATGTACGGTGGGGAAACATGGACAACTTATGCTCATCAGGAGAAAAGATTAAACAGTTTCCGCCTACGTTGTTTACGCCGCATACTCAACACCGGGCCATCTGAGTAGGTTGGAAGATGGACACATACCCAAGGACATGCTATATGGGGAGATATCAGAGGGAACAAGAACAGGATGGCCCAAGCTTCGCTATAAAGACACATGCAAGCAAGATATGAAGGAATTTGGAATTGATCCTAACCGATGGGAAATCTTGGCAAGTGATTGTACCAAGTGGCGCCATCGTCTCCATCAGGGCATCAGAGTCCATGACAGAAGCTGGTCCCCCAAAGCTTGAAGAGAAACGAGCCCGTAGGAAGCAAGCAGCTCCCAACCAAGATACAGACATTTGCAACAACTGCCAAAGATCATTCAAATCTCAGATTGGACTATTCAGTCACATGAGACATTGGAAACCATCTACATCATAGGCTGCAATTCCCACCGTCTTCTGCAGATGAAAGGATGGCAAAAGACTGAGGCTGTTATGTTCCTTTTCACTTCTTACCTAATTAGAACCAGAACACACCAATCCCATGCGGTGCGGAGTGCCCTCAACGCCCGCTGAAGGTGCCCACAGTGTCCGGCCCCAAGTCTGCAGAGGCAGAGAGCTGACGTATGGTTCTCCCAACCCAATACTATGATTCCAAAATGGCTGATTTCCAGAGAGCAGGTGCTCAGCATGCTCTGACAATCAGGCCCCCTCATAACGGCTCCGGTTGGGCACCCAAAAATCACAAGTCACATTTGGAAATCTCAAGCCATGCTACCCGGCCCCAGCAGTGTTCTTGGAAAAGACTCCAGGCGTAGAGCTTTCCAGGAGGTTCTCTCACTGCAGTTCTTACTTACCAAGAGGGGGGAAAAAAAGAGAAAAAGCTATTGGGCCAGATTCTGCTCTTACTTGTACCAGTGTGAATCTGGAGCCAGTGCACCACAGCCACTGGTTCTGGCCTGTCCGTCTGGCACAGTCTTGTTCGTGTTTGCTACTTCGGAAAACACTCCAGCACCTCTTTGCCTTGCCACTCGGTAACCTGGCTGCGCTTGTGTTCTGAAGTCAGCACGAGCTGTGCTTTAACGCTTTTCATCTTGCGCAGATCAAATGTGGCTTCTGACAGCTGACAAGGCTCCTTTAAGATAACACAGGATCCTATTTTCCTACAAATCCATTTAATGAATATGTTGTTATCTGATCAAATAATCACTCACCAGAAATAGGCCAGGCAATCAGGGAGCCCCTAGAGGTCTGTCTCTAGCACATTTCTGGCGTTGGATACATTATGGTAAATGTCACTGCATTTTAAATCACTTGTGCTTCATTTCAAGAGTTAAGAAGTTCAGGCTGGAATTATGCAAATACTGAAATGATTTGCTTACTCCACATCACCTGCACTGGCCGCGGTGTCTGACCTTTCCAAAGGGCCCGCGTCAGGCTGGAGCAGTAATGGAAGGGCTGTCCCCAGTCGCTTGCACCACAGGCCTGTGTTTCCAAGGATAAACGCATGTCAAGGTCTATTCCGTTTGCAAGTCTGCTGCATTTAATTGGCTCCCATCCTGCTGTAGCAGGTTACTAGTGTCTCGTGCAGTCCTAGAGGAAAGTCAGCAGTGATGGGGACAAGGAGAGGGACTCTGCTTGAGACACACAGGGTGGGAAGCTCCAGTAGAGAATGAGCCTGTGGAAATCCAGCCGCTGTATCCAGGGGAGAATGGCAGAGTGACCTGGACACCAAGTGGAGTCTGCCGGGCCTGGAAATCAGTGCTCGTGCTGGTCTGCTGCTTCGAAAAGCTGGTAACCTGGGCTGGTCACTTACTCTGAGCTTTCTTCAGAGACTCGTGTTGCTCCTACTGGGAAACGGTCACTCTGCTGTCCCTAGAATTCTCCTGCCTTGTGACCAGGCTGTCTCCTTTACGACCTTGCCGCACGGTCTTTCATTCTTTACTACTTTCCCTGCTCTGATACCTGCCTTACGCACCTGCGGTCTCCAGAGGCAGAATTCTCTCCAGAGCCAGGGTCTGCGAGCACAGTCCTCATATGCGGCGAGAACTTCGCTGGCATTTTTTTGATGATGATGCCATGGATGATTCTGCTTGCCTACAAGGCTACTCTTTGCAGTCTCACTCCTTCCCCCAACAGTTTCCTAGCCAGCATTCCCCTGAGGCCTCGCCTCAGCTGTAGACCTGAATAATTCTTGACAGCTCTCAGTTAACATTGCACTAGATGGCAACTGTTCTTTCTTTCACCCTTACCCGCTGGAACTCACTTGCAGCACAAACTGGGCTCACTGAGTCATTAATTAAGTTTAAATCAAGTCTAAAAACTCTCCTGTTGCAACCATTATTGATCTGTTTGTAAAGAGTCTGTGACACTGTCGCGAAGGGCGTTACATGTAATGGTTGATTCAGTACATACCATTTGAAAAGACTGTTTCAACACATTGAGAACTGAGAGCTGAGAAAGACAAGTGAGGTCACTACTGCGTGTGCAGAAGGTTTTAGAAACTTTCCATCTCTGCAGTGGGTTCTGTTGAAATATGCAATGTGTGTGTATGTGAGTTAAAAAAGACAGTTAAGAAAAGCTTCATTTGAACAGACAAGAATGTTTCAAAATAATTTTGTTAGTCTCTAAGGTGCCACAAGTACTCCTGTTCTTCTTTTTTCAAAATAATTTATCAACAGCCACCTCCTCCCAGTGAAATTATTCAAACCCGGGGGCTCCAGCAGTCTGCCCTTAGAATATAATTAACAGTGCACATTGCCACTAACTAAAGTGATAACTAGAGTCTGTGTAATCCAGGGCCACATTTGATATGATTTACAAAACACTGAAGGACCAGCAAACTGGTTTTCAACTTTGTTCTAATTATGGTAACACAAAATGGAACTGGAGCAAGTTTTGTGAACAAATCCACATGGACAAATTTAAGAGGTTCCCATCTCTGAGTGGAAACACCCTGCTGCCCATCCCCCTCCTCCCAGGTCCAAGGCCCCCAAGCATTGTAGCCATGACCTACGCGGCAGAGGGACCCCTCCTCAGCCCGAGCCCGTCCCCCAAGGGCAAACTAGAAACACCACTGCTCCTGAAAGCATATGCTTAACATGTGCAGGGCTTTCCCACACAGGAGGAAACCACAGAGAACGTGTATAGGGCATGTTTGTCAGTGGAAATTCAAGTCTGTTCCCACCAACTTAGCTCTCTGTAGTGCTCATCACTGTATCCTGTAGCACCCCAACCTGATCGGAAAATTTCCTGTGCACTTCTAGGGGAGCAGGATTGGGCCCGAAGCACTGCGTTCTGTTCTGCACCAGCATTTAGAAACGAGAGGAAAAGGCTGTTGTATCCCACCTCTCCCCTTCATTGGTTTGCCATGAATACAAAGGACCACATTTGTTCCTGGTGTAACTCCACTGGCTCCTGGAGAGTTACACCAGGGATTTACCTGGCCCAGAGTGACAGAAACCACATCAGCTGCTCTCCCTGGGGACGGGGAGCTGTGAATCGCACTTTGTTCCTGTTTGTTTTCTCTCAGATGAGCTTCGTCTGTGACAATCGGACTAGCACAATAAACCCCTCCATTCACTAACGTATGCAAGAGGCAGCTCAATATAAAAATTCCCTCCTCTGTTAGCAGCAGCAACAAACCAATGCCATAGAAGCCCTCAAGTTGCGATGGCCGGCAGTGTGCACAACGGACACCACGACCAGACTGGCACGAACTAACCTCTAGTCCCCACCTTTGCTGCTTCTTTATGAGTTTCTCCTGAAGGTCTCTGTGAGCTCCCTGCAGGGCCTCTGCCGCTAACCTCTACTACAGAGTAGACTATTTGGTATTCATCCCTCTCATTCCTATCGATAACACCGAACATAAAAACCTGGGCATGGATGCTAGTCAGCCCTTCGCTCTATTTACAAACACTGCAGACGTTCAAGGGAGGAGTTAAATATTTATAAATCCAGCCTGTTGTCTCCCACTCTTGTATTTTCTGGCTGGAGATACGGTGCGCCTATCCCCTGAAGCCCATTAGATACATTTCCATTGACAGCACCGAGACTCAGCCGTCAAGAGCAGCAGATTCACAGCTCCATCCCTGGCTTGTACTGGTCTCATCTAGTCCAGTGACACTGCCCTAGTTTATGGCACTGGAGTTCAGGCCGCAGAGTTCAGAGCTAGAATTGGATCTGTGCCTGGGATGGGCCACGCTAAGGGCAGACTATCCCCAAAGCTGGTGGTTGGCTCTATAATGAGATTCACCCAGCCAGTAACAAAAGAGCTTCTGCAGTACCACAGTGGTTAACCAGAAACACCATCCCCTGTAGACATTCCAGCCCTTGGCTCCCCTCCAGGCCACCCAACCTAATATAGTGAGAGGTTATTGAAAACCCATTTCACCATAGGTGAGGTTCATTCTAATCCCAAAGGATCAGACACTTACTTACCCCCAGGTCAAGATGTATCTCAGATCAATCACACTGTCAGCCAATCTTTAGTAAACTAACTAAAGATTTAATAGTAAAAGAGAAGAGCGTTATAAATGGCTAGTAGATCATATACATACAAATGATTGCAAAGTCCTTGTATCAGGTGTGTAGCAGTGGTGGCAGAGACGGCTGGCTTGTAAAGTCTCTCTGGTACTGTCCAAAAGATTGGAAGGTGGATCCATAATTCAAGATGCTCCTTTTATTTGTAAATCCAGAGTCCAGAGAATTGGAGCAGGAAAGAGGCAAGATGGAGATGTCTCAGGTGTCTTTTTATATCCTCTGCCATGTGCATGGAAATTTCCTGTCCCAAACAAAGCCCATAGCCCTGGTGAGTGGACAGTTGCTGGCTCCAGATGGAGTCCAGGGTCACATGAGCCTATCATACGTCCTTTCATGGTTTGCTGAATCACAGGGGGTGGCCATTGGCTCCTTGCTGTCTGAGGCATCCGTAGGAAGAGTTATCTGGGCGGGATGAGTTTCTTCAATGACCCATTGGGAGAGTGGAGTGTCCTTGATGGGCCGTCGACACCTAGCTGTCTAGCCCTGTTGTATCTGGAGGGTGTCACCCAGGAATACAACACAGGTCTAAGACACAAATCCATTCCCAATATTCATAACTAAGGATATAAAGATGATATGTGGATTTAACCAGGATGGTCACAGCTGACAGATTGTAACTTTTCCATGGACACCTGTGTGGCTGCATATGTGCTAAAGGCCACTGGGCCACACAGTGGGGTCCAGGCTGCCCGGCCCGGCCCAACGAGGGTCTGGGGTTGTCGGCTGTGGAGTGGTCTATGGGCATAGGGGTCTGTGGGGAGGGTTGGGTGAGGTGTGCTGTGGCTCTCAACCTGCAGCCCACAATGATAAATAGGTTGAGAACTACATGTTGTACAAGATTTATGGTAATTGTATAATAGTGGTAATATCAATGATATAAATGGTCATCTCTAATCCTATGGGATCCATCCAGACTTTCCCAGAGTTCAGGAGCGGTCAGATCTAGGGTTCTGATTCCAGACTCTCTCTAATATTGGGGGAGGGGAACTCACATCACTTCCCAAGCACTTTTCTATCTCCGCTGCAAAAGTCACACTTGAGCATCAGAAACGAGACACTCCCAAAGCTTGGCTTGGTATCAGCTATTAATTTGGCCGCAGGACACCTCCTGGCTCATGATAATTACATTTAGTACTTCCAGCTGCAGCGTTACCTCCAGCTCTAGCTTATAACTTCCAATATTAATGACACTATAAAAGTAAAATTCCACTTCCACGTGTGCTATCAGAGCCCTGCCTAACCATACTCAGCGTATTCCAAGAACGAAATTTAAATGAGATTCTGGGGCGGTCCAAGCCCACAGCTCGATAACCTCAGACCCTTGCATCAGCAGTTGCTTGTGCTGGATGGGCTCTGATACATCACCACAGGTGTTTAGAATAGCTAATCCAATGATACTTTAAATTCTGGGGAGAATTAACTGGCCAACTTCGTCGTAGCTCCACAAAAGGACTAAAACTTTCTTAGACTGTCAGTGAATCAGGTTCCCTGAAAGTGAATATTCTACATAAAACTTCAGTTGCCTGTCCTGACCTTCTTCCTTCACACTGTACTTCAGTAGGGAAAGGAGAGACTCACACAAAGAACAGGAAATGGTCATCTGCCAAGACAGCACTTTAGGAACTGGTTACCAACCCCACAACACCCCTCCTTCTCAAAGGGACTAGCAGGATTGCCCCTCTGTCACTCCCAGGCACACAAAGACGACTCAACAGAAAAGGAAGTTCATCATCAAATACAAACTCTTTCCATTACACAGGCACCATTACCACTGCTCCTGACGCAGACCCTGCACTCTTTCCACACCTTTAACCTCCTCTGCAGTAAATCTGCCCATCTGTCTATGTTTTAATAGTCTGCTCATCACCATGGTATCTGCTCGCGTGTGTTGTATGATGAACTGCGATAGGGTAGGGCCTCCTGTCTCTCTAACTACTCCTGAACTTCCACACACAGTGGGCGCCAAGCCAAGGCACCCAGACACCACAGTGATGGAACAAATAAATGTCTGTCATAATAGACTGATTAATTAACACAATATGCACCTCTTCCCACAAGGCACAGCTGTTCCCACGATTTACTCCATGATTCAGTCCCCCAAGGACATAGCCGGGGAGCTGAGTGAGGAGTAAGGGCTGGAGAGCAATCTCACACACACACACGCACATGGAGGGTTTTAGGAAAATTAATCTGCAATAATCTGTTGACATAAGTCTTGATCGAGAAAAACTCCCTTTGCCCTAATGGTGCAGGATCAGTCTGCCAGAGAGCTCTGGGCAGATTGTTTCCCCCAGGCTGCCGGTGTTCATTGTCACACACTGCTCTCCGTTATATCGGTGTGAGGAGCACGACATGGGCAGTCAGGCCCGGTGGTCTGAGTTGGGAGCCAGAAAGTGGAGCCAGGGTGGGGTGGGGTGTCAGAACTGGAGACAGAGTCAGAAGTCAAACCAAGGGTCAAGCCAGAGTCAGAGACTAGGGGAGGGCAGAGGAGCAGAGACCTGGAGCAAGGCAGGGACCGGGCATGGAGGAGGATCTGGGATAAGAAGGCAGGCACCAGGACCGGACAGGAAGACAGTGCTCAGGGGTCAGGCGAGGAGACAGGGTCCAAAATGGCAGCCAGCTACAAATTCCCCCGCTTGCTCAAACAGCTTCCAGTGCCTCCTTCTGGCTTAAGTAGTGTGTCCGAGCCAATCAGAGAGGCTGCATGTCTCCCCCAATCAGGAGCGGTGTGGGCGGAGCCCTTGGAAAGCTAACGCCCGTGGCTCCGGCAAGCTGCCGGGTGGTGGCCACCGTCTGAGCACTGGGGACCCGGATTGGGGACCTGTGATCCCTCGCCATCTGCTGCACCTCTGTCTTTCACAGTTATCAAGTGATCAGGGTGAGGAGGCCATGTGGCTTGGCCCTGAAATCAGCAGAGAGGGAGCTCACCAAGTAGCAGCCTCCTGCCCTCCAGTGAGTTCCTCCACGCAGAGTGGTTTTGTCCTGGCTTCGTCATAACACATGCGCCACAAGGGAGAACCAAGCCCAGGAAACAGGTCTGGCAAGTGGCGGATGAAGGCCCAGAACTGGCAGCTTAAGCCCAGGTCTTGGGGGAGAGCTGCTGTTTCTGTGCATGTCAAGTTAGACTAAAAGGACTTGTTTGTTGAACGCAAGACCTCCATGCATTAATGGGAAGAGGAACAGGCCCAGTTTTGTATATAATGCAATCTTCCAACCTTCCAACCTTCCCAGATGATCCTCCTTCACTGGCTGCTTGGCTGGTTTTCATCAGCAGTTTACATAACCCTGACTTCATTACACTATAGAGCACGACATTCATTCATTGTTTATTATGATCATAGCACCTAGGAGCCCAGTCATGGACCAGGCCCCGCTGTGCTCGGTGCTGTACAAAGAGAGCCTTAGACCCACACTCAAAGCATGCTTTCTTCTCTCCACACCATACACCACTCCAACAGAGTTACACAGAGATGCGCATGTCATTAGAGCCAGTGCAGTTAGTGTCTGTGGCTCTCTCCCCCTGCTACTGCACAGAAGCAGACTGACTATCAGACATGAGGAATGAAGGGCACAGTGTTAAATAAAATAAATCATGCTTCAGAGCCTAGTAAATCTTCACCAGGCTCAGTTTCAGTCACTAAAGTCAGCGTGTGGGAAGAGGCTGTTTTCAATCTGTACAGAATAACGTAGATTCATAGATCCCAAGACCAGAAGGGACCGTTGTGATCATCTAGTCTGACCTGCTGGGTGACACAGGCCCAGACTTTCCCCAAAATCGTTCTTAGAGCAGAGCTTATAGAAAAACATCCCATTGTGATTTTAAAATGGTCAGTGATGGAGAATCCAGCATGACCCTTTGCAAACTGCTCCCAGGGTTAATTATTCTCGCCGTTAAAAATGTACACCTTATTTTCAGCCTGAATTTGTCTAGTTTCAGCTTCTGATTGCATCAGACCTCTCTCTGCTAGGTTAAAAAGCCCATTATTAGATATTTGTTCCCCAGGTAGGTACTTACAGGCTGGGATCAAGTCACCCCTTAACCTTTCCTTTGTTAAAGCTAAAGCTAAATAAATTGAGCTCCTGGGGTCCACCACTAAATGAGGCACAGCCCTCATCCTTGCTAATTATCCAGGTGCCCTGGAAGCCTCTAATCATTCATTCCCCACTATTGATACCTCCGGAGTGGAAGGCTGGGAGAGAGATGGGGACCGCTCTGTCCCTGGCCATGAATCTTTTACTGTCCACTGGTCAGCCTTAAGTGATGACATTGTGCGAGGTGTGGGAATCCTACATGCGATGGCATCATAACAATGCAACACATTCTGCAAGTGTCAAGTGATGCTTCTCAGGATGTGTCTGGCCTCAACGTTTGCTACTTTCATCTCACACTTCACCTGCTGTCACCTTTCAAGTGCAGCTAAATTGTTTGTTGCGTTCCGAATGTCACTGCAGTTTGATGACACTGGAAAAACATGCAATTGAACTGACAGACTGGCAGCGATTAGCATTAACCATAACTCTTCGTGCTGCAATTGCAACAATTGTGTCTAGAGACGAGACAAGCAGTTCTGACAAAGCAGAAATGGAGTCAAACCTTGCCCGAGCCTTGTACAGCACATAACAAACTCTGTAATGTAAGGGCCGATTCTGATCTCGCTCCCACTGGGGTGACTCAGGAGTAACTCTGTACCCACGGAAGTCAGATTCGGCCATGGATCCTTTCAACAGTTGCTTTTCCCTAATCAATCTTTGCTGCAGCACAAACGAAACAAAAAATCCCAACTTCCTGTGCAAGACTGCAAACAGTAAGAAGCCACCTTCACTCAATCAGTTTGACAATTATTATAAATTGCTGATCGCACACTTGTGACTGACAAAGGTCCTGCAGGCAGACCGCTACTGGGCTACTGTGCACCGAGGGGCACTCAATCAGTTGCTATCATTAGCACAGCTGGAAAAATTACAGTCTAGCAGTCACCCACATAGCTTATGCCAGCATAACGTACAGGCTGATGTTGGAAGTGGCTGGGAGAATTTCTTGTTACCCGTTCCAATATTAGACAAGGATGGAAAAACCACAATTTTAAGACATTTCCTAGAGCATTTTAAGCAACAAAGCTCAGCTTTTTGATTAGCTGCTGCAGTAACCTCTGCAGTCTACACGGACAAATTTCTGCATCGAGGATAAACATACTATAACATCCCAGCCATAAAAATTACGAAACAGCTGGTGGAGATTCTTTGCGTCAGCTGCAGAACCTCTGGAGCCCTGACAGCTCATAGGTCTCTGGCCATGAAATCACCCCACGGGACCCAGGACTTGTTTAACCCGATCAGTTCACTTCAAGGCACAAAGTAACAGCAAGACAAAAGTTGTCAGACCCCAGCTGAAAAATGAGATCTGGGGAGGGGGAGAATCTCAATCTCCTGTTTTTCCGATGATGCTTGTGCCGCAAGTATCGGTTATTGATCGTTCCTTTGTTCCGTTCCACCCACCCCATGGCTGGGATCCTCACTAGAACAATCAGCGTCACAGCTACAGAACTACAGTACTCCTGCTAGCCTCACTGTAACCCTTTTATTTAAAGGAATGTGGACGAGACAGAAACAGGGCATGTGGGTTCCCAACACTTCTGCTACAGATTGGCCAAGCGAGGCCTTGCAGGGGCTGACTTCCCCCCAATGCTTTAGGCTTCTGCTGTCACATGGGCAGTTCTGAGGGAGGAGCGGTGCAGGAACCTCTCTCGAGGAAGTGCTAGTCAGCCCGTGACTCCCAGAGCTCCCTTCTTATGCTGGGGGTGGTAATTTACTGCGGCCCTGCAAAGGAAATGGTGCCATGAGCTACCCCTCTGCTGGCCCATACGTGATGGGCTGGAGCCAAGACTCTGCTCCCTCTCCTCAACCCTCTTCCCCCTCCCACATCTGCACTCGGCAAGGAGGCTCCTCGCCGGGGCGTTGTAATCACCTTCCTTCCCTTTATGGCTGGATGAGAGGCGGGTCCTGGAACTCTGACCTGTGGAGCATACATGAGTGACAGTCCAGGACAGGCTGAGACCCACCAATTGAAATTCTGTAACCAACACCAGCCCCCTAGATCCGAGTGATTTATTACAGGCGCTATCAGGGAGCAGGGCCCCCTCGTGTTGGCCACGGTCCCTGCCCCAGTTTACAGCTCCGGCAAACACTCTGAACCCCTCCAACGCGGGGAACGTTTGCACTGTGAGATAAATTAGAGCCAAACCAAAAGCCTGGATCCAAATGCCCCAAACTTTAGTAAGGTTTAGAGCCAAATCTGAACCTGGCAGCTTGGACTCATCTCTAGCTGGAACTCGTTCTCTGGCTAACATGGTCACGAGCTGATTAGAGGCACCGTCCAGCATGGCAGAGGCAAAGCCAAGAACAAACCCAAGAATTCCTGGCTCCCAGTTTAGTGCTCTGACCACTCGGACGTGTGGCTAACTATTTAACAAGAACTGCACAAAAAGTGTATTAAACAGCCACAGCTTTGAGCACCTTCTCCACTGTAACGACTGTGGGCAAATGAACGAGCTCGACTAATGGCCCTCTACATTTGAGGCAAGGAACTAAAGGGAAAGCAAGCCCCCTGGGCTGCTAGTTAGAAAAGTAACAACATTTTTAATGCGTCCACATTTACTGGAACCAGAAAAGGCGTCCTGTGAAACGCGCCTTGCCTTACTTGTCCCTGAGAAAAAGTAGGACGACTTCACGTTGGAGATGATGCCACCATGAGCTAATTGTAGCCTCCGACTTTTTTCCCTTTGGTTTTCCCAGAGGAATAAGCATCAAACTGGCAGATGAGGAGGAAAAAATAGCAAGAGAGCTCAAAGATGACTCTGCACGTTTAGTCTGCAGTTGCAGTGTTCACACTGTACTGATGCTATCCGAGGCCCTGGCCGAGGCTGCGCTGGCTGATAGGAAACGCGAGGCAGCGATATTGACAAGGTTACAGCATTAGCCCCCTGGCCTGCGTTCACTGCTTCCACTCACTGAGGCTGCTCGACGCGTCTCAAATGAAAATTGCCAGCCGCTGCGTCTCACGTGTGTTACAAGCTAATGAGCACTAATAATGGGATTTGGGATTCTAATCACTACTCCACTGTAATAACACTTAGACCAGCATCATTTACTACTCAACAGCTTTCTAGCACACCACGGAAAGGCCACCTGTGCTGAAAGACGCAGACTAAATGCCAGAATATGAAGACTGCGACTGCAAGTCTCACCAGCTGTCATGCAGAGGGAGAGAGAAGCAACTAACCGACAGGGTTCTTTCCTCTCCATATCCCAATCCAAAAACAAGTGGGCCAACGGCTCTGAAAATAGCCATTTCAGTGAGCTCTGGCGTGGTAACACCCTGTCCCCTGCAGGAAGCCAGATGGTGGGGTGGTTCTTTCTAACACAGCCCTGCAATCAGGCCCCCTGCAGTCATTGGCAAGCCCTGCTTTGGTAGGCTGGATTGCCATCAGGGTCGAAAATCAGAAGCGTCCTCACCTGTCACTCTGCCATGGATAAAACAAGGTTCTGCTTTAGAAGGGAATCGGACACTTCCAGAAGAGGGGCCAACGCCTTTTCTCAGAGGCTGAATTGGAATGAATGTCAGCAAGACAAAACAAGAACAGAGGAGTGGAGTGGGGTGGGGTAACAAAATTCATCCAGCTGCCTAGCTATCCCCAGAGCACATATCAGTCCAAGAAAAACCACAATCCTGCTCTCTATTCCCTTTCGTATGCAGGGGATTTAGCACAATTCCCAGAAGTCAAGCGAGGTTTTTACATACAACAGCATAACTGCTGTGCTCCCTTCTCATCCCCGCCGCTTTCACTCGCGTGGGAGTCCTGGGCTGCTGTCATCCCCACATTTATTTGTTAAAAGACATCTCAGTTTCATGTATTGATCTTTTCGGATCAAAACCAGGTGGTAAGTGGGTTGAGGGGGCTTGTTAGAACAAGATGGTTATTCTCCTTTGTGACACGTGATGTGGAACCTGAGGACTGTTTGATCAATCCAAGGTTAAGCAGTGAATCACCACCGTTCACTGACTAACCTTCATGGATGAATAGGCCCCAGTGTGTATCAGACCCCCGGCAGTGGCTTACAAACAATGCAATCACACCAGCACTACTGCTGTTCTCCCATACTCAGATGATAGCCTGTCTTCTTCTTACCGGTTACCCCTGAAACAAAAGTTGAGATACTTCACAGTATAAAAAGCTCAGGCAGGAGGTGAATTACTTGTTTCCATTTCAGACACATGTTCCAGACCTGATCTAATACACAACAGCCCTGTGCAGCAGATATCACACCAGTTATACAGATGGGGAAACTGAGGCACATCAAGATGACTTTTCTTAATCATAGCAGCAAACAGTAATAGTCAGAAACTGGACTTAGAAGTCTTAGCTGCGTGTCCTTTGCTGTCATCAACAGAGAACGCTGATTTGTAGGTGAAAAGTGTTATCTATTGATGACGAAGTGTAGGTGCGAAGTGTTATCATTATGCTGAATCAAGAAGAACCGTGTATTGGGTTGGAGAGTCATAATTCTGAATATCTTGTGCCTTGCTGGGGTTCAGACAGACAGATCCTACCTGCTGTTCCAACACATCTGACTGTGTGGAATTCTACTCGTCCAGAGATTACGGCGCGTGGAAGTCTGCACAAAGGTTCTGGGCACATCCGGAAGGTTATTTTAAAATTGTTCTTTGTGTGTGACTCTCAATTGTGCATTTTTGTATTTTAAACATTACGTTTAAAAGGGAAAGGAAGAAGACGGGAAGAATCCCTTTGAGTAAGTGAAAGAGATGAGACAATCTTTGCTAATTTGTCTACTGTGTAAATACAATTCCCAATCAATGAAAACTAACCAGTTCTTAGGGAAGTTTTCAGGCAAGTACTTAAAATGCAAAAGTGCAAATTCACTGCTGTAATGAGAGTAAAATTATCTTTTATTTTTCACTTCAGAGCCTTAGGAGTGTTGATGTGAGACAGCAATAAAAAACAAGTACCTGCTACTCAATTGGTGTTTTAATATACAGCAGAGGCAGCTTTTCCTTTGACCAGGAGCCTTGTTGATCTAAGAAATGCTGGTGTTGCTGGATGCTGACAAAGGCTAGCACAACAGGAGCGAGTGTGCATTTGGGGACAAAGTCCGAAATCCCTCTAGCCACGCTGGAGCACTCCTCTTTTGTAGGGCTAATGACATTTTCATAACCAATAGACACATGAAAGGAGCTATGTGCCATCAAGGATAGCTGCCAAAGGACACTCCAGCTCACAATACAATTACAGCTTGGCTGTAATTCTTTCACTCTTTTTTAATTAAACAAACCAGAAGATGTTACAATCCTCAAGTCTTTAACTCCATGCAGATGTGCAAGGTAACCCCTGTTCAGTGACAGGCGTTGGCACATGATGGGCCTGTAAAAACAGGCCAAACTAAGAACATAGATTGGTCCAAGGTATCTTTGTTGTGTTACGAAGCCAGGGATCGCTAACCCCTCCTTTGACAATGACTCCATCTGACACCTCATGCAAGTCACTTAACCCTGTCCTGCCTCGGTTTCCACATCTGATAAATGAGGATAATAACGCGGACTCATCTCACATGAGGGTTTGGAAACTGCTTGGAAGATGGAAACCACAATGAAAACCCTACGGTTTTCTGTTAGCATGAGCCTGATTCTCCTTCTATATGCACCAGTTCTTCAACGGAGCCTTGATATGTCCAGCTCCAGCCCGAGCTCTGGGATCCTCCCACCTTGCAGGGTCCTAGCGCCCGGGCTCTCTCCCAAGCCCCAATGTCTACACTGCAGTTAAACAGCCCCTTAGCCCGAGTCCCGTGAGCCCGAGTCAGCTGGCACGGGCCAGTCACGGGTTATTAACTGCGATGTAGACAGACCCTAAGGCATGCCGCCAGTGTGAGGACGCGGGGAAGAAGCACTAGCTGAAATCTTGTATTAGGGGATGACTGTGAGCTTTCTCTCTGCTTGCTCTAGTCCCTAGTAGCAAGCACTACCCTACACACTGAACCAGATTCTTGTTTTATCCTGGGTATCTGGTATCTGCAAAATCTGGGTAGCGAGCACTACCCGACGCACTGAACCAGAGTCGTGTTTTACCCTAGGTATCTGGTGTGGTTAAAGGATAAGGGGCTTTTTGGTGTGGTTTGTTTGTGTTTTGAAGTAAAAAGAAAGGCAGAGAAATTACAAAACCAGCATGGACAAAAGGATGAGGTACACCTCAAACATACCCCCAACTCCCAGCGTAATCAATGGCAAAACGCGCACTGACTTCAATGGAAGCAGGATCATTCCCTCAGCTAGGTTGCTTTCTGGACACACCCTCAGACACAAAAACCCACAGCCTCAAAGTTCCAGATTTATAAACATGCTGGAATAGGTGGACACTTGTTTTTTTGTAAGGCGCAAACGTTTGCTATGTTGTAAGTGACTGGAGTGGAAATAGCTTGTACTTAGACTTTCTCTCTAAAGCTCATTGCCATTGTTCATTACTTGCACGATCGGCAACTTGCTCAATGCGGCGAATCAATGAGTCACTGCCCCGGTTTCCCAGCTAATCTACTGCTAGGTCAGCCCTGGCCACAATTACGGGTTATTTGGGGCTAGATTCTGCAATTCTAACTCTCAGGAATCGTCCTTACCCACCAATTTGAGTGTGGTTGTTAATGAATATTCGTACTATGGTAGCACGTCGAGGCACCAACCTGGATAGGGAATGCATTGTGCCAGGTGCTGTACAAACGTCAGACAGCAGAGCTCCCGTCCCAAAGAGCTGCACATCTAACGAGGGACAGGATGCTTCAAGGAGCACAGCACATGGCATGGGAAGACCAGGAGGCCTGTCATATGGCTGCATAGATTAGTTACGTGTATCATTTGGAGAGTTTGGGTTTTCATTTTTAATTTAAGGTAACTGGACAAGAGCGATTGATGAATCACTAACTGGCCATCTGCTCAACCGACAGGTCTCAGTCCGAGGAATGGATCCTTCTTACTTGAGCATAACTTAAAATTAATCAATATGTGTTGGAAATTTCTCTATTTAATAAACGAGAATTACTTAACAAAACAAACTAGGCAGAGAGTAACTACAGAGAACACCGTAAATACCACAATAAACGCAGTAAGTAGATAATGTGTCATTTCTAGAAACGCAGACCAGCAGCACAGATACTTTTAGGATCGGCCAGTTATGTTACTGCTACACATTTCAATGACGCTGTGAGAGACTGAGCCCTGGGAGACTAAAATCTGACGCTTCTCCCTGCGAGGTACTGCAGGGGCATCCCCGCGCAGGCTCCCCGCAGAGCTCCGCCATACCTCGGCCTGCTCCAGACGAGCACTCCCAGGGGTTCAGACTCCAGGGCCCCTTCAGTGCACGGCTCTCTGCTAAGGCTGCCAATGCAGCTATTCCCGCCTACTCCCAACTCCCTCCTCTCTGCCACGGACGTTCCCCTTCCTCTCCTTCTGCCACTTCCACCCTGCACACGCTCTGGGCCAACCCTCTCCTCGCGTGCCATCTCTCCTCATTCAAATCCCTCCGCAAAGGGAGTCAATACCCACAGACACACAGAGCTGACACCCCGACCCTCCCGCGGTGCACGTGCCCAGGCAGAGTGACTGTGGTAACTCTGTCCTACCTCAAGCCCTGCGTTCTGACTGGGATATTGGCCTCTCTGGGTCACATCCAACAATTCTTGTTTGGGACAGGAGCTTGTTCTTTCCCAGTCCTGTCAATTGCCTAGCACCCCACTGGGAACTGAAAAGACAGTCAACAATAATGGTCCCAGTCAATGCAAGTGGTGGTGGGGGGGAGGGGGCTGTTCTGAGCTCGGGCTTAGAGCTATCCCAACTTCAGACTCGAATCTGCTCCCAATGCTAGTGCCGATTTTTATAGCCGTCCTTGTTTCTGCAGTAGAGACCTAAGACTGATGCTCCTAGCAGACAGGATACGGGATAGCACAATAGCTTGAAGAGAGGCTACCACGAGAGCTGAAACGCTTTACACTCCATGTTAACTTTACACAGAAACTGCGGCCAGAGGAAGAGTATCTGGAATTAAATGTGCAATGGCCATCCCAAATATCATCCGAGTCCTTGGAAGTCCTGAGTCCACAAACAAACAGAATCTCCCGCAGGCGGAAATTTCTGCCATCTGAGAAGAATAAATCTCTTCAAGCACTGGGTTAAACTTAGGGCTGCCAATTAATTGCAGTTAACTCAAGCGATTAACCCCAAACAAATTAACTTGATTAAAAAAATTAATCACAATTAATCACAGTTTTAATCGCACTGTTAAACAATAATAGAACAGAATACCAATTGACATTTATTATAAATATTTGTGGATGTTTTTCTACATTTTCAAATGTATTGATTTCAATTGTAACACAGAATACAAAGTGTACAGTGCTCATGTTATATTATTATTTTTAATACAAATATTTGCTCTGTAAAAAAACAAAAGAAATAATATTTTTCAATTCACCTCATACAAGTACAGTAGTGCAACTTCATTATCATGAAAGTGCAACTTACAAATATAGAATTTTTTTACATGACTGCACTCAAAAACAAAACAATGTAAAACTTTAGAGCCTGCAAGTCCACTCAGTCCTACTTCTTGTTCAGCCAATCGCTCAGACAAACAATTTTGTTTACATTTACGGGAGATAATGCTGCCTGCTACTTATGTACAACGTCACCTGAAAGTGAGAACAGGCGTTTGCATGGCACTGTTGTAGCCGGCGTTGCAAGATATGCTAAACGTTCGTATGCCCCTTCATGCTTTGACGTGTAGATTGCACTATATTTCATCTTTTTTTTACAGTGTAAATATTTGTAATAAAAATAATAATATAAAGTGAGCACTGTACACTCTGTATGCTGTGTTGTAATTGAAATCGATATATTTGAAAATGTAGAAAAAAATCTAAAATATTTATAATAAATTTAAATTGGTATTCTATTATTGTTTAATAGTACAATTAAAACTGTGATTAATCGCGATTAATTTTTTTAATCGTTTGACAGCCCTAGTTAAAATTTAAACCCACTCTCCTACCCAGCCATCCTCCAAGCCAAACGCTAACCCTGCACCAAGAACTTATACTGACCCCTACAAGGCAAGCCTGTAATAGCCACCCAGCCAGACAGCTCACATTTCTTTCGCAAGATCATGGGGCTTTTCAGGCTGGGCTGGGTTTTGTAGTTAGACTCAGGCACAGGCAGCCAGGTTCTTAAAGGTATCGGGGGACCTAAACATGCAGATTGGTTAGAAAAACCCACTGGGCCCCTATTAAGCAGTGCCTCATTCCCTTGATTTCAATGGGAGTTAGGCGCATCAGTGCCTCTGTAGATCTGGCCCATAGAGACCAGGTGACTGGACCAACATCACAGACCGAATCCCACAGAGCTGGGCACTGAATGCAGACCCCGAGTCCAAGTCCTGTGCCTTGACCATGAGACTGCTTCAGGTCACTGACCAGCCTTGCAGAGCCATGGTAATGATGAGCTTTTCCATCTGGGTTTTGAGTCACATTTGCTCCCCACTTCTCCTCTTTTCCTGCTTTTTGAAGAAGACATAAAGCACTTAAAACTGCTGTGCTGGTGTTTAACAAATACATTCCACTCCCTCGTCTCCCAAGCCCCAGCGTCACCCATACACGCACCGTCATGCTGGGTCACACCATGTAGGGCGACACACACAAAGAAATGGATTGCAGCAGCTGCTGTGGGAAAGGCACTGATTGTTCCCATAGCTGTGCTGACTGAAGACTGAATTTCACATCCTGCCACTCTTTTTTATGCCAAGTCTAACAGGTGCAGTCAGGCTATCTGCAGAGAGTGAGTCTACCATACAAGGTACCAAGGATGGTCCAGCAGCCAGGACATTAGCTTAGAACTCAGGTAACCTGGGTTCAATTCCCTTCTTTGCTACGGATTTACAGCAAGTGCTTTAGCCTCTCAGTTTTCCCCTCTGTAAAATGGGGATAACATCCCCTCACAGGGTGTTACGAGGACAGCAGCATTAAAGACTGTAAAGTGCTTTGAGATCTACTGAGAAAAAGGGCTATACAGGAGGCAGGTATTATTATTTTATCTTTCTGAACAGAGCCTGTTAAAGGGACACGTAGCTCACTGCAGCTCAAGTTATATTTAACATTCATCCAGCACTGCTCCTTCAAGGACCTCACAGCACTTTATAAACATACATCATAACATCCCCCAAGATAGGCAGTCGTTACTTTGCTCCCTTACAGACAGAATTTGGCCCTCCGTGTCAGTTTCTGTCAGTAAGGGGGCACAGTGCCCTTCCATTGCTGTAACTCCACCATGGATTCAGAGATGCCAATGGAGACATTCCATATTTACACAGGTGTTGCTGAGATCTGATTTTGGCCAATTCTTTTAAAACCTTCTAATCTCAAAAACAACAATGGCAAAGGAATAAACAGCAGCTCAAAGAAATGGATGAGTGATGAAATGCCATGGTCAGCCCAAGCAAGTGAACTGGAGCAGCTCACTTTCCTGCCTCCCCCAGTCTAAAGAGACTTATCTTGACTTGATCCTTAGCCTCTATATTGCAGCAGACATGGCTAGATGCTGATTTTCTGGACAGTCCAGAAAAAAGCTAGTTTTCAAAATTAGCAATATAAATATAGTATTTGCACATGCAAACTGACCCGCTGGGCACTTAACAACATTACAGCACAAAAATGCCTCCTTCAGGGTGCAAATGGGATGTGCAGCCGTTTTTGCTGGTGCAATCAGGTCTGTGTGCTGAAGTCCGCACAGAGAGTTGGAGGCGGGGTTGAAAGAGAAGCCCCCCAATGTGTGACACTGCCACATCATTTCCATGCTTGGTCACAATAATTTGTTCTGGAATGATAAGATAACACCATTGGGAAATAACACCCAATGCTATCTTAAACAGTCTATAGCCCCACTCCCATTGGATAACAAATCCCATACAATTATTTCTCTCACAGTCCCCTGCTTTTCACAATCAGTTATATGAGCAAAATATTGCAGAATGACCCAAACTTGCATAAGACATCTCTAATATACAACGGCTGTTATTATTCTGTCTGTTGCAAACTGTCTTATGGGGTGACTATAGGTCAAGAGTCTGCTAAGAGAGTCCACCTTCCTGTCAGCGGAGCCACACAGCTTCAATGATAAAAGGGTTCAGATTTCATTGAACTACTCCTTAGTGCTGGCTACCAGACAAATGAAGAACAATCCTGTCGGTGACAGTCAAAGGCAGCTTTTGCATATTGTGTAGCAGGAACGGGTCCTGCCTATTAACTAGCCTCGGAGTGATTGCTTCAGAGAACTTTCTTCTGAAAATGTGACGATAGATTTAAGAAGTGAATTATATGGGATGACCCCACAAGATATTATTTTTCCTTTTGTTCATCTGGGGTTGATTTAATTAATCTAATAAACCCAAGAGCTATTTAAAATTAAAGGAAAAGAAAAGAAAAACAGAGTGCCTCTCTTACAAGATGATAATTTCCCCAGACTGTGAAGCTATTCAGCTTATTCACACATCTTATTTTGAACTTAATTACTGCAGTTATTCTGGGCCTGACCGTGCAACCATTACCCATGCGAGGAGTGTTTACTGATAAGAATAGTCCCAAATAAGCTACTTGGGTGAGTAAGGATTGAAAGCTATGTATAATAGTGTGGAATTGAACTCACTAATGAAAACTACAGTCTTAGTTTAGAACTGACCTATGAGAACATCGTGGCCCAACAGTATTTCCCTCTACCGTACCACATGCAACTTGTAGAGTATGAGAATTTACTGTAGGCTACATGCATCTCTATGATAAATCTTATGAGCGATCATGAATTCATTTGTATTGCACGATCACTCAACGCCAGCATACTATTGGTATGGCCACCACAGAACCAAAGGAAGGAGTTCTCACAGCTGAGTGGGAACAGATGTCCTTCTGAGTTCACATGGTAAGCATGTGACTCTTGGGCTTTGAACAGCAAACTGAGTTGGAGGCATCTGGCTGTAAATACATGTGACCAGTTACCTGGCATCATAAACTGCTGTCAGGGGGAAAAAAACAAACCCAAATTTTTGCACAGGGCATGTGGCAATTAACAAAACATCCCAGGAAAGGGCGGCTGAACTACCACTGAGCCCAAAAGGGCACTAGGGAAAACAACTGACTCTTTTCAACAGAAGTAACATTCACAGGAGCAAAAGGAAGATGGTCTGCAGGGGTGAACCTTCATGCATGAGTGAGCCATAACTCAAACAGGAGGAGCCAAGTTCTGGTCTCCACTGGAGCCCGGCTGACTTCAGCAGAATGGCATCTGTGTCGCTAGGAATCACTCAGCATGGAATACGTGAGGCACCACTAACACAATCAGTGGGCTAGTGAGTCCCTCCCCATAGACAAGCTCTTGGGGATTTAGATCATGTCAGAACAGCATTGTACAGTAATAACAGCATAAAATTTATCAGCTTGTACAACGAAACAGTGAGGATTTCCAGCCAGTCCAAAGGCCTCAATCTTATAACAGAAAACCCACTTACTCAGCGACCTGTTTGGGAAACCAAAGGAAGAGGAAGAAGGAACAATGCGGAACTCCAGTTTAAGTGGTTTTAGAGACATGTGTGTGTGATGTACGGGTCTTCAACAGAGCCTGAACCCAGGACCTTCACCACTACAGCACAGCCACCTCCCACAGGAGTAACTCCGTGAGCTGACGGCAGTAGTGCTCACTAAAGGGAGGCAGCACACACGCTTCGGTTCACGTGTGTCACTGTGGCAATCTGCGTCTGTATGAATAAGTTGGGCAACTGCAACATGTCCATTAGTTTGTCATGGAAGAGGGACTGCGCATGTAAGCTGGCTCCGTAGGGTGGGTCTGATCCTTGGAAGTGCTGCGCGCTTTTGAGTCCCACTGAAATCAGCAGGAGGGCACTCAGCCCCTTATCAAAGGGGCACCAGACGATGGGAGTCTGCCCCTTACTGGGGCTGCTGAACAATTTACTGATAAATCCGAGCCCAGCTAGGAGGCACAAGGCTAGGCAGCCTGATTTCCAGAGCGGCTGAGCATTCACAGGCCCGGCGAAGTCCGTGGGAGCTGTGGGATGTCAGCCTCTCTGGAAACGAGACCATTTATTGAGGAACCTAAATATGGATTTAGGTGCCTCGCTTTAGACACTCACGTTGGAAAATTGTGGCCTAGATTTAGCTTTATTAATAGACTTTTGATTGAGTTTGAGTAGATCATTCATCATCATGTGCAACAGCCTCCTGCCCCTGGGGTGACCGTCTCCCAGAAATACTAGGGCACAGAGTGAAAAAAATAACTCAACCTGCTGGATTCCTAACTTCCTTGGCCTGGGTCAAGCGAGATTTGAAGCAGCTTGTTTTTCAGTTGAATCGCAGCGTTTATTTTTTCAGTGAATGGGTTTAAGAGACAATATGGAGCTTGAAAACAGATGAATCACAGCAACACCTTTGAAAAGAAAGGGAAAACTGGAGTCATGGCAGCCATAGCTCCCTATCAGGCAGTGAAACAATCTGTCAAGGTCATCTGTGCTACGCATACTAGGAATGATGTACCCCAGGCAAGAAAATATTAGGTGGACATTTTAAATAATAAAGTTGTTTTGGTTGATTTGTATAGGAAAAATACATCATTTTGCAAATTCTGCTTTAGAGAGATGCATTTGACATAAGTCACGCTTATCATAGCTTAGTGAAGAGCTTAAATCCATCAACCAAATAATAGAAATTGTACTTGCATAAATAAAGAGATACTTGTAAATTCTTCCAAATTAAACCTGAAGGGCTGTTAAAATAGATGCGGCTCGTCTAACAAATGTAATTTCTGTTCCCACTTTGCTGCTAGTGGTGCAGAACACACACACACTAACTCTGTTTGGAAAACTCGCTAAAGCTAAGCAGATCTGGGAAGCTGGAACTGTGTACTCTATTGACGGCATTACAGCAACTTTAACTCTGTCACATTAATGCTAATTTAACTTCCACACTCAGCAAAGTCGGTTACAGACATGAAAAATGTCACAGGAAGCTGCATAAAGCACAAATACTTCCACTTCAGCAAGTCAACAAAAGGGCTGATATAACCCATCCCCTTCTTGACGAGATTTGCTACAAGAATTTTGCATTTGTCATGGACGTCTGCATGATGTTTTCCCTTCCAAGTTTAACATGTAAACAGAAATACAGCCAAGAACAAATCAGACATTCTCCCCCATCCAATGAAATGTGGCTAAAGTGTTAAAAAAAAAAATGGTATTACGGGGGGGAAAACAGTTTCCTCTTTGATCTCGCTCACTTGAATTAAACATAAATTAAATTAATAATTGAGAATGTGTCTTTTAGGGAATTATCTGGACTGTCTTTACAAATCACAACTTAAAAGATCGGTCTATTGCATAACATCTGTTGAAGATTTTTTTTTAATCTTTATAAGAACTTATAAAACAAGATTTACATCTATCTTAATTATTTGCTAGTTTTCCAAGGTCAGCCTTAAATCTTTTGGGATACAGTAGCCCAATGAACAGAATATTGCTTACTGTCAGTGTTACTGAAAAAATAAAATAAAAAGCTCCTTATGTACAAACCTCAGTGTCTCTCCAAAGCATTAAACCTGAATTTGTGATAATCTTCTTTTGCATAAACTTGGGTGTCGTACACTAAACTGGCATGCATCAAATAAGGTTATCTGCTGCTGAATATTAACACACGCTAATCGTTTCCTCATGTCTTAAACACCCATTGCATTTAAATACTGGTGGAATTATGGACAATGCCCACACTGAGTACCATGCCCATTTGGAAGCAGTAGGACAGCATGTTATTAATCATTTGAATAGTGCAATCACACAAGATAATAAACGGGTTTCTACTCAGAATGTTGTTTACGGATGCAAATGCACAGACAGCTTGTGTGCCAGGAACCCACACAGCTATGTAAATTCTATTCTTCTGGCTATTGGTTTCACTGTACCAGCCACTATGAATAATACAAATTGCCAATCACTTATGACAGGCTGCAGAATTGTTTGGATTCAGAATATCCCCTAGCTTTGGCAACTAAAATGATTAAGGGTTTGGAACGGGTCCCATATGAGGAGAGATTAAAGAGGCTAGGACTTTTCAGCTTGGAAAAGAGGAGACTAAGGGGGGATATGATAGAGGTCTATAAAATCATGAGTGATGTGGAGAAAGTGGATAAGGAAAAGTTATTTACTTATTCCCATAATACAAGAACTAGGGGTCACCAAATGAAATTAATAGGCACGCAGCGCACAGTCAACCTGTGGAACTCCTTACCTGAGGAGGTTGTGAAGGCTAGGACTATAACAGAGTTTAAAAGAGAACTGGATAAATTCATGGTGGTTAAGTCCATTAATGGCTATTAGCCAGGATAGGTAAGGAATGGTGTTCCTAGCCTCTGTCAGAGGATGGAGATGGATGGCAGGAGAGAGATCACTTGATCATTACCTGTTAGGTTCACTCCCTCTGGGGCACCTGGCATTGGCCACTGTCGGTAGACAGGATACTGGGCTAGATGGACCTTTGGTCTGACCCGGTACGGCCGTTCTTATGTTATTATGTTGGCTAGTCTCGTGTTTAATAGGATGAAGATGTACTGCCATTCTCAACAGGCTGCACTATGGCATGGTAAGTCAGGCAGTCTGCAATCCCATTTCTCTAAGAAGCTGGAAGTATTCATCTACAAAAGGTCTCCATTGGGACTCACTCTTTGCCCGATATTATCTAGGGAATTTTTCTGTGTCAATTAATGTGTGTGTGTGTGGGGGGGAGCTGCTCTTCACTTTTAAAATCCAAGCAGCAAAAGGAGCGTGCGTTCAGCTTCTCGAATGCCTGGCCCCTTTGAACACTTACCTTAGATTTTATACGATGATTATTTACACACCAAATAGAACAGGCCCCTGGTGCTCCCAGAACTAGAACTTACTGACTGGGACAAGAGGAGCACCAAGCAAAGAGCTTAACCATGCAGAGTTCTTTGCTATAGGGCAGCAGCCACAAAACAAGGGCCCGACCCTGCTCCTATTCAATCTAATGGTAAAACCTCCACTGATTTCACTGGGGACGGGACTGGCTCCCAAGCGAAGGTAGAAATGTAAGACAAGACAAGACCGAGCCATCCAGCTATTCAGCCAATGACACTCTTCAGGGGTTCGGTCCTTCCGTGTGCTGAGCATCTTGGCCCAACCCAGCAACACACTCACGTGCATGGTTCCCACGAGTAGCCCCATTGAAGAGATGGAGCAGGAGTGCTTCACAGCTGACAGGATCAAGCCCCTAACGATCACTGACACCCCCCACACTCCTTCCTCTAAACCCCCTGAGCAAAGTGTCTGAATAGTCTCTGCTACAGATTCATCATTCTGGGACGTATGGGAAGACGCACTGGAACTCTCCTAGATGCCCCTTGTTCCTGAAAAAGAGCCGAACCCTTCCTTGGAGACTCCCAGATCATCCCATCGCTTTCACGCCTCTAACCTAGGGGGTGTGGCCTCCCACACCTTTGCAGAGTCCCTTTAACTTCACTAGGGCAAACTGAGGGCTCAGGGGGCCAAGCTACCACGTGCAGATTCTGAAATAGGCTTTAGCCTGCTCAGAGGGGCACGGGCAGTCTTTATGTCTGTGCAGCATGGGCACCTAGCCGCTGTTCCTCAAACAGACTACGAGTAAATGTGCCGACAGCTCTGCGATTGGGAAGTTTGCTTTGGGGGGAATTTTGAGGTGAGCTGTTAGATCTCTCAGAATGGGATCATTTCTCCCCCTCTGACTCCGATGCCTGTACTACATGCAACATGGAACGCACATCTCCTTTCAAAGCTCTGCCTTACCCTGCAATGCCCCATTTTTCAATCCTCCCCCCCTTGGATGAGCGACAGCAGAGACAGCCGAATGTCTCCTAATTCTTACCCCTTCACCTATAATCACAGACCGAGAAACTGAAAAAGGCCGCGTACAGTAGGACCTCAGTTTCGAACACCTCGGGAATGGAGGTTTCTTGTAACTCTGAGATGTTCATAACTCTGAACAAAACGTTATGGTTGTTCTTTCAAACGTTTACAACCAAACACTGACTTAATACATCTTTGAAACTGTATTATGCAGAAGAAAAATGCTCCTTTTCCTCTTATTTTTTTAGTAGTTTATGTTCAACACAGTACTGTACTGTGTTTGGTTGGTTGGTTTTTTGTCTCTCCTGCTGCCTGATTGGGTACTTCCAGTTCCAAAGGAGGGGCGTGGTTGACTGGTCAGTTCGTAACTCTGGTGTTGTAATTCTGAGGTTCTACTGTAGATAATTGGAGAGAATTCCTAAGGAAGTCAGCTAGGTCACCTTGTTTTGGAACCTGGCTTCTCTAAGCCATTTCCGCCTTCTTGGCTTTGCACTTACCTTTGCATAGGGAAGCAGTTTTCACTAAAGCTCTTAACCGCAAAGGTTTTCTGAAAATCTCTCTTCCCTCTCCATGCAGCTAGTGGAACAGCGAGAGGCAGACTGTCTGCGGATGCAGAGGGCTTAGAGAGCACAGGATGGAAAAGGATGAAAAGGGAAGGAGGGACGAACCAGAAAAGTTAACTGAAGAGAAAAGTGGGGGGCAGAAGGAGGGCTGAAAGGGCGAGTGAACGGGTGGGAAGAAACAATATTCACAGCAGAAGCAGAAAGGAGAGTTCGGCTGAATGATAAAATCTGAACGAAGGACAGAGATTCCCCAATGCCACCTGCTCCATTGTCTGCTTTTATTTATGGTGATCTAGCTAATTTAGGGGAGTCAGCCTGCTTAGGAGGCCGGGAGTGAAGGATTTGGTTCATAATTTGTAAACTCCTTGGGCCAGGAATTTGGTCTGCTTGGCCTTAATGTACCCTATAGGCCACTGCCCCTGTGGTACCACACGGCGGTAAACAACAGTTCTGTCAGGCTGGAGATGGTCTGGGCTCTAACGTGCCCGGGGTCTGCTGACATCAAACAGCAAGAACATTTAAAGGGTCTAGGAATGAATCCAGCCCCCAGCTGACCTACACTTCCAACGCTCTACGTATGCCAAGCACTAGGATCCCTCATTTGTGGTGGAGAATCTGGTGGTTTAATACTAATTCCATTAAAGAAAACGTAAGACTGCAGAAGGTGTGTGTGTGTGTGCGCGCGCGCTCTACTCGCTGCTGGATGGCGCCTCCTCCTGGCGGTTCTGGGGATTACCTCGGACAGGCCGACACCCCTTCCTGCAGTTGCACTCAGTCTCTCTCTCAGGCTTGCTCTACACTCCCAACTTGTCGGTGTGGCTACATGGCTAAGGGGTATGGAAAATCCACACCTTTGAGTGACGTCGTTAACCCGACCCAACGCCTGGTGCAGACAGGGCTTCTCCTGTCACTATGGCTACTACCTGTTGGGGACGTGGCGCGCCTATGCCGATGGGAGAAGTTCTCCTGTCAGCGTAGGCAGTGTCTTCACTAAGCTTACAGCGGTGCACTTGCACTGGACACGCCCTCAGTCTGCGGCCCCCTCTCGCTCCAGGAGCTGCTGCTTCCTCTTGGTGGCTCGGCCCTCCAGCCAGCTCACTAGGTGGTTTCCCCTTCTGGGGTGGTCTTTCAAAGTCTCTCCCCACAGGCAGCATCAGGCAGTCCTCATGCCCGCTGCCCTGTGTCACACCCGCAGCGACCCCAGCAGTCCTCTCCTATTCACTGCCCTCAGCAGTACCACTCTGCAGGGGCTGGCAGGGAACCCAGGCCTGCCCTCTATTCCGGGTCCAACCCAGGGCCCTGTAGTGAGCAGCTAAGGTCTGTAGCTACGCCAACCTTACTGCTCTCACCCCTGGACTCCTTCCCCCTTACCTCAGGGAGAGGGACTGCAGACTTCCTCCCTGATGCTCTCCCCACCTTGCTGGCCTCCTGGCTTTATCAAAGCCCCCTCTCCATCCCCCACAGGTGAGCTTCCTTCTAATTAGCTCCATCCACACAGCCTAAATCTCCCCCGTTTGCAGCTTAATTGGGTGATTGCGCCCACTTGGCTTAATTCAGCTTTTGCAGGGCCAGCGTAGGAGTGCACCCCATCACAAGATGACAACCCTAGGAGCCATAGGTTTGTCTTCCATTTGTATTTTGGTTTGGAAGCTCTTACTGGACTACATTAGACTAGATCTAAAATGCAAGAACTCCTTAATGAGAACATATCTGTGCTGCGTGCCTGGCTCACAGAATGAGAGCGGAGTGTCCTGTCAACAGGATATCTGAGGAAAATAAACTGATTTCATTATTCCTCACCTGGAGCCTTTTTCAGAGCTTAAGTTTATCTTTTTCAGGTTAAACCAATGATCTTGGAAAGGTGTTTGCAATAATCTGGGATATTTTCTGTGCATACAACAGACCTAGCTGAGCATGGAGACATGTCCAGTCCCTCTACATGCTGGGAGTGTATGTCTCTAAATCCTCGTTATTCACTCATTAGGGCCTGACAGGTGAAGTGGCAGGGTTAGCCAGTCACTGGATAAGCACGCACTGACCATATCTTCAGGAGCTTATGCCAGATTAAGTAGAGAGCCAGACGTGAAGCCAACAGAGTTATGGATTTAGGGATGAATTTCCCAGACAAAGCTTAGCCCGGGCACCCAGGCTAACACCCCTGATCTCTGAAAAACAAGGGGAGCAAAAACTTTCACAGCAAGTTTTCAGGATCTTAACTTCATGACTCATCCAAAACACAGCAACTCCATGGGCAGAGCATTCCCAAATACCAGGCTGGGGGAACCAGTCCTATACCGACTCCAAGGGAAGAGCGCCACCTACTGAATCAACAGCACATTATCATCCATCTGGGCTTTTCTTGGAGACCTACCATCACAGAGGCTGGGCCAACCTTTCTTGCTTTAGGAGATCCGTTGAGATCACTGGGCAGATGTGCTATGGGCTGCAGGCTGCTCTTACAGCTACTGGCAATATCTCTAACGCATCCACAAGAAAGTACATAGGGAAAGAAGAACTCTTCAATATATTTCATTTTTCTATTTATTATGCTCCCCTTGATATATCTGTTCTTCTCCTCCAGTTATTCGACATCCTGGTTCTAGATTAGACACATTACAGCTCCCTATTGTGTTGGCTGCTAATTAATATCAGACAATGTTACAGAATCGATCACCCAAACTGGAGAGGAAATGTTCCCGAAGGATGCATCACAGTTGTTACATTTCACAAAAGGAGCAAATGGAATTCTAAGCCCTTATGATAAAATAGATCAGCTAAAGAGTTAGAGAAACTATCCACAGAATTAAGCAAACAGCTGTGTGCTGGAAAACGCCACCAGTACCTAATGACATGGGTAAAAAGCAAACAAGTAAGCTACATCGCAGGCTGAAGAGAGGAAGCTGGAATAAGGGGATTTTAACCTTAATCACCATAGCATAAATAAATACAAACTAAATATTTCATAATACCAAAGAGCTTTGGAAAAGTTCTTACACAAAGTCCAAGTCAAGGGAGGTGGATAGTGCAGCAGAATCGTGAGCCAACACAATGCAGCCAAGTTCCTATGCCAGTTGGGTTAAATCACAAGTAAAAATGGATTTGGCGGGCCTCATCCTAGTCTCCATTTGTACGCAAGATAAAACCATCACCCAATTCATGATTGGCAATCTCTTTTCCAGGGGTGCCCAAGCCTGGAATACCAGAATAGTTGTACACAGGAAAGAGCTGCAAATAAAATAAATAACGAAGGATCAGCACTTTCCATCGTCAACACACTTCAAACATAGTTAATCCCTGGTGAGTAATGGCCATTAAAACATCAGCAGTATCTGAGATCTCATACCATTGTTCCCTCTTCCAGGTGGGGGGGAGGGGGGTTGGGAAATCTGAGTAATACCGTCTCACTTTTAGGGCAGACCACTGCATATGAAGTTAATTTTCCTATCTATAAAAGGGATAATAAAGATACAGAGAAATTAAAGACCTGCTTTTCAGAGGTGGGTGCTGAACACCTATAATTGCAGGTAGAAGTCAACAGGAGATGCTGGTACTCAGCACCTATCAAAGTAAGATCCTAAATGATTTGCCAACTACAAACACAACGAGTCAGCAATGTGATTAGAAGTCAGGAACTACTGATTCCCAGCCCAGGGCCCTAACCATTCCCCAGCTCCTTATCTGCCTACATGATGTGCAGCACCACTACTGTGAGTAACCACTGTAGACACAGCCATGTACTGAAGTCAACGGGACGGCCCATGGGACGAGTTACTCAAAAGCAGAAATGTTTGTAGGCTCAGGTTCTAAATTCAAATTCATTCAGGGTTATTTTAGGAGGAGAGTCACGAAATAAAAAGTCAAAATAAGTGTTCAAAATGTGCTACTTCTGGAGGCCTCAAGGCCGACAGGAAAATTCCAAAGTGATGCCACAATTCGAATTCAGAGAGTCCCATGCCTCTCTGGTGCAACTGCTCTGAAACTACTTCACTGAAGCTGTTCCATGGCTTACTCTAAGAGTGAGTTTAGTTCAGTGCTTCCGTTCTTTCTATTTGGGGGCTCAAATGTTAGCGAAGGGGGTATAGACAACCAGAATTAATTAATATTCTTCATCCCAACTCAATCGTTCTTTATAAAAATGTTCTTTAATGAGATCAGCTGGGTGTCACAGCAGTGCTTATGTAATTATTTTTTATAACTCTGCCAGCTGAAGGCAAAGGGGGACTGAAATCTTATCAGTGTATTACAAACTAATAACACCTACCCAGACCTTCTCTGCATAGTGCTGCACTTGGCACGCTCAAATAGGCTAGCCATCATGCCAACAGAGAGCTGGAGTCACATTAATGTTGGCAATGCAGTGCCTCTCCCCATCTGCAGGATTTCTCCCTGCAGAGGCCGCACTTTGGAAGCCTTTGGAAACACGTTCTTTCTGCTGCAACACTTGAAAATGAGAGCGAATTCTTCTTGGCATCGACTCTGTACTACACTCAGTCAGCTCTGAGACACCACCTGGCCTGTGCTGTAATAAGATAACCCCACGCCTGGGGTGCTTGAGGAAGGGAACGGCACTTCCAGCAACCGAAGGTCTGGGTTTATTACTACTGCTGCTATTACTGCCAGGCCAATCCTGATCTATTTGCTTAGTCAACACAGTTAACAAGAGAGTGTTATTTGAATAAGGAATGAGGTCTGAAATTTAGGATTTTTCCCATTATAAATGAATAACTGTTAATTGTTATTACTGAGATCACCAGCTATACATATGAACACATCACCTTCTTCTAGTTGTCTGGTTATAATATATGCCCTGGAGCGTTATGACATTTAAAAATACATATGTATCAATAAATGTTCTAATGAGATGGAGTGAAGGTTTAGTGGTTAGAACAGGAAATTGGCCATAAGACCTCAGTTCTGTGCTTGACTCTGCTAGCAGATTCTACAGGACATCAGATAATCTATTTAATCTCTCTGTGCCTCGCTTTCCCCATATGTGAAGTGAGGAGAACACTTAGAGTGTCTCGCAGTGATTTATAATTAATGTCTGTACATCACTGGGACGAAAGGCACTATCAATGTGCAAATAACTGGTACTGAAAGGCTCGGACATTCTTATTACTGTTAAACCATTAGTGCATGGAAGCTTTGAATGACTGAATGCAAAAGGAAAACAAGTGCCTAGAATACAATCAAAGAGTAAAATCCCAACCGATTTTTATGCTGCCAAGGTTAAAACAACCTTGTATTTTCAGTTTTCTAAAGAAGGTCAGTGGGGTCAGCCAGAGCAATTAAAATGACAATTAACAGTCACTACTAATTGACTCTGCGGAGTCTTAAGGAGTGTTTCAACGGGATCCTGTCAAACCTGCAAAGTGATGACACGTCGTCTCTCCAGCAACGATCTCGGCACATTCCATGTGCCCTACATATTTGAGCCCTACATGAAATTAAGGTTCCATCCAACGTGTCACTTAAGTCAGTTAGGCACTGGAAGCCACAGAGAGAAGGCGTCTGGTTCTCTAACTCTGTTGGTGGTGGAAGGTGCAACGGGGGGGAAAACAAGGATATCAAGAACAGCCTTGTAAAGGTCTGAGTCAGAAGCTACATATCACTTCTTGAGACAGCTTGAAAGATTAAAGGGCAAGTGTTGGAAGTTCCCTAAAGGTTCTGAACTGAGACCCAGTGGAGGAGAACACGATAATCTTCCCTGCAGACACTTTAGTTAAGGCCCAGTGCTCCTGTGGGGTTAATAAGTTATTTTTGAAATCAATTGTTTTTACACAGTGAGTGCTTTTCCTTCTATTGTAATATGCATAGAGCTCAGCTCTTTGCACTCTCCTGTGTTTTCCATTTGGAACGGGAGTTCATACTTTCCTTGCAGGGCCAGATTCTGACCTCACTCATGCTGGTCTAAAGCTGAAGTAACTCTGGGATGAGACATGGGTATAATCTAGCTCCGTCTCTTTTCTATTACACTGCTGACTGAACTGTATTTGCCATTTTTCCTCACTGTGATCCTGCTGTTAATAACTATCTAGCCCGCAGAAGAAGGAAGGAAGCTGTGTAACATGAGCACCCTGGAAATATGCTCCTGTAATGTCAAGCACCGGAACTCTCAACAAACGTTAGCTAGAGATCTTACGAAGAGAAAGGTAAGATTTGCAGAGCATATTTTAAGAGGTTCAGCGTGTGACGCACGTTTCTGGGCACTGACAGGGACAGTTCATGGCAGAAGAACACAAGACTGATTATACTGATCACACAAGGACCAGTAAAACAGGCCTTACCCCCTAAGTACTGTGTGCACTTGAAACGGGTCATTATTTGTGCGAACAGAAAGGGTGCTAGTCATGCAGCTGCCTGATTTGGGGCACCCCTGGCTGCTAGGGGAGATAACATGGGTTCCCAGTGACTGTGACTGCCGCAATCAGATGCATAAAACGGAGCCAGGGCTGAATATGTGGTCTTCCCTTTCCTTTGTTGTTGGTGGCGGTGTTTTGGCTAGCGTATGTACACTGCACCACTTCCTGCTTTAGAATATTTACATGTGTAGCCATTTGATGTTGTTAAACTACTCAGCTGAGCAGTCGAAATGTGTTACATTTCATCATTAAATACATTAGACAAAGCTGTATTACACAATGACAGGGAAACTGCTCATCCATGTATTCTGTTGAATAGATTCAATTAAAGACCATCATGAAAAGGGCTGTTCAGTCTACACGCTCTCTTCTCTTCAAGTTCTAAGAGCAGCTAGCATTCCAGAAGGATTGGAGCCGTTCAGGTTTAAACTGCCAGTGACACATTACTATCCGGGTAGCCTTTTTAACTGGAGAACTAACAGCAGTTATGGTCCGGATGCTTTGGGGGTTGCTAACCGGCAGGATGTTCTTTTCTTTTTGGATTAGCTGATAGCCCCATTACAGACTTTCCCAGAGAATACAATTAATTTTTTTACAGCCTTCGAACGGAGCTGTCCCAGGACAGTCCAATAATCGGACGGGTGAGAGCGCGCTGCGAGTCTGACTCCGCAGCAGCAGAGAAGAGCAAACCGCGATTAGGGAGTACTGGTGCAGTGAGACAGCTCAGCAATGCCAAGGACTGGACTCACCAGACGGAGAGCGATAGGTGCAGAGCACGGTAATACACTGATCTAAGCACTATCATGGTTGGAGGCTAAAGGTGAAGACAAGCTCAATCTTTAGTCCTTACTTAGGCAAAACTCACTGAATTCAACTGGAGCGCTGCAGGAGCAGGTGGTATCATTACACACTCATTCCACAATGCAGGGAAGAATATGACATGATCACGTGGTATTAATTTGTTTTTAGTCATCACGGTGTTAATTTCTGGCCCAACTGGGCCGAGCATGGCAACCAACAAGTGCATCTCCAATAAGAGATTTAGAAAATCCTGTTCATAAGGGATGGAAGCTTTCGGGTATTTGGCAAGTTAAACATTTACGTTGCAACAGAATTCTGAGAGGAGAAAAGCAACAATGAAAGAAAAGCTGTGCCAAGCTGCTGAATTTGCATATGCAAAATATGCACCTGAATTTAACTGTGCGCATTAATCAGAGTATTTGTATAAGCCCTGGAGCTATAAGCAACAGATGCTCTTTGGCATCCTTTATAGGTGAAGTCAGAGAATTGAGGATATGTACCCACCTGCTGCCAGGCTAATTTGCATATGCTACTCTCTGGCTCCCCCACTGATAAAAGGGGAAATATAAGGGGCTCCCTACCTACAGGTAGAATTTGCATATACTTGGGAGGAGTTCCATGAAATGCCAAAAGCTGTTCCCTCCAGCATTTCTCCTCGCTCCACATTCATGAGCTGCATTAAACAGGATACATAATTGCAGATACAGGAAAGGAGCCACGAGTGTGAGAATTCATGGGCTTTACTCAGTGGGGAAGGTGGGCCATCCTAATCTGGCTGTCAGTGGGCCCAGATTGGTTAGTCACGCCCAAGAAGAACAAAGGAGACATGGGATTTCAGCTTGGCGTTCTCTTCTCTCGGCTTTGGTGAGAAAGATTCTAACCAAGTGTCTTGGACTCTGCTGGAAAACCAGACAGACCCTGGTAGCAACGACTGGACAGAAGCTGATACCTGAAAACCAAGGAGAGCAGTGGCAGACTGAATGGACCTTGTCTCACTTGGCCAAAGCAAGGCCACAACTGAAGGGACTGGCAGAGGGGAGCCTCTGCACCCACCTGACTGAGATGGGGTTGGGCTAGTTTTGTGGGGGAGGCCAACATGGGGCTTTCTGCTGGCAGGCTATTTAGTTTGTTTTCCCAATCAAATTGGTTCTGTTTCCAGATAACCAATATTCCAACATGTCCCTGTGAGAGGGGGAAAATGACCATTAAAGATGATGAGGGTGTTTATATTTTAATTTCCTGAATCCAGAAGCATGAGCATGGCTCTAGATGGGCGTGCAAGCCAAACGTGTCATCAGCTGTGATGGGGAGGGATAGCTCAGTGGTTTGAGCATTGGCCTGCTAAACCCAAGGTTGTGAGTTCAATCCTTGACGGGGCCACTTTGGGATCTGGGGCAAAATCAGTACTTGGTCCTGCTATTGAAGGCAGGGGGCTGGACTTGATGATCTTTTGAGGTCCCTTCCAGTTCTATGAGATAGGTATATCTCATTTTATATATAAAGGTAGGTAGCCCCATCCAGGAACTGCCTCTAGCTGAAAGTTAAGGATGTTTCAGGAAGTGCTGTTGCATCATTCAGGGAAGAATTTTATATCTAACTTCAATATGTCACTGAGATGATTCATAGATAATAAGTCCAGAAGGGACCATAGTGATGATCTAGTCTGACCTCCTGTATCACACAGCCCATTGGACTTCCCTGAATTAACTCCTGGTTAAACTAGAACAGTTCTTTTAAGAAAAACCTCCAATCTTGAGCTAAAGGTGTCAAGTGATGAAGAATCCACCATAACCCTTGGTAAATTGTTGCAATGGATAATTACCTTCAGTGTAAAACTTTGCACCTTTATTTCTAGTATATATTTATCTAATTTCAACTTCCAGCCAGCTGATTTTGTTATACCTCTGTAAGCTAGACTGACGAGACATCTATCATCAAATTTCTTCTCCCCATATAGGTACTTATAGGATCAAGCCACCCCATAACCTTCTTTTGTGCAGTTAAATACACTGAGCTCTTTGAGTCTCACTATAAGCCATGTTTCCTAAACCTTTAGTCATTTCATGGCTCTTCTCTGAACCCTCTGCAATTTATCAACATCCTTCTTGAATTGTGGACACCAAACCTGAACACAGGATTCCAGCAGCGGTTGCACCAGTACCAAATACTGAGCCAAAATAACCTCTCTGCGCCTACTCGCGATTCCCCTGTTTATGCCTCCAAGTATCGCATTAGCTCTTTTGGTCACGGAGTCTCGCTGGGAGCTCATCTTCAGCTTGTTTATCCACCATGACCCCTAAATCTTGCTCAGAGTCACTGCTCCCCAAGACAGAGTGCTCATTCTCGTAAGTATGGCCTGCATTCTTTGTTCCTAGATGCACACATTTACATTGAGTTGTATTAAAACACATATTGTTTGCTTGTGCCTAGCTTTCCAAGCACTCCAGAGCACCCAGTAGCAGTGACCTGTCTCCCAATTGTTGTGTCATCTGAAAACTTGATCAGTGATGATTTTATGTTTTCTTCTACATCATTTATAAAAATGTTAAATAACGTGAGGCCAAGAACTGTTTGCTGTGGGACCCCACTAGAAACACACTTGCTCAATGACAGTGACCCATCACTGAGTCAGTTTTTAATCCGTTTAATGTGTCCCATGTTGATTTTGTATTGTTCTAGTTTTTAAGTATATTACATGAACTCTATTAGCTTTACCAACCAAACTTGTAACCTCATTAAAAAAATATATCAAGTTAGTTTGACAGGATCTATTTTCCATCATCCCATGTTGATTGGGATTAATTATACTACCCTCCTTTAATTCTTTGAACCTGGCATCAGATGTTGCATCATTATGCCTAGGATCGATGTCAGGCTGACAGGCCTATAATTACCTGGGTCATCACGTTCACTCTTTTAAAATATCGATACAGTTTGGGTCGGATGATCTAGCCTTGGATGTCATTCATATCCTGAGGACCAGCAATCCACAGGTCAGCATATATAATTGTCTTGTTGCACTGCATGGGGACTGCTGAGAGGATCTGTTACAGATCCCACAATACTATCTACAGAGAGAATCTCGTCCTGTCTGTTTGTAACGTTCGGAGAAATTTGCAAAAAGCTGTTGTGAAATGAGGAGCGGCTCTTATTTATGTGGAGCAAGTGGGACTGGATCAAGTAGCAACAGGATCTTTGTATAACAAACTGCTTCCGACTGAAACTGCTGTTGAGAGACCATCAGAGGAGCACTCCAGCTCGCTCCCAACTGGCAAGAGAATTAAGGGAGAGGCTTATCCAGCCAAATCCTTCAAGCGAGCCGGTGTTACTGGTGACTACAGAAACGGAGTTGTCCCAACTGCTCCAAATCTCGCTGGATCAGGTTGCTTTGCCTTACAGGAGCAGACAACCACAACTTGTACTGACTGGGAAGACATCATCTGGTGCTTTAGTCAAGTGAGTGAAAGGGGATGTGACGCTCGCTCCCAGGGGTATCCAGGATTGTGAGGCACCTCACCTAGGGTTGCCAGGAGTCCGGTTCCTTCCCAAACGTGTGTGTAGGTGGAGGGGACTATGGGCCCATCTCCTGCCAGAAACAACTCCCCTGGGCCCAGCAGCACTGGGCACACGTCCCTCCGATGTTGACGTATTACAGCTTGTTCCTGTGTGGGGCACCGTGGCCCCCTCTCCTGCTCCAGCGCAGCACGGGCATCTCTGTATAGATTGATGGAGGGGATTCATTTTGGGCTCATCTAATTTCTCAGCAGACACGTTGCACATTACTCCTCAGATGTTTGCTTCTATCACGATTAAGCGTTATCCTTAGTCATTATGAGTCTTGCTGCTCCTACGACCGACTGAGCGGACACGACGCTTCTCTTCGGAATAACTCCGATAACTTCATATTCCCTCTCCAGCCTTCCCCTCCGCTCCACCTGCACGCCGGGCTGGTCACACCTAGACCAAATCAGCACTGAGCTGATAAACAAGAGAGCCCATTCTGAAAGCCAGCTCTTGACACGGTGCCCAGGGACATTTGCAGTCACGTGTCACATCCCAAGAGACAGCCCTGTTCTGTGGATGTGAAACAGGCTTTGTCAGATGCTAGATATCATTAGGCCAGTCTCCAGTCAACTGTCCTATTGGGTTTAAAGGGAAGTAACCAAAAATCAAAGGGGGGGGGGAAATCATTTGCAGCATTTATTGGAATAAACAATAAGAGAGCCTGCTCGGTGGGTGGACCTGTAACTTTTGCCTTTCCAAAGATCCCAGAGTTTGCTGGTATATCAGAGTGTTTTATTTCAATCTGGATAATTCACTCCGTGTAAACAGGTGAAATTCATCTCTGTGCAGAGACCAAGACCAGGTCCAGGCACCACATCCCACTAAGGCTTTCAAACCCGGGGTTAAGCAGCCCCTCTGCCTGGCACGGCACAGCGGCAGAGCGAGCAGGCCCAACTTCCCGTGAGTGTGATCCCATTGCAGGGCTTTGGTGTGCTGGCCTGTTCAGAGAAGGGGCAGCAAGATGCCACAGAGCATAGGGGAAGGATGCAAACATCCCCCAGGGGCACAGAGTCACAGGTTATTAAAACAACAAGGAGTCTGGTGGCACCTTAAAGACTAACAGATTTATTTGGGCATAAGCTTTCGTGAGTAAAAACCTCACTTCTTCGGATGCATAGAGTGAAAGTTACAGATGCAGGCATTATATACTGACACATGGAGAGCAGGGAGTTACTTCACAAGTGGAGAACCAGTGTTGACAGTGCCAATTCAATCAGGGTGGATGTAGACCACTCCCAGTAATAGATGAGGAGGTGTCAATTCCAGGAGAGGAAAAGCTGGTTCTGTAGTGAGCCAGCCACTCCCAGTCCCTATTCAAGCCCAGATTAATGGTGTTGAATTTGCAAATGAATTTTAGTTCTGCTGTTTCTCTTTGAAGTCTGTTTCTGAAGTTTTTTTGTTCAATGATAGTGACTTTTAAATCTGTCATAGAATGACCAGGGAGATTGAAGTGTTCACTTACTGGCTTGTGTATGTTACCATTCCTGATATCCGATTTGTGTCCATTTATTCTTTTGCGGAGGGACTGTCCGGTTTGGCCAATGTACATGGCAGAGGGGCATTGCTGGCACATGATGGCATATATGACATTAGTGGATGTGCAGGTGAATGAGCCCCTGATGGTGTGGCTGATGTGGTTGGGTCCTCTGATGCTGTTGCCAGAGTAGATATGGGGACAGAGTAGGCAACGAGGTTTGCTACAGGGATAGGTTCCTGGGTTGGTGTTTCTGTGGTGTGGTGTGTAGTTGAGTATTTGCTTCAGGTTGGGGGGTTGTCTGTAAGCGAGGACTGGCCTGCCTCCCAAGGTCTGTGAGAGCGAGGGATCATTTTCCAGGATAGGTTGTAGATCGTGGATAATGCGCTGGAGAGGTTTTAGCTGGGGGCTGTATGTGATGGCCAGTGGTGTTCCCAGAAATCACCTACTACCGGACAGGCCCAACAAGGACAATAACAGAACACCACTGGCCATCACATACATGATTTGCCTATGGATACCTCATGTGATGCAAGAGACTAAATTAGCAGAATACTATTTTTGTTGTGAATCATTCACTTGGATCTAATGAGAACAACTTACATTTATACAGCATCTTTATCCTGAAGGAGCATGGAGCGAGATGACTAAACAAATGATAATATTTTCAAATGTACTTACAAGACTTAGGAGCTTAAGTCCCCATTTTCAAAATTGACCTTGGCCCAGGTTTTCAAAGGTATTTAGGCATTACTCCACTAGGTGTTGCAATGTCAATTGCATTAGGAGCCTAAATCCCACTGCCTTTCATTGAGACTGGCTCCTACGTCATTTAGGAGTGGCCGGCTGCAGGTGTCTAGTTGCTGTGTAGACATACTCTTCGTGTGCACACAATGTAGATCACCACCTGCCTAGCTGATATCAACTGGCAACATTCTACAGACCTTGCAGGTGAAGCAAGTCTTAAGGAGGGATCGATTTCTCTTTGCAGAATGTATTGGAGCATAAGCTTTCGTGGGTGAATACCCACTTCGTCAGACGCATGTCATGGAAATTTCCAGAGGCAGGTATAAATTTGCAAATTTGACTCCATCAGATCAGGATTAAACAAAGACTGTGAATGGCTAGCCAACTACAGAAGCACTTTCTCCTCCCTTGGTGTTCACACCTCAACTGCTAGAAGAGGGCCTCATCCTCCCTGATTGAACTAACCTCGTTATCTCCAGACTGATTCTTGCCTGCATATTTATACCTGCCCCTGGAAATTTCCATTACATGCATCTGACGAAGTGGGCATTCACCCACGAAAGCTTATGCTCCCATACATCTGTTAGTCTTTAAGGTGCCACAGGACTCTTTGCTGCTTTTACAGATCCAGACTAAAACGGCTACCCCTCTGATACTTTGCAGAATGTTTGCATTGCAGCTGTAGTCACTGGCACATTTTAAGAAATCTTCAATACTATCCAACTTCCAATGATAGCTTTTGACATCTTCCCGCCATCCCCTTCACTAGTCTCATTGCAGGCACATACAGTTTTAGCAACTAGAAAGAGTGCCCAGACAGAAGGTTCAGAATTTAGAAGAGCTTTTGAAAGACTCCATGTAAAGATTCTGTACTGTCATAGATTTAAAATGTGGCACATCTTCTGAGTATGTATTAAAACAGAGAAAATGAGTTGATAGATCATAAATCTAGACTGGTCTGCACCTTGAAATAAATATTTATCTGTTTAAACATTTTACAACTGACCTGTTATTTAGCACTGAGTAAAAACCCTTTTATAAACCCAAACTAGGAAACATACATCCTGCTTTGACTATAGGCATTATTACAGTATCAGGCCTTGGGTAGAGTTTTCGTTGTCAACAAAAGTTACCTGCCCAGCTCCTCAAGCAGAGAGGAGACTGTAGCCCAAGGAGTTTAATTTGAAGCAGGTCATTAGGTAGATTTTAGCTCTCCATCCATTCACCTGACACCAGACGGTAGAGGTTCTCTCCAAAATGAGTTGCTACAATCCTCAAATTACAATCTAAACAATTTTATGGCCAATCTCCAGATGAATGTCAGAGGAGAGATTTCCATGGCTTTCATTTTAGAAAGCCTTTTTTCTGGGCCTGGGAAGAGGAAGAGGTGATCATCGAAACTGAAATCTTCACCTCTGCTGATAGCACACAGAGGATTCCAGTGCCCGTTTCAGCAGCGCCGAAATATCCTGGACTAACCTCACTTTGTTCTGAGATAACTCGGTGGTAACATTCTGCAGTGTTACTTGAAGGTCACGGGTTTAATTCCCTGATCTAACCTGGAGCTTCCCAGGACACCAAGTGCTAGATGTGTGGCAGAGCTTGCATGAATTGCCTGGCAGGGATAGACTTCATTGCCTCACTCAGCCGTGACCAGATGATTAGGGAGTGGTGTGGATGGATTCCAAAGACAATCCTGGAGGGACAGATTTTGCCTATGAGGGAGGGATCAGTCAAGCAATGAAAACTGGGTGGCTCTTGAGGGTCCTCGCAGGGACACAGCGATCCATGAAGGGAGCGAAAAGCACAAGAATCAGTTTGTATTACAGCCCTACATATTAATTCTGACATCAGTGCAGAGATTAACCCTGGTTTTATATTTTGGTTTGTTCTTGGCCACTTGAAAACTTCATTTGTCTGACATAAGTGGCTTTGAAGCATGGACATTTCCAAAGCGAAGGAAAGTGCTGCTGTCTGCCTACCTGGCAGAAACACTGGCACTAAGGCAGGTGCTATCTCATTTATAGTACTGACAGCTTGACAGAGTTCCCGGCCCTGCATAAAGAGGTGACCAGAATCTCCCAATCCCCAGCTAAATGGACCCAGTTGTCCTACACTATTAATCTCTCTAGCCAGTGACTGTAGCCCAGTCTTCCAGAGAAACTCCTGCCCCAGGATGAAAACCTGTCTCTTTTTGTAGAGTCACAAGGAAGATGCTGGAAGGCAACAGAAACACACCTCTCAGCTGTGAGATGAAAATCGGGGACAGCGCGCCAGAACTCAGGAGCCACCTCTGAATAACCAAAGGACAGGAGGGCTCAGGAAGCCAGTCTAGTAAAAAAGCCTGATTTAAAGCACATTAAAGAATGCTACATAGACTCTTCTAATAGGCAACACTATACTGAGCTCCCAAAAGCTCCAGTCTAAGGAGAGGTAGAAAATCAATGGAAACTCCAGCCCAAAGGCTGTCTGTCTGACCTGTTCACACAGTACAGCAGGTAGTGTATCAGACTCATTAACCAGGAGAAATGAAAGAACAGGAGAAACAGAATTCAAGAAAGACAAAAGAAAATGAATAGCCAAGTCTGGTCACATATGCTGCCAGTGCAGATACTGTGCAGATCACGTAGCCCGAACAGTCCCTCTGGAAAATCCTCTTTGCTGGATCTGTGGGGCAAGTTTGCAAAATGACAGAGCTTCAGCCAGGCAGCAAGATACCCCTCAGCACAAACACTGCCAAATACATTACTTGTAATTTGCTGGAGATTGCTTGCTGCAAAGAAACCTGATCATTCAGCCTTAGTTACTATTCAGAAAGGGTCTCTTGAGCTCTCAGGATCAGATCAGTTTGCATATCTGCACATCCTTCTTCAGCAAGGGATGCTCACGATGGGTGAAGTTCTGCTCTCAGAGTTGCATACATCACTGTCCCTGGGAGCTGTATATCTGAGGGCAGGATCTGGATTTTAATGAATAGCCACGTCCTGTGTGTCACACGGACAGATCTCTATGAAACAAATAGGAAGATCAGTTTGCTCAAATGAAGAAATATTGTAGTCACTTTTCTCACTGCAGAGACATTGTTGCTAAGGTAGCAATGAAATCGATCACCTGAAAAACGAGTGCTACTTAAATGACTTTCCCAAGGTCAGAATGTATGGCAGTGGCAGAATCAGGAATATGCTCCTGGATTTCTGATACTCAGTCCCCTGCTTTAACCATTAGGCAATGCTTTCAGTAGCATGTACTACAACCACTGCAATATATGAAAAACGGCATGCAATAAGAATCCTCTCACGTTACTTTTATCCAAGCCACCAAAGGACAATAACAAAGAGAAGGCAGGCTAACTGTAGGCTTATTTTCACAATTGTACCCAATACTTCAAGTGCAATCCTGGCATATTTATAACATATGCGTTTCAAGACTAATTCTTTGCCATTTATAATCCTGCTTATTCTTAACTAACACGATAATCTCTGTCTTCAAGCCTCATCATGGGAATTTTCTCCATAGGATTATAAATCTTTTGAGAAAAGAAATTACTTCTAGAATGTCAAGCATCTCTTGGATCCTTAAACTCTGAATTAGAGTTTCCATTTCTTTAATTTTAATCCATGAACTAGTTTTTAAAAACCTTTCATGTGCCAATTTATGTTAAATACTTCCATGTCAGAGCTCATCAGTGTGAATTCAGTATCTGATATTTCTTCTGCTCACTTAGGACCCTATTCAGGAAAGCATCCATACTCAGGAGAGCACTTAAGCATGTGCTTAATTTTAAGCTTAAAGTTAAGCACATGCTTAAGTGCTGTCCTGAACAGAAAATAACATGTTTCCTGAATCAGAGCCCTCTCCTGTTTATGCCAGTTTTCAGTAGTAAAATTAAATAGACTGCAGATGTATAAATGAAAGATTAAGAGTATGTCTACGCTACCCACTGGATCGGCGAGCAGCCTATCTAGTCTAGATGCGATAAATCAATCCCCGAGCGCTCTCCCGTGGACTCCTGTACTCCAGCACCACGAGAGGCACAGGTGGAATAGATGGGGGAGCGGCAGCAGTCGATTCACCGCGGTGAAGACACCATGGTAAGTCGACCTAAGTACATCGACTTCAGCTACGTTATTCACATAGCTGAAGTTGCATAACTTAGACCGATCCGCCTCACCCCTCCCCCCAGTGTAGACCAGGCCTTACATTACCCCCCACCACTAGTATTTTCCAACATTTCACTGCATAACTAGGATGTTTTTACTTAGGAATGTCTATTCCGTTCCACAGAATGCATTGTTTCCTTGACAGGTCCATGTGCCCAGTGGATTTTGATCATCTGTGACCTATTCTCCCTCACCTGACCTCATCCTGATAAAAATCCAAATACTGCAGATCCCACCCCAAAGAGCATAGCACAACCATTCCTGCTGTAATTTGAGGGAAATTAGTATCTTCCCAGCCAGAGAGAGTACGTTGCCAGAATCCTGCAAGGGGATAAGAAGCAAAGCAACTTGTTGCCATCGGACTGGGCCATACCTGGTGTGGCAGACACTGCCTAGTGTCATCTGCACTCCACCAGTGCACTGTCCCAGCATCTGAAAGGGATCACTTCTGCACAACTGGCCACGTTCTTTACACAGGTTTTCACCTTCCTTGGAGACCCTGGATTGGCCCTTGCTGGAAACAGGGTACCAGAATGTGGATGGACCATTGATCTGATCTGTCCCAACATGGCAGCTCCCACATTCCTCGGAAAACATTTGCCATCCCCTCTATTTGTCTGAACGAGCATGAATGGGGAAATTATACTGATTTACAAGCACAATTATGCCATTACCTGAACAATTCCTACGACCTGGCCAAAACACACTATAAAATTCCATTTCACCTTTTCCTTTCCCTGTTGGCCTGTTAGAAGAAAGGCGCGTGGATGAAGTCATTTAAGAGGAGGGGGACAAACACAAGTGCTGTGTCCGATCCCAAATCCCCAAACGGAACTTGAACAAATGAGGAAACCAACCGTCTCTCAGAAAGCACCCACTAACAATCACAGACTATTATGTGTTATTCAAAACAAAATACACCAGAGTAATTCCATGAAAAATGTCTCCTATTTGGACCCAGTCTTGCTGCTTTGATTCCTGTAACAGGGCCATCTGTCTGCGATTCCTTACAGCAAAACATTCTTCAATGAGTCACAATTAAGGACAAGTAAGACACAAGCCTCTGCCAGAATGATCAATTTAACACCATTCAAATATTCATAATGGATTAAATACAGAGGATTTTTATAAAAGTTATTCGACAAAAAATATTTGTTTAATTTTAAAAATAACCCTACCAAGCCTACTATAATCGCTTGCTGCTTCCAGGTGGCCTTAAAACAAACAAGGTAATCAGTGCAGTGCCTGCAAAGCTGGAATTCACACATCAAGAACGTGAATAAGAAATCAGTCAGCAGAGAAATATAAACACCCTGTGCCATTGTATTACCCAGACGACAGTATTTTGTGGTTAGGACAGCATTTCTATAACAAGATCAGTATAATGCAGGCCAATATTTCTGCTTAGCTCTATTTCACAGACAGTTTAAAACATTAATCTAAGAGATGAAGAGGAATGTTGCAGCAGAGAAAATCCAAGCTGCAAGCTAGATTTTCAGTATTCTTGCTTCTGAAAAGGAAACTGAGATCATTCTATTATTACAAAAAGCTGAGTTATTAATATATGCAAGAGAAATGGGAAGACTAATACTGAGTAATGGAAATCCAGGTCCCATATGACATCTCTGAGCCTTGAAGCTGTAGTTAATTTTGAAATGAAAACTCCATTGCAATTTTTACTTATATTTAGTATGATCTAGACTAGCCACATTAACACACACAGTGTGCAACTATCTTGCTTTCATGAAAAATCTGCACCAGGCAGCTCTCCTAGGAGTCGGATGCTATCAGGTGCTAAGTACTCTAGCCTCAGTCCAGCAAAGCCCTTAAGCACATGCTTAACTGGAAGCCCAGACCCATCGGTATAACTCTATACAACATACAAAAGACCAGTCCAGGGTTCAGATCCTAGGTTTTTCTGTTGATTAGTTGGCGGTTGCAAGTGCTGTGAAAGGCCCTGAGCTGCACCCCATAAAGAGGAAGGCATTCCTCTAATCAAGAACTGCCTTGGCATGTTCCAACAGCATCAGTACCAGTTCTCCTTAGCTTGAAGAATGATGGTCAACACATGGGGCTTTTGGGATGGACGTGCTCAGGGCTCTGACAGAGAAGATGAGGTCCCCTTCTCATCCAGGAGTAAAATCAAGCTATTGTGCTTGTGGATGTGGTTGACAACTCTGGTGCGCGACATGCAGGTAAATAAACAGGGACTGAAGGAATCCTTTGGGATTAAGATTGTGTGCTATAAACAGCAATTGATTTAAATTTCCACCCCCACCCAGAATAGACTCGCGAGTTCTAAGTGAAACACCTCTTCAAACCACTCATGAAACATCAGGATTTAGAAATATCTAAGTTGGAAACGTCTTTGACATCTAACCACAAATGCCAGCTGATTGTAGAGGCAAAGATACTATTTAAATAACTTCTGATAAGGATACCACTAGTCCAATGTCTCCACTACCAATATGGACATATCCTGAGGCACCTGGTAATGTGCATAGCCTGCAGAAAAAGCTAAGAAACACAAAGCATCTCTGTGCCAGCTGAAAATCCACGGAGCGGAACTTCTCCTGTTCTCACTTGCTAAAGCAATTACAGTCTCTTGCTTTATGTCACTGGAGGGTGCTGCTGCTGGAAAAGGGGCTGCATGGACTCCTTTCATCAAGGAAAACCATCAGCTTGACAAATCCTGTTTGTGTTCGGTGTTTTTAATGGCTTTAGGTGCATGAATTACAAGTTATTTGAGGAAAACAGAGACTTTTCTCCCCTGACCGCCTTAGTTGTAACAGCACCTGCCTTGAATAGGCCAATACATAATGTCATTGGTTAGGGGTCTTGCATTAAGCCTAGAGCAGTAAAATAGTACATCTGTGCTAATCTCGAGTTGCCAGAACAAATCTGAACTGAGCTTCAGTCATTAAATGTCCACAGAGTATAAGTGGAAGCAATTACCAAGTTTACTTTCATAGAATCATAGAATATCAGGGTTGAAAGGGACCTCAGGAGGTCATCTAGTCCAACCCCCTGCTCAAAGCAGGACCAACCCCAACTAAATCATCCCAGCCAGGGCTTTGTCAAGCCTCACCTTAAAAACCTCTAAGGAAGGAGATTCCACCACCTCCCTAGAGAACCCATTCCAGTGCTTCACCACCCTCCTAGTGAAATAGTGTTTCCTAATATCCAACCTAAACCTCCCCCACTGCAACTTGAGACCATTGCTCCTTGTTCTGTCATCTGCCACCACTGAGAACAGTCTAGATCCATCCTCTTTGGAACCCCCTTTCAGGTAGTTGAAAGCAGCTATCAAATCCCCCCTCATTCTTCTCTTCTGAAGACTAAACAATCCCTGTTCCCTCAGCCTCTCCTCGTAAGTCATGTGCTCCAGCCCCCTAATCATTTTTGTTGCCCTCCGCTGTGCTCTTTCAAATTTTTCCACATCCTTCTTGTAGTGTGGGGCCCAAAACTGGACACAGTACTCCAGATGAGGCCACACCAATGTCGAATAGAGGGGAATGATCACGTCCCTCGATCTGCTGGCAATGCCCCTACTTATACAGCCCAAAATGCCGTTAGCCTTCTTGGCAACAAGGGCACACTGTTGACTCATATCCAGCTTCTTGTCCACTGTAACCCTTACATCCTTTTCTGTAGGACTGCTGCCTAGCCATTCAGTCCCTAGTCTGTAGCAGTGCATGGGATTCTTCCTTCCTAAGTACAGGACTCTGCACTCGTCCTTGTTGAACCTCATCAGATTTCTTTTGGCCCAATCCTCTAATTTTTCTAGGTCTCTCTGTATCCTATCCCTACCCTCCAGTGTATCTACCACTCCTCCCAGTTTAGTGTCATCTACAAACTTGCTGAGAGTGCAGTCCACACCATCCTCCAAATCATTAATGAAGATATTGAACAAAACCATTCCCAGGACCGACCCTTGGGGCACTCCGGTTGATACTGGCTGCCAACTAGGCATGGAGCCACTGATCACTACCCATTGAGCCCGACGATCTAGCCACCTTATAGTCCATTCATCTAGCCCATACTTCTTTAACTTGGCGGCAAGAATACTGTGGGAGACCGCATCAAAAGCTTTGCTAAAGTCAAGGAATAACACATCCACTGCTTTCCCCTTATCCACAGACCCAGTTATCTCATCATAGAAGACAATTAGGTTAGTCAGGCATGACTTGCCCTTGGAGAATCCATGCTGACTGTTCCTGATCACTTTCCTCTCCTCTAAGTGCTTCAGAATTGATTTCTCGAGGACCTGCTCCATGATTTTTCCGGGGACTGAAGTAAGGCTGACTGGCCTGTAGTTCCCCGGATCCTCCTCCTTCCCCTTTTTAAAGATGGGCACTACATTAGCCTTTTTCCAGTCATCTGGGACCTCCCCGATTGCCATGAGTTTTCAAAGATAATGGCCAATGGCTCTGCAATCACATCTGCTAACTCCTTTAGTATCCTCGGATGCAGCGCATCCGGCCCCATGGACTTGTGCTCGTCCAGCTTTTCTAAATAGTCCCGAACCACTTCTTTCTCCACAGAGGGCTGGTCACCTTCTCCCCATACTGTACTGCCCAGTGCAGCCGTCTGGGAGCTGACCTTGTTCGTGAAGACAGAGGCAAAAAAATCATTGAGTACATTAGCTTTTTCCACATCCTCTGTCACTAGGTTGCCTCCCTCATTCAGTAAGGTGCCCACACTTTCCTTGACTTTTTTCTTGTTGCTAACATACTTGAAGAAACCCTTCTTGTTACTCTTAACATCTCTTGCTAGCTGCAACTCCAAGTGTGATTTGGCCTTCCTGATTTCACTCCTGCACGCCTGAGCAATATTTTTATACTCCTCCCTGGTCATTTGTCCAATCTTCTACTTCTTGTAAGCTTCTTTTTTGTGTTTAAGATCAGCAAGGATTTCACTGTTAAGCCAAGCTGGTCGCCTGCCATATTTACTATTCTTTCTACACATCGGGATGGTTTGTTCTTGCAAGCTCAATAAGGATTCTTTAAAATACAGCCAGCTCTCCTGGACTCCTTTCCCCCTCATGTTATTCTCCCAGGGGATCCTGCCCATCTGTTCCCTGAGGGAGTCAAAGTCTGCTTTTCTGAAGTCCAGGGTCCGTATTCTGCTTTCTTCCTTGTGTCAGGATCCTGAACTTGACCATCTCATGGTCACTGCCTCCCAGGTTCCCATCCACTTTTGCTTCCCCTACTAATTCTTCCCGGTTTGTGAGCAACAGGTTAAGAAGAGCTCTGCCCCTAGTTGGTTCCTCCAGCACTTGCACTAGGAAATTGTCCCCTACACTTTCCAAAAACTTCTTGGATTGTCTGTGCACCATTGTATTGCTCTCCCAGCAGATATCGGGGTGATTAAAGTCCCCTATGAGAACCAGGGCCTATGATCTAGTAACTTCTTTTAGTTGCCAGAAGAAAGCCTTGTCCACCTCATCCCCCTGGTCTGGTGGTCTATAGCAGACTCCCACCATGACATCACCCTTGTTGCTCACATTTCTAAACATAATCCATAGATGCTCAGTTTTTTCTGCAGTTTCATACTGGAGCTCTGAGCAGTCATACTGCTCTCTTACATACAATACAACTCCCCCACCTTTTCTGCCCGGCCTGTCCTTCCTGAACAGTTTATATCCATCCATGACAGTACTCCTGTCATGTGAGTTATCCCACCAGGTCTCTGTTATTCCAATCACGTCATAATTCCTTGACTGTGCCAGGACTTCCAGTTCTCCCTGCTTGTTTCCCAGGCTTCTTGCATTTGTGAATAGGTACTTTAGATAACTCGCTGATTCTCCCGCTTTCTCAGTGTGAGACAGGAGTCCTCCCCTCTTGCGCGCTCCTGTTTGTGCTGCCTCCCGGCATCCCACTTCCCCACTTACCTCAGGGTTTTGGTCTCCTTCCCCCAGATTTCGTAGCAATCTGACTGCTAATCTGAGGAACAGGGATCATTTGACTGCAAATATTTGGTCTTCCTAGTACTCCTAACTAAAGCCAGTCTGTCTAGTGCATCCACTGCGGGAGTGGGGAAGAAAGACCAGAAAGAGCCAAGCTGGGACATCAAAGAGGTATGGGTGTGACTCCAGAGTTTCAGACCCTGGGGCTCCCTATAGGCATCCAGATGCCTATCTCCCACCTAACCCCAGAGCAGTTCTCAAAACAGGGTATAGACAGACATTCAGATGCCTACGCTGCATCCAGTGGATGGCCTCTGACCACACCTCCTGGAGCCTGTCCCATTCAAAATCCAGCCGGCGGAGGAGGTGGTCTCTCTTGCTGGCCCAATGACTATTTCAGTATTTATCCACAGTGGACCAGCCATTGGGCCAGAGGAGGGGTGGAGGAAGACTGTAGTCCAGTGGTTAGGCACCCAAATCCTAGATACCAGCACAAACCACTTAAGTCCAGAAGGCCTAGAACTACATAAGTCCCGTATTAGCCTACTGGGTTGAAGTGAGATTTAAGTGGTGCCTAGGCCTTCTGCTAATCCCTCTGCCCAGGCCTGGATTTTTTCAGAGATCCTGATTCAGCAGTCCTTTTTCAAGCAAAACTCCCAGGGAAGCCATGCCAGTGTTTGTCTGAATAAGAGTTGCCTGGTCCGTAGTGGATTCACATCTATGCTGTTACAGGAGGAGGTGGTCTCTCTCGCTGGCCCAATGACTATTTCAGTATTTATCCAGAGTGGAACAGTCATTGGGCCAGAGTGGGGGTGGGGGACGTTTTCAGATTGTTTCACTACCCTGCAATGTGTAAATTACAGTTCTGGTAATGGGAAACCCCCACATACCGTGACACTGTTGTGTGAAAAGAAAAATCTCCTTCATGCTCAATGTCCTTCATGTTATTTCCTGCTGGAGCTGCCTCGACTGACTTGTGCAATATGTCAAAATAAAGTTTTGCCCGTACTTCCTTCCAAAAACTCATGGAGTCACAGCAGGGGTCTAAGAACTAGGTTTCATTTCTAACTGTTCCAATGATTTATTTGATCATCACAAATTCTATTTTCTGCACACACCAATTAATACAGGGCAACTTGTATCCAATTACTAATTATGCCCATAGTCTTGTGACAAAGGCCATGCAGGCACAAAGTTCCATCTTTATAGATCCCGGTACAGAACAGGAACCCTTGTGGGGACCACACAAACTAGGGTTACCATACGTCCTCTTTTTCCCGGACATGTCTGGCTTTTCAGCAATCAATCAAACCCCCGTCCGGGGGGAATTGCTGAAAAGCCACACATGTCCGGGAAAATGGCCGGCACTTCCTCTCCCCCTGTGGCTCTGCTCCACTCCTCCTCTCTCAGATTTACAGAGCCAAGCTGCCCGAGCAAGCGCTACTGGCTTCAGGCAGCCTCCGGACCCCGAGCCCCCAGCCAGGCACTTCTCCTACCCGGCTCCAGCTGAGCTGCTCCCACGGTGCAAGGTCCCGAGGCAGGGGGGGTGCTGCCTGAAGCCGGTAACGCTGGCTCCTGCAGCTCTGCTCTGTAAGTCTGAGGGGGCGGAGCCGAGCAGCTCGGCTGGAGCTGGGGAAGGGACGTGTCCAGCCAGCTCTGGGTCCTGAGGTAGGGGAGGGCTGCCAGAAGCCAGCAGCTCGGCTCTTACAGTCTGAGCTGGGAGGAGCAGCTCAGCTGGAGCCCAGGTAGGAGAAGTGCCTGAAGCCGGTAGCACTAGGGCAGCTCGGCTCTTAAACAGAGCCGAAGAGTCAGGGAGCAGCAGCAGTCGCCAGAGCCTGCTCTAAGGTAAGCCAGGGATGCCAACAAAGCTGGGAGTACCATGCGCCGCTGATTGCACAGGTGGGGGGCAGCGCTGGGGGAGCTGCTCCGGGGAGTCGCCAAAAAGCACTGACTGGTGGGGGAGGAAGGGAGGGCAGTGTGAAAAAGGCAGGAGTGTGCAGAGGGATCAGAGCTCTGGCTGCGATGGGCATCGGGCTGCCTTGCCTGCAAGTGGATCAGAGCTCCTGGGGCTGGGGTGTGCTGTATGGCACTCAGCTCCCCATTTGTGATGAGACACAGCAGTGTGGTGGATCACTGCGAATTGATGAAGAGTGTGACAAATTCTGTGCTGAAGTGAATAATATGTACAGCAGATGCTTAGAATATTTGGAGATGTGGCTTAGACCCCTTGAAGACTTCTCTTGTTTCAGGTGGATTACCCTGAGTGAGACACCGAATTGGAGTGATGTGGAACCTTGTATCAAGTACCTGACCGATAAGGGGATGCAAATTGATGACGTGAAGTGTTTTGATCAGTTCAGCAACCTGAAGTTTACAGAAAGTTGCAACAGTGATGAAGAGTTCAGTAATTTGCTAGCACACCAGAAGTGGACCAAATATTTTGAGAAATCCAAAAACATTGAGTGTCATTCAGAACTGTTAAAGATTGCACAGTTTTTCTTTGCTATTCCTTCTCACAATGCAAATGTAGAGCGAATTTTTTCACTGATGCAAAGCCAGTGGACAAAGGAAAGGACCAACTTGAATGTTGAGTCGTTGAAAGGAATTCTACTTGTACAGTACAACTTCAGACAAACTTCTTGTAAAGACTTTCATGCCTTCTTAAAGAGCAATCAACCACTGCTGAGAAAAATGCGATCTGCAGAGAAGTATGCGTGGGCACATGAGGAGAAAGAAAACTGAAGAACTGGTGAAAGGAAAGGACTCACTACATATAAAGAATTACGTTTTAGAATTAAAGAATTAAATAGCTCAAAATGTCCGGGATTTTACCCGGCAGGGAGGAGAACTGGGTGCTCCAAGGCATCTGGGGAGCTGGGAAACAGAACAGTGTGAGCTGCGTGTCCTGACCGCTCCCAAAAACGGAGCGCTGGGGCAGATCCTCCACTGAGCAGCTTCATTAAAGTCATGGGAGTCTATACTAGTGGAGTGCCTGACTTTAGAATTGGTGCAGTTGTTTCGTGTGGCTGGGAGGGAGGAGGGGGAATGTGGGGTGCTCAGGGGAAGGGGCGGAGACTTTGGGGAAGGAGTTGGAATGGGGGCAGGGAAGGGGCGGAGTTGGGCGGGGCCAGGGGCGGGGAAAGGGGTGGGGCGGGGGAGGGGAAGGGGCGGAGTTGGGGCGGGGCCGGGGCCCCGTGGAGTGTCCTCTTTTTTCAATGTTCAAATATGGTAACCCTAACACAAACGCCTTCTTTAGAGCTTTCCTGACCCCTGTAGCAATAAACCTCAGTCCTTTCTGATGCTTAGCACTCCAGGCATTACAAGTCCCGGTGGTTGATGACGTCATCTTACATTTTGCTGTTTGTTGCTACTGTAGAGTTTGTATGAATTAAATTTAGAATGTATGTGTCTACAATGTAGAGATACTGAAAATCTCTCTCCATACAAGCAAATCAGTGTGCCTGCACTGGCATCCTTTAATTCAAACTCACTCTTTCATTCCTGCCAGCTTGGGATAACTCCATGTTTCCTCTTGTTTAAATTGGCACACTGTATTTCCATTAGGCTGCAATATATCCTTGCTGCATCTCATTCCAGTTTATTTTATTCAGCGATCTGCAAACAACTCCACAATAGTGATCATTAGATGAAGGATATTGTTTTGCCAAGGAGCCAACTCTACTTGCTGTTTCCAAATAAGACCAATTTTGAATTTAAGTTATCCTGATTGTGTCATATAAGCTGGAAATCAACAGGGTAGCTCTCGTTTTGTTGGGCGTTGTTGAGTGGGCTTCTGAAATCCAGGGGTGCCAAGCTGGGCCTGTACAAATGAGAAGCTGGGTAGGTACACTTCCAAGCTAGAACGAGGAGTGCAACAGTGCTGCTTTGCAGAGCAGCACGGGATTGATCTCTGGTCTGAGCAATACAAGTACTGAACTTCTGCTTTTGCATATGGAACTTACACCGGCAGGAGCTTGCAATAAATCATTAGGAAATACACCTCTACCCCGATAGAACGCTGTCCTCGGGAGCCAAAAAATCTTACCATGTTATAGGTGAATCCGCGTTATAGCGAACTTGCTTTGATCCGCCGGAGTGTGCAGCCCCCCCCCCCCCCGCGTGCGTTCTATCCGAATTCGCGTTCTATCGGGGTAGAGGTGTACTGTGGGTTTGAGCTCCAGGGTCCCATTCGAGTCCAGCACGTTCAGGACTGATCCTGCTCTCACTGCAGCCCACGAGTCCCTCCCATTGACTGCACCGGGAGCTGGATCAGACCCTGTCCGACTGAGACGGGTGTTGAGATCAGTGAACATCGGCGCAGTACATGGGCCTGAGCCTCCTCCCATTTACACCAGGAGTAATTCCACTGATGTCAATGGACTTATGCCCGTGAAAACCACTGTGAGCAGGAGATCAGGTGCAAATCAGTCTAAAGCACCAAAGAGATGTTAATTGCTAATGGATCTGGATTCCACATCCTACTGAAAAGCTTAGTTTCCCTGCAGGGATCTGCAGGGGGTATTTGCAAAGCCCGGCAGGGAACCTCCATTATAAAAGAGTGCCTCTTAGGAGACCCTTCAAGAGCAGGCTCTGTGCTTTGCCGCTGATGCTATTGCACGAATAGTTGATTTAAAAAAATCAAAGGAGGATATACGCCTTACAATCAGAGAAACAGGCACCCTTGCTTAGGTTTTCTTGGCAACATTCCTGCAGAGCTCACTTTTCTTCTAGCAACTGAATTCAGGAAAAAGCTCGGGGGAAAAAAAAGAAATTTATAAATGGTTCATAAAAAATTTACTTTTCCTGAAAGTGAAGTGAGCTGCAGAAGTTACAAAACCGCTTAGCAAAGCCAAAGCTAAACGGAGTCCTTTGCTAGCCTTACGCAGTGCAACCATTCAGGATAAAGCCCTGCTATTTGTGGTAATGCTGTGTATGATCACTGAGCGTTTAGCAGCTTCGGTAAACATGCAGCGATAGGGGTCTCTGCTAGTCTGCAGCACTGCTGAGGATTCCAGCTGGGGATTAGCTGCATTTTTATTAATGTGGAGCTTTGTCAATCTTCCATTAACATTTCAGAAATAAAAAAGGAACAGGATTTTTAGCAATGCTTGAACACAGTTTAAAACCCAAACCCGTCTTTAGCAGGGTTTGTTGTGGTTTTTATAAAGAGATCGTGCCTTGATTTTTAATTTTCTATCTATGCAACCTGGGCATTTTCTCCATGTTATTCCTTTATATTTTGTATTTATCAACATCAATAATAATTCTTTGCATTTATAGACTAATATGATGCTCTTCTCAGTACAACGCAGAAGCCACTGCGTTACCCCTCTGCCTTAGCAAAAGTGAGCTTTGTAGACTGTGTCAGCTCCTGCCACACCACTTCGCCCGCTTCACCAGCAAACGCCTTGAGACTCTGTCCGTCTTCATCTTGCCTGGCAGATAACGATCAGTGAACCCCCAATCCCGAGTTCCCCCAAGACGTCTCTGCAGCATCCACTCCCTCTCACTGGGCACTCACAGAAATTATTAATATCGCTGCCTCCAGAGAGACACTGCACACACCAGTCAGCTGGTTTAAATGAGGACTCGCACTTCATTCAATAGAACAGCACTGAGATGGTCTATAGTAAAACTGTGCCACAAGTACTCCTGTTCTTCTTTTTAGTAAAACTGAAGTTTATTAACAAAGAACAGAAACTTTAGTGGCACTGCGCAGAGCTAACAAACCGAAAACAGTTACAAACAAAACAACACAGGCTTTCTAGTGACTAAAACGTAATACTAGCAGGCTATATTCTACACACAACAAATCCTGCATCTTGGCAGGGGCTCAGACTAGATGACCCTTGCAGTCCCTTCTAACCCTAGGGGTCCATGATTCTAGGATATCTTTGTCTAAAACAGTTTCTCACTTACAGCAAATTATCAGCAGCTCCTGCCCTCAGGCCAAGAGGCTCCACTGCTCCCAGGCTCCGAGGGCGCTGTTCTCAGTCTCCCCTGAGTGATGGGTTAGGGTTAGGGTTCCCCTTATATTTCCCGAAGTCCATTGTCTTTGCCTCATGTGCCAGGCACGCTTCCTGGGGTGCAGATTCTGTCTCCTGGGGTGCTCACTAAGCCGAATCCTCTGCCGCTTGTTAGCTTGATTGCTTTGTTTAACGTCTATGTAAATGTCCTTTCCTTGTCTGTGGCTTACAAAGCTTGACTCAGACAGGTAAATCCACACTCCTCTGTCTAAGGCTGGCCTGTTTATCAAGTCTGTCCCCAAAACATATTTTAAGATCGTATTCCCTGCACACATACATAACTCTTTGTACACTACCCATACACATATCATGCAATGGAGGATAGGTTCATCAATGGCTATTAGCCAGGATGGCCAGGGATGCAACCCCATGTTTTGAGGGTCCCTAACCTCTGTTTGCCAGAAGCTGGGAGTGGATGATACGGTGTGGATCACTTGATGATTCCCTGTTCTGTTCATTCCCTCTGGGGCACCTGGCATTGGCCACTGTCGGTAGACAGGATACTGGGCTAGATGGACCTTTGATCTGAGCCAGCCATTCTTATGTTCTTAATGATATTTATAACCAGAGTGTCATGGGCTTTCATAAAGACCTTACTTGATACACTCTTATAGTAAATTAAGATTGCATAAAATCAGTTGACTCAATTGTTTATCCTTTGGGGTTCAGACCCCTTGTTCTGCACCTTGGGTATCTGGACCCTGATTGTCACAACCACTTATCTCTAGGTCTCAAAGTGTTTTAAAATGCTGGGGAAGCCTCGTTATCCAAAGCAGTTATAAGATTTGCACGCAGCCAGGAATAAAATCTTGGTCTCTTGACTCCATGTCCATGGGTTTATCACAGGCTCATACTGTCTCTCCTTCTGTAAGAGTTCTGCTAATAAAGCACATCTACAGTGGCGAATGTTGAGGAGTGCCATGTTTTCCTTGTAGTTCCCAGATTATGGAGGACAATGAGTTGTAATTAGCATGCCCTTACTTGCCATCTCTCCGAGCCCCTTCTGCAGGGATTTCACTTCATTATATGTATCCTGCACTATCAATTGGGTTATTTTTTAACAGTTTTGTTTTACCCCAAATCCAATACGTGCAGCAGATCTTCTGTCACCTACACAGTTTGCAATGCCCAGTTACACGGGACACACCCTTCAGTTACAGCCTGTGCGTCCTAGACACACCACATGGGCCGTTTCACACGCTTAGTGTAACTATTCCAAGGCCACATGGGCTTCACAGTCAACAGACAGAACAGAATGCAAGAGCTTCTGCTCCAAAAAACACAAGCTGGGCCCAACTGAAGGAGAAACTCTCTTAGCTGGTAGCTGTATGAAGAGACTTAGCCTTTCTGCAGGCTAGAGTGCTATAGGATTATCACAACCATGCCAGAGCAGGTCTGATATTCTGTCCACTAGAGGGCACTGTGAGCCACACACACTAGACAGTTACACACGGATCAGCACCTGCTGAAAGATGGGAGACTAGCTAGCAGCGCTGTATCCAGAGACACAGTAGTAATGTGTTCCTTGGTACCAGGTAACAGTGCTTATCTACGCTCTAGCGGATCCAAAAAACTTATTCCTGAATCTACAGGCAGTTTCTCACAACGTGTTCAGCAAAGCAGACAGCTAGCCAGGAAAGCGAGCGTGCTCTGAAATGCTCTCCCAGCCCTTCTGTGATGCTTCCTGCACCTTTGATCAGCTTCTGCCATAGGTAAGATGATGTCTTTTATGCTTAAGCTAGCCTCCTGCCCTTTCCCTCCCCTCTTCCTGCTGGGCGTTAGTCCACCACTTGGTGTAGGATTGATTTGTTTAAAATAAACACATATACACAATTCCAACATCACAAGGGGAGGATTCCGTCTCTTTCTTCCCTGGTGCTTTACGCTTCTAAACTGATGCCGGCTGTTCATCTTCTTACACTGCAAGCTCCTAGGGGCCCGGGCGAGAGATCCCTGCTCCATGCAGCCCCCAGGAGTGCAGTGTTCAAACCACACATCCTAGAGAAGTGGTTGCCAATAACCCTACGTATCAAAATATGCCTGCAACGATGAAACAATCGGTTTCATTTGTTTTTTAATGAACTTCAAGTGTCCACAGAACAGTCTGATATCGTATTGTGTAAGCCTTTGAAATAATTAAATATGAGAAATGAGATAAAACAGCCATGGGGAAATCCTTCCCTAAGATGCATGACAAGCAGACAAATGTGAAATGGAACAATATCCTCCTCAGACCTAAATCATCTTCAAAAAATAAATACCCAGGCTTATGACTTTCCCAGAATCATTACCCAAAACAAAATTCACCTCACTCATCTCTATACTTCTCCTGCTCCAGTAAAGTAGAGAAACTAATAAATGTATAGAATAATGAACTAAAATATAATAAAGATAGGTGGTAAAATCTGGCACAAAATGCATAAGAAGATAAGCAAACTGCCCCTGCATCAAAGACATCAGCTAATCCGAAAGAAAATAATATTCAGCTCTTCCTGAACTCTGGCCTGTGAATGAAAACTGTCAGAAAGGGAAATGACAAATGCTGGCCTTGTGAGAAAGACAAAATAGTTCTAATTCACATGTTATGGAACTGTCCATATGTGTATTCCCTGTTGGGAGAAAGTAATCAGAAGGATTAACATGATAATGAACTCTGATTTACTAAGCAACCCGAAGATCTTTGTCCTTGGAGACATTACATTTCATACTGAATATTAACACAGAACAAGAGAAAATTTTGCTCAGGGCACTGGCTGTCTGCAAAGTGATTAATCCTCCAAAAAATAGATATCTGCTAGAAGAACTGAAAACTGCAGCCTCGTACAAAGGCCTAAATGATCCAGCTAACCCAGAAAAGGGAATATTCCGGGGGGATAGGGAAGAAAGCAGGAATATTCCAATAAATCCAGTCGTGCTTTTATTTTTTTTTTTTTTAAGACATCCACACAGTGTTTTACTGACAATATAAAATAAATATTAGCTAGCGCAGAGAGTGTGTCATGCAAAGAGAATCTGGAAAGTCTGCTTGGTTAGTGTATCCTCTACATTGGATCCATTCCTTCCACTTATCTTTGACAATCTTAAACTGGGGGAGAACACCTCTGCGTAAACTCTTTTTGGAAAAACACCAGGACGAACCCTTCCCATATTCTCAAAGCTGCCACGTTCTGGGCTGCTCCAGGCCCCTGTGCCACTTCTCATGGCTGAGAGGGAGTCGCTGATTCCCCATCACACACACGCTGCCTGTGGCAGGACAGAGCTGCACAAAACAGGGGAGCTGTGGCTGGGGCAGGTGGGAGAATGCTGGAGGGAGTCTGCGGGGCCGTTGGAGGGTGTCAAGGGGTGCTGGGTAGGTGGGGGATGGTGGAGGGTGTCTGGGAATATCTGGGGCAGGGCTTGCACTCCTCACCAGCAGCAACCATCCCTTTGCAGCTCCTTCCCAGCGGGAGCCCAGAGAGGGGGAACAGAGAGGCCCTGGTTGCTGCCTACCGTCCAGGCACCACATTGGACCCCGAAGAGCAAATGTAACACTGTCCCCCAATGCCGGCCAGTTCACTCCTGAGTCAGGCCTCCCCCTGCATCTCAGGGCAATGCCAGTAAGCGATAGGCCTCGTTTTTTATTTCGGAAAGAATTTCTACTGGCTTGTTTGGTGAGCAACTGCAACGGCTAACAGGCACCACAGGCTTTGGCCTTCCTGGGACAGAGACATGAGAAATCCTTGAACCGCGACCCACCGAATCAAGCTCTTACTTCTCCCAACAATTCCCAGGGGCCCAGTACCACCACCAGAGCATCCTGCTACCAGGCCTGGTGACAAAGACAAACCCCATGACCATGACAGCCAAAGTAACGGGATCGGGCCAACCTAGCCATGAAGGCCCTCTTCCCCTACATCAGAAGGGTCGTGGGCAGTTTAAGAAGGAACGGTGGGTCTAAAGATGATGGGTTGCCCTGGCTGAAGAAAGCGCTCTCCTACAGAGACATTACATTACTGAGTGCAGAGAAGCTGAGAGAGTATAAGGAAGTGAGCAGGAAAATATCCCAAAGGAGCTCAGTTAAGAAGCAAAGTGCAAGGCATGCTGCCAAGATAACATAACGGAAGAACGTTGTGGGGCAGGAAGGGAAGGAATACTGCCACCTACGACACAGATAAGGCAGGTTAGTATATGGGGGAGACACCACGAGCAAGGAGCCAGGAAAGGACACGTAGGCCTTCTGCAGCTCCGCCTTCCCAACCTGCCTTTCAGTTTAGTAACACTGCTGGATATTGAAGATCTCTCAGGAGGCTCCACCAACTCCACCCGAGGTGTCCTCAGGAGCAGTTCTATGAGCATCGGCAGCGCTGGAGAGCATGTTTTCTTTAAGTTCTCTTCACCCACCACCCCGCCAAAACATTTGTTCCATCTTTGCTTATGCTGTGCTTCCCTCGTGACGCTGGGTGGCCTTCTCTGACCCTCACTGGTTTTCTAAATGTCTCGCACGTTGGTCTGTGGAATAGCAAGCCCCCTTCTCTCTTGTGATTTGGTTCATATTCCTAGTGTGCTGACAAAACATTTCAAGGCTAGAATCAATACTATCAACTTCTGTGACCGTAAACTCCCGACAGGAGCGAATGAGATGAAAGGAAGGCTGAAGGAGAGTGGAGGTGACCTTTATCCGTAGCCTGAGGTGAAGGTCTGAGACGGCTGTTGTGGAAAAAGTTTTAGAACTGCTGAATAGTTCCAGGGCTGAGGTGCAAGACTGAAAATGTCCTACAAAACCCCAGAGCCCCAGCGTTTGGGTGAAAGAGAAGTGTTGATTTTGAGATCACGGGAGATTGGATGATGACCAGACCACTGGGAAAGACAACATTCCTACCATGTAGTGGGGATGTGAAATAGTCTGTTAATGGCCTGATTATTCAGGCAATTCATGGAACCAAATAGGGAATGACAAACAAAAACAAAAGCCACGCCAGCAGAAATCACAGAATGCAGCCTTGCACAGGGAGCCCAGAGACACAGGAAAGCCGATGCAGACAGCAGGAGCAGAAGATTCTCGACTCTCAGAAGTGAGACCGTGCCCAAGAAAAACAAGCAGAGTCGACACAGAGAGTGAGATCAGGACCTTGAGCCAATCCATGGAGGGTTTTAAAAACCAGAGAGGGCAGCTGGGCCAGTTATCTGTAGAATTAGGATTTTAAAAAATATCCACGCCAACAAGAGTCTGTTTGCATCTTGGAAACTACAGGATTTCAAAAATCATATACTCAAAGTGTGACACACAGCAAGACTTGCAAAATTAGCATCCTCTCTTGTCAAACGTACAGGTTTGCTTGTTTGTGCTTAGTCTCAGTTAAATTGTACTTGCTTTCTTTCTAATTTCCAAATGCCGCAAGAGTAGGTTTGGGAAGGGCCAGATTGTGATCTCCTCAGACACACTGATTAGCATCTTATCCCATACACAGTCCCACTGAAGCGTATAGGGATACGTGTGCAGTAAGAGGCTCAAAATCTGATGCTAAATAAATGTGTGGAGATTCCCGAAGGTGAGAACAGAGATACAGGGTGAGTGCCAGAGTGGGCCCATTTTGAAAGGGCCAAGAATCTCAGAAAGAAGAAAGTGCAATAAAGCAGGGTTGTGCGACTGCATCCGTCCATCTCGCCCTTGGCACAGCAATGGGCATCGTGCTCCATGAAAACAGCAGTGGAATTCCAACTGGAAGAAGCAAATACTCCAAGCCTAGGGCATGCTGCTGGCGCCCTTATCGTAGAGTGTGAGGAATTGCTTCAGGGGTTATAATGAGTAAAGCAGCTGAAGCTAATGGAGGTTATTTTGGACAGCGCTGGAATATAAAAGAGGCAAAGGCGACGGCTCTTTGGAAGTGGAATAGTCACTAACTTTGACATGGCCATGAATCAGGTTAGCAAAGGAAGTAACTCCAATGCAGTAGAGTGGAGAGGTTCCACTGTGCCAAAAGGCATGTCTACACTACAATCTTAAATCGACCTAGGTGAGGTCAACTTACAGCCATTGCCATAACTACTGTGCTGGCTGATGTCCACACTGCCCTCCTTCTGTGGGTGGGGCACATCCTCCCCAAGAACGCTCCCACCAACTGAACAGCAGCAGTGAGGGGGGCTGAGAGCCAGGGTTCCCAGCTCCGCATCTCTCCCCACCGGGAGCCAAGCTCCCTCCAAGCCTTCTCACCGCCTTCCTGCTCCACAGCCGCCTGGGGTTTCTCGCCTCCGGCGGGGAGAGCCACACCTGGAATCCAACCGAGAGCCACTCTGAGCTGGGAGCCTCGGTGCTGGGAGCAGGGAGCCAGGACCTGGGGGCGGGGGGGCAGCATGGCTCCCAGTGGGGAACCCGGGCGGCAGCCTAAGCCAGGAGCCTGGGCAGCGGCCCAGGTTGCAGCAGAGACCTGGCAGCACCCCGGCTGGGAACCAGGCTTTCCTGTCCATTTCATGGCTCCAACAGGCAATGTAAGTAACATTGACACTGCGTCATCCTAACTACACCAACACGAACCTACGCCTCTCGTGGAGGTGGAGTTACGATGTCAGTGTGGTAGGGCACTTACATCGGCGGGAGCAAGGCTGTAGCTGCCTTATGTCCACCTAACTGTGTAGTGCAGATGGGGGCTGAATGTGAGTGTTCCTATAACCATCAGGCAGAGAAACGGGAAAAGACCAAAATAAGACATTTTTGAAAGGAAAGAGGGATCTGGACAAAGGTCAGCCTTGATTCGTTTCCATCAGTTAAATCAATGGGCAGACCCTGTGGGAGGCTGATAGGATAGAAAAGGACGGAGGCTTTTCTAAGGCAGTGCTATCGCTTTATGCAATGACACAGAGGGTGTCAAAGAGCAGGTCAGGGAAGCAGAGGGGAGACACTGTTAATCGGAAAAATTAATATAAAATGAAGCTGCTTTACTACTCAGGAAACACAGAAAGAAATGGAGGTCTGTGTCTCAAAGACATGCCCTAGCTCCAAGAGAATCGATGGGCTGGTGAGGGGATTACTGGGTGCAATTCTCAGGCCTGTGCTATGCAGCATGTCAGAGGAGATGATCGTTGTGGTCTTTTCTGGCCTTATGCTTTGAGGCCATGAAAATAGTGAAAGGTGGAGGCCCAAACTTCGAACTCCAGGAGGCCGTTTTAGGTGCCAAAGGTGCTGGAGTTTGAGACGCAGCCCTGGAGTGAACTTGGGAAGAGGTCCAAGGGAGAGGAAAGGACAATGATGTACATGTGCACAGTGAGTTTTCAAACTGTAAATATAAAGTGGTGAATTATGTTTGGTAAATCAATGATTTGGTGACAACGCAGAGAGCCACTGTCCATCTCTGATGAAGACGTAAGACAACAAGATCTGGGTCTGTTGGTACCAGGTTACTTCATTCGAAGTGTTTATCAGTGAATGTAGCTCTCCTGGGACACTGAACTGATTTGACTGGCTAGAGCCAGGTATCATGTGAACAGGCACTGAGCAAGCATTTCAACCCTGTTTTGCCAACGCAGCTCACCTCTGACCTGAAGACTGAACACTTGAGTTCCAAACCTCTCCATACAGTTCTGCCAATGCACCTCAAGTCTGACCCACAGCACCCTCGACCTCAGAGCCAAACAGCTTTGCAAATGCACATTGCCACTAATCTGGAATACAGCTTCTCTGTCAGTCTTGCATCTTTTTTGAGCAGAGGTTGGTGAGTGGACCACTGTTTGATAACAACACTTGTCAGTTAACCACTGATAAAATCACAATGCCTTGACTGTAAACTTTTGACCACTGGCAACTTTGCCACCAAGGGAGAATTTTAAGTGAAAAAATACTGGTTCACATGCTTAAGCACTTTGTGACCTAGATGAAAGGTCAAGGCCAGTGGTATTTAACTAATCAGCTAGCAGCTCACGTAGAGAGTGTCAGGGGTTTTCAATCTCAGTTAGAGCTCAGCTGTCATAAAACCTGCCAGCATCACATGAAGATAAGAGATTCGGTTTGTGGTTCATTTTTGCTTTGCACAACGTTCTTTCAAAGCAGTCTGCTCCCGCTCGGAAAGGCAAATTTGTACTTTTCCTGTTGGTTCTGATCTTGCAACAATTATTCTCTTTGCAGTAGCTGCTCAAATCGAGCTTTTACCACCCATTGAATGTCTTTTCAGGAAGGTTCTTGAGGGGAGGCAGGAGGCATGCTTGATCACAGCTCTGTTCTTAGACCTAAATGCTTTGCATGCTATAGCAGAGAGCAATTGTTTTATTCATCAAGAGTCTGGAATCAAACCCCGTTAGGATGGAGAGCCCTTCAGAGAAAGGAAACATTGTAACTATTTATTATACTGGTCCCATGTTCCTGAATGTACACTGCAATTTGCATGTGACTAGGGCCCCGCATCTTTTTCTCTGTGCAACCAAAGACTGGGTTGTACTACTTGTAACTATATTTAGTGCAATCTTAAATATCTAGGTATGGAGAAAGCACAATGCTTCGGTGTGAGGGGAAAGATGTTCTAAAGCGTTTACATGAGACAATAGGCATACGTAGCATTCACTGATACCAATGGAGTTGTGTGTATGAATGAAGAGAAGAAAGGACTTGGCTTGCAGGACTGATTGCATTGCTCCTTTTCATTAAAGAACAGCCAAATGGCATCACATGTACTGAGCACTGCCCTGACTGCAAAGGGGTGTATTCCCTGCAAATCAGGCCCTAGCAGGTTGACGGCTATGCAATTTCAACCTAGACGTTCCACATTCCCATGTCAAGTATGGGATTCACCTCAATTCAGCACACTCATTGTAGTCCATGAACATTCTGCCCCCAGTGCGTGGGTCGCAAGTTAACCCAGTCTAGGCTGAATCATAATAGAATACTTTTCACCTCTCAGGTGCCTTTCATCACAGGATCTCGAAGTGACTCACGTTCATTAAGTTTCTATCATCCCAGTGAGCTAGGGGAATTGTGTTATCCCCATTTTATAGACGGGTAAAGTGGAGCACAACGACATTACAGACAAAGGCTGTAGTTTTCCAGAACTGGGTTCCTAAAGTGAGGCTCCTAAATCCATATTTAGGTGATGAATTTGGGGAACTGATTTTCAAGAGTGTTGGGCACCCAGATCGCAGTCTGAAATCCAGCTATCAGCTCCCAGTCCCTGGCTCTAATCCCTGACAACTGCTGTCTCCTGCCCTCCTTTGACAGTAACCCTCTGTCAGGTCAGTCAGCAAAAGCCTGAAAGCAGACACTGTACCTAGAAATATTTTTGGAAGATGATGCAGTTTGAGAGGTTGCTGCCCTTGATCAGAGACAATCAGACCTTTCCCCTTCCCTCGTCCCCAATGGCAGAATCTGACAACAGGAAGGAGAGATTGTGTTAGCAGAGGGAATGGGGAGGGGGGGTCGAACGCTCTTTTGGGTGTTATCTTCACCATCTGACCCTAGCCAACCTGCTTTTAGCCCAGCAGAACCCAATACAGAGAGAAGACGGGTCGAGAACAGGCTACCAGAGGCTCTGATTTCTGTGTCCTGTTGTCACCTATGCCTGCACATGTGCACTCCCACCCAAGCCATGAACTCCCCCACGAGGGCGGGCTGTTCTGGTGAGGGGTCCCTCTTCCAGAGCATCACATCTTCACTGGTGCAGCTGATGAAATCATGACGGCTCACCAAGATGTTCCTGAGCCTGGTCTACTTCTGGAGAAGAAGAATACTGTGGCTGAATGATGAATCCAGATCTATGGCCTCCCACCCACCATTTCTGCTGATTACAGCCCCACACAAATCAATCAATCTCTAATCCCTCCCTTTAACGCCCAAGAAATGTCAGACTCTGGGTTAATTGACTTTCAGGATCATCCAATATTATGGCAAGGTTCATTGTGTTTTAATGTAATGCCACCCAGTTTGCTGCCAGTAATAACGTGGTTGGCAGATTCTGAGTTGGGTATTCTTTGGAAAACCAAAGCCAAGTTACAGAATCTGGTATCACACTGCACCTGAATTAACACGGCACATTATTCCTGGGGCTCCAAAGAGGAGTTCTATTTAATTTACTTCTGGGCACTGTTTTAAAATCCTTTACTTTGAAAGAGGATCCCATGCAGGAGCCCTTCATCTTCTGGGTAGTGTCTCAGCCGGTGAGACGATGATTTAGACATTCCATACATTACAGACTGCTACTATTTGTACGGAACTGATTTAAACCGAACTGGTTCATTGCATCCAACAGTTTACACTAGCCATGTTGAACTAGGTTAAGTTTTGCTTCTTCATAACCACACTAGCACTCATCCCAACCATTTCAGCTTCAATACGCCACAACTCTGGGCTCTTTTCCTACAAGCAGAATGGTCTAGGGCAGTGGTTCTCAACCAGGGGTAGATGTACCCCTGGGGGCACGCAGAGGTCTTCCAGGGGTACACATACATCAACTCATCTAGATTTGCCTACTTTTACAACAGGCTACATAAAAAGCACGTACAAACTAAAATTTCACACAATGACTTGTTTCTGCTGCTTTATATACTACACACTGAAATGTAAGTACAATATTTCTATTCCAATTGATTTATAATTTTATGGTAAAATGAGAAAGTAAGCAATTTTCAGTAATAGTGGACTGTGACACTGTTTGTATTGTTATGTCTGATTTTATAAGCAAGTAGTTTTTAAGTAAGGTGAAACTTGGGGGGACACAAGACAAGTCAGCCTCCTGAAAAGGGTACAGTGGTCTGGAAAGGTTGAAAACCACTGGTCTAGGAGATATAACAAGGCCATCCACACATGAGGATAGCAGCAGAATGACAAGTTGAAACATTTCAGCTTGTATAAAACCATACTACACTAAACCAGTTCAAACCCAACAGGTAAAACTTTAATCAGTTGCTAAACCTTTTAAAAGATCATCTCATCTAACTGGTCATTAGATCATTTGTAGACCTGTTCAGCTATTTGTCTAGGAGGACACAAAGTGTTTTATGCATGTTCTATAGGCTTTAACTAGTTTGATTGAACTAGAGTAAGCCAAGCCTTGGAGAAAAATGAGGAGAGAGAAGGTGTGTTTATAGCACGTAAGGTTCCACTTGCCAGCCTCCTAGTTTGTAAACATCTTAACTAGTTTTTCAGCATTTAAACTAGTTGCCCCTACTGTCTGGGACTTTTCTTTGTGCTCTGGGGAAAACTGCCGTCTGGCTGAAGACATCAGCATCTACGTGGTCAACAGTATCAATCTCAGAATCCCCATGAGAGTCAATTGCTAGGAAACGAGCTATCATCTCTCTGGTCTAAGCTATTGGCTTCCAGGAAAGCAGCTAGCCAGCCATTAGCCTAGAAGACATCAAGTGCCAGGTGCTTCTTAGTGGTTAATAACCATAGGGAATGAGGAGTTGTTCGTGGGAGTCACAGCCAGAGAGAGGAGAGGAGGAGGAGGAGGAGAAGAAAAGGAATTTAGCAAGTCCCAGCCAGGTGTGGTTGTAGAATGGTTCATTCCCAAAGTACAGCTCTCTGAAAGGCCCTTTAGGGGATGAGTTCCCTGCAGCACATTCAGATGGTTGTGTGGATTTCAGCACAGTTCTGCTAGCGCATCCAGTGAACACTGCCTTTGGCTCCCTCAATGAGTTTGAGAAACCGTGCGACAGCTTAGAAGATAAGAAACTGAAGGGCACTGAACCAGCAACTGTGAAATGAATGGCAGACAGAGACTGCATGCTGAAAAAACTGTCAGGAAGATGGAGATGTTAGGGTCATGGGCTGTGGGTTGTACTGTAGTCTTGTGCAAGACAGGGGTGTAAAGAGTAGCTAATTAAAATAATATGCAACAGGGTTCTGGCTGATCCAGACCCTGACTTGATTGCATGTATCTGTCTAGGTCGTATATCAGTTTGCTTAGGTTTGTAAAGCAAGCTGGGACCGCTCTGGATACAGGGCATTGTGTGACCGGAGGGAGGAGGAAATCACAGAGACTCTTTCTGAGAACTCTGAACAAGGAACTTCATTAGACTGAAGAAAACAGTACTGTTCCAAAGACTACGCTCATAGAATCATAGAAATGTAGGCCTGAAAGGGACCTTGAGAGGTCAACTAGTCCAACCCCCTGCGCTGAGGCAGGACCAAGTAAACCTCGACCAACCCTCACAGGGGTTTGTTCAACCTGCTCTTCAAACCCTCCAGTGACGGGGATTCCACCACCTCCTTTGGCAGCCTGTTCCAGAGCTTCACTACCCCTATGGTTAGAAAGTTTTTTCCCCTAATATCCAACTTAAATCTTCCTTGCTGCAGTTTCAGCCCATTACCTCTTGTCCTCTCTTCAGTAGACCTGGAGAACAACTGATCACCCTCCTCTTTATACCAGCTCTTAACATATTTGAAAACTGCTATCCAGTCTCTTTCCTGAAGAGCCGTTCCCAAAATTGGACACAGTGCCCCAGCTGAGGCCTCATCAGTGTCAAGCAGATTGAGACAAATACCTCCTGTGTCTCACATGACACACGTTAATACACCCAGAATGACATTAGCCTTTTTTACAATAGCATCACATTGTTGACTCATTCAGTTTGTGATCCACTATTACCCCCAGATCCTTTTCAGCAGTACTACCACCTAGCCAGTTATTCCCCACTGTATAGTTGTACATTGGATTTTTTCCTTTCAAAGTGAAATGCTTTGCACTTATCTTTACTGAATTTCATCTTGTTGATTTCAGACCAGTTTGTCAAGATTATTTTGAATGCTAATGTCCTCCAAAAAGCGCGTGTAACCCCTCCCAGCTTGATGTCATCCGCAAATTGTATAAGCATACTCTTCTCAATTGTTATCCAAGTCATTAATGAAAATACTGACTAGTATAGACCCAGGACAGTCATTAATGAAAATACTGACTAGTATAGACCCAGGACAGTCCCCTGCAGGACCCCACTAGATAATCCCTACCATTTTGAAGCAAACCATTGATAACTACATTTTGACTACAGTCTTTCAGCCTGTTGCACACCCACCTTACAGTAATGTCATCTTGACCACATCGCCCTAGTTTGCTTATGAGAATGTCATGTGGGACTGTGCCAAGTCTTAATAAAATCAAAATATATCCTGTCTACTGCTTCTCCCTTATCCACCGTTAAAGAAGGAAATTAGGCTGGTTTGACATAATTTGTTCTTGACAAATCCAAGTTGGCTAATCCTGGTCACCCCGTTATCCTCTAGGTGCTTACAAACGACTGATGCGTTCCATTATCTTTCCAGGTATTAAAAGTTAGGCTGGCTGGTCTACATTTCCCCGGGGTCCTCCTGGTTCCCCTTTTTAAAGACAGGTGCTATGTTTGCCCTTCTCCACTCCTCTGGGACCTCACGCGTCCTCCAGGAGCTCTCTCAGATAATTGCTAACGGTTCCAAGACTGCTTCAGCTAGTCCCTTAAATACCCAAGGATGAATTTCACGAGGCCCTGACAACTTGAATACGTCTAACAATATAAATCTACTTTAACCTGTTCTCTCTCTCACTTCCACCAAAAAACTCCCTAAAACCTGCTTCAGCCTCTAAACCTGGCTTTCTATTACAGATTTAACAACAACACTTACATCCCTACATCGCCTTCCTTCCCCCTTTTTTGTCCTATCCCATTAACAAGAATTAATATTTAACAATAATAGCTCTAGATGCAAAGGTGCTAGTGGTGGTGGGGGTGCTACCGCCCCCCGTGGCTTGAAGCAGAAACAACAACCTAAATACATGGTTTCTGTCTTTAACACACACACACACACACACACACACACACACACACACACACACACACACTATAAAAATTGTTCCAGCACCACTGTCCAGATGAGATACCTGCTCCACCTCTCCTTCAGATCTGGCCACCTTAAAAATCTTGAGGAGGCTACTGTTCCACTCACTGGGATGACAAATCCCAAAGATGCAAGTCCCTCTTCTCAACAGGACTAGCTCCCTTCACAAAGGCTGTGGGGTGAGCACCATTGCTACTAGACTCACTCAGCAACTAGTTGGGTTGAGAACAAGTTGAAGTTGTTGGATGTCAAATATTTTTGCCCATCCAGTTTTATCAGGACCGGGTTCCCTAGTTTAAGCCTGGGTAAACTTCAGGCGCCATTGCGAAGGTTAAAAAAAAATCTTAAGAAAAGAAGGCTAGTGCAGACAAGACCTTAAAGAAAAGAATGCCATCGAATGAACCACCAGCAAGCACTACTGTCTGCAGTACCTTGGTTTTTCTCTCAGGTCTCCCATCCAAGCACTGACATGGCCTGATCCTGCTTAGCTTGTGAGATCTGAAGGGATTGCCTTGCAAAGTGGTACAGCTCCAGAAAAGGTTCTGCTTGGACTATTTAATACTTTTTAAAATTGAGATTACACGGGATTTTAGTATTAACGCAATTGTGGGATTGCTGGCCCACATGTTTATGATTTGTATCCCACAAAGAGCCCATAATCCAGCATTTCTTTTAATTTTTTTCCTCTCAATGGACTGATACCTCAGTTCCACATAAACAGTGAAGGCCTCAATAGGCTTTGATTTTTCAGGGGGAAAAAATTACCTTATTTGATGTTGGGGCTTTTCCAATATCAAAAAAGCTCACAACATGATATGTTTGTTATCTCAGAAAGGTCTTTATTTTGCCTGTAGGGCGTACGTGTCAAAATATGAATTCATTTAAATGCAAATTTTTGCTTCCACCTGAGACTCAACAAAAGCTTTTGCTGAAATGAATGTTGAACTTTCACATTTTCTCTCCATTTCCCCATGTTTTCTTCTATGAATTAAAGCCTTTAAAGATGACCAATCCTTTCACATTTCACCATGAAGAATATCAAACGAGAAAGAAAAAAGGAATCCTAAAATGTTTTCACCAAACACTGGTTTTTCCTCCTTAGTAAACCAGATACCAATTTACCATGATAAAAGGAGCAACTCTCCTATTCGGCAAAGAATCTGTGATCATAGCTTCCAAAGTGTGTCTGTGTTGTCATTACAAGAGGAAGTAGCAAACTTTCCCAACAAAATCATGTTTCCTACATTAGCTGATTCTGAGGCTAGGTCTACACTACGGGGGTGTTCGGCGTATTGTAAGTCGACTTACCTGGCTGTGAGGACGGCAGTGAGTCGACCGCTGCCGCTTCCCCGTCGATTCCGCTTCCGCCTCTCGCTGTGGTGGAGTTCCGGAGTCGACGGCAGAGCGATCGGGGATCGATTTTATCATGTCTACACTAGACGCAATAAATCGATCCCCGATAGATAGATCGCTACCCGCTGATCCGGCGGGTAGTGAAGACATGTCCTGAGTGTTAACTGGCTTCTCAGCGGGCAATCTAGACTGCACATTGATACACCCTAGCCCCTCACTCCCATTTGCGCCCAGAACTCTGGAAATGGAGAACATCAAACATATGAACAGATTTCCAACTCCTCCACCTTCTACCGTTTAACCACACTCATCTACATCTGGACAAGTGATGCAGTTCAGAAATGCTGAGCAAATGTTAGACCTCTGTTATCTTGCAAAGCAGTTTAGTGAAAGCCTGGTCTACTTCGTGAAGGTATTGCAATCCAGCCAAACAGATTTAAAATGAAAGGCATTATGAACTTCAGTGTGCTTACGCCAGTGTTTCTCTCAAAAACTTGGCAGTATCATTGGCAATACCAGGAGAAAGGATCTGAAGTGTCACTGAGAAGCGAAGTTGGGAAAGTAACTGAACTACAGTACTTCTTTGATAGATTGTATTTACTGAGGGGCAATCTACCCTTAATTCTCCATTACTGAGCGACAATTTACACTCGTTGCTATATTTGCTTTCCACAAGCTACTCTTAATATAACCTTTTATGAGTGATGTATCCAAATATTTAGATGCTAATATTTAAACTGTATCATTAAATTTATTAACCTAAATTTGGAACTTTGCAGATTATGTACTATGTGTATTTTATGACTTTTTAAACCACATTTTGTACTTTTGGATACTTTAAGCATTATACCCAGATATACAGAAACTCTTTCTTTAGCTGTATATTAGATAATTTTAACATTAGCTTTAATAAAAATTTCAAATATTAGGTGCTGAATATGCCCATCATTATTAGTCACATAAATAACACAGTAGGTATGATAATTCATCAAAATTATTACCACACCAGGTGAGAATTTTAGGAATGCAACAAAACCACACAGAAGGTGGTTACCATCAGTAACATATTTAGGGACATAATGTGGGTTCCTTTGGCACATTCCCTTTAATTACTCATTTCCATATCAGCCACATGCCAGTTACACTTTAAATAATTTAGTAATGTGATCTTAGGACAAGTACTGAAATCTGGTGTCCTACCTACAAATAACGTAACTAGACCTAGTGATCCAAATTCATCCCTTCCAAGAAAGGCAAGTAATATCTTTAATTATTCAAGACCTTTACAGGGACATGAAATATTTTTCCAAGGAACGATCCAGCTTAAGGGTGAATAGAGTACACTGTATGTGATTAAAACTCAGAGTTCTGGCTGTGATACCCAAGGTAACACCTGAAGGCTACCACTGGTGAATCTCAGATTCAATATGAATTTTAACATTTTATAATATATTTCCTCTGAACGTACATGGGTGTTACCCATGCTTATATAGTAGAAATGGCCAAACCAACCTTCACAAACTTTGGGAAAGTTCAGATCCACATGCAGAGATCTTTGCTTCACAAGTTGTCCTCATTTCTATATGGGCTGGTCCAAAATTCAAGACCTAACTTTCCCCCTACAATTTGAGAAATCCCAGTTGCAGAATGAACTTTATGTCTCTGGTCCATTACTATTTTCCTCATGTAACAGGCAGAGGTTGGGCACATAGGCTACACAGCTAGCCCAAATCATATGGATAATGACAGCCATTGGCCAGCCCATCATCATGCCGATAACGAAGCACATTGATGCAGGGGAGATCTGTGTTAGGTCTTTAGCTGGCAGGACCAAGGAAAAGAAGTAATATATGAAAAAATATTCTCTAAAACCTGTGGCTGAGAGGAGCAGACTTGTTGTTCACCCATAGGGTGAGTGGTCACACAGCATTAGATTAGCTTGAGTTGCTGCTGTATGAAGTTAATTTTAGGTAAGGGAAGAAAATAAGTTGAGTTCTGATCAATATCAAAGGAAGCTGGTGTTCCCTCTAAGAAGCCTGCAAAAAGACTGCTCCAGGTGATGCAAGAGATAGGCTTTGTCATGTTAGGGAACGAACAACCTTGACGTGCCTCTAGTTGCCTGGTTTAATTATAAGAATGTCTAAATGGAACCAGCGAAGCTACACATCCTTTGTTTTTCTCATTCCTTTTTCTCCCTCGGGTTCCATGTGGAATCGTATTCGCTACCCCCTGGAAATCAGCAAGAAGGCTCACGGCTCTGGCATTACACCGCTAGATCACAGGCAGAACGTAAACAGGCCTCAGGAAGCATCGGGAAGATGGAAGTCAGCAGGAGGCAAGTTGCAAGCTCGGGCTGCCTGTTCTGGCGCAAGGCCCACAAGGCCCTTTAACCGCGGCTCCATACGACCCGTCTCTGGGCTTTGTAAGAGACGAAACGCTTCCCACTTGATATCACAGCGACACTATGCAACATGAACAGACTCATCACCCGGGGAGGTGCTAAGGGGCACTTGCCTTGTGCTTGATTCCCCATAGCTGATCCAGGTATCCTGGGGGCTGTTCTTAAATTGGTCTCTGCTTCGTAGCCTTGTAATTTTCACTGCTCTGTATGGCTTCTATTAAAATCCATCAAGTTAAAATGGAGCTCAAAGGGGAAGGCGTACCTGCGGGAAAACACCACTGCAATACGGCTCCTTTCTGTAGGAGACAGTGCTGCAGCCCCACGCTAGCTGCTTTTGCAGCATGGCTCCCATACAAATGAATGCAGAAGCACAGAATGCACAGACGCTGCTGCACTATAAACTCTGCTAATATTCTAGGCCAGCTCGGCAGGGCTGGCGATTGACATGACTAGAAGGCAAGACAAGGGCTGAGTCAGGTTGGACTCTGTTCCATCTTTAGGACCTTTTTACATTTGACCTACCACACTCAGAAGACTAACTGGGGTGACTGCAATAAGGACCAGCCCAAACCCGCACCCATCCCTCCAAAGAAACCCAACCATTCTGGAGGGTTAGGTACATTCAGTGAAATCACCTTCTCCCTTCTAGGCCCCCTCACATTCTGGTGTCAGGGTCTCAGCCCACTGCTAGCTATGGCTTTCCCGGCCTCCTAGGAAAGACACAAATCTCGTAGGTTTTAGAGCATCCCAAGCGGTGGCATTTCTAACTCGAAGGCCCAGGACTGCGAGACTCCTGGGAGGCAGCAGCAGGCTCAGAAACGCCCAGTGGTGCAGCTGTGGGGTTGGCCTCTTCCTCCCTGGATCCCTAACCTGGAAGAGGACTGCAGGTGAGGTGGGAGGGCAGGGAGTCCTGGGGAAGGAAGACAGCTGCCCAGGCTACTTCCCAGGCTACCGCTGCTGCCGTAGAGGGGAGTGGAAAACCATCCTCGAGCTAAGGCCGAGCTATAAAAAGTCCCTCAAGCGTTTAGTTAGTTTGATACATGTATGTCAAATTCACTGAACCTTTGGACATCTGCCCTGGACTAGAATCTATCCAGCTGTGGCAGAGACACTAGCACTTCCATGTAACAGTTAAGCTACAGCCCCTGTGTCCCTAGACATCAAGGGCCCTGTATTGGAAAAGGCTTTAGCCTCGTCTTCGGATTTCCCCTCTCACTATTAAGGAATCCTTTGGGGACATAATGCCTTCTCCAGCACCCAGCGGTAGCTGGACTCCTCTGAGGTGACCCTCAGCCTCTCCGGCTGGAAGTTCTCCCAGCACTGAACTCTCCTACAACCAGGTTCTCACATGCCTCTCATGGTCCTCACTACAGCTACTGCAGTTCCTCTCTTAAGACGGCTGCTTTCTGCCCCACTGCAAGATGGTCCCCATGTCTCAGGAGCAGCATGGCACTATGGAGATAATGAATTTGAAACCATGTGTTTCTCTGGGTATGAATCCTGATAGTTAATATTCCTAAGGCTAGTGGGCTTCTTCCCATACCTATATGAAATGGGGGGGCACATTCCTTAAATTTACTCCCAGCCTGCTCTTGCCTGAAGACCCAAATCCATCTCTGCTGCAACTCCACTGAAGCTTTTATCCTGGGCTCTGGGTGTTTTTCTTTCCCCACAATTGCCAGGCTTCTGGCCAAGCTGGTTTAGGAGAGGTCAGTTTTCATCCCTCTGCTCACTGCACGCACACACAACCAAAGCAGCTATGTGCAAGTAGATACCAAAACGCGGCTTCTCTCCACATTATTTGACATTAGGTGTTTAAAAAACAGCCTTCTGAAAACTGACGTGCCCAGCCAACCCTGGCACACCCTTACAACCAATCAGGTGCCCAGGGCTATTCGCTGCCCTGTGGGCTCGCGTGCTGTTGGTATGCGGGGAATTGTAAATAATGCAAAAGACTCCAGGCTGCAGAAGCACAGAAGTAGCTTTTAGCCATGGCAGTAGCCATGGCACTGACCCTGCTGCGTGACCCAGGCCCACATCAGGCAATAAAGGCTCGTCTTTTTGCCTGCATGCCACACCTCTCATGTTAAGTTCAGGCGTCTCTTTCTTCGGCTCACTCCTGGGTTGTGGAGTGCAGGGACCCAGACCCCAACCCCATGATCATATCACTATTTACTACTTGGCCTGCAAGTTTATTTACGTAAGGGGAAGTGAGGTGGCTTCTGCTGGTCAACGGCTGCTTAAAACTAATTCCTGGGAAGCACCAAGTGAACGAGCCAGCTGGGGCCGACTGCTCGTCACTAACACGCTGCTCAGCTCGGCTTCGGCTGGACAGTCCGAGTTCTACAGCTGCTTTTGTTATTGTTGGTTTGTTTTTTTTAAGAAGAGAGCCTGGCCTTTCTTCTCCCACTGGGCAGTCACACACGAACGCCACACACCACCTTCCAGATTACCCTGAGAGGGCAAAATGCATTTCCTCCACAAAGTGCCATGTTCGGAGTGGTTCTGTGGATTGACAGCTTCACTCCAAAACGGCCACGAGAAGCAGAGGCTTGGGATTTTCAGAGCGCTCACGTGAAAGACACGTCAGCAAACTCCAGCCATGTTCAGGACCAAACACTACAAAGAGAGAAACACAACATAAAGCAAGAAAAGCAAAAGTTTCGCAGCCATCAGAAGTGTAGAATCTTCCCTGTGTGTGACAGCACTCCCTTCCCCGCCCCCTTGCCCACGGCCCATAGGGGACCCCCTAAAAGGCAGGGGAAGGAACGCTGCATTTTGGCAGTGTGACATTCCGTTACTGCGCTGAAACGGTAGCTCTGAGTGTCAGCACTTCACAATGCTGCCACCCCTGTTCAGGGCTCCCCGCTCAGCTTCCATAACACCATAGCAATCGCACTTTGCCTTGGGCACCAAGCACAGGACGATGGCTCAGAAAAGAAGGAATAAAGCAAGCGGCCAGGCATCTTTAAAACTAGGGGATAATAAAGACTGGGAATTGATATCAATCTGTTCCACTCCCACTTACTTCCAGATTCTCATACTTAATATGGGCCTCCCTTTTCGAGTCATTTAGCTCTCTAGCTACGTGATATGCAGGTGCAGCCAGGCAAGGCAGGCAGATGCCCAAATGACAAACACCCACCAAGAACTGCAGCGACCAAAACGGAGGCTTGATTAAGACCAGTTTGAAAAATCAGGTCCCATATAGTTTAAAACCATCCTAATGGAATGTGATATTGGATATTTAAAGCCATGGAAATCAGGAAACTTCAATTAAGCATCCCATCTCTTATGGGAAACTCCTATGTAATTGCACAGAAAATTATAACCTTTCTGTATTTCTAAACCAGCCTATCGAATGCTACAGAAGAGATAGAATTGTCTATTCCATTTAACAGGCTGAGTTAAGAATTGAATAATGTGCATTCTTTTTCCATTAAATGTGATGGGCTTTTAGGGTAATTTCTACAGAACCCTATTAGTTTAATCCTAAATACATTCTGGGGCTGGGAATGCCACAAACAGCATCCTTAGTCCCAAGGTCAATGAAGTCCAGATAGTCAAGAACAGCATCTGATGGGCTTTGATTTGAAAGGAGTCAGCACTGGGCCTCTCCAGAGACAAGGACAACAGCAGTCAAGACCTAGGGCTTTAATGGCGACACAGAGAGAGAGAGAGAGAGAGAGAGTGTGTTTGTTTTTAGGAGAGGGGCACAACAGAGTGGTCCATTCAGCTCTAACAGAACCTCCTGAAAGAGAATTTAAAAGAGAAACCTCTTTGTAAAGCCCCAAATTCATTCCCTGCTGTGACAAAGCCAGAGCGCTGCTCCTAGGAAATGCATCCTGGCTCTCTAGATGCAGGAGCACTTTCTGCATTTTATTTTGGTGACAAGTGATCTAACCCAGGCTAATCATATTGCAGACAGTATATTTCTTTCCTCAGCACATCTATAATAATCTAATTCCATACATACAGTAGGCACAGAGCATGCAACACTCCCTGCATGCTAAATTCCCCAAAGTGAAATTAGGTAAATGCTGGGGATGAAACGATCCGTGGCTTTGCTGCATACTAAAATCCTCAATGCAGCAGCAGGGTGACTTTACATGAAGGTGTTTACCTTCCAGAGAAAAGAAGGGTCCCCAGCTTGACTAAATAAAAAGGAAATCTGGTGACCCATTCTGTCCAGAAGCTGAAAATTAGTCTGCACTGTGCATCCTGGGGGTTTGATTGCTTAAAGAAACACTAGATTATGGCTGCATTTGCAGAAAAGGCAAAAGATGAGAATCTTGCAGTAGCAGGTTAAAAACCTTTAAGACCTGGTATTTAATTTAACCGTCTACCTGCTCCATCACTTACTCTCAGGGTGTTGCATAACAAAGGGAAAAACACCGCACCACCAAAATGACATTCACCACACATAAGGGTCTGACTCAAAACCACAAATGCCAGGCAATTCGGAGCTACGACTGAACCGGTTTTAAAGCCACATTGCTGTGCCTCGATTTTTCAACACCTTGGCATGTCTGATCACCTAGATTTTTTTAGATACACGTAGATATTACAGGTAACACTTAATGCGAACAGCTCTTGGGGATGGCCAGAGATTGGTCATGGGCCACAAAGACTTTCACCACTATGTTCCCCATTCTGCTTTGGCAATAACAGAGTTGTTCCATTGTGTGGTTATCTGATGGCCTTGATGAACTCAGTCCAGTCCATTCAGATGTCCACAACACAAAAAACACCACCCCAGCTGAAACCAAATGGTACCTTACTGCGAGCCTCCAAAGGGCATCCAAGGAGTGGATTGAGTATAGGGACTGAACCAGCCTCCTATTCCTAGCAACGGCCCCTCCAGGGCAGAGCTAAGACTCACTGGCGGAGCAGCACGGGGAGCCGGCGCTGCTGCTGCTGACTGTGCCGTACTTTGGGCTGTGGCAAAATAAAGGTCTCCAGCCTCCTGGGCTGGCACTCTACCATCTTTCAGGAGTGCAGCCATCAGCCATATAAAACTACTGTGCATTGGCTGCAGTTGGCACTATTCAACTGAGCAGCTGTACATGTGTCACACGCTCACAACCACTCAGGGAGTTAGGGAAGTAGCCCCGTTTCTGTGGCTGAGGAACTGGGGTAAAAGGCCCCAACAGGGTCCACTCATTTTGGATGCTTCCCTGGTTGGGTGATAAAACTAACACTTAGGGTCTGATTTTCAGCAGCGTGGGGCACTCGGTTCTCAATGGCTTCAAACAGACATTTGGGGCTGAGCATTTCTGCGCTCTGGTATCTCATGTCCAGCCTCACAAAACTGAAACCGCACAAGTAGTGGCTGCTTTCGAAAATTTGGGCTTAAAATGACTTTCCCGAGGGAACGAAGCCTGTCAGTAGCAAAGCTAGGAACGGAACCCAGGAATCCTGGTTCCCAGCCTGCTGCTCTCAGCAATCGGGGATACGCCGTGCCAGGCAGTATAATGGGATGAATTAAGAACAGATTATCAGTCCGAGTTTATTAATTTCATGCTTGGACAGTTACAATCTTTACGTTACTGAAAGTACAGAAGTTTTATGGTTTAATTTCCTCATTTGCTATTGCAGGTATGAATACTATATCAACTCCTTTCTTAGATACTCTGAAAAAGGATCTCACAACATATAGTGGATGTGCTATGAAGAGTCAGGCTCCTGAGAACTACATGCCACGTCAACAGACACAGGGGAGCGTTAGCTAAGATTTTGAGGTTACTCAGAAAGCACGTTACCTGTATGCCCCTAGCTAATTTCTTCAAAATTCCTATTGAACATGGGATGTTTAGCAATAATTACTTACGTAGTGCCCTAGGGGCACATGCCACTTTAGATGCAAGTATAACATACAGTTCCTGTACCAATGAACTTACATTCGAGGGCCCAAACCTGCAAACACACACCACAGTAACTTTACTCATAGGAGTATAACCACTAAAATCACGTACTCATGTGCATAACTGGGTCTCAGGAACACGTGCTAACAGCAGCATGCGTCTGCGGCATCCACAGTTCCGCCTGCCTACGTGAGCACGTACAGAGATCCCAGCCTTAGGAGGCAGTGGACAGGGTCTTGGTCTGAGGCTCGGGAAACCTGCATCCTACTCCCAGCTGTGACTGTGGGAAAATCCCTTCACTTCTCTGAGCCTCTGTTTTCCCTTCCCAGCTTTTGTCTGTCTTGTCTATTGAGATAAGATCTTTGGGGTGGGGACGGTCTCTCGTTATGTGTTTGTACGCCGACACACTACCTCAATGTCAAATGTTAAATGTGTTCATATTATCGTGCCCTTTCCAGATGGGTGAAAACAACCATGCTTCAAAAGTGACTGCGATTTTTAAAAAGAATCAAATCCAATATAGTTAATTTTGCTTTTGTAGTGTCATCGTTTTCATGAAATTTAGAAAAAAAAAAATCTACATTGCATTTTCTCCATTTGTGTGTACATGTGTGTCGGAGAGAGATGCGGAGAGAAAATAATATTTGCTCCTGGCCCATATGTCCCATCACGGATTCTGAAAACAGGGTCAGGGCAATGCTGGGGCGGACGTTGCCATAATACGAGGCTGGTCTCTGCTGTCAGCAGAGGACCAGACACACACAGCTGTCTACTCCGGTCCAGCACTCACAGACAAGGAGACTGTTTGCCTGGTTCCTGACCTGCCAGCAGGAACTGCCTGTACTCTCAGGCAAACAGATGTGTTTTTAAAACACATCTGCCAACACGTTTCAGAGCCCTAGTGTAGACCGGACAAGCTGTAGTTTTATCATGTATTAACTGGTCGAGGTGAACCCTAGCGGGGAGTCATGGCTACAACACACAGCCGGGCAATGCTAGTTCAGACACGTGTGCCTGCCTCATAACAGGGCTTTTCAATTCTCTCACGCTAAATCAACTGAGCGAACACACCCCTTTCTGCCCATCAACACAGGGCCACAAAGCCGGAGGGAGGCACACAAAGGGTCTGGTGCTGCAAACCAGGTCCTAAACACATTGTAATCAATGGGAATCTTTCCGTTGGCTCCAATGGGCACAGGATCAGTCCCCAGAAGAGAGACCGACGCTTTGACTACAGCATTCTCAGGGATGTTTTTCCAAAAATTTCCCACGGTTGCAACCAGCAGTTGGCTGTTCTGGTGGTGGGAAGAGTGGCCAATTTTAGGTAAACCACCCTGGTGCAGACATCACCTGGGCAGCTCTGCACAAGAGGCAGGGGTTTTCCTTTCTCATCAGAAGCAAAAACACAAGCTGCAGCTTTCTGCCTGACCGTTCAGCAGCGAGGGGCCAAGGAAAGCTCCCCAAATGGACTGAGGTCATGACAAGTTTCATTACACGAAGTGAAGCAAGGTCATTCCTTATAATTATCGCAATGTTTTTAGCCAGACAATAAAACATTGCAGCAAAATGACAGAGATGTCATTTGAACCCTCCCCGCACGCACTGCAATAATTCTCCTGACACAAACTTCAGGGCTCTGCTGCTGAGCCTGCATGCTGCCTGACAGGGCCTGTCTGAACAAATAGTTACTGGGGGGAAATAAATGGGATATAATCTCCTCCCAGCATGACCAGAGGTAGACAGTGAACTTGGGGGTGCTTTGCCTCTGCCTGGCATTCAGGGATCAGTGCAGCTGTCACTTTCTCACATCTCCGCGCTTCTGCCTGTGTTACCTCAAACAATCACGTGGATTTGTAAAGCAACTAATTAGGAGAATTACTGAAGTAAGTAAAACCATAGTTACCCCAGCGGGGTACAGAACAGGCTTTGGAGAGACAATGCTGACGGCACGCCACTGAGCCAGCCCTGCTTCAGCACGGCACAATTCTAGTTCAAACCACAGGAGGCCAGGCACGGAACCACTCGATAGCAGGCTCTGAGACCAACTGGTTACGTTCTCAAGCCCCACTCCTGGCTTTGACCCCATCTCCTTCTATCCCCTCATCCTCTTCAAGAAGATCTGGCTGTTACGAAGACTCCCTGACGAGGGACATGCCTACTGCCTTCTCCTGGAGGCCCCTGGAAGTAGCATAAAGCAAAATGAAAGTAGACAAAATGCAGAATAACCTGTACGAAAGAGCATTTATACTGGTTACTCCTGTATGTTGACAGCTTTTCTTGTAAGTACAACCTAGATTAGAATCTACCGCAGAATAATGTCAGAATTCGTAGTCTGGAAAGCAAGAGTGTTAGGGATGAGGATGGTGCATTTCTGGTTCCTTTGATCCAAGAATCCCAATGTTCATGACAAACTTCACAAGTCACTTACCAACAATTTATCAAATATGGTCCCCATTTTCTTACCTCAGATACGTATACATCTATAGTCACTGACCTCCGCAAGAACTGAATACACGTGCCAAAGGGTAGAATTTGGCCCTACATACATAGGTATCTTTTCACCCACTACAGAAATTCACCCACCTCTGGAGTCTAAACTAACAGCAGCTGCAGAGCACAGAGCAGCACTTTGCAACAATTCAGACCAAGGAAAGAAGAATATTTTATCCTAGTGAAACTAGAGAGGGAATTTTAGGCAAATGGACTATATTCATCCAGTTAGAATTCGGCTGGAATATTAAAGGGATGCTGTCAAGTTAAAACAAATGCTCTTATCTATGTTACAATCAACATCTTGCAATATCACAAAACTTATTTGAAATGTCTACATTCATTTTCCTACAGCCGCACTCTTTGTTTATATTCTCCTTTTTCCGTTGACAGTCAGTCTCTGCCGTCTGTCTATGCCGTCAGTCTATGCTGTCAGGCTCACATGCTCTGTTACTATGACGCTGTATCACTTATAATTGCTGCAGAGTGTTCAATTTTTTAGAATTAAAAAAAATACACCATAGAAGTACGTCCTTTGGTCGCCGGTTTGGTAAAAGTGAATTTTTTCACTGGGCAAATTTGAGCTGACAATGTCATTTTATGAGGTCAAGTGTCCAGATACTGAAAAACACCAGCGGATTGGGTAAAACTGTGGGTTCAAAAAGCAGACTCCACCTTCACACTGCAATTCCTACCTAATCCTCCCCTGTTGGCTCTGCCTGCGCCTGCATTCCCAGCCACTGTGAACCACCTCAGAACTAGATTGTGAGTTTTCCTATGGAGAATACAAGACAGCGACTGAGCACTGAGGTCCTCCAGAAGAGTTTCTGCCTAAATGTTCTCCTTGGGAGGAGGGATTTAGGGGCTCCCAGTGGAGCTCAGAGGTGCAGCCTCCCAATCATGCATATCCCCGTAAGGCAGCTAGCTAGACAGATAGACAGACCAACCTGCAGGGAAGTGCTATAGAGGTGTTTACACACAGCTGGCCTCTCTGTACCGTTTGCTGTCCTGTCATAGATTTGAAGACCAGAAGGGACCATTAGGTCACGTAGCCTGGCCTACATAACAGAAGCCATCACATTTCACCCAGCAACGCCTCCAATGGAAGGAATCCCCGCTCCTTCCTATGGACGTGCCACTGTGGAGCCTGATAACTTGTGGTTCACCCACCTGCCCAAAACCCTTCTCTGGAAGGGGGAAGGATGTTGCACCAGAGGTACTTTTGACATCATTAACTTGGTCACGGATAAAGACTATGGGCCATGCCATGGAAAGCAGATGCTCCAAATTCTGCAGAACCTTGGCCCCGTGGAACTGGAGAGGAGTCACATTTAACCACTTCACCAGTGTAACCAGTTTACCTAATGTAGGCGTTCACCTAGCTATCATCCACCCAGTGCACACACCTGAGACTTTAGGCAGGCATGCTACGCAGGACTGTTACCAATTCACAGCAGAAGTACCTGGTGAGAAATCTGAATTCTACACATAACCGTGAGCATTTAATCCATCTTTTATCTGAATACACATTACATTATATTAGGCTGCAGGATTATTGAAGTTAAGATTATCTCCTGCAAAAACTTATTTAAAGCTCAAACTGCTGTAAAGGCTGTAAAACTGCCAAGATCTGTGGATTAGAATTTCCCATCTTCAGAGAAGGACACTTCAGATGAAGCATCTGATTTAAATTAATAGAAACTGAATATGTAAATCAAACACTAGATTACTCCACATGCAACAGTAAACAGAGATCTTGGTTCCCCACCACACTACTGTTGGCATGTGATTTATACACTCATTGCTACACCGCTACCATTATGGAATATGGCACCTGCTGCAGCAAAACGACTGGGGAGGTGCTTTTGGTTTGATTGGAGTTCTCAGGGGGTCAAATTGTCAATTAACTGCTTGTAAAGCAACCTGTCAGATCAGATTCATAACTCAAAGGTCATAACTCCACCTGTATGTCTTTAAGGTCTCAGGTCTCGACCCCCCCCCCCCACATCTCTGGGCAGGAACCTGTGTCTCTCTCTCATCTGATGGGCACGTTAAGGCTGCACAGCTCCCTGGCCTTACACTGCGATATCCCCAGCAAGCCAGTCTGCCTAAAGGCCAGTGCCTGTGCATTGCTGTCTCTCTGACGGCTACGACCAGTGTATTGCCAGCAGTTACAAGTTACCATACAGCTCTTTCTAAGCAAGCACATTTATTCTTAAGGTAAAAGCATTACACAGTAAAACAATATATATATATATATTATATATATATATATATATACACACAAGAAACAGATTTAAACACACACTAAACACACCAGGAGTCACCCATCAGTCTTACAGGGGCCTAGCAGGCCAAAGTCCTTCCATCCCTTCTGCAAGGCCCCGAGTCACTTTAAATGCAGCAAAAAGAACAGGAGTACTTGTGGCACCTTAGAGACTAACAAATTTATTAGAGCATAAGCTTTCGTGGACTACAGCCCACTTCTTCGGATGCATCTGAAGCTTATGCTCTAATAAATTTGTTAGTCTCTAAGGTGCCACAAGTACTCCTGTTCTTTTTGCGGATACAGACTAACACGGCTGCTACTCTGAAACCTGTTTAAATGCAGCCTTTTTAATGCCAAAAGTCTGTTGTTTTCTGGCAAATCCAGTTTGAACCAGTATAAAGAAGCCTCCCCCAGGGTGGTTACCTCTCTGGAGGTGTTTACAACTTGACTGATTCACCTTAATTGTCTCTCCTAGTTCAGCTTCCCCCAGGGAGTTGCATACATAAACCATTCATACACTTAATACAATATGGTCTCCAAAGACACTGCATGCAGTTGCAATGTCTGTCACAATAGGCACAAAACCACATGAGAAAAACCTTTTAACCAGACTGTAAACCCAGTCCAGGAATAAGCAAGGGCCTATCATTTTTCTAACCATATTGCCTGAAGAAACGTTTTATTGGTTTTTAATAAATGATGGAAGCTTCTTGCTTTAAATCAAATAAGTAATAAATATTACATTATGTGAAATACCTATGTGGGAAAATTCAGGGAGGAAATTAATAATGCATATGAATCATGCAATAAATCAGGTTTGTTCATTCTGATTACAAGAGGCAGACGATTGATCTTTACAAACATCTAATTTGGTTGCCATTTGAAAAACACCTTTTTGATACAACCAGCTCGTTCAGCCCTGCATGCCAGGTCACTTTCCTTCTTAAGGCCCAATCCTGTGAGGTGCTGAGTGCCAGCAATTCCCACTCAATTCAACATGCACTGATATGCACTGGAAGGGGGGAGGGCAGTACTGCATGGAGCTTTAAATCTCAGGAGTTTCCCCTTTCCCAAGTCATGGGGTCTTTGAAGCTCTATTTCTCATGGCCAGGAATAAGTCCCACCCTGCAGTGACACTCTCTAAAAAATTCTTGACTTTCAAGAAACCCAACCGCTAGAGGGAACTTGGAAACAAAAAGTTGAGGGATCCAGCCACTAGCCATGCACTGGGCCTTGTTCTACCATTCTACCAGGGACTCCAACGGTAGCCCTGCACAGGAAAGAAGGGTATGGCCAGCAAGGCGGAAACTGAGTACTTATTCAAGAAAGCCTAGTAAATGGACATAACATCTCTACTCCAGCATATGCCTCACTTTAGGCAGCAAAGAAACCCACCACAAAGACAATGATTAAAGGGCTCCGGCATGGAAACGAGCCAGAGAAAATCATTAAGAGCTCTTAGCTACATTTACCGCAAATGAATCCAGCTACAGAACACACAGTTGAACGGTGGGCTCTGCCCCCCCATACACACACTAAAGATCCTCCAGACAATTTGTATGCTTCTCCAAATGGAATATACTGGAGGCCCCTGAGAAGCCAGGATTGGATCCATTCTAGTACGTGCATCAAGGAGTCCCATCTCCTGTACGAATATCTTTCCCCCAAAGGGTAGGTGATTATTTTTTTCTAATTGTTTAAAATCTTTGTCATAACCTGGAGAATTGAATACCTGACCCCAGATTAACTAATCTGAAGGAGAAGCCTAGCCAAGCAGATATAGAGCATCGTGAGTGGGGTGCACAGCTTTGGATTTACAGGGAACTTGATTCGGTAACCTGGCATTTAGTGGGCCCGCTGGAAATGTATAGCTATAGGGTACCCTAAAGAAAGGGGAAAATATCCTCTGCCTAGAGACAAACTTTTTGAGTTGCCCCTTTATACATATGCCTCAACTACTGTCCCATTGCAAGTCTCCTACACTAAACAATCTGGACCTGATCTAAAGCCCACTGCAGTCAATGGAAGATTTCCCACTGATTTCAATAGGCATTGGATCAGGTCCTCTGTCATTAGAAGCACGTTAAACAAAGACATCCTTGTGAGGTGTCTCTCACTGAGCTGACATTCTCCAATAGCATTCTTTTTATTATTCTTGAGTGAGTGAGTGCCTCACAATCCCTGGGGCAAATACAATCAATAAGTCATCCATTAAATTAAAAATTCATCTAAAAAAACTCTCTCCAGATTCCAAACAGCCCCCCACACACTCAAACCACCCACCTCTGGCTACCGGCTGAGAGTTCAGATAAATCCTGCAGCTTGAGGCGTTCCTCTAGGGATCCATTTGTTTCCACTGATCCAGGAGTGCTGTACACGATCAGAAGCACTATTCACAAGCTTCCACTCAATATGGTCAAAAGCCCTTTCTTGCACTAACTTAGAGTATGCAGGCTGCACTTTAAGAAGTTTCTGGTATTGTTTCTAGATCCGAAATGCTTCACAAATCTTGTTTCTGTTGAGACAATTTGTTTAGAAATCTCTTGTGTAGAATTTTAGCCCAAAACTTGGCATCCACCATGACAATATAGTAGGTGATAAAACATAATTCACAATCTATACATCTCCCCCCATACCTGCTTTCATATGAACAAGACAAACAACAGTCTCTGATTGCTCGGGGGTAATTTTTTGGAGGTACACAGATTATTCACAAGACTATCTAACCTCCACATAAGCTCCATTTGTATTTACTTTACAATCAACGTGCAATAGAAAATAGTACGTACTAACATATTTGTTGGGATTTGCGGCTGGTTTGGGCTGATCATAAATTACGTAATGCATTAACTATGTGTGTCGCCATGTCACAAAGTGTTACATAGGGGGAGGGAAGTCTTGAAAAAAAAAATCACCAAAAATGTTATGTAACTTATGGACAGCTCCTTTGATGAGTCTACCATTTGTGTGCAAGAACTGCATTTCCAAGTGACCGCACAGGCAAATTGGATGCACAACTAGAGGTGACTTTTGGCAAAGGCAGCACGATATGTTTATGCATCTAGGACTTTATTCAGATTGTGACATGTAGTTTGGGAAAAGCTGAAAGTATTCAAGTTGTTCACTTTTGTATTTGCGATCTATCTTGTTTAATTTTTATAATGCCTCAATTACTTATTTTATTTTAAATAAAAAAAGAATGGCTTGCAATCCTGAAATCATTTTAAAAACCACAGCTCCTCGTCAAATCATTATAGAAATGAAATCAGCATGCTTTCCCCCATCAAATCTAATTATTTTAAGGCTGGGGGGGAAAATTGGGCCCGCAGGAAGATAGTGTCCCTTTCAATAACTCAGCCAGGAAGGCTGTCAAGATAGCCCCATCTATTCTTATACGGTTCTGTGTGGATCCCATCGGGTCCCAGAGCCATGACAGACTGTACTTCTGAAACAGTCATTTTTACCTCCTCTGTAATAATCTGGGCATTAAGAAGATCCCTGTCTTGTTCATCAAGGATCAGTAAAGGCTACGCTCTGAAGGTAGACGTCTAACTCAATCTGGCCTGAGAATCAGAGTGATATCATTTACTATAATACGATGTAAAAAGGTCACAGATTTCCTCAAGAAGGAACGCAGCTCACCCATCCTTTATAGTACAGGCATTTGCTTTTTTCAAACCTCCTAGTGATTGCTGCATGGCTAGTAATCTACCTGGTCTGTCACCATGTTTGAAGAACCTCTGCTTTATTATCTTTGAAAAGCCGCTTAATCTCCTTAGCCGCACCGGAGCTAATTTAGCTCTGCTTCTCCCAAACAAAGTAAGCAGAGTGCCCTCCGCCCTGCGCTGATTGCTGATGCAATGCCTCCAGCACTTTACTTTCCATAATCAGATGAGTCTTCTCTTTTAATTTGTTCTGCTAGGAACAGGAGGTGAAAGCAAGGCAGTGCCCACTTAATGCCACGCCTGAGCGCTTCCCAGCATGCACCTACTGGTTATCCGGGAGGGAAAGCCTTCCATCTTAGTCTTGAGTCATTTAACTGCAGACTCTTTAGCCCCAAACTGGCCACTAGAAAGCGAGCTGTTAGGTTTCTTTGAAGCAAAGGAAGGCGTAGGGTGGGGAACATGTGGTGATCCATTATAACCAGAGGCAAAATATCACCACTTAGTGCTCTAGGGAGAAAGGAAGAAGTGAGGAGAAAATCACCTTAGACCTGTGATGGGCCTGGTGAGCAGCAAAGGAAAAAGGGTATTCCCTGGGAAGGAGGCAGAGCCAACTGACACAAAAAGCCTTCCAATGCCTGCTGGTTTCAGATAAAACCATAAAGGAGACTTAAGACCCTCTGGAAGGGCATACTCCTCAGTTAAAATCCCTGACTACTGGGATCTGCTAAGTGTAGCACAACAGAAGTGGCAGCCTCCTACAAGAACAATTCATCATCATGGAGCAATTAACATGAGGGCAGCACAAAGAGTGAGAAAAGTTGATATTCGGAACCCTGCTCCGGCAGCCATCTACTTGAATTGGAACAAGGCACTTCAAGAGCCACATTGCCTGAGTAATTCTTCTCCGCTGGCTTGATCCCGCAAGGTAGCGAGTGGCTCCTGTACATGCCGCTGCTCCGCCAGGCTTACGCACAGGAGTCAGGGCTGCAGTAGCTGGTTTGTAAAGCCCGAGTAATTCTTTGTGTGTTCCCCAAAAACAGGCTTCTATTTTCTTTTTGTCATGCAAACGGCAAACAAGGCAAGCAGATTCGGCAGTGTTGAGAGACAGAGAAGTGCCCCTACCGAGTGACGACGGCAATGCAATAATTGATTTTTAAAATGCCACAGCTTCCCAACTTCCAAATTCGCAGGGAGTTACACAAACAATTCAATGGAAACAACAACGTTACAATGGCCAAATGCGAGGCCGTGCCCTTCAGTTCTGCCACGTGCCAAACTATTGTCCAGGACAAGCAGATGTGAAATTTGGGAAACTCTTGCATCATAGGTAATACATTTCCATCAGGCAGAAACAATTTAGGCTTCAGTAATTAACAAAATATTTTACACCTGCTGGTAAAATACACCTCTCAAAATCCAGTATGATTGGGATGGATGCATTTTTCACTGGTTCTCTTAATTAATGCTAAGGATGTTATTACAATAGGCAGGTTTAAGAGATGCCTGTATTGCAAGACTTCATCCCTGAATTTCTAATGATGAACTTGTGGTATAAGAACCTTCAATAACTCTAAATCTATCTAGACTAGAACACCTCCTTCGCCACCAATCAAAATCAAGAAAACCCATCTGGTCCTGTGCCACAGCCCTCCTTGTGGAAGATAAGGGCGTCCGCAGAAGATGGTCTGAAGCCTGGGCAGCTGCTGATGTACCAAACGAAAATCTAATCGACGACCCAACTGTACAAGTGCCGGGCTTCTCCTCTCCACAGCGCATATGGACAGCTCCAAACCGTATCCGCACCCGGCATGGAAGATGTGCATACTTACTCTATAGATAGAAAGTGAGGGAATCGCCGAACTGCGACTGTGGTGTAGTGCAAACTATCGGACACATCATGAATGACTGCCCAATCTGTGCACATCCTGGAGGTGTCACAGCCATTCACATGGCTACCCCTCGACTCTGAGCTGGATAAGAGACCTTAAGATCCAACTGTATTTACGCCGTTGCTTTCACTGTTCCACTATCGCCATATGAAAGAAGCAGCAGCAGCTCTAAACCCCGTTAGGACCTGAGACAAAGAGTATATATCCACAATGCTGGACCCTAATATTATAGGGTCAGATTTTCACAAAAAGATAGTCATCTATTGTGTGCACCTAACAGGCCCTAAGTATGACTGAAGTGGTACATAAGTTTTGTGTTGGCCCTCTGCATAAGGGATGAATTTCATTGTGTGCACACAGTTGTGTGCTTATTTGTGCAGGTAACTAGCACAATTCCACATGCAAACCAGGTATGCACCAAATTGGTCATTTGGCAGGTGCAACTACCTGATGTGCATGCATAGTTAAGATAGCCGCATGTAAATGTTGGCAGGAAATTGCATGTGCATGTTGTGGGACTGCCTTGGTTTGCACATCAGTTTGAAGGTTGGCCATGATTTGGGAACATTCCCCTTCTGAAGAGCAATTTTATATTTACCACCCATGCAAAGTTTCAGCTCAGCAGATTTTCATTCCTGAACATTCTGAGCTGACTCCAACACTTTGCTCTGGCGCACAGGCCAAATCGTCCTGACAGGGAATAATATGAAGCTGCCCCCTAAGGGACTGTCTCCAAATATGATTACAAAACACATAGTCATTGCTTGCTAGGAAATAATTGCATATTAAGCAGTATTTTTAAAACAGTTGTAATCCAGACTTTCATAGTCCATCAAGAGCAACCAATTACTATTTATGACTTTTTCATTTTACAACATTAAACACTGATTACACAGGATTTCTGGGACATGTAGTTCAGTGACAGTTCTCCTCACGTTGATGGTAACTGTTCTAATAGTTATGTTTATTATGTAGAAATGTTACGTATCAATAACACCACTAAGGCACAGCCTTTGTGTTACCTTGTGCATTTGTAGAGATCCTCCACTGGTCTCAATCACTGTAGCTCCAAGCACTTCAATAGAGTTATGCCAATTTACATCAGCTAAGGAACTGGCCCACATACTGAGGGCCAAATTTCCACAATGCCCACGTAATCAGCTGCACATGCCTGCTCTTGCATATCATCACTCGCCCATGAAAATGAAGGAATTTAAATGCAAGACCCCATTTTGTAGAGTAAAATAGAGCACAAATGGGTTTTTCACATGTAAATTTTATTGTTTGCATGCTGAAAGCGGCATGTGCATAGATGGAGGCAAGCATAAGGTATATATGACAGCATAATAACGTATTTAACCATGGCAGTGCTACATGCATCATAGAATGATAGTGTAATAATATCAAATCCATAAAATTTATTATAAATTTGCAGCAGTCTCCCAAGGTATTTTGTTGTTGTTGATAACAGTGCCCTAAACCTTCAATGGAAATAGAACAGAAAACAGTTGCTGAGTTGTGTATAGATCTTTTTCTTAACCCAGACAGGCGTAACCCTTTATGCCTGCATACTTTACAGTTACTATTTGGAAGGTCAGCTTTTATAATTAGGATTATTGGACAAAATTCATCCTTGGACAAAGTGCATCAAAGCTAGTGGAATTACATCAGGGACAAATTTGGCCCATTATGTTCTCATGTTGTTGCATGAAGAATAAGATTTGTTGCTATGGTAATGCTCTCCCCCACCCCCCAAGAACCATGTTACCAACTCACAATTTTATGGCAAGTTTTGCAATATTTGGTGTCTTTCTTAAAGGCCCAGATCCTGCATGCATGTGATTACATGAGAATCTATGCCACTAGCATCCACCAAATACATTCCAGAATCCATTCCATCATAAACAGCTATGCAATTCAGGACCAGATGTAATGGGCATCAGACCAGGCCCACAATGGGGTAAAACAAATCTGAGTAAGGAAATAAATTTCAGTTTCAAAATTCCAAGAAAAAATGTAAATGACCTTGAGTGTGTCCTTTCCAACAGATACATTTCACCCCTTTTTGAACAAGTCATGCCTTGCAGAACCCCACTGACTTTCCCAGTTTCCAACTAGTTGTGATAGTCAGGGTCCAGACACCTCAGAGGGAGAGCAGGGGGCTTGAATGCCAAAAAATAAGCAACTGAATCAACCGATTGTATAGGATATTATTGTACTATAGAAATGCATTGAGTAAGGTCTTTTACGAAAGCTCGTAAAGCTCTGGTAATTAATATTATTATGTGATGTACATACAGATAAGGTGTAAAGAGTTATGCATGTGCACTAGAAATATGTTCTTAAAATATACTGTGGAAAGAGTTGATAAATAAGCCTGCCTTAGACAAAGGAATGTTGATGGGGGGGAGAGAGATAGCTCAATGGTTTGAGCATTGGCTTGCTAAACCCAGCGTTGAGTTCAATCCTTGAGGGGGCCACTTAGGGATCTGGGGCAAAATCAATACTTGGTCCTGCTAGTGAAGGCAGGGGGCTGGACTCGATGACCTTTCAAGGTCCTTTCCAGTTCTAGGAGATCGGATATCTCCATTAATTTTTTTTTATTGTATTTTTATGATGTACCTGTTTGGGTCAAACTTGCTAAGCCAGAGGACAAGAAAAGTACATTTACATATAAGGTAAAAAAAGCAATCAAGCTAACAAGGGCCAGCTTAGTGAACACACTGGGGGACAGTCTGCACTCCCAGAAATCATCCTGGCTCTTGAGGCAAAGACAATGGACTTTGTGAAATATAAGGGGAGCAAACAGACATCCTCATTAAGGAACAAAGGGGACAGCACCCTATAATTCTGTGAAAGTTGGATCTTCTGGCCTGGAGGACTAGAGATGCTGGTAACTTGAAGTAAGTAAGGAAAACTGCTTAGGCAAAGATTGTAACTTGCTAAAATTAAGTTATAGTCACTTGAAAGCAAGTTTTGTTTTCTTTGTAACCATCTCTCGCTTTTATTCTTGCCTGGTATCACTTAAATCTGTATTCTTTATTAATAAACTTTTTCTTGTTTTATTACAAAGCCAGCTCAGTATAACAGCACCAAGGTAAGTGTGAATCCTCAAGTTAAACCTGCTGATTGGTGTGTGCACTGTCTCTTTGGAGGCAGTGAATTTAATAATTTCTGAGTATCCAGGAAGAGGGACTGCAGGGAGATGTCTCTGGGGAGGTGTCACTGATTGTTACCTGCAAGGCAAGGTAAAGATGGGCAGAGTCACAAAGAGCTTGCTGGTGAGGTGGACAGACTGGTGTGGCAAGGCGCTGACACACAGTCTGATCTCCACCAAAGTTCACGCTTGTTGAGGTACAGGGGTAACAGTGCCTTTCGGTTCTGAGTAGAATGTCACACGAATGTCACCTGCAAACATCTGAAAAGACCAGTTTTAGGACACAAAAGCTCCATCACTGACAAACTAAGCAAACCGCTCCCAGACACAAGCGTGAAATAACATGGTCTTGTCTAACAGCACAAAATGTCAAAACACAAGCACGGGTTTTAAAAAGCAACAGCTTTCATCCTGGTTGTATTGAATCTCATCCCTTCACTGAACAGTTTTAGATCTCCTGGTTTGCAGAAATGTAGTTACATTTGGCAAAAAGCTAGAAATAATTACAAAGATGAATCTTATTAAAAGATAATCCCACAATAAAATACACTGGAATTGTTCCCCCCGCCCCCCGATTACTTATGCGGCTAACAGATACCCAATTACCATAAAAACGATACTCCAGAGAATAACTCTTTAGAGCAAATGGAAACTGTAGGAACCAGTTACAAAAGCTGAGCAGCCAAACAGTTCATACAGGTGTTAAAACTGGACAAAGGAAAATAACATCTATGAAAACGTGTATGTCAGAACCACCACCAAGAATGTTTTAAATACCAAAGAGTCTTTAACATACTGTGCGTGTCCTGTATTCCCTTGTCGATGGCAGGGCACACTCAAGCAGTCAGATGCCATGGGGATGAGGAGCATGGTATAAAAACGTTGACAGATTAAACCGTATTCTGCATCTGGAAAGTCAGGCACTAGTCTTTCAAGGTCGAATCTACTCAGCCACACCACTGTAAAGCTGCTGTAACCCAAATGATTTCCTTGGCATTTCTCTGTGCAACTGAGAGCAGAATTTAGCTCTCACATACTGCTGCCAGAACCAATTTTAAGGGCTGAAAATTTCTCCCTCAATTTTACTGAACTGCTTTGAAATCAAATGACAGCCATTATAGCACGATGATTCCCAAACGCCAGCATCCCCATATCCCTCTGCAGCGCATTCTCCACTCCGGCGAGTACTTAGGAGAGCAGAGAGGAATAACTCCACTTTACTATTGTTCATAGAAACGAGACTGTCAGAAGTGAGGCACGAACTCACCCTTCAAGTTTAGTGCCTTGCACAATAAAACAGCTCGAGGGGAAACAATCTGCCGCTGTCCCTGGGCCGAAGCACAGGGGTGAAAGGCAATAACCAGAGAGTTATTAACACTGAACTGCATGTGTCCTTGCATAAAGACCTTTTGGGCCACGCCTGGCTCGCCTTACTTTGGAACTCCACTGACTTTGTGAGGAGGCTGCAGTAAGCAGGATAGGGCCTTTAAGGCATTCCCAGCATTTTTTGTAATTTGACCTTGGGTTGTGGGATACAGAGTTTTTGGCAAAGACCAGTTTTGCTTCCGAGCTGTCCTGTTTTGTTGTGAAGAGAGGCTGCTAATGAAGTCTGACAGTTTCTTCTTCCCTTCTGGGTGCATCTTGTAGTGCAGATACACTGCGAATGATTCACACTAAACAGGCCACTCAACCCACATCAGCAATATTTACCTCCCTTAATTAAATATGGCAATAATAAACATGAAACAGGAGAAAACAGGAGTGTAAATACTGCCTCAGGGAGTAAATAAATAAATAAATACTGCCTCGGGGAGCTTGGTATGTCCTTGTGAACCGAGCTGGAAACACGTAAGATCAGATGCTGTATCATTCTTAAGTTCAAAAGGTATATTCCCACATAACAGCAACATTATAAAAATACCCATCATGGGGGTGACTGGAACCACCACACGTCAGATACGAGAGGAGGGGAGAAAACGTGCTACTCGGTTCCCTCCAAGGAAGAGGGCTAAGGGGGGAGGAGGAGAACATGGAATTTTAAAATCAGTAGTGTTGAAGAGCTGCTGATTCTTAGGATTAGCTCCCAGGTGGGCCCTGAGCCAGCACACTCAGGCATGTGCTTATACATGCAGACAAGTCCCATTCAGATCACAGGCACTGCTCACGCATGTCAAGTTAAGCACATGCATGAGTCTTTGCAGATTTGAGGCCTTGGTATTTTTTCTAGGACGTGGGAGGGAAGCCTTGTTGGACACCGTTTCTTCTGTGTGCTTGAAGGGCAGGGTCACTAGCCTCCATTTAGAAGAGAATTATGCTTCCCACAACTTGCGTGCTCAATACGAAGTGGGGAACCACAAGAGAAACTCCCAGCATAGACAGTGCTAAGTTGACAGGGGGACTTCTCCTATCAACACAGCTACCACATTTTGGGTGGTGGAATAAGTCACCAGAACTGCGACACCGTCCAAGGCTCGAGCCCTTCTCTCGGGCAGGGCCGGCTCCAGCATTTCTGCCGCCCCAAGCAAAAAAAAAAAAAACCAGGGACCTGCCGCCCCCGAATTGCCGGAGATGCCGCCCCTCTCCCTTGGCCGCCCCAAGCACCTGCTTGTTAAGCTGGTGCCTGGAGCCAGCCCTGTCTCGGGGCAAACCCATTCCAGCGCGCCCTGCCTTTCACAAAGAAAAGAGAACTTTTCCCAGGGCTCCTGCCAGCTTCTCCGGGATCGCTGGTTACTACACTGGGTGCCTCACGGTGCCCATCTCCGCCACTCCACATTCGGGGATCTGAACCCAACTCCCTTCCGATCGGCTGAGCATTAAGCGCTACAGCAGCACTATAAGTGTGGACAAGCCCCCAGTATTTTGTCTAAGGAATCATTTGGGGAACACCATAATCCCGACTGAGGAATGAGTTACCAAATCAGGAAACTACCATGGAGGCTGCTTCAAGAGATTGTCGATATTCCCATTTGTCTTTTCTCACTGGACCTAATCTCCTTTAAACTGAGGCCACATTGCACTGCTCTGGCAGTTTAAAAGGGCCCCAAAGTGGGCATACGTTACATACATGCTCATTTTAAAGGCCTTTTACACACTCGGAGCAGTGCCATTTGGCCTCAGTGTAAAACCGAATTAGGCCCTTAGATTTCAAAGCTAAGTACTTCAACATTCATTTACTTCAATGGGAACTGTTGGGTGGACAGCACTTTAGAAATAAGGCTGTGTATTTTAGGTGCCTAAATATGGCCTGAAGAGTCTAACTTTAGGCCCTAGTTTTCAAAATCTTGGCTAATCAAACTTCCTTGCCAGTGTCACTAACAGGGCATTAGTTTACGAAAACTCAAAGAGTTAACACCTGACTTTTCCCTGCCCTGAAGTAGGGATGTAAAATGTTAACTGGTTAACCAATAAGCATCAGTCTTACCAGTAACGTATTCAGTTAATGCTTAAATGCCTAATGTGCTGGCCCCGCGCCCACCCCCAGCTGTGACCCCAGCCTAGGCCCCCTTGCCCCTGTCTGGGTCTGGGAGCGGGGTGGCAGCCGGGACTCTGGGTGTGGGGTGGCAGCTTGGAAACCGGGCAAAATGTGGGGGTGCTGCAGCACCCCTGGACCCATAGTTCCCGTGCCTATGTGGTGAACTCGTTAACAGTTAAACATTTAACTGATCCAATTTTTATAATTTAAATGGTTACTTTTTTAAATGCTACTTACATCCCTATCCTGAAGAGTTTACCCTCGATCCTGCAAAGACCTACGCACAGGCTTGCCTTTAAACTCGGAGTTCAACGAGAGTGCTCGAGTGCTGACAGTTCAGCATGTGCATACGTCTTCGCAGGGTCAGGGTCGGGGTCGAAATCTTTAGATAGTCCCTGCCCCAAAGAGTCTGCAGCCTCTTCCTGTTTGTCTGCACAACGGGGCTCCAATTTTGGCACCTATAAGTGCTAGTGTCATTTTCTTTTTTCAAAAAGAATGAAAGAGGAAAGGCTGGAACTGAAAACATGGACGGATTGATTCACTTTCTGGGAGTCCTGCTTACGCTTTAGCTCCTCTTGCAATGTCTGGGTTGCGAATACTGCAGAGAGAGGTTTAAATACAAGCAAAAATCTGTTGTCACTGATTTTCTTATAATTTCACAGAAATGTTTCTATAAACATTGTTTGTTTTCATGTCCAGTTCTGATTCAAACGTTCCGTTGGCATTTGTCAAGGGCTTGGGAGTCCCACTGCATTTCAGCCACCTCCACAGTTTTCACATTGCGGGTCCAAGGAGAAAAGTCTTCCCCTAAAGTTTCATTTTCACCAATTCCTTATCATGTATTTTGTTTTCTTAGAATTTCTTGTAGTTTTTGACCCTTAGCTGGTGTAGTTTATTGTGACCAGTGGCTGGTCAGAGGCAGATTAAAGACAGGGGAATGCATACAGAAGGGTGAGAAACAGTAGAGGCGGTTTGCTGCTGTCCAGCAGCTGTAGATCAAGGTCTCTTACCATTTGCGATTGTTGGTAACTGAATATTAGAAATACAGCTTCTCATGCTCTAAAATCCTGGCACGGTTTTATAGCTCCTCTCCAAACAGCAGCCCTGAAGAGTTGATACAGGTTGGGGACTGTCCGATTTTGTGACATGCATACCAAGAGATGGGGAAATCCTTTCAGAGCTGTATATAACTGACAGCAAGCAAGTGGGAGGGATTTGCATTTGCCTGTTCATCTCATGATCCTATTCCTTTGTGCAAAGTCATTCATCTCTCCTCGAAAGAATGGGATCAAAGGTGAATCCGAGTGTAAAGGAAACCCAGCCACACACTAAGCAGCGAGAACACCACTCAGCCAGACAGCGAGAGAACAATTCTGGAGTCCTATGGGTACAACATCAATTTTTAGTCTTCTAACATTCAGACATTTGTGACTGCATCAAAGGGTGTCCTGCAAACAGCCTCCACAACACAGAACATTCTACGAGGTTTTCAGCAGCTGTTAACTTTTCAGCCTCAGCTGGAAAAACCCCCAACCCTGTCCACTCCATTGGCCCTAAATTTCCTGCACCACCTCAGTCATCTCTTTCCAGCTCCGAAACCCTGGTCATGGCATTGGAGCCTCTCCCCCAGTCCATTGCTACGGTCACTTGGGATTTTACCTGAAACCTTACAGGATTATTCCCTGGGGTCAAAATATGTCTCAGGCCCAAATTCTTTCATCACATGAAAGCCCACTGAAGTCAAGAGTGCTAAATTCTAATCTCAGGAACACCAGTGGAAATCTGGAGTAACTCCATGGACCCAATGGAGCGAGACATCCGAAAGCAGATTCTGGTCCTGAGCTTACATTAATGTACCATATTTTATCCCAAAGCCCCCCTAGAATGTCTTTACACATTACAACTGCAGAAAGCACTTCACTCACAAGCTCTGGACAGAATTTGGCAGCTATTTTACACCATAGAGGAATGCAAATATTTAATGCAGAAAGCCAGCAAAAAATAACACATCCAACTGAATTAGAATTAAATGTCAAATGCTACAAAAGACAATCAACATTGCCAGCGTCACCAGAAAGTCATTGGTCAGAGGGTATACCTTCATCACTAATGCTTGGATGTAAATCAATCTCACTTATTCCTAGACTAGTTCATCACCAATGAGAATGAAGGTTGAGAAGTTAACGTATCTATTATTCATTTCCTAAGTCTTAGATGTATTGACAGTGCTGTTGGCTGGAGTAGTGAGACGTAATCAGACAATATATATTTTAATATCAAATTGCACAATGTACTGAGACAGCATTGTCCAAGGACTTACACGGCACCCCATCATCATGCTTTCTGAGATAGGATCTAGTGATTTGACAGCTGTTTGCACTGGTGTAAAAGAGGACACTAGGCAGTGGGGAGCATCAGGTTCTCAGTTTCCACATCTCTAAAATGGGACAGATAATACTTAATCCTGGCCTACACTTAACATTTAGATTGATCAGCTACATTGCTCAAGGCTGTGAAAAATTCATAACCCTAAGCGCCATAGTTAAGCCGTCCTAACCCCTGGTATAGACATGGCTAGATCAACCGAAGAATTCTTCTGTCAACCTAGCTACTGTTACTCAGGGACGTGGATTACACATGTCAGCGAAAAAACTGCTGCAGTGCCTATAATGTCCACATGCACTTAGCCTCCCTCAGGTGGCTGGTGTGAGGACCAGCTAATGCTTATTAAGTGCTTTAAAGATGAAGAGCTAAGTGTTACGTACTGTTTGCTACAATCGCCTTTGTTTTAGCAGCACAGACCCTTATTGTTCTAGGCAGCTCTCAGTTTTTTCTATATTTACCAATACTGAGACATGACAGACGCTCAAAATTACTGTGTTCATGCAGTGGGGATAACAATATCTGCACATTAGTTACCTATAGCATAGCATTTGGATAGCGGCAATAACTGCATATTAAGCAGTATTTTTAAAACCCTTGTAATCCATCTAAAGCAGACTTTCATAGTCCATCAAGAGCAACCAATTACTATTTACGACTTTTTCATTTTACAACATTAAACACAGATTACACAGGAATTCTGGGACATGTAGTTCAGTGACAGTTCTCCTCACGTTGATGGTAACTGTTCTAATAGTTATGTTTATTATGTAGAAATGTTACATATCAATAACACCACTAAGGCACAGCCTTTGTGTTACCTTGTGCATTTGTAGAGATCCTCCACTGGTCTCAATCACTGTAGCTCCAAGTACTTCAATAGAGTTATGCCAATTTACATCAGCTAAGGAATTGGCGCACATACTGAGGGCCAAATTTCCACAATGCCCATGTAATCAGCTGCACATGCTTGCTCTTGCATATCATCACTCGCCCATGAAAATGAAGGAATTTAGATGCAAGACCCCATTTTGTAGAGTAAAATAGAGCACAAATGGGTTTTTCACATGTAAATTTTATTATTTGCATGCTGAAAGCAGCATGTGCATAGATGGAGGCAAGCATGAGGTACATATGACAGTATAATAACGTATTTAACCATGGCAGTGCTACATGCATCATATAATGATAGTGTAATACTATCAAATCCATAAAATCCTTATGGATTTTTAACGAGTATTTCCAACAAACAGTACAGATCTGTTTCAGTGAGTGCCTCAGGTCTGACCTCACAGATTCTATTGTCTGGCTATTCACAGTTTTGAGGAACAGAAGACAAACGCTAGTGTCTTCTGTTAGAGAGAGATGGAACAAACACATTTTAAAGAACTGCACTGATGGGCTGACTCAGTGATTATCCAACAGCACATGCATATATAAAAGCTCAAGCACTTCAGTGCTGCACCGAATTATAAGCAGTAAAGTTTTTGACATTTAAAAATAGTCACAGATCCATACACTATAAAAAGCAATACGTTGACTGTAGTAAGTTAAGTGGAATTAATTCCGTCTTGGCCTTCTGATGAAAATCAGACACAGCTCAAGCTCCTCTCAGACTCATACATTTTAAGGTCAGAAGAGACAGTTATGATCATTGACTCTGACCTGCTGCATAATACAGGCCATAGAATTTCACCCAGTGAGTCATGCATCAAAAACAGTAACTTGTGGTGAAACTAGGACACTCTTTTAGATGAGCATCAAACTTGTTTCACAGACCTTAAGTGATGGAGAATTCACCACCCACCCACCGACAACTTTTTTTAATAGTTAGTTAACCTCACTGTCTGAAATAACGTGCACGTTATCTGCAGTTTGACGTTGTCTGGCTTCAGTTTCCAGCCAATGGGTCTTGTTATGCCTTTGTCTGCTAGATTAAAAACCCATTTAGTATCGGATACGTTGTCCATGTGTGTGATGGGATGTCCACCCCACACAGGACCGGAAGGGGCTAAGGTGGCCAGGCAGACCCATTAACTCTACATGGTGTCCCTGGAGAAAGAGCCAGGAAGCAGGGAATTGATGGCAAGCAGGCTCAGTTGGGCAGGAAGAGGCAGAGCCTATTAAGCCAGGAAGCTGGCAACAGACAGGGGCAGCTGCTTCTGGGATAGGGCAGTCACTCCCTGGGAAGAGGGTGGAGGATTTGTAGCTGGTATACCCAGAGCAAGGAGAGGAACCAGGAGTTGTAGGAAACAATCCAGGGAAGGAGCAGTGAGGGCTGGGAGGGGAAATCTCAGAGCTGCTGGGTTGAGGGTCCCTGGACTGGAACCAGAGTAGTGGGTGGACTCGGGTTCCCCTACCAGCCACCAAAGAAGTGGCACCGGTGGGACAGTGAATGGGAAGACTGCCTGGGTCACTGGGAGTGAGAGAGAATTGAAGGACTGTACCCCGGATGGGGGGAAAATGCCGAGAGACCTAGCCAGGGGGCTGAGTCACGAAAACAATGCTGTGGTTCCAAGGACGAGAGACAGACAGAAAGTGTGCACCCGCGGGAAGGGGTGTCGACCTCGAGAGCTAATCCCCAGAGTGACCAGGAGGAGGCGCCAGACAAGCCGTGAGTGGTGCACCCCTTGACAACATGCCAGTACTTATATAACTTGATCAAGTCACTCCTTAACCTTTTTGTTAAGCTAAACAAATTGAGCTCCTTCAGTTTCTCATTGTAAGGCCTGCTTTCCAGTCCACAAATCATTCCTGTAGCCCTTCTTGCGGCTTCTGTAACCAGAATCACAGCAGTTGTTTTCTCTAGCTTCACCAGATCCCATCCCTTATTATCTGTGTAATAAATGTATTACCAAGTGTAATATAAAACTAAACACAGCTGGTTGTAAAGAACACATAGCAAAAGATTTGGAAGAAACAGTACCTGATTCCGCCACCTGCAAAGGCAGCATTTATCCTCCAGTGCCAATTTTTTCTAAAATTCATTTTATATCAGAGTCAGAAATAACCTAGTTATTTATCCTTTAGGTAGAAAAGGCAAATTGCTGGTCATTGTGACCCCAAATCCTTAAGTTTGGATCAGCCCAGAAGTATTTGGCAATTACAAATCTGGCATCCCAGACTTCAGTTAATAAGCGTCAAATAAAGAGGAAGAAACCTTCAATTCTAAAAAGCACATTAGTCTGTGAAATTCATAAAAATCATTTTGAGGATATCAGCAGGAGGTTAATGGAAGGTCTTGTATGTTTCATAACAAGGGCATAACCAATAACTGCGATCTTACAGAAGCCTGTTTTCCCCAGGGTACAAACATCACCCATTCTGTTGTATGCCATATTGTCCTGCTTTCTTCTTATCAGTTTCAACAGCACACAAAGTAACTTGACATTTTTAGAATATTTTTGATCAATTAGCAAGGTAGCTTTTACCATTTTTGTGCCAATCCTAATACTACATAGATATTTCAATATCGCCAACACAGAGCAACCTTTCTGGAATGTAGGCAACTAGCTAGTCTTCTGTAATGCAAACAGCTCTAATTCATAAACTGTAAGGTCAGAAGGGACCATTGTAATCATCTACTGTGACCTCCTGCATAACAAAGGCTACAGGACTTCCCTGAATTAAATTCCTGTTTGAACTAGAACACCTCTTTTAGAGAAACATTTTACAATTTCCAGTGAGTGTAACTTGTTCCAGTGGTTAACCTCACTTTAATATCTGCACCTTATTTCTAGTCTGAATTTGTCTAGCTTCAGCTTCCAGCCACTGGATTTTGTTATAGCTTTTTCTGCTAGACTGAAAAGCCCTCTAGAATCAAATTTCTGTTCCCCATGTAGATACTCAGACTGTGAATAAGTCATCCTTTAACACCCTAAATAGAATGAGCAAATTGAATCTTTCCGTATAAGTTATGTTTTCCAATCTGCTGCTATAGGGAATGGTGTTTTGTTACATTCATCTCCTAACTCTGTTTTAAGGTATAAGCAGTTGTAGGCAAGAATATTTAAAACGCACATTTTTGTAACAAGAGAGACACACACACACTCCCGCTCTCTCTCACACAATTAGCATTTTTAGATTAAAACTATCACTGCTTGATGATGGTTTTCATATGCTCAGCAGACCTTTACAAAGACTTATGCCCCAAGTCTAGCTACTAGAAATGATTTCACTACTGAAATTCCAAAGTGACCTAGAGTAGTGATGCAAGCCATTCCACCTGCAGCCTTTTACTGGTAACAACAACATACACCACAAGATCAACTCTACAATATTGTTTCCAAGATCTGCTCTGCTGCTGCAACCATACTTGCTCCCCACTGCAGCCCCCTTCGACACGTAAGCCAAATACCTTCACTGCTTGCTTTAATACTGGTTGCATTTTTCTTTACCAATTGCCCTGCAGTGTTTCCCCCAGTGCAACCCAACGCTCCTGAGTGGTCTTTCTGGTTATTACTTCAGGACTTTAAAGAAAAGTCAGACAAGCCTTGCCTCACAGGTCCTTGCTTTTCACCTTTTGCCCACGTACTCCAAAGAGTCACAAACAAGAAAAACTGACATAGCTTCTTCAAATTCGACAACAATGAAATGGAGATACTCTGCTTCAGCTGGAGTATCGTGTCCAGTTCTGAGCGGAACACTTTAAGAAAGATGTGGACAAATTGGAGAGAGTCTGGAGAAGATCAACAAAAATGAGGAAAGGTTTAGAAACCCTGACCTATTAGGAAAGGTTTAAAAAAAACCTGGGTATGTTTAGTCTTGAGAAAAGAAGACTGGGGGAGGGGGGCTGATAAGAGTCTTCGAATATGTAAAAGATCGTCATAAAGAGGGCTGAGATCAGTTGTTCTCCATTGCTTCTTGGAGCAGCTAGTCCTGGAACCAACAAGGGAAGAGGCAATTCTTGATTTTCTCCTAAGTGGAGCACAGGATCTGGTCCAAGAGGTGAATAGAGCTGAACTGCTCAGTAATAGTGATCATAACGTAATTAAATTTAACATCCTTTTAGGGGAGAAAATACCAAAGGAACCCACCAGAGTAGCAGTTAATTTCAAAAAGGGGAACTACACAAAAATGAGGGAGCTAATTACACAGAAATTAAAAGGAATAGTCACAAGAGTTGCCATGAAGCTTGCAGGCATTTCACTATTGATAAACACCGTAATAGAGGCTCAAACTAAATGTATACCCCAAACAACAACAACAAAAAACCAGTTAGAGGTCCCCCAAAAATGCCACCATGGCTAAACAACAGAGTAAATGAGGTGATTAGAGGCAAAAAGGCATCCTTTAAAAACTGGAAGTTCAAGGAGGATAGGTCCATCAGTGGCTATTAGCCAAGATGGGCAGGGACGCAACCCCCTGCTTCAGGTGTCCCCAGATCTCTGACTGCCAGAGACGGGGGATCATTTGACAATTGCCCTGTTCTGTTCATTCCCTCTCAAGCTTCAGGCATGGGCCACTGTCAGAAGACAGGATACTGGGCTATACCGACCACTGGTCTGACCCAGTGTGGCGATTCTTATGTCCGCTGAAGGTAGGACGAGATGTAATGGGCATAATGTGCAGCAAGGGAGATTGAGGTTAGATTGTAGGAAAAACATTCTAACTCTCAGGGAAGCCAAGCTCTGGACCAGGCTCCCAAGGGCGGTGGTGGAATCCCCGTCACTGGAGGTTTTTAAGAACAAGTTGGACAAACCCCTGTCAGGGCTGGTCTAGGTCTGCTTGGTCCTGCTTTAGCACAGGCAGGAGGGACGAGGTGGCCGCTCAAGGCTCCTTCCAGTCCTACATTTCTCTGGTCCTATGACTATTTTGCACTTCTGTAGTGCCTTACGGTAATTAAAATCACACCCTGCAGCACCGGTTGCAGGTATCCTAAGACTGCACCCATGTTTTAAAATGTGTAAAGACTCCGACGTTTTAGAAGTGGAGTGGATATTTATGACTCTAGAGAAATGAGAGGCACAGCAAATAACGCACCCAAAGAGCCCGGACTCCCAGCCCTTGCTCTAGCTCCTCTAATCCACGTTACCAGTTACAGAGCCACAACAATACCATGGGCCGATTCTCTTTTCACATACACTGACTTTATCCTAGCTTGACTCCACTGACTTCAAGGAAGTTACTCCTGATTTACACAGAAGTGAGTGAGAGGAGAATACATCCAGAAGAGTTTAAGCAGAGCAAGGAGACTTCACGTCTATTTGGAGCACAAGAAGTTATGTATCCCTGGTTTCTCTGCAATGCATCTGTGGCAAAGCAGAGTATAAAGTTTAAAACCCAAACTTGTTGTGGAGAAACAGCTAGAAAAATTTATTTTTCTACCATAGCTTCAGAAACAGATTATGCAGCAAACTTTCTCAGCTGCCTCCCTTAATGCCTCTCAAAATAACCTGCAAATAGGCCTGCCTGTGTGAAAAGCAAAGAAAGAAAATAAGTATATTGTGCAAATCTCAGCATGGAACCACCATAGGCATTTATCAGTTCTAAAAATATGAGCTGTGAAAAGGGGTTCTTAAAGAAACATCATATAAGGAAGGGAGACCTAAAACCTGCCTTTTACAATGTCAAATACTTGCCCTTTTTCCTGATAAAATGCAATTTACTTCAAGTTGTTTCTCGTCTTTGACAAGAATATAATCTCTGCATTTCACAGGATTCCTGATAGTAATTGCAAAATAACCCCGTCAGTTACTTTTATAAGCTCAGGGCAATTTTTAGCCTTCCCAGCAATTTTGTGTTTGACAGCTCTCACATATCTAAGATAGATCAACTCCCCAAAGCCAAAGGGGGGGAGGTGACAATCTACTGCCTCTGTCCTATTCTACCCCAGTCCTGTCAGTAGCCTTCCCATTGGCAAAGATCCAGAGTAAAGTAGCTCTGCTCTTTAAAAGACCACAGAGCTGTAGTCCTCTGTGTAGACTTTGACCACCTTCTCCTTCATGCAGGCAGGGACAGATCCTCAGCTGGTGTGAACCTGTGTAGCCCCACTGTGGGCAACAGCCCTTCCCCAAGTCACTCCAGCCGATGATGTGGCCCGCATTCTCTACCATCTACTGGCTGAGGCATCATGCCAGCAATCTGACTGAAGGCTGGCTCTGAATTCCACAGAAACCAGAGGATTTTCCTGTCGGCTCTGTGAATACACGGGGAGGAGTGGGAGGTATGCCTGCTTGGGAGCTGAAATTGTGCAGCATTTGCTTGTTTGAATCTGTCACTAATACCAACGCATACATCAAACTGGGATATCTGCAAGTCTATTTATAAAACTTCTCTTTGATGCAACAGTGGAATGTATTGCTTTTAGCTTTATTCCCAAGAACTTGGCACAGTTTGCTCACTGAAACACCCCAGGACTGTAAATTTGAAGTTCCCATGATGAAAAGCAGTTTTCATTAACCTCCCTGTGTTCACCTGCTAAATAAAGCTGCAGCAGAGAATAAAATAGGCAACCAATCCCTTCAAAGCTACCCATGGGTGTGCAACCAAAACACACACAGTGAAAGTCCAGTGAACTAAGAGTTTGCTGCCAGAGGAATGAGAGGGCAATCCATTCATCGCACAGCCAAAATCCCGACAGGTTATCTGCCTAGCACCCTGAGAAGAGTTGCTAACTTAGGGCAAGACTGACACTTGTCCTCATGTGGCAAGGTGGGGGAGTAAGGAAAACGTAAGCCCACACCCCATGTGACTTGCCCAGTTCAGGAGTCCTGATCCATGGGAGACTAGGTGCTGTGGGGTTACTCTCCAATCCACATGAGTGAGCAGAGAGGGGTGGAGGTGAAGCTAAACCATGGAGCTGAACAAGCATTCTCGGGGGGATTTAAGCAGCAGCCGGGGGAAAAAGTGCAAAGGGGCCTGTTTGAAAATATAACAAGGGGGCAGTGGAGGCTGGCATTGACATCTCAGTCACCGAGGATAGGTAAGTAGGCTGGGGATAGGCCCGTGGCCTTGAAAGTGAAGACAGGCCACCCATATTTGATGCCACGGAGAAGGAGGAGCCAGTGAAGGGATGCCAACAGAAGGGTGACCTGGTCCAAGCGACAGGCTAGGAACGTGATCTCTGCAGCAGCAGGCTGAATGGATGCGAATAGGGCATCTGTCAAGGCCACAGAAAAGGATGTTGCAGAACTCCAGATTGAGATGCTGAGAACCCACGCGAGAGTTTAGCTGTGTGGATGGCGAGGAAAGCCGAGGGTTAGTGAGGTTATGCAGAACGAATAGCCTGGTGCTGAGGCGCTAGAGAGAGGTCCAAGTCGAAGATGATGCCCAGGTTAGGGCCTGAGCGGCAGGCTGGTGGTGCTGGCCACAATGATTGAGAAAGGAGGTACAGGGAAGGTTTGCGATGGAGATTCAAAACTCTGTTTAGCCACATGGAGCCTGAGCGGATGGCTAGACAGAGAGACCCACCGAGGTTTTAGTTGGACAGAGAGAGACATGTCTGGAGTAGAGAGGTGGATCTGTGAGTCGTCAGCACAGCAATCGGAGCTGAATGTGGGTCTGCAGTTGTGATTACCCAGAGATACGGTATAGAGGGGAGAAACTAACGGGACCAAGGACAGAGTCCTGTGGAAACCCACAGAAACCTGGAGCAGGGGGCAGGGGCAGAGATGCGCAGCAGCCACTGAAGGTGCAATTAGAAAGGTAGGAGGAGAACCAAGAGAGGACAAGCTTTCAAGAAGAGCATGACGATGGTCAAAGATCTATCTATAACCTTCAGAGATGGTTGACCGAGAGAGGAGGATGAGGATGGAGTACTGGTTCTAACCTTTGGCTAGGAGGAGGTCAATAGAGACTTTGGGGAGAGCAGTTTCAGTGGAGTGCAAGGGGCAGAATCTGGATTGGAGAGCATTTAGGATGGAACTGGAAGAAATGAATTCCAGACAGCAATTGTGCACAGTACGTTCAATGAGCTTAGCGACGAAAGGGAGACGAGAGATGGAGCAGTAGTTGGAGAGGCAAGTGGAGTCAAGAATGGGTTTGCTTAAGATGGGGGGAGACCAAAGCATTTTGGTATTCTGAGGGGAAGAGCCAAAGGGGAGTGCAATGTTAAAGAGCAGAGTAAGGGGCGGTAACAGTGGGTGCAAAGGGGATTAGGAGATGGGATGGAATCACTGGGACAAGCAAAGGGTTTAAGGGAGAAGGAGACGGGAGCTGTAGGAGGGGAAGGGGGAACATCTTGTATTCTGTCAATGGTCTCTTGGAGGAAATTGGTGATCTCCTGTGCAGAGAGAAGTGGAGGCAGGAGGAGGGCAGAATTTGAGGAGCAAGTCAAAGGGGGCAAAAAGGTGTCTGGGACTGCAGCATGGGATTCAATTGCCACAACTGGCACAATCCTAGAAAAACCAAAGCATTGCCAACTACACGTAGCACCTGGGAAGCGACATATTTTAAACGATAGTTTTGAAGCATTAATGCTTGAGAATCTCTCGCTATGACATCAAGTGTAATGCAACTTTTTAAAAGGATAGTTTGTAGTTTGAAAGGGTTTATTTTCCTTGCTATGTACAGTAATGTAGATGCCACCTTGAGCACGAAACCGAAAGCCATCTTTAGAACACCCTTCTCATCACAGAAAACAAAGCATTGCTGCTGAGGATTTGGAGAGGAAGAGTTTTACTGGCACAAAGAATGACTCTAAAATCAACTTAAAAGGATTATTAAAATCTATAATTCAATTTCAATGGGACTTTTGTCTGAGTAAGATGCAAGTCTTTCAGGATTTGGCCCACCGCATCTGGTGCATTTTGAAGTTTCTTTCTACGTAGAGTAATGCAGTGTTTTTAGTTATTGGATATGCTGCTCTTTACTCATACTCCAGTGCTCTGAACTGCATCGCTCCTCTCAGTTTGCTTCACCACATGGGGAGATGGTGAAAGTTTCTGAATAAGGACCCCAGCTTTGAAAGAAAATCCCAAAGTGACACGATTATATTACACCCTGCAACTGCTCATTACTGACCAGGTCATCTGTAAACTGTAGCATTCAAACTCTTTCCCCATGCATTGTCTTTCTAATTCAGCAAGTTCTTGTCCTTCCTTTCTATGAGTATTTCCAGCTTCCCCCTCTCTCATTCCTATTCCCCTTGCACAAAATATTATTGTAAGTCCTTTCTGCCGAACCACATAATTATCAATGCTTCCCTTTGCATCTATTGTATCCAGACTAGCCATGTTTCATACCGTACTCTCTTCTGCACATTGTATTAGTCTATTCCTCTGAGTCCATGTCTCGTTTTCACTTCTATTGCTTCTTACTAGATCGCTTCTACCTCCTGCCACAAACGTATTGTTCTCCATTACACTGCTACAACCCAATCCCTACCTGATGAATTATCAATATTGTTTTGGCACAAAAAGTCCCTACATTGTTCCTCTTTGAAAAGCAATCCCTGTACCTGGGGGGTGTCTGTATGAATCTTCACAATCATTTCAGTACCTTATGCTGAAGTGATAATATCCTTTGTCCGATAAGATAACCTTATAAAGTTTTCCTAGAGAGGCTACATCACACAAACGTACAAAGAACACAGCCCCAATTATCTGAAATATTCCAGACACCTCAAACACATGGATGGAAATGGGGGGTTGGCAGCTAATGGCGAGCTACTGGGTATGTGATTCATAGCTGAAGACAAAGACTTAGATAAGAGGGAAGGTTAAATGGGACTGCACTGTGTGTGCGCGTGTGTGCACATACTTCAAAAAGAACTCTGCAGTGTGTGCACATCTGTTCACAGAAAGAGTGCGTACACACACACACACACGGTTTGAAAGAAGAGGGTTGGGGAATATAAGTTCCCCCTCTCGGCTATTTATAGCAACCCGCTGCAAGTTATCAACTGGAATCTGTTTTTCCTCCATTGCACGTGCTCGCTGCTTTGTTACTAGAGGGTTATTCACAAGTGCTGGGCAACTGGCATTGATGTTTTAGCCCTGATGCATTTGTTTATAAAGACACAGTTTTAAGAAAGAATATCAAAAAGCCAGCAGTAAATTAAGGGCCTACCTACCTTGAGATTGTCCTTTCACTGACTCTAGGATATCATAGTTAACAGTAGGATACCCAGCAGCCAGACCAAAGATTTCATTCCCCTGTGCTGTGCGGCAGTATTTACATCACCTTTCTTATGGGCGTACCCGTCCGCCACCCAAAATAATAGTGACCGTCTCTCTTCATTAATGAAGCTTCATCTAAGCTACCAAACACTCCTGGGGGACTGGGAGATGAGTAAATATTATTAGCTGTACATGACAATATGGAAATTAACTGCCATAGGCAACCAGTACAGAAAGTCCCTGATTTGGCTGCGGTCTGCTGCCACTGTACAAATCTCTCAGTGGACAGCTGTGAGTCTTTTTATACTAGTGTGACATCAGGCTCAGATTTGTCACATTGCTTTGAGTCACACAGATGTCCAAGAATGAGCTGCTTAACCTTGAATGGAACATGGGCTGTTTAATCAATTAGTGCAGAATCTGGTATTAAAAAAAACAGCCCAAAAGACATGAATATTCTGTGTCCACATGGAATTCGCATGTGCGCAGAGGAGGGTGTGTTTGAGGGGAAAGGGGGTTTGTTTTTCTCACGACTCTTGTCATCCTGCTTTTACTTGCTGATGTGCTACTGTCTTAGGATCAGCTAAGAAATCATCTCTGTCAGGCAGAGGCTAGGTGCCAGATGCGGCCCTTCGAAAGGCCAAACTGCACCTTTCAGTGGATCCATGCGGCAGAACTTCCACCCAATCCTGGCCTTTCATTCAGTTCCCATCCACCTGAACTGGAACAGCGTGTTTGCTGAAACAGAATTCAAACGAGTTTGGCACAGATTGTCCCGTTCCTGCCCACCATCCTCCTTCCAACCAGCTGCAGGGCTCAGTGTTTGTATCTAGCTAGCGAAAGGCCTGCATCTCTGCACCGAAGAAACGCACGGCTCATTCTCAGCTAGTTGACTTCAAATACAAGACTCGGTTTAGCCATCTTTCATCCACTGAATGTACTTCATTCTGGTTTTGAAACACAAAACGGGCTGCTTTTATTTACCTGGGAGTACGATTGTTTTCCTCAGTGGGAATACATTATTCCATCATGGATTATCTCAATAAATATTTACCAGAACAATCACATATTGTGGATTATGGATTCACGGTACAGAATGGAAATGTCTGCTGCAGCATAATATAAGGAATTTCCTAAAGCCTTTTGTCACCACAATTCTAGATCTGCAAGACGATTGCACAGACTATGCCCCAGAAGCACTCCAGAGCAGTCTGAAAGTGTCAAGGATGAAGAGGATGCTTCTAAATCCTAAAATACATAGACCACTGCAATACAGCTGACCTGTATTATATGTTGAATATGATCTGTACATACTGTATTGCAGTAACACACGGTCAAGATTGCAGAGACTTGCAGTATGTGTCACTAACATCAATGATGTATTAGGCATTTCACTCAACCGCTTTTCATCCATTCCTCCTGCTTTGAGCGCATTAAACTAAGTTTTTCTTCTACCTCAGATGTGATAGTTTCCATTTCTGTACATTTGTTTCCATTGCACATCCTGCCTTCATGCCCTTGTATCATGTTGCCATCCTTACTGAAAACTGAGGCAAAGTTTTCATTTAATTTTTGGGGCCATACCTAGATCATCATTACTCTCCTTCCCATCCTCACTGCACAGTGGCCCAACCTCATTCTTCCTTATTCTCTTTTTATTAATATAACTAAAAACCTCTTAGTTATTTTAATTTCCTTGGCAGGAGTTAATTCAGCTTTTAGAAATTCTCACTTTATTCCTACATTTTCTATCCTCCAATATGTAGCTTTCTTTGCTGAACAACCCCTTTATCTATTCCCGAGAGGCTCTCTGCTCATTCCTAATAAGCTTTTTGATATGGTTATTCATCCAGCTAGATCGGACGCCTTTCCCTGCAAGTTATTTTCCCTTGTTTGGGATGCGAATTTCAGAGATAGTTAATCAGAAGAAATTCCAAGCCTCTGCCACATTTAAGTCCTTGAGCAATTCAGTCTAGTAAACTCCTTTAACTCCCTTAATTTCCCAGTGTCTGACCTTTTGAAATAAAGAACCATAGTTGATTACCTGGTTTTGAGTATCCTTCTGTCATAACTATAAAAGGGAAGGGTAACAGCTCTCCTGTGTACAGTACTATAAAATCCCTCCTGGCCAGAGACTCCAAAATCCGTTTACCTGTAAAGAGTTAAGAAGCTCAGGTAACCTGACACCTGACCCAAAGGATCAATAAGGGGACAAGATACTTTCAAATCTTGGGGGGGGAGGGAAGGCTTTTGTTTGTGCTCTTTGTTTGGGAAGTTGTTCGCTCTTGGGACTGAGAGGGACCAGACCTCAATCCAGGTTCTCCAAATCTTTCTGAACAAGTCTCTCCTATTTCAAACTTGTAAGTAAACAGCCAGGCAAGGCGTGTTAGTTTATCTTTGTTTTCTCAACTTGTAACTGTACCTTTTGCTAGAGTGTTTATCTCTGTTTGCTGTAACTTTGAACCTAAGGCTAGAAGGGGGTCCTCTGAGCTCTTTAAGTTTGATTACCCTGTAAAGTTATTTTCTATCCTGATTTTACAGAGATGATTTTTACCTTTTTCTTTAATTAAAAGCCTTCTTTTTAAGAACCTGATTGATTTTTCCTTGTTTTTAGATCCAAGGGGGTTGGATCTTGATCCACCAGGAGTTGGTGGGAGGAAGGAGGGGGGATGGTTAATTTCTCCTTGTTTTTAGATCCAAGGGGGTTGGATCTTGATCCACCAGGAGTTGGTGGGAGGAAGGAGGGGGGATGGTTAATTTCTCCTTGTTTTAAGATCCAAGGGGTTTGGATCTGTATTCACCAGGGCATTGGTGAAGAGTCTCTCAAGGCTACCCAGGGAAGGGAATTAGCTTTGGGAGTGGTGGCAGCGACCAGATCTAAGCTGGTAGTTAAGCGTAGAAGTTTTCATGCAGGCCCCCACATTTGTACCCTAAAGTTAAAGTGGGGAAGCAGCCTTGACACCTTCCATTTAATTTAAACTGAATAAAACTCATGGTCACTTGACCCAAGTGTATTTCTTACAACCAGCTTTTCTACGATGGCCCCACTACTTACCAAATTAAATCTAAAATTGCATCCCCTCTAGTTGGTCCTGTGACAATCTGAAAGAAGCTGGCATCTATCAGATCCAGGAATAACTGGCTCCTACCAGTATAAGTAGCATTTATTCTCTAATCTAAATCCGGCAAGTTAAAGTCTGCCATTATGACAATTCCCAACAATATTTCTCTCTCTAGCAATATTAAAGAGATCGCTATCCATATCCGAGTCTGATCTTGGGGGTCCATAGCAGACCCATAACATTATCCCAACAGAACCTTTTTTCAATCCTTCTCCAAAGTGGTTTTAACCCAAATAGATTCTATTTTGTCACTTCTTATTCCTTTATTGTTTACCGCTTCGTTGATGTACAACACTGTTCACTGCTTGACCTTTATTCCTATTTCTCCTAAACAGCACATACCCTTTCCAGCTGGGCCATGACTACGCCAGCTTGCAGCAAGACACCGTGGGTAATAAGCCACAGCCAAAATGGTGCATGACATGCCTTCTACTTCAAATGGCATAAAGAAGAACAGGAGTACTTGTGGCACCTGTTACTCTTAAACTGTTCAAATGGCATGTGGGCCACAAAATATTCTCACAAATTATAAAATGAGCAGTTATTTGGTCTGCTATTTGCTCACAAATTGTGTCCTACAAGAGTTAAAGGAAAATTCATTTTACTTTTGATTAGAACATGATGCTGTTGAGAGGATTATGTATACTCTTCACCTTATTCATAATTGAGAGGTGTTGGGTATTTTGGGGTGGGGTTGTTTTTTGGTAATTTCAGAGGGCTGGTCTCTGGAATATGGATTCTTTCCTTTAAATGGCAAGAACAGCATTGGCACAAGATACAGATAGGACATGGATCATTGACATCCATTCATTTAGTTTATACTCCAAAGTCCTCACATGTCCCCATAATGCCCCCAAATGTCAGAGTTTTTATATTAAGGTGGTTATTGGAGAGGGTGCCTGTAGCAAGATCAGCGTTCCAGAATTTGCATTCTGAAATTTGATACATGTGAAATTGTGTGTAACCAGACAACACCCCAATCCATCCAATTGCCTGCACATCCAAAGAAGCTCAAAAGGGTTAGTCCACCTATTTCCAAGTGTTTCCGATGGGATCACAGGAATTGGGGTAGTTTTTTGCTTATTTCAATCACATTTGGTCAAAACTTGGTCTACTCTTTCTGGAAACGCACAGCATAACCGCAAAACCTTAATTAGTGCAAAGGCTGCTACAGGCTGCTTAAACACACCTATAAAGCCGGATTCTAGAGCCCCACAGTGCTGAGCCAACAGTAGCAATTGGTTCCACTGCATAAAAGTACTAAAATAAAATGACAGCTGTCTACCGATTTTCATGCATCTATTGGCTTGGCATGATTTTCTCTTGACTACTTGCTCTAGGTTGTACCTTGCTGCTGGGAAATAGTATATTGTTCAAAAATAAAGGCGGCGCTTGCCATGATTTTGCCCCACGATAACATTTCTCCTGCTCACTCTTCCATAAAGTTCCCCTGGAGATCTCTTTGAGGCAAGGTGGACAGGTTATGACAGCATTCATCATCTACATCAATGGCTATCTTGAGGGCATTACAGATGGTCACTGGTATTACCCTACAAAGGATGCAACTGGTAATGGTAAAATAGATACACATGCCTTTTTATTTTCTGTTTCCCATCTCAAAACCCAGTAATTTTGCCTTCTATTTGACAAGGGACAGCCTGACGATGCTTGGGCTTGATTACAAGGTAGGGGGAGGGAACAGACTGCTTTCCTTTCAAGGGAAATGTTCTACTAGCAGATTTAAATGTACAGAGGTGAAACGCAGATGCAGTGCTGTTCTTCCCGCGTGAGCCAGTCCCAACGTTAGAGAGTAAATCCCCATAACGCTAACGGTAACCGCTGCCGTAGGTCTGATTTCCAGCTAAATGTAAAGGCCTCTCTTGCTGCACATGGATCTCAGATTTGCAGGGAGCTTCAATGAAGTGGCATTGGTGGTGGTGGCTTTTGACTACATGACAAACTGCTTGCACCCTCATCTACTGCCTTCCTCCCAGAGATTTGTTCACTAGTGGATGTGACAGATCCCAATGGGGGCAGAGCAAGTAGAGATATGGTAGAAGAGGTCTGGACAAGCCAACAAGTTCATAGGCATTCTCTTCTCGTGAAGCGGGACTCAGAGGAGAGGGTGCATACATCACAGCAGCCCCCAGGCAGTGCTTAGCCGACCGACACTTACTTGGCAGATTCCATAGGTCTCAATAACGTTGGCAATACTGCCGAGGTTGTATATTCACTTGGGTGAACTGTTCCTGGACAATTTCCCCAACGTGTTGGGCACAAACATGCTTTTCTTCTCCAACAGGGATACAAGTCATCGTCAAGCTGCTCCTTTCCTGCACAAATTTATTTCTGATGGCCATTACAAGGGAAATCCTGCTTTCCGCTCATTATTTTTCATTTACTTTTTTATTGCTGTTTAGAAAGATCAGCCCGCTAAGAGGACTGCATGGAAAAAATATTAAATAAATAAAAATAATTAGTACTTACCACATTCTCAGTCTTCAGGAGACACAGTAACTGTTCCCGATATACAGCCAACCGACTGTGTTACCAAGTGACAATGGAATTTCTCTCTTGGAATTCAGTAACAGAATCTGACTCAGAAGGACACACATCTTGGTAAAAGAGAAGGGGTGAAGTAGAAATTTTTCTGCTCCACCGAGAGAACTGCACCTCAGACTCCAACAAACGTTTTGAAGTTCATAAAATTAGGGTAGCATTTATCCCCTCAATTTAATTCCTACACCTCTCTTCACTGACAGGATCCATCCAGGAGTGGATACAGAAGTGCCAAAATACAGAGAAAAGGCCTTTGCATTCTTATCAAGTCTGGAGCTCAAACAGAAGTAGGAGGCACTGGACATCTCACTAGAAAGTCTGCTTGCACACCTTCACACTACTTCTGCAGATTCGTAAGGTATGGGGATCAGCATCCAACTGCTCAGATCCCCACCTGCACCACACTCAGATTCCGAACTTTTATGGATTTGTCTGTCACCTTCAGAGCTGCAGGTGCAAGACCAGGAAAAGGCTATATAATGACCCTGAAGTTCACTTGAATAGATTTACTGTCACTTGATGCAAGCAGAGATCACTCACTCCCTTCCCCCTAAAGGTTGCTCCAAAATCTCAGAGATGGACAGAGCTGAAGAGAGCTTGACCCAATGTACAGCCTCACCGTTTCCTTGTGCTCTTCCATCGACCCACATCCGCCTGTTGTCTCCTGTTTTATACCTAGAACCCCGGCCGCACAGAGCTTGCTGACTGTTTTCGTATGGGACCGAGCACAATGGGACTGTGGTCCATGACAATACAAATCATAAACAACAACAAAAAAAAGAGGTGAGCCAGTGCCTGGATATCAAAAAGTAGGTTTCCCCCTAACTGCAAGGAAATACAGAGTTTCTATAAACACAGAGCTACACTGTAATTGGCCCTTGTGTGGTTGCGGGGGGAGGAACTGCTCACGTAACTGAGCACAGAATGTGACGCATAATATTATTTAGCAACCATTCAAAGTGCGGTGACGGGGCCAGTGTCCCTCCCCAAAGGGGGCAGCAGGTAAGAAAACTGTGGGGTTCACCCTGCAGCAGTTCCTCCAGAGGGTTATGTCAGAATGAGGGAAGTGGCTCCCACAGCTCTAGGGGGATGCTCTGTTCAACAGTGCCATTGGCGGAGGCCCTGGGATGCTCAAAGCCGATCCACCCAAGAGCACGCCTATCCCTCTCCAGACGCAGATCCTGGATGCTCATGGAGGGCTCCCAGTGAGACCCACAGACGGTGCTAGAGGGCCCAGGCTCCCCTCCCTCCACAGGGAGGGGTGACTCTGTGCCCTGTCCGTGGTACACCACCAGGCCATAGAGCTCATCTGTGAAACCTCCAATTACACAACCCTTCCACGGAGGTTGGAGGAGTGCATGGCTTCAGGGGGAGTCTTGCCTGAGTAAGGTCTAGAGGGCTGAGCCCCAGGAGAGAAGTTCCCCCAATGGGGACATTCAGAAACCAGACCAAGCTTGGCCTCTCTGGCCCGTCTCTACTCCCAGCATCCCTATGTCCTATTAGCTGTCTGCTTCCCTTCTTCAAGGCAGGGCGCCTCCGTGAGCTCAAGCGCCTCATTGTGACCCCTGGCACGCTGCTGTACAAAGACTCGTGCTGTTCACAGGATGCTGCCTATGGTTTAAGTGCAGGCCTCCCTCTGCTGAGCTGGAGCCATCAGCCTCGCCAAGGGCAGAGGTCTGGGAACAAGCTTTGTCAGTTTGCTGCCGATGGTTTCCGGACCAGACTGCCGTGGAGACAGACTCACCGCTAACATGCAGAAGTTCAGCAGCAGTACCGAATTTACCTGCATGTAGAGTGACCAGATGTCCCGATTTTATAAGGACAGTCCTGATTTTTGGGTCTTTTTCTTATATAGACTCCTGTGACACCCCCCCCAACCCCCTACCCTGATTTTTAAAAATTTGCTGTCTGGTCACCCTACTGTATGTAAGTTTGAAAGAAGCCAGACTACATGACAAACTCTTACTGTTTCTAAGGACTGCAGAAGGCTACAGAGCTGTACCACTCCTAGTAAAGTAAATGGTAGTTACGTAGCCAGAGCGTCAGACCGCTCTTTGAAAATGGAGGAGACAGAGTTTGATCTAAGCGGTCTTTGTGAAAAATCAGAAAATGCAACAAGCTCACTTTTCACTTCGCTCTCTTCCCAGCACGGCGATTTCTTTCACTTCATGGTTCTTTTCTCACTGTGTCAATTAAGTTTATATATTTTCCAACTGATTTGTGGCTCTCCTTGTGTTTTCGTCTCATTGACATTTCCACCTTTACTGACTTGCTGAACAAAAAATCATTTTGATAAGAGGGTCTAAGCACTATCACATGGCTTGTATGATGTGAGTTAGCCCAATCATGGCTGAAATCGTAGCAACCAAAACTACAGTGAAAGAACAGCTGTTAAAAGTTTAAAACCAAATTTCTGAGCATAGAAATAATCAGATGCAAGTAAGATTGGCATCCAAAAACTAAAGTGAACCCTGGTTGTGATTCAACAGTGGATCAAACATTATTCCTAAATATTAATTCAAAAGCACATGCTAAACAGATAGGTCTTGGTGAATTGAATTTGCAGTTTGTAAATATGGTATTAATAGGAATACAGAAATCCTCTTCTCCATTCTACAAGTAATGCAGTAAAATGTGTACTTTGTTGGAGAACTCAGTACATCCAAATGCAACTGTTTATCTGCTCCATTGTTGCTACAGCTAGATAAAATAAGGCTAATATTTTTAAAGCAATAAACAAGGTAACTGTCACCCCCAAAAGAAATCACAACCCTGAGGGCTGCTGCTGGAATCAACTTACCGCATGTTTGCAATAAAATCAGAACAAAAACGCTACAGGTGACATGTGAACCAGACATACTAACAGAAAACTGCAGCTACAATCAGAATCTTTCCCAAAATATATTTTTTTAAAGGTGTGAGCTAAATACTTTTTGTACACAAGACTTGGTTTACTAAAAATTTGTGCACGGCATACTTTTGAGTACTACAAATGGACCTGGGCTGATGGCAAAGATTGCAGTGGTCACTAACTAACGATTTCCCAATTGACTGTGGATATACATTATATAATTAAGAGCACTGTGCTGAGCTGTGAATCTTCCTATGGGGCCGCCAGCTCTGCTGCCTTTCGAGAGAAATTCAGTCTCAGGTAACTTATAGTTGACAAACGACAGCTCTGTTTAACTCCTCCGTGGCTTCCAATACACGAATCTCAGTCCAGGGCCTTATTTCCACAAGAGGCACTTCTACCAGAGAGTTTGTTCTATTCCATAAAGATACATGCTGTGTATGTGCAACTTCCCTTGAATTTTAGATGTTTTAATTTTCTGTTGGCTGTTGGTCTATGCCGATACCGGTGTGAGGCAAAAAATTCCAAAGCAAACTTTTAATTCACAGTTTTGCAATCTTTGGAATGAATGATTCACAGGTACAAGAATGAGTGATGAGGTACAGCACACAATCTGACTATCTAGCAAATACTCACCTCTTTATGAGCTGGTAAGTACTGGAGTCACACACATACATGAAGGGAAGTGACATCTGTGCTTCCTAGAGAACAGTGCATACGTCACCAGAAATACGTGATGCATGATTATTCTTGTGTCTTGGATCCAAATGGTCAGGCAGATTTGGACTCCAGAAGAGAGCCTATCCTCCCAGCTCCCACTAACTTCAGTCTAAACCACCTGAGATAGAGCAGTGGCCAAAGATAGAAGAAATCAGCAGGAGTTACTCCTACCTGCAATGGGAGAACAGGACCACAGGAACTGATTATTTCCTTTTGGGAATAGAAAAAAAGACAACGGCCACAGGAGATTGTATCCTAGTATGATGTATGTACGGTAGGGAAATGCCTGAACAGAGATAAAAAGATGACAAGCCAAGTGCACTTTGTAACTCACCAAGGCCTCCTGCCACTTCCTGAAAAACTTCAGACAGGCTCGTTGCCCAAACCAAACCAGCTGTAGAACCAACTCTGAGGGCAGCTTCAAGGACTCCAAGAGAGAGGCGCTTGGGATGAATATAGAGTCATGAATATGGGCCTGCACTAATCCCTCAAAGCTATACCCCTGAGGGGCAGAACAAGGCCCCTGAGGGTTCTGGCACAAGAACGGTGGGGGTCCCCTTCCCAAATCCAAAATCAGAAATTTTGCTTACCTTTACCATCTTGGGAAACCAGAACACATCCATTTTATCCATAAACACACCACCACAATATGCAGGCTATCTACAAGCAGAAAAGATCTAGTTACACATTTATACAAAATGCTCACTGGCAGCGAGCACTGCTAACTTCTACAGAGCAGGAGCCCTGTAGAAATGATCTCAACTTGGTAATTCTGTCAAGCATGAGACTGTCTCCAAAATCTCTCGTGTCTGACATCATCATAAGATACAGCGCCCATATTCAAAATCTCACTAACATTTCACCAGTACATTTTATCCAATTGAAAATCTGCACAACAGTAATTAGTAATAAATACAGAGAGTGTATCAACATAGAACAGCGTTTATATGCCAAACTGTAAACTAAGTAACAAGGTACATCCTAAACACACATGTAGTTAGTCAAAAAACCTAAGGGACTGAGTCACCATTGTGTGACTCCAGTTTCAAGCTGGTGCAACTCGACTGGAATTTAGTGGAGTTACACTGCTCTAAAAGGAGAGTAATGCAGTGAGGAATCAAGCCCCAAATCTTCACACCAGAACCCATAATTTTGCCCATAGAAAATCTTGCTATTTGAGCACAACCAGCATTTCCTCTGCATCCACCAATCACATGTATGTTACTGGGACCAAATGGAAATAAGTGTCACAAATATACAGGCCACTCTTGAAAATGTGGCCACGCCTCTGAGTCAGAAAAACCAGACACAAGGATCTATACTGCCTTGCAACTGAAAACAGAGAAACAAAAACCACCTATTAAACCAACTACATCCTCCGCACTTTACAAAGACTGTGAGAGATAGTCCATTTTACATTACCAAGTCAGGCACGCATGGTCTGTCTGCTTCCATATCATAGAAATGCTACGTGACCTAGATAAAACACCAGCGCTCACCAACACCTGCAACATCTTCTAAGTACAAAATCATGAATGGTGTGGAGGAAGTGAATAGGGAAGTGTTATTTATCCCTTCGTGTAACACAAGAACCAGAGGTCATCCAATGAAATTAATAGACAGCAGCTTTAAAACAAACATAAGGAAGTATTTCTTCACACAACGCACAGTCAATCTGTGGAAGTCATTGCCAGGAGATATTCTGAAGGCCAAAAATATAACTGGATTAAAAAAGAACTAGATAAGTTCACCGAGGATCGGCCCATCAATGGCTATTAGCCAAGACAGTCAGGGATGTAACCCCACACTCCTTGTGTCCCAAGGCCTCTGACTGCCAGATGCTGGGACTGGATGACAGGGGATGGATCACTTCACAATTGCCCTGTTCTCTTCATTCCCTCTGAAGCATCTGGCACCAGCTGCTGTCAGAAGACAGGACAGTGGGCTAGATGAATCCTCGATCTGACCCACTATGGCCGTTCTGATGTTCTATGTTTATGTTTTCTAACATACACACGTTATTCGGTTAGGGTTTGATCCAACTTCACATGGGGCAAGGGTCATGGGTATGCTCCAGCTATTCTTGGGCCATTCCAGCTACTCAGTTTAACTGGCTGACCAGACCAGGCTGACAATGGTGTTCCATTATCAAAATGTTCCATAGGAGCTAGAGGGCCCCAGTGAATCCAGTCTAGGCAGGAGAAACACATTCTAACACATCCCTCTGCCACCCCCACCCCCGCTTCTTCCACCTCCAGGGCTACGACCCACTCCCCATTTGCCCCCCGCTGCAACCCTTCCCCGCCCTCCCCATCCCCAGCCCACACACCCTCCTCACCCTCCGCCTCCACAGCCTCCCTGCCCCACCCACCCTCCCGTCCCACCATCCGCATCCCCAGCCCCAAAACACATGCACTCAGCCCCCCCCCCCCCCACACACACACACACCCCTCTTTTGGGATTAGCTCCTCACGGCTGAAGTGGCCACGGCAGGACAGCAGGTACGGGCTGGGTGCCACTCATGGTGCCAGCCAGCCCAATGCCCAGCGCCTGAGTCACAGATGAGATCCTACCCAGGCCGGGGGCCGGGAGTGGCTGGGGAGGGAGCAGGAGTGCTTCCCTAGCAGCCCAGCTGAGCGCTGCTTCCGGCATCTCGAAGCCCCAGCCAGCGGGCAACTGCATCATCTGCCGATAGGTAGACGGTGGTGTAACTACTTAGGTAGGGCAGCCTCTGTAGGTTGGGCCATAAGCATTGCAAATGACTCGCCACACCACGCAGCCCAGTAGATCCCCAGCGCCTGTTGGTCCTTCCTGCCAGGAGTCTCCGTCCCATTGCAAATGGCTCACGTGTTTCATACCTTTACCGCTTTTGCTGCACTAATTGGTCAATCTGTAATTTTACAACTGGCTTCATGGTTTCAACACACTTTATAAAACTTTCTCACTGAACCAACCAGCTACAGACTGCTTTCATCTCCTCTACAATACAGAAACAACAGAACCCAGACCAATTGCTAAGTGATCTTTTTTTAACGGACCAACTCAAATTAAAATGGGCAAGCTTTGGAAAAATCAAGCCAGACCCCAGTGAACTCAGACCGTCAATAGTTAATTTAATTCAAATCCACTGTAGAGCCACTGAAAGATGCAGTTAATATTTCATAATAAAATCAAGTATTTGGAAAAAATACACATAGTGCAAAAATTCCAGTCAATTTTAAGAAAGCCCATCACATTTCTGCATTTCAGTGTGTTCCAAAACACATGTATATGGACCATACTGTAACATTATGGATGGTTTTTTTTAATTGTAATTGATAATATTTATTTTTATTATTTACCCATGAATTGGGGCCCACTGCCTACCTTTGATTCACAAGGATACCAGTTTTATAACAGCATGAACAATTGTTTTGGCAGGGTATAGCCATGCATAGATTTGCCCACGGAAATCAAACATGGCCACAGGGAAATAGTCCCGTCTGTTCATACTACATTCAACAGCTGGAGTTTACATCGATTCTTATTTAATAAAAGTGACAGTAGCCATCTTTGGGCAGCATTTTTAAAATAGAACCAGCTAATGACTGAAGGAGACTGCTTAATGCAGAGAAATATCTGATCTTATTGCTCTCGGATAAGGATCACTCGCTTAAACTGGTTAATAAAAAGGTAAATGAAAAAGATTTGGAGAGAATGGAGAAAGCAGCTTCTCTAGCCATTGAGGTTTGCACAGTGCAATGGGGCGCCCCCTTTGCATGCAGGGCTCTTGGCTCTAGTGTAACACTAGTTAGAAATTAACTGGAAGGAATGTAGAGGTTAGCAAGAGGCTAAGCAATCAAGGCCAAGCTAGCCAGACAGAAAGAAAAGGGTGGACCTTAGATCTGCTGTGGAGGAACAAGCAAGATGTGGACCCAGTCTGCCTGGGCCTGGCAAAAGAGGCAGGAGTTGAAGCTGGTCCCCACGTTACGGACCCAAGGGGAGGTGGCGTTGTCAGCAGTCAGAGTGAGGCCAGACTCACTGGTATGTTCCAGCTGTTGCGCGCTGCTCTGGAGACACAAAGCAGCCATGAACCCAGCCTAACGGGCTAATTACACTGAGCTTACAGCTGCCTGGCATGGGTGAAGCGGCGTAGAAGAGATACCGCGTTGTGGGGAATCGGGGCAGATATGCTGACGTTGATGGGGAGACGTCCAGGAGGAGAGGTTAGAGACACGCTGAGTGGTGGGATCAGAAGCACGGAGAGATCCGTGTGTCACAAGGGCAGATACGGTAGCCGGAGCTGGGTCAGCAGGCAAGATCGTCCAGAGTGAGAGCAGAGCAGGGAGCCAAGGACGGAGGCCCGCGGGAGCCCCCGAGGCAGAGTGCGAGGGCAGGGGAAGACCCACCAAACAAAACACTAAAAGATATCAGAGGAGCAAAAGCAGACCCAGGAAGGGTGCAGTCCTGAAAGGAGAAGTGTGCCATCAACTGCTCAGCGGGGCTAGGAGGGATGCAATACTGCCCCAGGGATTTGCTCAGGAAAAGACCATTTGATGGAGTGGAAAAGATGAAAGTCAGGCCGGGAGGGATCCAGGATGGAACTGGAGGAGAGGAAGACAAGGCAGTGTTATAAAGGGGCTGCTGGAGGGGCTAGAGCTGAAGAGAGAAGGGAGGGAGAGCAGTCATTGGCGATACAGGTGTGGTTGAGGTAAGGTGCATTCTCGGAGGTAGGGAAGATCACGGCATGCTTGTATTGGACAGGGAACCAGCCATAAGAGAATGAAAGGCTGAGGTGACACTGGGGGTCAGCAGCCAGGAGGGGATGCAGCCCAGGGGGCAGGTGTACGGGTTAGACAGAGAGCAGGTGAGATGGTGAAAGGGGATGAGGAGGAGGAGGGGGTGTTGGAAGGGGAGTGGGGGAAGAAGCCAGCGGGAGGTCAAGGCCAATCTTTTCTTTGACACTGTCTGAATTTCCAAGCTGCTCTTTACTGTGAAGTTACAAAGTCGAAGAACACGCAGGGGTGACACTGCTACCGCCTTCCCAGTTCCTCTCCGATCCTGGATCCTTAAGCTAGCGTTAGCTATGAAGAATGTGTCATACACGTCAGCCTCCACCGACATGAGAACACGAATGCGAATTCATCAGCACTCTAGCTACTCAGCTAACCGATCAGTTAGATTATTAATAAACCAGGGACTTCCAATCATTTAAATCTCCCATTCCATAACATGCATCAAATCTGATGAGAGGCGTTACAGTGACTTTGAACAAAGTGGAAGAAAACCGAAGAAAACACATTCTACTGATCGTTACGGGGGAAACTTTTAAAAGGTCATTTTCCAATTTAAAACCAGTCCCCAGCAGGGTTCTTTGCTGCTACTATTGTTATTAATACCAGGCCAGCTGCATCCCTGGTGTAACTCAGTGAAGTCAAATTAACTGTGCCTGGGATGTTACTGGCTCATTTTATCTATTTTATGTAAATGCAGCCAGCCCAGAGATATGATGTAGCGGAATACAATTACACACTTCAGTGCTATCTATCTACCAGTCTTTAAGAGCTCAAGAGTGTTACCAGGTAGAGGCAAATGTAGTCCCATACCAAAGGATTTCCTGGTAATTTATTAATGCAAACAAATCACATTGGTACGTGCACTTGCTCCTGGGTTTTGTTTTTTTACATTTTGAAGGTAGGATGCGAAAATACAGCATGCAACACAGACTGGAGGTCAGTGCAAACCAGAAGATGAATTCGATGTTGAGACTGGCTGGTGTAACACCCAAAAGGAACGGAGGCAGTTTAGGATGAAGACATACCCGTAGCTGGAACCCTTGGGCGTATGCATTATGATTCCGGGATACATTTTTCAAAGGCACAGGTCTTAAGCACCTAATTTCCTCAACTATCTGCCTTTGAAAATCTGTACAAATATCGACTGTGGGACAAACACTCCGTTTGTCATATAATGTAATGCAATAGCTCTAAAATCGTAGATACATGTGTCTTTAGGAAACCATCCTCCTATAATAAACGTGTGCATAAATGAGGTAGCAGAATGAGGTTTGCATATTCAACAAAGAGCCATATCTTCACCTGGTTTAAGTCGGTACAGCACCATTGACTTCAGCAGAGCTACATCCATTTACGCTGCTGCAGGACCGCATGGTTTGGGTCTCCTTTCCTTCCTTTTAAATGATTCTCCTTCTCAACGTTGGATTTTACAGAGGAAAAGCAGCATAAAGAAAAAAACTTCCCTTCTGTACCTAATAGACATTAGTCAGCAAGGGTCAACTGGCACCTAGACGTGTCTTTACTAAATGCTGCACCTGCACATTAATCAGCCAAGACCAAAAAGATTCTGTCACTAGGACGGGCTAGATACGTAGTTTCTGTAAAAACACGCTGTACTGCATTGGAACAAGTCTGTGGTCTCCAAGACTGTCACTATGCTGCAGGGCACTCAAACTTCACAGTGAGAACACAATGGCACTCCGGGCAGCCTTGTGTTGCAAAACCGCTACCTCCACCACTTTACCTAAAGGGGAACCTCGCTCAGCTGTCTGCAATCGGCCTGAGCCAGTATCAGCTGACATCCAGACTGTCCGAGCAGGAGTCATACAGAACTACCCAGACCACTTGCGAAGCTGGGCCCATTCAAACAAAATGTGGGGTAACACAGCAAAATGCAAAGTCGTGTATCTACAGAGCAGGGGTAGCTATCCTGGAGAGCAGTGACGCTAAAAGGGATTTAGGGCTCAGAGTGCATAAGCAAGTCGACGTGCGCTCCACTGTGGCAAGCAGAGCAAATGCGATGCTGAGCAGTGTGTAGGAGCACAGAGGTGATTTTACCTTTTCTATGCACCGCTACGGTCCACATTTTTAAAGAGATGTTGAAAATTGGAGAGGGGGCAGAAAAGAGCCACAAAATGATTCAAGAGCTGGAGAAAATGCCCGTTTACCAGTGAGAGATTTAAAGAGCTCCATCAGTTTAGCATTTCTCAAAGAAGATTGAGAGGTGACTTGATTACAACGTACAAACACCTCCATGGGGAGAACATACCAGGTACTCAGGGCCGGCTCTGGCTTTTTTGCTGCCCAAGGCAAAAAAGCCTCCTGCCGCCGCCTCTCTCCCCCCCCCCGCCCCCCAGCGCGGCAGGGGAGGGCACTGAGCCCGGCCACGGGCCGCTCTCCCCGGCGGCCAGAGCGCCAGTGGGAGGGTGGGGAGCCTGGCCGGGGCTCCGCTCTCCCCGGCGGCCAGAGCACCGGGGGAGGGCGGCAAGCCCACTGCGGCTCCGCTCTCCCCGGCGGCCAGAGCCGGAGCACCGCACCGTGCCGCGCCCCTCCAGGTGCCGCCCCAAGCGCAAGCTTAGAGGGCTGGTGCCTGGAGCCGGCCCTGCAGGTACTAAAGGGCTCTTCAGTCTAGTGAAGAAGGGCAGGACAAGAAGCAATGGCTGGAAGCTGAAGCCAGACAAACTCAAATTGGATTTAAGGCACAAATTGTTCACAGTAAGGGTGGTTAGCCATTGGAACAACTCCCAAGGGGAAGTGACAGATTCTCCTTCTCTGGATGTCTCCATATCACGACAGGTTGCCTGGAAGATGCTTTAGCCAAAAACAAGTTATTGGGTTCAATACAGGGGTAACTGGATAAAATGCAATAGGCATTTGATATACAGGTCAGACTAGATGCTTTAATGGTTCCTTCTCTGCTTAAAATTTATGAATCTTAATTACAAACAAACACAGGTGATTGTTTAAAAAGAGTTCACAAGCAGACTGCAAAATATTCAAATATGTTCATTTAAAACTATTTGCAAATTTCTTCACAACATTCTCTTTTATATAAATAGCTTGCAAAGTGTTCGTTGCAAATATATGATACTCAACATCAAAATTCACAACGTATTGGTTGGTTACATGACGAGGTGGTATTGTTGCCATTCCCTGATTGCTTTATGCAACAACCCAACACCATGCAAATTTTTCACATGACTATAGATCTACTTCATATTTTCCTTCTGGTGAATGTTTGAGCCTTCAAGTTTAACATTCACTTTTGTGCAAATGCTCATTCTTAGAAAGCCTGACCACTCAAACCTGGACTGAGCAGAAAGCAAGGGTGAAGGACATCAGCCATAGTCAAATGGAAATTAATTTCAAAACTGAAAAAATATTTACAGAAACACAGAAAAACATGATCGCCTATTGGCTGTCCCCACTATTTGCTTAGTTCTAGTTAGCAGAACAGAGCCTATGATATAAATTTGAGCAGTTCTGATTCTATCCTGCAGGGGGCAGTAGTGAACACGACTAGCCAATATATTACAAGTATTGTATGCTGTCGGGATATTACACAAAAATAGAATGCACACATATATTGCATATCGGCGTTCTCTGTTTTCATCTAAATTATGTTTTATTTTCAAATACTCTGCACTGCATCCTACTTTTAAATGAACTTTCACTTTGAATACTATATGTAAGACACGCGCGCACACACACGCTAGAAATGTGCATTAAATAAGGCAGCAGGCTAGACAGGCTGAAATGGAGGACAGAACAAACAGCCAGGAAATAGCCAAGAAACTATACATCTGTTGGAAAAGCAGCTATGTTGAAGTTATAAATGTAAATAAAAATTTTGGAATCTCTTCTTCTGATGCTTTCTGTGCATGATTCCCATTAAATGTCTGCGGCAGGTAAAGCTGAGATGGCAGTAGTCTCACCATGGACACAGGAGCGTGTTGCTAGGGGATGATGCACTGTAAAAGCTGGTGTCTCTTTCATCAAAGGAAAGGGAACGATATTTTGCTAACTGTAGCAGAGTGGTAAGAGCATTTACAATCACATTTTGAAGTACACGGATTTTTTAAACAAAGGATAAAATCCAAGTACTGTTAATTCCGACTTAAGACAAAGAAACCATGATGAATTCTGCATTCATAAGGTATTATGTTAGCATGCAATTCTGGTTTGCTGTTTGCCTGAGGAAGAAGCGTATTTCAGCCACTTTAAACATGTTCCAAAAAGGAAGTAGTAATTAATGGGAATAATTTTCAAAGTTTGGAGTGGATCCATGGAGGGATTGTTAAAGCATTTCTGATGGTTTAAAATGCAAACAACCCAATCCGAGAAAATGCCAATTTGTGAAAATGGTAAATTTGAGCAGCATCTAACTGTACCAGCAGGGGAGCCTCGCTCATGAGGTACAGTAACCATGGAAACATTAGGTAACACAGTTATGACATAAATCAAGGACACAATTTTATTGCCCGAGCCCTGAGTTTTTTAGATCAGTTTCTAGGGACTGTGTGTTGATAACAGTTTCATTCCATTTATCATGGGTCTTTACTGTCTCTTTAATGAGCAATCTAGGAAAACCTGAAGTGCATTTCCTCAGAGAATGAATGCTAAGAAATGAAACTCCGAGTTAAGTGGTTTCATTTGCTGGTGAATTCCTTATATACGCACACACCTTCAAGTACATAGTAGCCTGATCAACTATTAATACTAGGACTTTTACAAACGTCGCATTACAGTCTATTTGGGTGCCGTTTCTTCACCAGTGCATCTCAAGTGTTAGCCTCGACAGGCTCCTCCATGAGAGGTAATGGTGTAGGAGCTAACCCTGGGGATGCAATAACTCCTGGACTACGCAAGTGTGAGTGAATTTTACAGTCCCAGTTGTCACGAGCACAATATTTTTTCTCACACTCCACTACTTCCTATCTAGCATTTCTGTTATGCCATTGCACATTAAGCAGTTTGTAAAACATTCATACCGTAGTATGTCACTTGTCACATGCACCATGAGACTGATTCACCACAGCGGTCCTCTAATTTTATGTCCGTGTACATGCACCGAAATCAACAGTCGCACCGGAGTTACACAGTGATGCATCACAGCCACAAGAGTCAGTTCAGATAGAAGATTATGGAGACGAGGACTGGTATATATATATATATAATTAACCAATGCGCCTTCAGAATAAGAATGCAACAAAACATTTTAATCATAACAGTAAAAGATGGGAAACTTTTTAAATATGGCAATACTGTTACTGCGTTATTAAAATGTTCATTATGTAAAAATAAATCCCACAGTCTTACTGGACGGTTTTCATTGCATTTTAACCTATATTAATTCAATCACCTATTGCATTATAGCTTTGATGTTATGGAACACTTGGTGCACTATTCTGGAATTATATTAGGAAGTGAATAAATAATTACATTCCATCTGAGAGTCAGCTGTATGGCACAACTAGAAAGCTGCAAAAGACAAGAGACATTAAGGCTAACTCATTGACCTCTGATGCAACAGTTTCTTGAGAACGCAGACAGAATCCTGCAAGACTGAAGAGATAATGAGTTTAGAAAAGTTGTTGCATTGTTCCAGTACCCTTCCTGATTCACACACAGCAAGCCTATTATCATCGCTAGATCTATCGCTGTGAAACAGCCTCACCGACAAACTGATTCTTTCAAAAAAGGTTCTGAGCTAAGATTCTAGATGAAGCATGTGGTAGCAGCAGGTCAATTTATAGTGGATACGTGATGCACGTCAAAATAATATGTCCCAGCAGGTCATTTCCGCGTAGGAGATACTCAGCTAATGAACAGGAACATTGGACATAAGCCTGGGTCCTCCTGGGTCATCAAGATCTGTCCCCCAGCTACCACAGGCAATCCTGTCTTATAATCGCATTCAGAACTTACCACGCTCCCTCTAAAAACAGCTCAGGTTTTTTGCCCCCACTCTCCCTCCTACTGAAATTACGATAGCTGAGCTGAAGAATTGTGAGGTCACCAGTTCAATGCCTATATGCACATACAAAGCAGACTGCAAACACACAGACACACATATCCCACTGCTAGGTCATAGCAGAAAAAAGCCAGTGGCACAGCTCCATTAACTGACTCCCCTGGGAAACTTAAGGTTTAGTCGTCGTGTCACTAATATTTCTACAGATTTACCAAGCGGCAATGGCATGTGGTGCTACTTCGGCACCTAGGTAACCACACACCTAGTGCATTGAGGCTGAACAGAAAGGATGCTGATGCAATAATGTATTAGCTTCCACCACAGCGTGGCCTCAGTAACCAACAGAAATTAACATACATCGAATACTCACTCTCCCACCCCACCCCAAACACCCTCTCTCTCCAGATATGTATCCAAACATTTAGCTGTGTATTTCTGCCTCCAAAGCAAGCAATGCCTTCTCTGCTAACAGAGGTAAATCAATAACAGCTCAATCTTCCACACACGTTACTATAGCTCAGAATGTCACTTACTGAGAATGAATCTTTTTCCTCCACTTCCAGGAGGTGCCAAGCAGAATTTCCTAATCCCTTCCTACATCCTGTACCTCTCAAATGGTTCTTTATACTGTATAGGTTTTAGCCAAGTTCTCTTGAAGGGTTAAGAAGAGAAACAAATATAAAGTTCTGTTAATGGTAAATTAATTTTTGGTTGAATCAGTTAGATTGCATAAAACATGATCCTATACAGAATCTGTATGAGTAACAACGGACTCTCTAGCGTCCAACACAGAATTTAAAACATACTTTCCATATCTTGGGAGTCAGACATATTCCAGAAGCTACAGGAGAAGATAGCACTTTGTGTCTCTGTAGTGCCTTTCATCCAAGAATCTCAAAATGCTTTGCCTAAATTGCAACATGCCTGTGAAGTAAGTATGTATTCTTACCTCTTCTTCCCATTTCACATATAAGAAAATAGCAGCAGAAAGAGATTAAATGACTTGCCCAGGGTCACAGAATTAGGCTGTGGCAAACACAGGAACAGAACCCAGGGTCTTTTGGACTCCCAGTCCTGGGTTGGTCTGCACAACCTCACTAATCTGCTCGTCACCGAATCTCACTTTAGTCTCATAAAAACGGTGGTGTCTCCTTATTTCCCAATAACGTTGAAAGAAAGAGAGCAGTAGTGAGGTCTTGCATTAATAAGGCTACATTATTCTGAAGAATATTCTATAGTATGTTGAGTTGTTCATTACAAAATAGTCTATAAAACTACAGCCAACAAAATAAATGAACAAGGTACCAATTATTATTCAGCAGCCTGGAATTATTTCATTTATTCACTTATTCATTATTTGGAAGGCAAATTACAAATGACTGAATTTTGCAGTTATTAGTACAAACAAGGGCTGGGGAGATTCTGTTGCGCGCACACACACACACACACAAAATATTTAAAAAGCACAGCTGATAGGTATGCAGAAATCTAACCAGACACAGTATTTTTGGTCACGGTTTAATTTCCCCATATCTCAGTGTGAAAACCTCGCTGCACAAATGGATAATCAGAGCACCTCACTTGCACTTTGCAGCACAAAAAGGTACCTCGCAATGAAGCTAACCCACTACAAAATATAGCCCCATTCCCCACAGCTAGACATTGTGCTGAACTGTGATTTGCTGCACATAAACCAGTGGCCAATTTTAAGAGTGTCATTCCTTATTTCTTGTCCCTGTGTGCTCATGTACTTCGAAGAGTAAAATAAAAGGCACCATAGATATTGCAAATAAATTCCATCTCCACCCTTCTTGGAAGTTTTTATTCTCTACAGAAGAATACATTTTAACATAATGACTAAAGTCTCGAAGTATTCCTGTATTTTTGTCCGCTCAGAACACCTTCATTTGTCAGCTCAGCCCCGGTCCTCACAGCAAGCAGATGTCAAGCTGTGGAAGGCAATTTTACAGTTTCTTATGCATAAGCTGCTGTCGATATGATCAGGTGCTCTGCCATGTCCTCCTTAATGCTAACACAAATGAGCATTTGCATATTGTAACCTCTTCGAGACTATGGTTCAATACGTGCAGATTTTCTCATGAGATTCATGTACAAGCTCTGACAGCGCGGGAAGATAATTCCCAAAGGCAAAGGATATGCCGCATGCCTTGTGTAAGTCTACTGCATGGACTGACCTTGAAGACTATCACAGGTCATTTGCACATTATTTCTAATCAACAAAAAAGAAACGTACTCCGTTTACACCCTTTGTATATGCATTCTCTCTGCACGCAATGAATTCCTCTGGCAAAAAATCTCATGTGTCCTTTCCAGCCCTTCTGCGTCCAGAATCCTTATTAAAAAATTGATCTTTTTCACTGATTTGAGCAGCAGTGGAGTACTGCTTTCTACGTGGTGTGGCCGAAAGACAGCATAAAGACTATGACAATGAGAACTATTTCACTAAAATGCCCAATAAGAAAACTGGAATGACCATTAATTTTGATCAAATATTTTGGAACTGTTTCAGAAAAGTGCTACACATTCCAGGCATGTCAAAATCCTTAACTGGCACCAGAATTCACTATATGCCATCAGAAATGAGTCATACATGTGATATTATCAAAAGTTAATTGAGGAAAATCCAACTCTTGGTTTGGCAGTTTGGGAAGAAGTTCACTCTACATTGTATACTAATCATTCCCTTTTTTCTATGTTAACAAACAAATTCTACAATACAGTTTGTAACTTACAATCATTGAACATCTTCTAAAAGAAACACTTATGCTGGTACCTAGTGTCAATTTATTTTAGTCTGCAAGTTGTTTCTAAGAATAATTTTGCTGAATGAACATCATAGGAGTACTGGTTCTGAAGGTTTCAAGCAGGAGTATAAATTTCTCTATAAAGCCTGGTATGTTCCTCAAGAATGGCAGAGAACTGAAAGGGAAAAATGTTAGCTGTAATTTTGGTTTCTCCAAATATGGATCTATTGCACTGGACAAACGCTCCCTGTGCTTAGTATCACAAGTTAACTGGGTTTGGCATGGGAATTCGGTTTCATCTTCCTTCAAGTCAGGAGGAGAAGGAAGACGAAACGGGGCTAAAATGTCTCTGTCTCAGCACATTGGTTATTTTTATTTCTGCAGGTTAAACCCTAACAATTGTTCTAACGCTTGGGGAGGGTGTTGTTGATTCAGCAAATATGCCAGCAGCAGCAGGGGAAGCTTTCAAATACAGTTTCAAAAAAAAAGGAATTCTACCTCCAATAGGTTGGATTGGTCAGAAAAACTCACGAATTACAAATCCTGTCTAGAGTAGTGCATCCACCACAAGACAGACAACATTATTCTCAGCCCATGTGGGGCCTGAGCATATGACCGAGAGCCAGCAAACCCAGAGTTCTTGTCCTGATTGCAACAATTACTCCCCCTACAGACAGGCAAAAATTGCTTCATCTCTTTCTGTTGCCCGGGCTATAAAATGGGGGACAATACAATTGAAAATAACATTTTATCTGGCTATTTATTTAAATAGATTTTTCAAATACATTAAATAAACTAAAAGCAGTGACTGTAAAATTTACAGCAACTTTAGGATTTTGAAAAAAATTATGATGCATCAAAAACAAAAAATATGTAGGGCACTCAGAATGCACAAAATCAAGCAAAACAAGCCCATAAATGACTGAGGATTAACTAGCTAATGTGTGCAAAGCACTTTAGAAAGATGAAAGGCAGTGGTTTTAAACATGACAAGTATTTTCATTAATTATCATCATCATCCAGTTATTGATAGTCTTCCTATTATCCATCATTCAAAACTACTCTCTGAAAAAAATTGGAAGCAGAGTCCACTGACACGTAAATTGCCTTGGCAGAATTTGATTTTTTTTAAAATATAATTTCAATAGATAATATTGATATTTTTAAGCTTTTTTATTTTTATCAATTTAAATTTTCACAGTTGCAGGAAATTACAGGGGTTGGGGGAAAATCAGACAATTATTTAATAAGAATAGATGCGGTGATTCAAAAAGTTAAAGCACTCTACTGTTAAAAACACAAATTGTCAGCATCATATGCAAAAATATACAAAGCAAAAGATTCTTAAATCAAATTCTCAATCAAAAAAATGCTAGTAAGCAGCATTTTTCTTACTTTGCCCATCTGTAACTTGCAGATATCTACAAAAATATATTTTGCCAATTTGTGTGTATGGTGCAATCAATGTTTACCAACATCTACTGATAAAAATCTCACCCTCCCAACCCTGCCTATGAAGAATAATTTCCATTTACCCCTTTCACTGCTGCACACTGTCTTGGAAGGGACTCTACTGGCAAACTCTATGGTTACAGATTCTGATTTTACTCTGCACATGTAGCTCAACCAACCATCTAACTTCTCTCTGTAGTTTGCACATGGAGAGACCTGACTGCGCAGAATTCGACAAAAACAGCTTCCAGAGTTGGCTACTGCATACTTGTGTGTGGCTGAGGTTTGGCAAACCACACACTTAACAGTGGATCAGATTGTGACCTCTCTGGTGAAGGACTGACTTTGTGTTATTTGTTTGTACACTAGAGTCCTAACCCACGTTTAGAGGCCCTAGGCACTACAGCAATACAAATAACATAGCAAGGGCATGAGCATTCTTTTTATTACATCATATGACACAAAGGAACAAAAACTGATCTAAACGCCAGTTTAACCCTTGAAAATGTATTTAAAAATTAAGATCGGGTTCTGATCCTGTCCCACTGAAGTCAGTGAGAATTTTGCCACTGACTTTCAATGCGAGCAGCCTCGGGCACCCAGGATACAAGTGTTGGTAGGTTTTACAGAGGAGCAAAAACTAATTCAGCACAATCTCCGTATGCTGATCCTCTTTAAACAGCTTCTGCCATTGTCACCACTGCAGCATAGTGACAAGAGACAAGACTAGGGACACATTCTGCAACTTCTCATGCAGTCGTGGGGGGAAAGCAACCTGCAAGCTGAAAAGACAAAAGCAACTGAGTCATGCAGAACGTCACCAAATGCCACCAGTTGTTCTGTGGAGCTGGGTTTTGTTGTTTTATTTTTAAAGCGGGGCTATGTAAGACACAGACCTGGGTTTGGAACAAGACCCTAGAGTGCATTCCTGACCTAGAATACCACGGGAGCAACTTTGGAGTACTCAACTTCAACGGAGAGGGAGAATTTCCTTGCATTGTTTGTGGAAGACACAGAATAGCTGGAACAAGCCGATGAGCAGGCCTGCAGATGAAAAGTGCTTCTGTGCCTAGCACACTGGGGGTATTGTTCACTAGCCAGTCACCCTTGCATAAGGATTGCCCTTGTAATGCTGCCAAGGTTAATGTCAGCCTGGGCCATCAGTGGCGTAAGAGCTGGTGGTTGCACTTGTACAATTGACTTCTTGGGAGTTTCTCTTCCGTGATGCTTGTAAAAATTGTGTTCAGCCTAAACCAAGAGTCTCCCTTTGCACTTCCTCTTCCCTTTCTTAGTACATTCCACTCGAGAAGAGAGTGCTGCTGACAGAATTGTGCTAATAACAGCACCAAAGTTATTACTATTGGGAATTGGTCCATGTGTTCCAAAGAGTTGAGATGAGCAAACCAATAGGAGATTTTGGTTTTGTAAAATGAACCAGAAGCTGGGATGATCTGGGCAGAGTCCCTGTTTTATCCGAAATCCTTCAGTCTGGAAGGGGGGAGAGCAGTTCTGTACATGTTTCTAGGTGTGATACCTCTCTCCTGAGGCACTACTGACTCAAGTGTAGGGCTAGAATTCTCATCACAGCTGCCCTGGTGTAAATCAGATCACAATCGAGTCTACAATAGGTAAGTAGCCTGGACTAGATGGGGAAAAAAAATAATTCATTAGATTATTGACACATTAATAGCGGTCTGATCTGCATTCCTAGCCCTAGAAAATTAAGCATCCAGTAAAATATGCTGTCTTCTTTCCTCTTCTGCTAAGGCTCTGCCCAAATTTAAAGTGAAAATTGTCATTAACAATATTGTGCAGTGTAGCGGGGTGAACACCCGCTCCAGCCCTGAAGGGGTTGGAAAAGCCCTGCCGAGGGCTGGGGCTGTGGAAAGGGGCAAAACCCCGGCTGATTGGGGAAGTGGCTGCAGCTGGGGCCACGCCCCAAACTGAGCAACTCGGCCTGATAGGAAGGCCAGGGCAGACAGAAGCGGAGGAGTCTCCCTCTGACTGGAGAGAGAGACAGGCCTGGCTGCAGGGAACTCACCGGGGACCTAGCGTGAAACAGGGCTGGGGAAAGGCCTTGGGGGCTGGGAAGCCCTAGGCCAGCAACTCCCCAGGCTGCAGGGCCTGGTCCTAGGCCCACATAGGTATTGGGGTTGCAGAGGGGCAGCCTGAGGGTGGGTAAAGGCAGCCAGTCCAAACCCCTTGTTGCCTGTGATGATTGGCTGATAGACTCCAGTCTGCCTCAGGGCGCGGGGGCGAGATGGTGACTGGCAGTAGCCACGGCTGAGGCGACGTGGAGATAGAGGGTGGGGATTCCCCTGGGTGGGGAGACCCAGAGAGAGTGGGGTACTGCCAGAGGGGCAGTACCCAAGACAAGGGCACCGGGGTCCGGGAGGAACACGGGGGCCAACGACAGGTGGGACATCTGGCCTGCAGAGGGCGCTCTGACTGGTGAGCTAATTCCCGAGACGACCAGCAGGAGGCGCCGCAGGGGTGAGTCTGCGACCGCTTACATGCAGTTTTACTTTATCACACTATTTATTTGAAGTTACTAAACTATTTCTTCTATGTCTGGTTGCGTATCACACAGTATTCTTAATGGGAACTCAAAAAAAAAAAAAAGGGTGTTTCCCAATGTCTCCCACAAATCAAATTTTCTCCAGATGGCTCGAAACTCGCACGCTACTGCTCTTGTACTTTTTATAATGGAAAATTAGTGGTGGTTTCTCTGAGATATTTACTCATCTAACACCCTTGCTGCTTTTCTGCACCCTTAGTTCCGGTGTTATTCAGTACTTGCTCTCCCTCTCTGGTTTCCCACTGCCCTGCACATCAGTTTTCTGTTAAGCTGAAGGAAGGAATTTGTTGTGCTATGCAATCATTCCTGTGATGCCCACGTTGCCATTACTACCTATTAAAGCTAAATGGACATTGCACATGTAACAAGGGCTTGTCTACACTACAGAATTAAGTCAACTTAAGTCAACCAACAGCCATGCAACAATTAAATTGGCTGTTGGTATGCACACTGCCCTCCTTCTGCCGGTGGTGCACATCCTCACTGGAGCGCTTGCACCAACTGAAGTGGGGCACTGACAGATGCGTGGGGCTCGCTGCCAGAGCCGCCCCGCTACGGGGCTGACAGCCGGAGCCAGAGACAAAAGGTGAAATAATAGCAGCAGTGAAACGGACAAGAATGTCCATTTCACTGCTAGTAGGTTCCCTGCTGCGACACTGAGCCTGGCTGGGGGCTGACAGCTGGGGCCTCTGGCTGCGAGCCCTGCCTGGAGCTCACAGCCAACAGGCGATGTAGGGAACGCAGTGTCTACACAGCCACTGCGTCACCCTAACTGCATTGACCTAAACACTACGCCTCTCCTGGAGGTGGAGTTATTAGGTCAGTGCAGTGGCCGACTTACATTGTAGTGTAGACACTTACAGAGTTAGGTCAACATAAGCTGCCTTACACCAACTTCCCCTTCAGTTAAGCAGCCTGCCTGAATCAACAGCCACAACTTAATTCTGTTCTAGACAAGAACAAAACCACCTCCTGCCCCGGGCTGGAAAAGCAGTTCACTAAACAGTTTGGTGTTGTACAGCACCCGTCAGAGGCTGCATCCCAAACTGCTGTAGGGGGAGAGAAGATCACAAGCAATGAGAAAAGTGGAGATCTTGGGCTGCATCTTGCAAGGTCCTCATCTCCTAGCGACTCCAGTGGGAGCTGAGGATCTTTCCACGATCAAGCCCTCAGCAAGGAGGAGTGAGCTAATGTCTCGGAAGGCAGCAAGGATCATTGGGCTGATGAAAAACCACCCCAAGAAGCAGAGTGTGAAATGCAGAAGATGGAGGAGAGCGCCTCCATGCACAGTGGTGATGGCTTGTGGTTGCTGTTCTTGGGGGAACAGTTCTCTCACATGGAGTCTTATTATACCTACACCATCATTCTCGGCTCAGTCATTTCTGGCTAGGAGTCCCATTGCAAGAATCTTGCCATGACTACACCTCAGCACACAACTGCCTAAATCTAAGTCTCCCCAGCCACATTGTCCCGATGGCAGCGTAGCTGTGCTGCAGGGTTACGGAGGATAAGGCAGGCAGGAGGTGGCAATTCATTAATCCAGATGACTACCAAGTGAGGAGCATCCAGAGGGCATCAGCACCAGAAAGCACTCCAGTGAAAGTTGCAGTGTGGTGCCTGACAGGGAGTTAGGTAAAGAACATTAAATGGCAAACTAAGGCAGTGACATCGATCCCTAGGAGGAAGGCAAGTGGTGTATGAACTGAAGATCTATGTGGGGGCAAGGGAACACACCATCTTCCCATTTCAGAATCCATCTATGGTTTGACTAGTTGCTTTCAAAAGTCCCTGCAGTAGATACTAGTTCCTGTCCATGTGTTTTCATGCAATGCTATTCAGTTATTAGTCACGCTTGCTGAAAGCGGGTTAAATGTTCCCGTGTGGATCATGGTAGTATTTTTAGATGACTCTCGGTTTTAAATTCAGAATAAACTATAATGTAAGGTGGGTGGAGAGAAGAAACTGCCTTTCATCCTCATAGTAACATGCCTCAGAAGCTGGCTGGAGAATTTTCCAGAATTGGAATTAGGAGCCTCCCCAAATGTCTTAGATTCTGACCTGTAACTTACTCTTTCTGGGCTGTTTTGACATTCTATTTTCATAGTGAAGCCATTGGCAGGCTGAAAGTTAAGGCTGCATGAGGATTTCTAAGGGAGATAACGGTTTTGCAAAAGTTGTTAACAGTAAGACTAGGCTGTGGGGTGAAACTTGTGACACAGAATCTCAGCCAGGAAATCTTTCATTTACCAATTACTCCAAAAGGTTTTGATTTGTAAGTATATAAACATAAATAATGTTTACTGATTTGACACTTTGACTTGTGACCATGGCAGTGAAAAATCACTCTGATTTAAGCAATTACATTTAGCAAGCTGGTTACAGATTAGCGCAAGGTCTGGTCACTTTTGGTATTGGGGGGGAAGGGTAGATAGTTAATTACCTCCCTCAATAAAGTTTACTATGTTCAGTCTCAGAAGCAGGACTGATCAAAAAGATAAAACACTTCTGTGGGTCATTACAGTTGACAGGTTCAGATGGTCTAAGAAGTGCCGTGCACTTACCAGCTATAATTGTCATTTCTATTGTGGTAGTGATTAGAAGCCTGAACCAGGTTATGGCCTCAGATTAACATACATATAATGAATGGCAGTCCCTGCTCCAATGTGTTCATAGTCCAGAAGGATGAAACAAACAAGCAGGTGAGTTGGAGGGAGGGGAAGAGCACGGTACCAAAAATAATAGCACATATTAGCGCAGACTAGCCAGTTCCCAGCCAATCAGCAGCAGCGATCACAACACGTGACTCCATGGAGCACCCACGGAGTCAGCGCCTATGGCTGTGAACGAGGGCTTTATTCCAAACACTCACCCACCCACTAGGGGATGAGCCAAGGATAGAACAGGGAACTCTGTTTCCTGTCCGTCATGATATTTAAAAAAACAAACTGGGGAGGGGGGGGGGAGTTTGGTGTGTGAATATGAATTAGCTTGATCTTTGCCGCAACGAAATCAACAACTCTCTCTCGCTTCCAAAGATCATAATGTCAGCGTGTGATGTGAATGGAAAATATAATACAAAGGTGCACTGCCATGATCACACACCACAGAACCATGGAACTCAGAAAGGGGGGGGGGGGACACGTCTTGGACCTGGTGCTTTTCTTGTTGTTTATTTTAAACAGAAAATATACCATTAAAAAGCCCCTGAAGCAGCGTGCACACATACAGCCCAGAAACCTCAAAGCTCTCGTGCCCCTGTCAGACAGAAGGACACGTCTGGTGTGCTACGACTGCTTATTATCCTTGAGGCAGGAACACAGGCAACTACTAAATGTGAACACTGTGGTCTTTTCCTGGCGTATCTACAAGTAACTCATGCCTGACTGGGGTTGTTTCGCTTGGATTTGCTTCGGAATACTCTGCTCGGTTACCACCACCACGAGTTACATTTCACTCACTGCAATCACCAGGGAATTGTGAGGAACCCTGCCACCCAGGATCAGCCACTTCGCATGATTGGACAAAATGCCCCACATCATAGACTCAAACTATCAGGGTTGGAAGCGACCTCAGGAGGTATCTAGTCCACCCCCCTGCTCAAATCAGGACCAATCCTCCCCACATGTACTGTAAGCCTTCCTAGAAACCCATCCCACTCAACCCCAGATCAGCCAACGCTTGGATTAGTAGCCTTGTTGCTTTGATATATGTTGCCACATGGCAGAAAGCACCAGTGGGCTAGGTGTGTCAGCAGAGCAAAGGAAACGGTGATTCAGAAGTACACTTCCTAAGACCCCGCTCTTTGAAGTCCTGGTCTAATGCATTTTGGCCACATAACAACCAGCAATCCCTGGACACTGTTACGCCGTGCTGTCAGTTCACAGAGGAGAATTTACATGACCAAGACAAGGAGTCCCCAATGTCCAAAGCCAGGAACTAAAGCAGCCCCAGTTACTCCATTGAATCAACTCCCTCCAGTCCTTACGTCTAACATAATTATTATTAAAAACAAGGGGGAAGGAAGTCAAGCCAAAATAGGGAAAGAACAGGTTAAAGACTATTTAGATGAGTTAAATGTATTCAAGTCATCAGGGCCTGATTAAATTCATCTTAGGATACCCTGTTTCCCCGAAAATAAGACAGTGTCTTATATTAATTTTTGCTCCCAAAGATGCGCTAGGTCTTATTTTCAGGGGATGTCTTATTTTTCAGAAATGAAAAATGTCTTATTATCGGTGGATGCCTTATTATCGGGGAGGTCTTATTATCGGGGGGATGCCTTATATTACAACGAGAGGCAAAACTGTAAGTAGGCCTTATTTTCGGAGGATGTCTTATTTTCGGGGAAACAGGGTACATAAGGAACTAGCTGAAGCAATCTCAGAACTGTTAGCAATGACCTTCGTGAACTACAGGAGAACAGGGGAGGGTCCCAGAGGACTGGAGAAGGACAAATACAGTAACTTATTTTAAAAGGGGAACAAAGAGAATACTGGAAAATATAGACCAGTCAGCATAAATTCGATACCTAGAAAGATACCAGAACAAATTATTAAACAATATGTAAGCACCTGGTCAAAAACAGGGTTAAAAGAAATAACCAGAAGGATTTGTCAAGAACAAATCAGGCCAAACCAACCTAATTTCCTGACAGCGTTACTGGCCTAGTAGATGGAGGGGAATGTAGACGTGATAGATCTTGATTTTTTAGCAAGGCTTTTGACACAGTCCCACATGACATTCTCATAAGCAAACCAGGGAAATGTGGTTGAGAGGACATTACTTTATGATGGGTGCACAGCTGGTTGAAAGACTGTACTCCATGAATAGTTATCAGTGGTTCAGTGTCAAACTGAGAGGGCATATCTTGTGGAGTTCTATAGAGGTCTGTTCTGGGTCTGGCACTATTCAATATTTTAACTAATGACTTGAATAATGTAGTGGAGAGTATGCTAATAAAGTCTGCAGATGATACCAACATAGGACAGGTTGCAAGCACTTTGGAGGGCAGGATTAGAATTCAACATGACCTTGACAAATTAGAAAATTGGTCTGAATTCAACAGGATGAAATTCAAGACAAGTGGAAAGTACTACACCTAACAAGGAAAAATCCAGTGCACAACTACAAAATGGGGAATTAACTGACCAGGATGTGGGGGTTATAGTAGATCACAAATGGAATAAGAGTCAACAATGTGAAGCACTTGTGAAAAAAACTAACATCATTCCAGAATGTATTAACAGGAATTTGTATGATAGGCACAGGAGGTAACTGTCCCACTCTACTCGGCACTGGTGAGGCCTCAACTGGAGCATTGTGTCCAATTCTGGGCACCACACTTCAGGAAAGTTGTGGACAAATTGGAGAGACTGAAGAGGAGAGCAACAGAAATGAGAGTTTTAGAAAACCTGACCTATGAAGACAGGTTAAAAAACTGGGCATGGTTAGTCTTGAGAAAAGACGGGTGGGTGGGGGAGAGACACGTAATAACAGTCTTCAAATAGGTTATAAGGAGGACGACGATCAATTGTTGTCCTGCCTTCAGGGGACATGGAGAAGAAGTAATGAGCTCAGTCGTCAGTGAAGGAGATTTAGGTTACACATTAGGAAAAACTTTCTAGCTAGAAGGGCAGTCAAGCACTGGAATATGCTTCCAAAAAAGATGGTGGAATCCCCATTATTGGAGGTTTTTAAGAACAGGTTAGACAAACACGTATTGGGGTGGTCTAGGTTAACTTGGTCTTGCCTCAGTGCCGGGGGCTAGACTAGATAACCTCTAAAGGTCCCTTCCAATCCTACACTTCTATGATTTTATGATAGCACTCATGGAAGCTCTAGACAAAATTCCAACATTAGCACCATTTGGAATTTTTTGTAAAATTCCAAAGTGTAGACATGGCCATAGAGTCTCTATATATGCTCCCTGTCCTTGTATGATCTTGAATGAGCATATAAAGGCTAATAAAGTTTATCGTCAAAACTCACACAAAGCACCTTACTGGTTCAAGCTAATAATTATGAATAAAAATAGGACTGGAGTCTCTGGCTTGCATAACAAGCAGCAAAGAGCTAAAAGAGCAAGCCCTGCTACCAAGCCCTGAGGAGGCTCGGGTTATTTTAAACTGTTCTTTACAGCTCCAGCGTGGTTAGTATTTTGTGTTGCTGATGGAGTTGTGACCTCAGCTGGGCTGGCATTTGATCCTGCAAAGGGGGGGAAAAAAGACACCACTGTACAAAAAGTTGCAGATGGCCTAAAGCAGAAATATGCTGGAGCAATGAGCTTCTCGTGTTCAAGTTCAGCTGCACAAATTGTCCACTTGATTAACTATGCTATAAACAGTAGATGTCATCGGACACAAAAGGAAAAACAGCAAAGGGTTCCAGGGTATGTGGCCAAGAGCGGCTAAGCAAAAAGGCACAAACCAATATGTGAAAGAACATTCCAGAGAGGAAACTGGTTCTTATGAAAGAGGCAGGAAGAAGGGTATTGGTGAGTTCTATATACCAAGCATGGTACACTTAAATGAGGAGGGAAAGGAGAGACACTGAGATCTTGTATGTTTCTTTTGGAAGGTGTATGGTGCTCAGACACTCTGGTGATGAGCGGGGTATAAAAACCTAATCCGACTGGACAGACAGAAAGCAGCTTTATGTACAATCAACATCAGCTTTAAAGCTGCAAGTACAGTAGATCTAAATCTTAGGGGGTGGATTGTGTTAACTAACAACCGGCAATCTAACAGCCTACAAAACGTCAGGTCATCGGTTCTTCAGCAAAAGAAGCTAGGACTTGGGAATCCACCTCCTCTGCTAATTGAAAGATGATGGGCCAGATCCTGGTGTAAATCAGCACACCTTCACTGAAGCCCTTAGAGCTCTGCCAGGTTACACCAGCTGAGGATCTCACCCAGTCTTTGCAACAAGCCCTGCGGGGGAGGGATAGCTCAGTGGTTTGAGCATTGGCCTGCTAAACCCAGGGTTGTGAGTTCAATTCTTGAGGGGGCCACTTAGGGATCTTGGGCAAAAACAGTACTTGGTCTTGCTAGTGAAGGCAGAGGGCTGGACTCTATGACCTTTCAAGGTCCTTTCCAGTTCTAGGAGATAGGATATCTCCATTAATTTAATGTAATCAGTGCTGCCAGCAGGGGAGGAGAAGAAACAGGAGTACAGGCCACAGAGCCGTTCAAAGGGATCTCATGAATCAAGGACAGTGGAGTCCCAGACCTAGAATCTAATCTCTTATAGGGGTGAAGTAGCTACTTCCAGGGATTTTCTTCAGATTTCCCTCAGCGTAACTCGGAATAAGACCTGGCCTCAAGAACGCAGTATGCTGCATTCAGATCGGGGCCCTAGATCACCAGAAAGATGCTGACAAACAGGACTTCAGAGAAGAACAGCAGCGATGAACGGGCTGAAGGGACTGAGTTATGAGGAAAGATTAAAGGAGCTAAACACAAACAGCTTGGGAACGTGGCGACTTATGGGATATGATAAGAGCATATAAACATGTGACTGGTATTATCGCCAATGGTGGGTGTGTGCAGTACATGGTGGGTAAGGGAGTTAAGGGAATGAAATTAAGAAACGGGAAATGTAGGCTGAATATCAGGAGAAAATACTTTCTGGTAGCGAGGTAGTCAGTGTGTACAACATCTGCGAAGGTGTGGTGCACACCACATCTGACTGGACGCTCCCAAGAAAAGTGTGTCTGCGAGAACAAGGGTACAGTGAGAGAGGGACTGGGTGCACTAACTGGCCTGCACCATCTCTCCGTTTCTATAAAGGTGCAACTAATCACTTGCAAATAAAAGAAACTGTCCATCTTCTATACCAGGAGAAGAAACTGACAGGACGGCGATCAAGAGAAAGGAAGACAGTTTTATAAATCAGTCAATAAATTACTAGATGGCACACCAGCTGTGCAGGAGAGCCAGGTTCAGGAAGTAGCATCCTGTTTCTTCTTTCTTGAACTCCTGGAGTTCAGGCTCCTAGAAAAAGAGGTACATTTATTTTGAGCATCAAGCAAGCGAACAGACATTCTCTTCTCTACACAACTACACTGTGCCAACCAAGCCAGGATGTGACATTAACATCAGTTTCAGAAAAGCCTAATTACACATCACCTCCTAATTTAATGGAGGAGCATAACTATGACAGCCATAGCTAAAGGAGAAAGAAACGATTTATGTGAGAAAAAGAGAATTCTTATCATCCCCCCCTGGGCTGGACCAGTCACCACATGAAGATTTAGCTCAATTAAAGCCTTGAGGGTTCAGCTAAAAAAAACAAAAAAACAAAAACAAAAAACAAAAAAAACTTTAGTGAGTTGGTATCATCAAAATACAAAATGGAAAAGTTGGAGTATAGACGTGATCTTGCCACTTTAAAAGGAATTAACAAAACAAATGGAACAGATTGGTCGGTACTGTGTTTGTTTTAGCTTTTTGCTGTAGACAAGAGCTTGTAACAACTCCATGCTGATGTCTTTGTTGATCTATGATCCATCTAAAAATTCTTTGCCCATAGCTTTATACCCATGCTGTGAGCCAACGATTGATTTTTAGCAACAGCAAAAGGTTACTTACAAGTAGACGGATGGGGAAAGAGTGACGCAGCCATGGTCCTGTTTTCCTGACAAACCATTCTTCTCCCCTTGCTAACTGAGGGATAAAACTAAAGAGGCTAATTCAGACAAGAGGAGCAGATTGTGGTTTTCTTAATACCAGGCAACGATTAGTGTGATTCTTTAATCCTCAAATACAGCTCGAGCACAAGTTCGGCAAGAATGCATTCTTTCCAATGACCAAAAAAACCTCTCTGAAGCAGATCACTTTGCAAAAATCAAGTGAGATGGGAAAGGGCAGCAGGATAGCTCGTCCCAGGAGCACGCTCGCCTACAGCAGGAATAGCACAGACTACTCAAGGCAGCTCACTTTTTTTAGATGTCTTCTGAGGGAGACAGTCTGGAGTGAAAATGACAGGGGAAAACTCAAAATTTGCCCTTTTCTGTCTGAAACTCCCTAGGAAAGTCATTTATAAGCCTACATAGCTGAGAGAAAGCCATCCGCTCCAGAGATCTCTTGGGTGCCAGCTGCAGAATATCACATGCGTGAAGAACCGAGTATTTGCACATGAAATTAGCAGTAAAGGCTTGGAGCTGTCCTACTTATGGAGATCATTGTAAACAAGTACCGTGTTGAAAGCGTGTTTCATTTAACTATAAAATGTCCATAGTGATAAAGGCACTTCTAAGGACAGCGGGTGCACAAACAACATTCCTGCCGATTGCCAACGTTTTACTGATTTGAAAGAATTCCTTATTTATATAATGGGGGAATACTGATACCAGCTGAAGAACATTTGAGTGTGCCCACTGCGCTATTTTCAAGTGTCACTTTCGTTGTTTGAGGAGACATTCTCCTGAATAATTTCACTTAAAAATTAGTAAAATTCTCAAGGGGGCTTGGATAATCCTATGCTTCACTCAAGTATCATTTGCTGGCACCTCTGCTCAGGGAAAGTTTTCTCCATTGGGAAGCATGTTATTCTGCAATTAGTCCCATTCGTTTCACTGACATTACTTGAGTAAGGTCCTACTGAACATGAGTAAGAGTGACAGAACCAAGCCCCACGAGAGCTCTGTTGCGGATATATTTATTGTAAGCCTTTTTTAAACTCCCCCCTGCATAAAATCCAGTATTGGGTTTAACTTTTTAAACCTCTATGCTTGGTGAACGAAAGAGCAGAGGAATGAGGAGGAGAACCTTCGCTATGCAACTGGAGTCCCATGTTGCTTGGAGAACTCTGTTCTCCTGACAGCCCGGTCTAACCCTTTTCACAGCCAGGAGACAATTCCCCAAAATAATCTCTATCTGGTGAAAGGTTTTCATTACACAACAGAGCCTTCTTCACCATCGCGAGGATTGTCCCCCCCTTCAGATCTTTAAAAGAGAAGGTTCTCTTCTCTCTCTGGAATTTGTCACTAAAGAGAGGGGGCCCTCGTCCCAAAAGGTCCTTCCACCTCTCTCTGTGTCCTACCCATAATAATCCCACTATCACCAACCCCAATTGTTCAAAAATCATGAGTCACGGCTCAGAAAATCACGATATTTAAAAAATACACAAAGTTCTTTTGATTTGCCTTCATGTTTTGGAACAAAGAATTTGCCTTTTCAGGTCTTTTCTCTGTAGCCACTAAGGCCAGCACCTTACTTTTTTAATAAATGGCTGAGATTCTCAGGTGGTAACATCACTCCAGCTGCTGGGGCTCTAACAAAATATCAGTTTAACGAGGCACGTGACCAAAACCATCAAGAGTTGGCAATCCTGTGATCCTATCATGATGGCACTGCTGCTCCAGAAGTGGTCTGTCAAGAGGCCATCTGTCCCTGCAGTGCCGCCATCCTGGAGGCAGTCTCCCACCCTCTGTTCTGCCTGAACAGAATAAATTCCGTGTTTGTGTAATGCTGTACAAGGACTGTCTCCATGGTATAGCACGTTTAGAGCATCCAGCACATTATGAAATATTTAAGTCTCGTTAAACATTTAAATTGAGGGTGACCAAATGGCACCACAACTGACATACGTCAGGGCAAAAAAAAACACTCATTGTCAGCAACAAAACGTCTAGCTACAAAACCAACAGGACAAAATGGTCTTCGTTAACTAGATGCTTTTGTTTTAATGCCGGCTGCTTAGATCTCTCTGGGATTCCGATATGGGAGGTAGGCATTCAATAATCTAAGTCTTTTCAGTTTCTCATTGTGAAGCCTAAAAGGTCTTTAGGCTTCTCTTAATATCAATGCTTTAACCTGGGTCATGTAGCTGAGTTGATGCCTCTTTATTTAGCAGATTCTGTTTCCCTTACTGGAGTAGTGCCTTACTCCTAGAAATGAATGGGGCGACTTGCGTAGTAATTTGCTACTCAACACGAGTGATATTGGCAGACTCCAGCCTCAATGCAGATTTGCGGCTATGTCATGTCCCTTTATTCCCAATTTGCCTATAAACATCTGAAGACAGGTTCGGTGTCTTTACCCTTGGTAACCTCACCTTTGTTGATTATTACACCATAGTTGATTTCAGGGTTCATGATCAGGTGACCGTTACCCTTTGATTTCCTGCTTTGCGGTAGTTTGGGATGTTATTCCTTGAAGTAGGGGGTAGAGCAGCCACTGATTTGTTGGCCACGTAGATTTTGTGGTCTCACTAATCTTGCCACCAGCCCATCTCAGAAAGCTGCCAGCCAAGCGTCTGTACGAAAAACCCAACAAGAGCATAGATTGGGCAAACAAATCCCAAGCTGGATTTCAAGGATATGTTTGTGAATACATTTCCCAGCTGGCGCTCTTGCTAACTGCCGTCTTCCTCCTCCTGCAAAGCTTTCCTTAAACCCCACTTTCTCCCTGAATCCATCCTGCATTGTTCTCCTCACCAGTAATCTCTCTGCATCCCTACCCTGCATGATCTGCTTCCCAGTCAGTCTTAGATTTCAAGCACCTCAGGGCACAGAACAGGTCTTATTCTAGATAAGCAATGTGCTCCGTATATTTATGGCACTACACGAATACCACATCATAATAATAATGACGAGTGCTATGTAAATGCCAAGTACTGTTATTATATTGGAGAATCTCTCAGATACAGTTCGATCTCCAGTGCTCGCTGGGACTTTTCCTTATGTGTTTTGAAACATGCCCTGCTTGTTCTTACACTGAAAATCAAACATCCAAAGCCTTGTTACCTTTCAGAAGCTTTCCACATTCTTCTTTTAACCAAATCAGGTCACCCATCTCTGTGCAAAATCACTTTGTATATTACAGGTTAATTACAGTTACAAGTTTTTTCGAATATTACTTTATTAAAGCAAAAATCATTATCTTAGCATTACTAAATTAATATATTTTAACTATTGTATGGTAAATATCACAACGTACTTTGCCATGCCTTATAATACAAAACTGCGGTGACTTTATGCAGGCAGAGAGCTAAACAGCCTTAAACGAGCTGTAACATTGCATGTTTGTTTTACATCATATTGATTCATAAGACGAGAGAAAAATAAGATAGAGATTCTCGCCATAATTTCAGTTTTTAATTCCCCTTACTTCTTATCAGCAGGAATGCAGACACCTCAGTAAGAGTCAAGTCCCCTTCAAACTGCACGGTTTGCCACAGGCACTTAAGAAAACCAATAAATCTCCTACAGAAAAATGCTACCACAGCAAGCTATGCAGTGATCCTATTGGACATCCTGCCATAACCTATGACTCAGAAACGAAGTCCAAAAATCTGCACCCAGGTACTCTGTTCATCAACAATTGCATATCCGAGGATTAATCCATGAGTTGCAGTAGCAAAACCCAAGAAATCTGCAGTCTGATCATAATTCTTAAGATAACCAAGAAAGTGAGAGAACATAAAGGGCCTGTTTTTTAAAAGGCTCAACTCCGCTTCCTATTTTGTGCCTGCAATGTTGCACAAGCTAATAACTGCTGTTACAATTAATCTTGGGCACAAATTATGCCCTGTAGATACCTAAATAGTTATGTAGACTATGGTGCAATCACGTAGCTGTCTGTACATCATTATTTGCACCAATAATTGCGGGTACAAAACTAAGAGCACAAAAATCAGAAGCCAGCTTTAAAACCCAGGTCCAAAGCACCCTCCAAGCCTACCCTGTGAACTGTGTCCCCCAAGTATAAAATGCAACAACAAATATCAGGCTTCTCACTTGACACCGTTATGGCCACATTCGGACCACTCTTACCCACCAATGAGGAGGCAGAGGGGCCTAGTAGATAAGGCACTGGACTGGGACTCTGGAGACCTAGGTTCAATTTCTGCCACTGCTTCACTGGATGACCTTGGGCAAGTCACTTCCCTATCTATGCCCCAGTTTTCCCATCTATAAAATGGGGATAATGATACTGACTTCCTTTGTAAAGCACTTTGAGCTCTATGGACAATCAGAGCTAGGTATTAATTACTATTATTAATACCCTTATGTGGGGGAACTCCTAATGAAATAAGTGGGACAAATCCCAAAGTAAGATTTTATTCGGTGTGCATAAGGGTGGGAGAATCTAGCCCACCATTCCGGAGATAACTCACCGTGTAAGGTACTTCTCAATATGAGTAAGACAAAACCTGTGCTGTAATAAACTGCAATAACTGTGCAAGGAAGCAATCCAACTCAACAAGCCCTCTCATTCAGAATTACAGCAGGAGCTAACATTGATCCTCTTTCTGCAGAGCTCTGAACAAAGGCTTTGTTTCCCCCGGTAGAGAACCAAATCCTTCTGCTATACAAATATCATTTTGAAAATAGAACAGTGGTGTGTAAGCATGATTTATTTTTTAAAGCACGTGGCATTTTCAACTTTCCCTATATGAATTCATTGCTGTCTTCAAGGTGCACAAAAAAATCTAAAGCCTATCATCACATGTTAGATGGAGAAAAATCGCATTATATCCTGCGTGTTTCCTCAGCCAGCTTGTTTCAACGGAAGTTTAGAGTATTTCCCGCTTTCACCTTTTCCGTGCAGTCAGTATATTGAACCATCACTGTTTGATTAAAGCCTAATTCATTTTTTTAAAAAGTTCCATACACAGAGGTAAAATTGTGTGGGAAAGAGACAGAGTAAAAGGTTACTGATCTGATGTTTGATTTGCCAAGAGAAATACCTCACTGAACTGGCACATACAAAGTTCAATTGAAATTTTATCTTTTCCGCACATACAAAAACTGCTGCCAGAGGAATTGGCAGATATTCTCTCCCTCCATAGATTTACATCTTTCACCAGCATGGAAAGCTAAAACTGCAAATCCCTTAAAGGGACACTAAAAATTGGACCTAAAGAAATTGACAGAGTTTTTTTTAAACCAGTGTTTATAAACCCCAAACAAAACTGTATTCTTTACATAATTACCTTTTAATTAAATGAAAACAGCTGTGTTGTAAATTTCACACATTAACACATACACCTCTACCTTGATAGAACGCTGTCCTCGGGAGCCAAAAAAATCTTACCACATTATAGGTGAAACCGCGTTATATCGAACTTGCTTTGATCCACCGGAGTGCGCAGCCCTGCCCCCCCGGAGCGCTGCTTTACTGCGTTATAGCCGAATTCGTTTATATCAAGTCTTGTTATATCGGGGTAGAGGTGTAGTACAGAAGTCAAAAGGGCCTTCCCAGATTCCTATTCCACATTGATTGCCAGGATATTGGAGCAACTAGTCTGGGATCACAGTGTAGGCATGAGCAGAACGGGCAAACGGCATCCACAGTGAACTATGAACCAGATTCTAGGGCGCTACTGGTGATAGGGACAGCAAGGGCAGGTTTTACTAAATAACTCCTATTTTGAGGGTGTCCCTTTAAAATGTAAGAAGGAAAAAACAATTACAATAAAATTACCAATCTGTTGGAGAGCTAGAGTGGATTTATTCACAGATGCCTAAGGGAGCTAGGCACCAAACTCGAATGGCAGTTAGACACCCAACTTGCGTATGTGCTTTTGAAAATGCCACCCTGATCCTGTATGGTCTGACTGAATTCAGGTTAACAGCCCCCCAGCACGCTGCAGGCTCAGCCCCATAGCTACCGTGGAAATGCAGGAAACTTTCTTCCCTGAAATAAAACATACAAGATCAAATTCTTAGTCTTGTGTCTGTGATGCTGGGCAATCACTGAATAGGCATGAGAAACTGGCCCAGAAAGCACAGAAGTTTAACTTCAGTACCAAAACCTGCTCGACCTTCTCTCTGACCTGCAGCACTGACGTGTGTTCATTTTAGTCCTGATGACATTTCCCGTTACCCTGTTAACCATCAGGCAGTGCCCATAAGTCTATGGTGTTAAAAGCAATGGTTTCCCACCTGGGGGTGGGGCAGGGAGGCACGCAGTTCCAGCTGCATATGACATACCAACACTACTCCACACGCAGCACAGGTGGGGAAAGAACAAAACAAACAAGCAAACAAGAGGCCCAGTGACGATGCATGAGCTGGAAAAAAACCTAGTGGGACCATCAAAGCCCCAGCCGAGTCACGGGGTGAGCAATTAGAAACATCTTTTTACTTGTGAACCAAGAACAGAAATCGCTGGGAGTCAATGAACGTGGATCTCTACGTAAATGTTTTTACACAGCCACTTTTCAGAGTAAAACCTCACATTAGGGACAGACACAAACTCACTCGACACACAAGCATGCCCATAAGTTCAGATCTGACCCCAGGGTTCAGACCCCGGATCATCTGCTGAATAGGAGAAAGAAGAGCATTCTGGAGACCAGCATGCAAATGAACACATTTTACTTTGCATTAAGAGCAAAACCCTAACCCACCTCACACGAGGGATCAGAGGTCAGCTTTAAACATGGGCGTTCCCCACACTGCACCTGCAGTGAGCCATAGGTCTGATGTGTGTTTGTGAAAGACATCACTACCTGTGACAGTGCAGGGTTATAACAAGGAAACAGAGGGTAAGCCCCTTCACCAGCCTCAACGTACAGTATGTATTGCTAAAACAGTGTTAGAAGGGGAGAAGGAGAGTACTCTGAGGTGGCACAACAAGAGAGATGAGTGGCGTAGAGAGAGAGTACGCATAAGTAATAATTCTTACCACTTCCACAGCACTTTCCAGTCATAGATCTAAGTGCTTTACTAAGATGGGTAAACACCATTATCCTCATTTTACAGAGGGGGAAACTGAGGCACAGAGCAGTTTCAGTGGGTGATTTGCTCTGTAGGTTACAGATACAGAATGCCATGTTCACCTCTCTCTCTCACACGGACCTGAGCTTTTCCGAAGCAGCCCAGCTCATCCCTACTTGCAGCGTTTCATGCTAATGACCCCTCCATAGGAAAGAGAACCAGACTGAATCCTCATGGCCACATGTTGCTCCAACATTCATCACACCCTGATGCCCCTGGAAAGGATTGTTTTAAAGCACACTCAGATTTAAACATACGGCTCCTGGGCACAATCCCAAGGGCTGTATAAATTGCAGCACTCTCTCCCCTTCACTATTTTAATATTTATTCAGACAGTCTCTTCCCCTCCAGGAGCTCATGCAAACACTTTGCCCAGAGCCCTTAAACCTTAAAGACACCACTGCGCCAGCATGAACAAATGTTACCAAGACCCAGAGCTTGCCTAGCCTCGCATCAGCTCTGCTGGGACCCGGAAGGATAACGTCTAGGTGGGAACCTTTCCTTGGTTTTGCCATTATTGTTTTGTGCCTGTCAAGGGCTACACTTCCATAAAGCAGCCTCCAAATGTGGGCACCCAAAACTTGGATTTCCTTGTGCAAATAACAACTGTGCCCCAAACAGCGCAGGTCCTGTAAGTATTTAGCTATCCAAGCAGAGTAAACAAGATGCCATTAGAATGAACAAATCCAAGTTCTGGGAGCCTCAAGGTTTGGATGCCCAGATTCAGAGATTGGGTTAAGGCCTAATTGCAAGTAAAAACTTCTCCCCTCCCCGCTCCCATTAAAATTAGAGTGAATTTTTTAGGACCAAAATATTTTTTTTCCGTGAAAGATGCTTCACCCATCACCACAGCATCCATTTTACTCTAGAATTCAAATAAAAAGTAAGGGTTTTCAGGGGGAGGGGAGTCATCTGGTCACCTTTTGTCCCTTAAACTTCGTTCTCAGCCATGGTTACTGGCCATGAAAGTAGCACACCAGATGGGAGAGGACCTGTTAGTCCATGCCCTTTTAGACTGAGAAATCCCATTATAGTTGGCTCCAGACAACCTTCTTATGCTGCCCCTAACCATATGTGGCCTTTGAAGTGTCCATAATTAAGCATCAAGCATTAATATTCATGATTTGCATCATTTCTTTCTTAATAATTCCTATATAGAGATAGGTATCTAAGCAGGTAGACTGTAACTGCTAAAGCCCCCTAGATCTCCCTTCTTGCAGAATTCTCTGGTGTACTATACCAGTTCGTGATTACTTGATTGTGACTCGGAAGGAGAGTGCAAAATACCTGACCTGAGATTATCTCCTTAGGTGTCTCTCATTTTGGCTACACTTCAGTCTTCAATATAACTGCTCCCACAAAGCCTTAACTTAATATAACAGGCTCTTAACTACAGCAAGCTTAATAATTGATTTACTTACGTTCACTTATTTGCCCCCCATGCATATCCAAGCTAATACGCAATATACCTGTCAATCTTATACTCCTATAAATATCACTTTACCTCCAGCAAGCATAAAATCATCCTCAAGCCATGACACAGGGTCATAGGTCATAAGATCAGGTCAGGGGTCCATCCGGTCTCGGACTCTGATCTCCCAGTATCTGCACCAGCCTGGTTCCCAACTCCCGCTCCAGCCAGTAGAGGTCAGACCGCCCATGTCAGCACCATCACAGGTCAATTTTTGTACTTCATGACCTTGAACATGTCCTTATAAATCTAAGCAATCAATTCCTTACTAAAACCATGATGAACAGTATCGCTGCAGTGTAAAGAAACCTAACAGGCAAGAGGGAGAGGAAAAGGGTGATTGAACATTTTAAAGTCCCACAAAAAGGATGACTTTTTATTTGAAATGGATGCAAACCAGAAATTTCAGTAAGTGGCTCTGAACTGGTTTGACTCTTACGAGCAAGTTTAAAAAAAAAAAAAAAAAAAGATGCTCTGCTGTGGTGCTTGAGACGTAAAATAATGTGCCCCTAGCAGCATATAATGCCGGGGTGACTTGCCTATTTGAGATGACATTTATCTACAGCCATGTTCACAGATAGACTCTGCTAGTCAAGTTTCGTGTACGAAGGATTCTACCTGTCTGTTCCAGTTATTCATGACGGCCCATGTTTTCACATATAATTAGAGCGTTATTCTACAAAAGGAAAGCTATGTCATGTGAAACCTGCAAGAAGAATATTTAAAACACACCCATAGACCATTCAAATGGCTGCAGAGGTCACTGCAAGTTGTACTAATTTTAGCATCAAGAACAAACATTTTAATTATATCTTGTAGCACAAAAAATAATAATTTCTTGCATTCTACAGCACCTTCTATCCAAGGATCTCAAAAGACTATGCAGTATATTTCTTAATGAAATACACCTCTATCATCCACATAAGGTATGTAAAGTGTTCTCCTCCCTCCATTTGACAGATAGGGAAGCTGATGCACATTGGTTAAGTGACCTACTTAATGTTACACAGGAGGTCTGTGAAAAGATGCACATTACAGAGTCCAGCTTCACGAGCCCCCTGTCCTATCTAGCTAAGAGTATATGGCATCCATCTCTGCACCTCACAAACACGAATTTACCCTACTGATACGCCTCGAGGGGAGTTTCACAGAGCGACCGAGTGACTTGCCCAAGGTCGATCACTGAACTCGGCTCTATACTACCTCCCAGACCTGCACTTCAGACGCAAGAGTTCTAAACTATTAGTACTATTCACACAGCTAAAACATGACCACCACATTTGTTTTGGAAACTCTAATACCAGATTTCGATTCATCAATTCTTTCTGAAAGTTGCAATTCTTCAAAATGTGTGAGAGAAAAATTTTCAACATATATAAGCAGAAAATGCAACATAGGGTGTATACGGCAAGGGAAGCTCTGGGTTAGGAGAACTCGAGTTAGCAGACTGTGGGTTTTTTAATTTAGGGTTTAAGCCTCTGCACTCATTTGTAATCCCAGGTTAGGAATTGTCGAACCCTAGGTCCCAGCCTGGGGCTCCAGTGTCTACACTGCCTTATGCAGACCTGAGACCAACCATCCATATCCCAGACTTCCTAGCACCCTCCCCAAATGTAACTGCTCTAGCGCTTTGTGATGCAGGCTGGGAAAACCCGACTGTCCAAAGGACAGAGTCTCCTGTGGGATGTGGAACACTTTTGGCGGATGGCCAGAGCACAAGCCCAGTGGGGCTGTGTCTACACTGCAAAGCAATAGGGCTTGAACCCTGGGTCCCAGCTTGACTCAGGCTCTGACCCTTCCTGGGACCCTGTGTCCAAGCCCTAGGTTAGCACGATTTGTGTGTAGACAGAAGGGTTAGGCTTGAGCCTGAATTCGAACCCTGGGCTTACAATGCAATGTAGACATACCCTCAGTGCCTATATTCTGAAGGAATGCTTCAATTAATTTCAAAATTGATCAAATAATTTCAAACTAGCAAATCAACAGTTTATTGCTGAGGAACATTACAAATTGACAAACTTAAATGCCATTATTTTTGCTGTCTCTGGCAGACCTCTCCATTGTGGAACATTATGGTTAGCCTTTTAGTGTTTTCTTCAGAAAGTGATTCCTTCGTGTCTGTAAGGTAGATTTTTACATTTACTAAAGCTTCTCTCTCTGTCGACAGAGCTGACAGGGAAGAAGATGTAAGGTAGGGCAACCTCTGCTACTTCAGGCACTCGTCCTTTCATAACCTTCAAGTAAGCGCAAAGATCTAGTGGATCTGGGGATGGGCTCATTCTGAGTGCTGGGCAGAAACACCAGCCATTGTTCACACAGTTGTGGTGAGGAGTGGGCGAGAGGTGGGAACTTGCTGTAGTCTGCCAAGGATCAAAACACACGGATCAGTTGAAACACGTCTTTTGATGGATGGACATCCCAGTGTTTGGAGAATTTGGTAAAAGCAAACTGATAGACTCTTGGATGACTTCTCCATAAGTCTGCAGGAAGCCTGTCAGTTTTTTCACCAGCAAACCTACAGGTTTTGGATGTTCCAGAAACCAAGACAGAACCCAGGTCTGCTGAGACAGCTGTAAGGTGGTGGGTACCCTCAAAGATGGTCAGGGCTGTTATGAGTTTGGGGCAAGCTTCAGACACAAAAGCGGTCTTAAGTTTCGGCAAGTCTGATTTCTCCTGACTGCTAAGGAATGTCAAAAGGTTTGTGTCAGCTGTGCTGACGACTTTTTTTTTTTTGGGAAAAAAAGTCCCAGTAGAGATCAGTATGCTCTGCATGGTACTTTATTGCCAGAAACCAACTATTCCATCTTGAGTGTACTGCTTCAGAGGGGACCTTCACGGTGTGCACATCTTCTTTGGACTCAAGAAAAGCAACCCGTCTTCGTTTTCTGGCTGGCTTTTTGAAGAAGGCAGATTTCATCCAAGTAACGAAAAATGCCACATCACTAAAGAAGTGAAAATGCTGCCACGTCTCACCAATCAGATTGATTATGTGACAGACATGTCACATGTACACGGTTGGGCACGACACATTTCAGGGCTTCGCTGTATGCTTCGATGCCGCATTGTCAGTTACAACTGCCCAAACATCGAGACTGAGCTGGTTCCAATGCATTGACTCCAGAGAGCCTGTGAGAATGTGGAGTGGTTGCAGCTCTCCCTGAATATCACATCAGTCCAACAGTGCTAATCTTCATCACCTGAAAAAATAGATTTTCTACTTGTTTGTTACTGGAGGATTTCATTAAACAAACTTAAAAGTCTGTAACGGAGAAAACAAATCCAGCTTCCAAATGACTATAATATCATTTAATGATAAAAGGATTTTTTTAATATTATACAAGCATAATATTACAGATGCATTGCAATACACAATTACATTTCCTAATGCGCATTAAATATAAAATGCTTGATAAAATTATTAACAAGCATTTTGTAGAATAGCTCCAAAATCCCAATGTGGCGCTTTTTAAAACAACTTTTAAACTTTTTTTTCTTAAATTATCTGTACTTAAATCATACAAGTGGTTAGTCTTTTCTAAGTATAACCAACGTTTTACGAAATGCACATATCATAAAGAAGCACCAACTTAGGAATATGTCATTATACTTACCTATGACAATATTTAGCACCCTGCAGTCTCGGATATCTGTTGTCTCGATGATCACCACTGAAACTTTTCCCCATGGATTTAGGCCAGCGGTGCCACCATATGCTCCTGATAAACACGCGGCAGGTGAAGCTGCCAAAGTGCCGCTTCATTTTCAGGCAACTCCGCCCCATCCTCACCCCCTGCAGTATTTTAAAGAGGAAAGGTTGAAGCTTCTTCACTTTTCCCAGTGGGATATGAGCTTCAGCACAGACCCCAACAAAATCTTCCACAAACTCCCGTCTGGCATCTGCAGATTTCATACCGCCTGCAACTGTTCTCTGCGGAGAGTGAGAACCTCGATGATTCTCGTCATTTGTGGCAAGATTCTTCAGATGGGTTTTTGACATTAGTTGATCATTGCAGCTATCTTTTTCGGTCCGGCCTAACATATGTTGACAGCATTTGCTGCACATTCTACCGCCTGATTCATAGACGTCATTAGGGAACGGACTAGCTCTTAGCTTTCTGGATGAGCATGTTCCAGTTGGAGAATGCCTTGCAGACGTGTTTAAATCACCTAGTGAACCATGCGGGGGAACCGCACTAGCAGTACCAGGCCATGTCTCTAAGCACTGGTCAGTTAATCTACGGTGGCTGGGAAGGGCGAAAATGCATATACAGTACACCCTCACTACAACACTCTTCGCAATAGTGAACCTTGGGCAATAGCAAACCCCTTTCCTGGATCCCCACCTGCAGCGGGTGGGACCACAGAGTTCCTCCAGCCCCAGTTCCCAGCCGGGACAGACAGAGCTCCTCCAGCCCCGGGGCCACGACAACGAGACATCTTTATTTTTTTGTATCGCGCTGGATTATTATTTTTTTACAGCTCTAGATTCTACGATATTGTTTTGATTTTGTGATTCCATCCATGTTCTCGTTCACGTGGATTTCATCAGGCCCTAGATACAGAGGGTCTCACTTATATCTGCATAAATCCGGAGTAATTCCATAGAAATGAATGGCATTACATTGGCGTAACAAGAGGAGAATCAAGGTCATGCAGATATCTGAATGTCTAATTCCTTATCAGACGTCTCCTGACCACAAATTCTAACAGAGAAAGGAGGACAAGTTAAGAAAAGCAATCCAAGCATAACTGACAAGCTACCTTTTTATCCAGGACAAGCTGATAAACAGATGCAAGTTTATTTTTAACAAATATTCAATGCACATTAAGAGTAGAGGAAGGGTCTGGAGTGAATTTCAGCCTATTTTAAGTACTGAGGAAACTGCACCAGCCAGTTGCATAAAGTCATCCAATTATACCGGTTCATTAATGGAGCAAACCCTGTTCCTTTAGCAATAGTTTCTAGTGCTCCTCTGTGAAAGCACCAGAAATGCCTCTTTCTTACAATGTGTCTCAAACCTGGGTCCTGCAGGTAGGTGCCAGCTTCAGTCAAGGATGCCGGCCAGTTAGCTTATTCCTTTAAGATGTATTTAAAACTTTTCCCTTTGCCTCTTCAAAAGTCAATGATCCTCTGCTTAGCAGGTAATCTCGAGCCTATATTAAAGGGCTACAGCTTATGGAGGAGTTCCACACAAAGCCAGCATTTCTAAAAACAGAGCACAGATTACCGTTACTGACTGCATGCCATTGTCATTTTGACATGTAACCATAGCAGTAACCACCGTCTTTTCAGAAGTCTATCAGCAATTCACATTACTGCATTCAAAAACCTCTCTCCAAGTAACGTTCAAACACTCACTTAAAGAGACAGTGGAAAGTCAGAACTAAACAGTCCTCAGCCCATCTCGCTGTGGTTCTTAGAAAAATGCAATTTTCTAATAAAGACCCCTCCATGGACCGTCCAAATCTCAGTCAAAGGCTCAAATTGCAGCACAAATTTGTAAAGGCACCGTGGGGACAATCCCTGAATCCACTGACGTTAATGGCATAATTCCTCTTGATGTCAATAAAACCAAAATGTGGCATTTTCTGCACCTAAATGCTCATATTAGGATTGAAATTAAAGATCTGGTCATCACACTAAGATGCCCTTGCTCGAAAATGTGACCCACATGTGGTTCCAACATCTGCCGTGGGAAGGCGGAGTTTCGTGTCCATCCTGTGGTGATAAGCATTATTCTACACAAGCACTGGGGCAAAGTAAATCATTTCAGACATCAGCTTGTGTGGTGCTGGACGAGTGCCATGGCTTCAGCTGGAAACAGTCAGAACCCAGGTGAGCGCATTCTCTACCTTGAGAGAGGTAACCCCTAGGTGGTTTCTTGTGAGCCGGATGATAATGCACCCCCTTCTCACTAGGGGCCAAATTTTCAACCAAAATAAAGGTGACAATTGTGCATGAAAAGTAAGGCCTCTCCCCCGCCACACACACGCACACACTTGCTGTACCTATTCAAAATATGAAATTGCATGCACAGATAGATGGGCACACACCCATTAGTGGCATGGGCTGTTTAAGATGCGGCCCAGTATGCACTGCAGTATCTAAACACAACAAGAGGAGAAAGGACCCACCCATGACAGCATTTCAACAATGTGAGCAGAACAGCATAAAGAGGAAAGAAACCCGTTTTTAAGGCAGTTCATCTAGCCGAAACATTTTACCAACCAATAGTCTAGCAAAAAGGTTTTAGAACAGTCCCTTCCATACTGGCCGTGTAGATCATATTTACCACGTTAGTCTGAACCATGTGGATGTGGTTTCAGAGTCACTGTTGATGAGGCCTTGAACACAGAGCAACAGGGTGTACCTATTCATCAAAAGACGATCCAGCCTCCTCTTGGGCACCCACAACTCTCCGCTTGCCCATCCCTGCACGTATAACTTCTGCACACTTTCCTCAGCCTGCGCCAGCAGCAATGCACACCGAGCGTGTACACAGCCACACGCATGTGCAAAACACAGCACACGCCAATGGATGCTGCGATTTGAAAGCCGGGCCCCGCCTTTCCTTGCTACCTTGAGATGAAGAGATGCCATTCCCATTATTGGCACAAGTCCCCTTTCTGTATCAGAAAGACGGGATGATCCACATTGCCTGGGCTGAGCTGTGCTTCAGGGTAACAAAACCATCCTCCGTCACAACCCGATTCAGCAAAACTAAAGAGCAGCAGCTTGTACGAAAAAGGAACACTGAGTGACAGGGGCTGAAGCGCAGCGGAGTTGGAGCTAGGAGTGCCCAGTGTGGGAGCCAAACCAAGAAAAGGCAGAAGAGGGCAGGTGAATAGTGCGTATACACGTCCCTCTGCCACATTCACTACCTCGACTCCCATGCAGAGAGAGCCGGGCCGACCACTTACAAGGAAGTATTTGCCAAATAATTGATTTGTTTTAAAAAGTGAGATGCTAAATAACTTATTCAATTAATATTAATCAGACCGCTCCGTACAGAGAACACAGTGCTCACAACAGGCTCTGTGAAAATAAATGCAGATAAATACCTGGGAAATCAGGGGGCGTGGACCCTCGCAGTGCAGGATGCCTGTCATGTTTTAGTTATAGGATCCTTTTTAAGTCCTTTGAAGGGCTGATGAATTCGTTATGGAGCATGAAAGGATTCGAGCCCGTTCACTTAAACAGAACTAGGAATGTTTGCTGCATGGGTAAGAGGCCCTAGAAAGAAAGGTCCCAGTTCAGATGGTACCTGGACTCAACGTTATACTTAAAGCTTCTGTGTGCTTCCTCTCTACTTTATATCCGACCACTTCTCGATGAACAGCATAAAGACACCCCAAGTCTTGAACCAATACCCCAGACCTGAACACTCCAAATTCTGGAAAATTCTGGAGCCAGATCGGAGTTTTGGGTCCTGTCCCCATCTTCATTTTGGTTCTCTCCCTCGACGCTGCCTGTGCGGCTTCCAGAGCATCTGGTGTACATCAGACTCCATACAATAAGCAAGTTATAATGCACATGCCCACACAGTTACCTAGCAAGACCCTTCCCTTTATATGGTAGATTGTCTGCAGGCATTTGGGCAGGACACAAGGGAACAGTAATAATTCCCTAGCACATGTGCTAGTCATGTTTCAAAGCTAAATACCATGCTCACTGAAAGCCAAGTAAAAAATTTATTTCAAAATCTCACACGGCAACAGTTTCCTTTATACACTATGCACCTGTATAAATTGCTTTTTTAAATTACAGCAGGCCAGAAAAGTAGCAAGGGTTTTATCGAAGAACTACGAACTATTTAACTGCATTTGAATTATTAAAAAAATAAAAACGGAATGTGCACAATTTAAATGCAATACGATTTCAAACAGTGTAGTGTCAAAAGACTGAAAAACTAGCTTAGAATTTAAACAGCATCTCACCCATAACTATATAATCACAAAGATGACGCTATCTTAAATTACTCACTGTCATTATCAGATCAATATTGTTCCTGGAGTCTGTCTCCGCAACCAGGGTGTCTACATTGCAATTGTGGCATGTGCAGACATACCTGAGCTGGCTTTCATTTAGCTAGCTTGGGTACCAAAAGCAGTGAAGCCACAGAACCATGGGCTATACAAAGCGCCCGGGACTCCACGTACGCACTGGAGTGGCTAACCTGGGGTGAAGTCTCTGCTGCTACAGCTTACCCAAGGTAGCTATATTAAAGTTGGCCAGGTATTCATAGGCACGCTACAGTCACAACCCCAACTACAGTGCAGACACACCCTTCAAAGTATTTCAAGGGTCTCGTCACCTTAGCAGTCCACTTGACTAAAAGGCAGAAGGAAACACACACAGAAACGTGGACTGTCTTAACACCACACCCACAGCACTGGGATGGGGACTGATCAGCCCTGTATGGATACACCAGCCTTTTTCCAGGGACGTCACAGTGACATGTCCTAGACAGGTATCAGAGGGGTAGCCGCGTTAGTCAGAATCTGTAAAAAGCAACAGAGGGTCCTGTGGCACCTTTGAGACTAACAGAAGTATTGGGAGCATAAGCTTTCGTGGGTAAGAACCTCACTTCTTGCATCTGAAGAAGTGAGGTTCTTACCCACGAAAGCTTATGCTCCCAATACTTCTGTTAGTCTTAAAGGTGCCACAGGACCCTCTATGTCCTAGACAGTTTTTCACACAGAAGCTAAACATCCCAAAGCAAGGCCCAGTCCTGCAAACCCGATCACAAGATTTCACTGGGAATGCTCACTGAGTAAAGATGACAGGGTTTGGGCCCAGAAAGTATTGACGAGAATTCCTAGCAGCATTTAATTGGTAAAACAGATAACTTTTCACTAATACTATTAGCTATTCTGTTTGTTACAACTGGGCAGAGCCTCCGCTGGGTTTCTATACAGCACCTGAATGCTTTACAGAAAAAGAGTGAGGTATAGTTATGTGAAAGGAACTCTAGATCTCCAAATTGTTATTGATGTTGTTGTTGTTACAACTGCACCCTGCAGGCAGCATCTCACGATTGTTATTTCATTAATATTTTCTTCTGTATTCTAAAAAACCCACAACTACTTTATAACCATCAGGCTCCAAAGTTAATATAATAGCAAAAGTCTGGTGTAAGACTAGCTACTAAGTGTCCCAGCTAGGGTCCATATTAGTTTTCCTTCTGAACATCATATTTCTAAACTGACTGGCATTTGCAGGGAGGTTTAGTGACCAGTCAATTATATTTATGGGATGTATTTAAATACAAAAGGAAACTACGATCACAGTTGATGCTGGAGAACGAATGGCTGGCATTGAAAGGGTATTACAAGAAGGGCTCCAAGCAGCTACCCCCTAACACCAGACTGTTAGAGCCCAGTTCCACAGCCCTTACTCTGGGCAAGACTCCAAGCGTACGTCTACACTGCACCAGGGCTGGCCTGTGCCAGCCAATTTAGGCTCGCGGGGCTCCGGCTGCAGGGCTCTAAAACGGCCGTGCAGATGTTCAGGCTCAGGTGGAGTCTGGACACTGCGAGGGTCTTCAGCAGGAGTCTTGCCAGAGTAAGACCTTTAAATCACTTCCGGGACACAGCTGTTCTAGTGCCACCTGTATGAATGGGTGTGAAATAGAACTAGTGCTAATGGACGTCATTTACGTTCTAGAGCCTAAATCTGAAACACGGCCCACGCTGCCAGACGTACGCTGCTAATTTAGTTTCATTTCACTTTAAATTCTAAGCAGCGACTGTGCACAGGGTGTTTGATTTTTTTTTTTTTAAATGCCTTTACTCCTTTTTCTCTGGATCTCAATTTATTGTAAGTTCTTTCTGGGGGCTGCAAAACATCCTTTTTATTTACTACACCAAAGATCCCAGACAAACAGCTCGGGAATGTTTCGTATACATCCTAAACATACTGATTCCAGTTTCAGCAGTTGCTTTTTACTGAGAACCACAAAGGGTAAAAAGTTTCCAAATGGACAATTTTGTGACTTCAGAAAAGGGCGCAGAGTGTATGTGACTCACATTGCGCTGAGCACAGATTTCACATTTCTGACCTTTTAAAAAAAGCCTCAAGGACTTTTCAAATTATGTCAGTCACTTGCCTGCTTAGATAACTGATTCATATTTCACTTAACTATGTAGGATTTCTTTCCTGGTCTAAGGTTTCATTTCTGTAATGCAAACAAGTCTCTTTGTGCAACCTATAATGAAAACCCTCTTCTTGACTGAGCTATTGTTAAACTGGATTTTCAGTGGTTTGCTTCAGGATTTAGTTTCACCTGTCCCTGGTAGGTGATGTTAGCTCAGATCAACTTTTCCAAGGGAGTTTTAAATTCTGTTCCTCACAGCTATGCGATGAACACAATGGAGGCAAACTAATTCTTACTGGGAGTCCATTGATTTCAAGGATGAATCCTTGCAGAAGGATGAATCTGGCTGGCCCAGCAAGTTTCAGCTTGAAATAGGAGATAAATTGTACACCACTTTTTTTTTTTAAAAATAGTAGGCACAGGTAAGCAGAACAGAGGTGTTTGCTATAGGTTTGTTTATAGCTGTTTCAAGGAGTCCAGAGGGAGAAGAAGAAATAAGAGTTTGCTGTTTGCAGCCCTAGGCACTTGGACCATTGCAATCATTTTCCAATATCTTATTTCTCCAGTTCAGCATTGTCATTATTGGTTCCACTCCATGAATCACCCTACAGAAAGTGACAGCAAGAAAACAATGCCTTTTGTCTTGCCTCTGAACATCTGTTCCCCCACCTTAAAGCAACAGCCCAAAAATGTGATCACCAAGACCGGTCATGAATCTAAGAGGTCTCAGATATAAAACTCAGAGGGTGACAGTGTGGGGAGTAAGCAGCCTCCTGCCCTGTCCCCATCTCCCTACCCACCTCCACCCTACCCTACCTCTGCAGAACCCAAGCACTTGGGCTTTATGCAGGTGGTATGAACTCCACTCTCACTGACCAGAAGGCATCAGTAGCTATGTGCAACTATGAGCATAAGTCTATCCCCACATGCAGCGAATGGAGACAGAGAAAATGGTTCTGAACAGAAATAAAAGGCAAAAAAAATAGGAAATGCTTATATAACAGCTCTTCCGAGCTAATAGCTCTATTAGCTTAATTAGTGTCCTTACTCCCTTAGAGACAGATCAATGAATGAATCTCTGCCATTTTTAGCTTCAGTCGCTTTCACTTTGCAACGTGGTGAGTGCTGGCTGCATCTCGGAAAGAGAGAGGCGGCCATATGGACTCTGATCTCCACTCTTATAAAGTCTGAACTTACTCTGGTTCCTCAGAATCACAGAAATGTCTCTTCCTACGAGCCCGATATGAAAATACAATTTCAATTGGTTACTATCTCCAGGATCCACTGCTCTCGCTCTGTCACTCAGACAATGTTCCTGGAGTTTCAAAAAGGAAACAGAGACACTGGACTATCTGAGACTTAATTTAGAGCCTATATGAAAGTGCGTCTATCTAACAGTCTTGAGAAACATACCTGGATTTTATAATGATTCACTAGCAGAACATTTCAGCATGCAAACAGCCACATCTATTTGTCTGTTTAATGACTGATGACAACACATCCTTCTCAGTTCCCCCCTGTGCACACACCAATTGTGTATAAAAGTGCAAAGAACTGTCTACAGAAACAGGGGGATAACCCCATAAAAAAAAAAAACAGAAGAAAGCACATCCCCTTCGACGCAAATGCTTGTGCATCCAGAAGGCCTTTGTGCCATGCCCGGAAGAGGAACAAAAGAATCAGGCTTTGTTGGGCCAAATGGGAGAGGTGAATTCCTCCAAACCAAGGGCCATTCACTGAAAACAGCCTGCTAGTTAAAATCTAGTGATTGTTCATCCAATTGCTTAAACTCATCTCCGCTGCCGTGGCCAAGAACTGGGAGAAAGGTGATTCTTAGAGGCTAAGCACCGAAGCCACCTCAGGTGTTAAATAATACAGGTAATATTAACACACTGATGTGTTCTTCCACCTGCTCACCTCCCAGTGCCCCACTCAAGCTAGCCCACAGTTCACTCTACTAGACTAGGCCTCCGCCTTGGCCAGCTCTGCCACTCAAAGCATTTCTTCCCACCGCCTGCTTCTAGAGAGAATTTTAAAATTCTAAATCATCTAAATTACTTAACCCGTTTTCACTGAGTGGGGGCCTGGTTTACACAGCAAAAACGAAGTGTGGGAAATCGAGGTGTGACTGTGACCTAGAAACCAGCATGGCTTAAGCGGCACACAGGCCAAGCACAAGAAAGTGAAAGAAATCTGAGGCCAGCCCTATCCCCTGGCAAAAGGAAGGGGAGAATCCGGAAAGAGCTGGGAGAGAGCGAATGTGACTATATTTCTTCCCTTTGCCCTGCCAGCTAGAGACACAGGGTTCAGTTCACCTTGGGCAGAAAGCAGGCAAAACTCCATTGAAGTCAATGGACTTGCAGCTAGTAAAGCTGGTGACAGAATTATCCCATGTGTTGTAATAACTGGGGGCCTAAAAACGTACTCTACTTGTAAGCTCAACTGTAAGAAGTATGTGAAAGTTCACAAGATGTTACAATAACCTATAACAGGTACTGAAGGGGAAAGGGGAAACAGGCTAAATTAGTCTAAACCAGGAGTCGGCAACCTTTGGCACGCGGCTCGCCAGGGTAAGCACCCTGGCAGGCTGGGCCAGTTTATTTACCTGCTGACGCGGCAGATTCGGCCGATCGCGGCCCCCACTGGCTGCAGTTTGCTGTCCTGGGCCAATGGGGGCGGCAGGAAGTGGCGCAGGTGAGGGATGTGCTGGCCACCGCTTCCCGCCACCCCCATTGGCCTGGAGCGGCGAACCGCAGCCAGTGGGGGCCATGATCGGCCGAACCTGCCGCGTCAGCAGGTAAATAAACTGGCCCGGCCCGCCAGGGTGCTTACCCTGGCGAGCCGCGTGCCAAACGTTGCCGACCCCTGGTCTAAACAAAAAGGCCTTCAGATGTAATTCAAGATCTGACATGATTATACCCTGCTTGGTAAAAACAGACGATGTGGACGTCGAAATTTATGAACCAGATTTGGTATGTCTGATACTAGGCTTAAGTGGTGGACAAAATAATGAAGGGATGAACTATGCCACCCACTTCCTTCCCCCTGCCTCCTCTTTGCAGATCTTGAGAGAAGACTTTGGAAAAAAAATCTCATCCCAACGCACCTTCCCTTCACAGCTCTCGTCTTGTCCCAACTGCTCTCATCTTCCTCGACCACAAGACAGAAGGGAGCAGGCTACACTTCCTGAGAGGAAGGTCATCAGGCCTTAAAGAAACTTTGCTTTTCATCTGAGTGTCATCATATCATTGACACATCCAGTCCTCTTCCCATCAGTGGGGATAACTCATGGCTAGCATGGCAAGAGGCTCAAACCATCCTGCTCTGTCTCCCTTCCTTGTTGTGTTACTTTCTACCCAATCCTCTCACTCTCTCAGCTTCTCATCAAATCCTGAAATTAACGGCACTGCTTCAGCACAGCAAGAGGAGAGGGTCCCAATCCTGCTCTGTCTAAGGACCCAACCAGACGATGTCCCGGATAGGAACGTGAGCCTGGAGCCAAGCAACAAGTGTTGTGGTCGCCCTGCCAGTCTAAAGCATCGATCGGCAACTGACCAGCTGCCCAGGGTTCTCAGAACATCGATAAAAGGCTGCATTTCCCACACTCTGGGTCTGCCTGTTAAAAACAGAAGAAGTAAACACCCTGCACACATCAGGGCAGAGAAAAATTAACCCTTTCCTTTTCAGCAAAGAAAGATTGCTAATGAAAATAAGACTGATATTTTGCCTCCAAAAGGAGAGAAACTTTAATAAGTTTTTATTAAGTTTGTTTTGTAGAATTCTCAATTTCTGTTTAAATATAAATGCTTGTTTTAATTTCGGGGAGAGGAGGAGGAGATTGTGTTTGATCAATAACTTTCAACTTTAGAATAAATGCTTTTGGGTGTTTGCCAAAAAAAGGAGTAAAGCAGGGTCTTGGTAAGGGGGAAACCCGAAAGCACTGTTTTAATGTTGGGCAGTGAAAGAGTTTAACACCTTGAATACGTTTGGTCTTTGAGATTATACAGCAGGTAAAGAGGAGCTGCTAGATGGGATTCGGGGGCCAGAAGGTTCCATGGCAGGTGGGATGGAGATCGGGACGGGTCAGTGATGTCTGAGGAGGGAGGGAGTTAACCTTCCGTGCCATGTTCCAACCCTTGGAGTCCTACACTCTCCTCTCCCAAACCAAACTCAGTTTATTACAGCTCTAGGGTACTTGGCTTAAGGTATCGTTCAGGACAATGGGAGTCTCAGGCAGGTGTAAGGTCTATTAAAGTTTCGCTGCCACCTGGTGGAAACCTCTCCAGAAAGCACACCCACATCAACTCAACATGTGATGGAGATAAATATAGTAAGTACCGCTGTGAAACCCTGGACCCATACCTGTTTTCCTACTGGTGGGGTGGAGGGGTAGTGGGAGCACTGACTTTTTTTCTGCATTTGTTGTTTCTGCACCAAATCAGTAACTATTTCAGGAAAAACCCAGTACGGAGGTTTTAAATCACACAGCAACATGCTCCAAGCAGCCCACTTATTAGTGTTGAAGTCCTGCTCCAGCCAGGTTGGTCAAACTAGATACTAACCAATTAAAAGAAATGGGCCAAAGCTTGAAGCCTAACCAAAGTACTTTCCACATTTTGAAATAAATCTATACGATTACCACATACTTACAGCAGCTAGTAGCATAATTATTGTTATCATAACACTTTGCTCATGTTGATATCATCACTCTAGGTTTGTTATTGGCAAGCAATACAGAAAGCCCGCTGCCTGTATTAAAATGATAATACCATATTTGTATTCTTAAGCAACTGCACTAACTGCACAAAAACATCTAGGTCTCTCCCCTCACAACTCCTGGCCTGTCATTTAGTCCTCTCCATACCGCACTTCCGCTTTAAGAAGCACAGCGTGTCTGGAAAGCACGGTGTCTTGCTGAATTCCCTTCTACTTGATTTGGATTTGGGAACCTGAACTGACAATTGAGAGTCTGCTAGTGTACAACAAACCTGCTGATGCTGTAAGACGACGGTTTGTTGAAATCAGCAGATAAACTTTGGCAAACACCTTTAACCTATTTCCCAAAGTTCCAGTGGGAGATTTTCATTAAACGCTCTACATAATTTTTTCTGCTCTTCAGCTTTCTTGTCAGTCTAATAATTCCCATCATTTTGATGATTACATCAAAAACTTCTTCAGAGAACAATGGAAAAAGGGCTTAGCTATTTTCTTCCCCTTTGCAAAGATTATGTAATCCACATGCTGTCATCCCTGCAGTGCTAAAGCCAGCAAAGACGGGCAGGACAAAGTTCACTTGTTTTCCTTTGACAGATGGCTCCTGAAGGTTTTATAGTCAAAATGTGGCAATTAAATTTACTTTCTATTTTTTGGCCTTTATTTCACACAACTCCAGTTAAAATAATCTGCACCAGTGGCAAAACGGGCCCCCAAACAATCACTTTTTTGTTAAATTAGTGCAGAATGGGAAGTGGTGGTGTCTGGGCTTTGGTCTGGATTTGGGGGTGGGGGGCGGTAGAGGAGAGGGAAGGAGTGAGAGCAGGAGGCTTTCCTATGGCAAAAGGCAAAACCTGACCTGTGTCCAGCAGCAGCCTCTGGAAAGCACCGCGTGGTCCAGCCTTCTGCATGTCTGGCCAGAACATACACCCCTAAACACTTCTCTGCGAGGCTCTTGCCACCAGCTCCTGGAGCTCCCCGGGTACCGTTTCTGTGCCGAGGGATGCAGAGGAAGGGGACTCGGGTCCCGTGTTCTATCCCTGACACTGCCAGGGAGTCTCCGTGGGATCTTGAGTTGCTTCATTTAGCTTTTCTGTGCTCCAGCTACCCCAGCTGTACAACCAGAAAAAACACTTCCCTGCCTGATTAGTTTTTGTTAATCACTTTGGCTATGTCCACACTGCATCTCGGAATCAGCCTCCCAGCTCAGGTCCACGGACTTACATTAGCAGGGCTCACGCCAGTGTGCTGAACCTAGCTGTGTAGCCAGTGCTTAGACACTGCAGCTCGGGGTCAAGCTCTGGCGCTAAAGCCCACCCCACCCCCAAGGCTTCAGAGCCAGTCGCAATGTCTACAGAGCTATTTTCACCATGCTAGTAGCGTGAGCCCCACTAATATACGTCTGTGGACCTGAGCTAGGAGGCTGGCTCCCAGATGCAGGGTAGACACACTCTTTGAAGACCCCTCCTCTAATTTAACATCATAATTTAAAAAAACCAGAACATTATACAATGACGGCCCTTAGCACTATTGCTTCAAATCAGATTACTGCAAAGGTTTGGACAGATACTCTGGTGGAGTCCCATGGCAAACTCCTAGGAAGTAGTTGGAGTAAATTCAAGATAACTGGTTAAAGGCTGGGTTAATTAATTCAACCCCGAAAAATAAGTCTAAAAATGGCATTGTTGGGGTGCGGGAAGGATCCATATTATTTTGTCCCACTGACCTCCGCAAATTTGTTCAGTTTACAGTGAACAGATTTTCTTTTCCTGAACTGCCAGCCTCACAAACTGTGCCTGGGATCTGGAAGTCATGCCGGGTCTCTCACTGGCTTTCTTATCACAAATAATGATTCTGCACTTGGAATTCAGTTAACAATACAATCAGCGATACCTGAGCCAGAAAAAATGCAGATCACAGCTGCGGTGGTATAGCCAGGCAAGCAGGAAAATATTAAGGGCATAATCCAAAACTCACTCAAGTTAATGAGATCTTTCTATAGATTTCGATGCACTTTGGATTAGACCTTAGAATTTATTTGGTCTCTAAAGTGACCTGGAGCAGTTCTTCTTAGTAAGAAGGTGCCAATTGTATATGGCAATTTTTCTGACCATAACCACGCTTAAAAAACCCCATGAATATGAGGAAAACTGCTGCTCTGTAAAACATGAATTATGATATGAAAGGCTACTGCAGTTACACTGGGCAAATAATCAGGCATTTGGGACTATTACAGAGACGTGTGGCCTGGAGGCATAACAGACCAGCATTCCTTGTATGAAAGAAACAAGGAAACCATAGACATAAACCTGATTGTCACTGTTAAAATATATTAGAGATTATGATTAAAAAGAAGACATAGGTTTACACAGGATTGAAAATGCATCATAGTGCAAGACTGACACCTGTGAATAAGAAAAGGAAAATTGTGTCAAATAATATTGTTTATATTTTAATACATTATCAAATTAGTTATAGCGGTGAAACAGTGGTGGACATAATTTATCTGCATTTCAGGCAAGGGTTGGATATTGTACAACATGACAAATTGATTTATGTAGTTGGAAGGCAAACTGGTATCGGGAATAACCACTGTAATGGATTAAACATTGGATCAGGGTCAGGAATCATCCAGGATCGGGAAAATCTGATGCACAGAGACAGAGAGGTACAGAAGAACTTTACAAGAAAGGAAAAGACTAATGCCAATGAACTGTTGGGACAGTTGGCAACTAACTCATGAGAAAACAAGAGATCAGAGACCGAGGAAGAGGCTAGCACGGTAGGCGTTCTATAGATTTTGATTGCATGGTGTATGACTGGAATACAGAACAAGAACTAGCTTTAGCAGCAGAAGTGAGCAGAGTGCAGTACACCCAGTCAGGAGGAGGAACACAAGACTTTGCTGACATGCCGGTGGTTCCCACCAAGGGTTGGAATCGCTCCAGGGCATCCGTGCTTCTGCCTTCCAGAGTGATCCCAGAGGATGGCCATGGGTGGCTGGTTGTTTGCCCCTCAAGGACACACTCAGTGTGACAAAAGGCTCAGTCTTGTTGGCACTACTTGATCACTTGGCCTCTGGGGCCGTTAGGAGGGCTAGCAAGCATACATGGGCTGTAGCACTTCCCTTTATGCGGATAGATACAGAATTGGATGTTAACCTCTCCTGACCACCCTGGGGAAACTAAGTTTATAACTTCAAACTGGGGCTTGGTGAGAGTTAGCTGGAGAGAATGCTGGCAGGTGAAGAGAAGTAACCCAAAGAGATGCTTGAGCTTGGATCAGCTCCCTTTCGGGGAGGGATGACACCTGCCATGCAAGGCTCATATTAGACCCGAAGCTGTTCCTAGATGAGCAGGCAGCAGCTGCCACAGGACCGCTTCCCCCACCCCGTGCTTGGGGAGAAGGTTGTGAGCCAGGAACTTGTGTCCTTGCCCCCTGGGTTACTGCAGTGCTGTAAAACTGGGGCTACACCGCGAGACCATTCCAAAACTCAAGTGAGTACGGAGGAAGCCCTCTGACTAAACTGTGCTTCATGCTGGGGGTACATCCCATTGGGTGCCACAGTCTGCGATAGGCAAAGGCTGGTTTCCTGTGCAGCTTTCAGGGTTTGTCTTGAGCTATAAAGTCCTAAATGGTTTGGGTCCTGGCTCCCTGAGAGACTGCCTCTCCCCCATGCCGCTGAGAGCAGTTGAGGCAACAGTTCTCTAGCCCAGTGGTTCCCAAAGGCCCCCTTTGACATCGTACCAAGTGTCCTGGACCCGTTTCATTTCTGGTCTACTGGGACGCCCCCAGGTGCCAGCGCGGGAGTGAGCAGCCCTTACACTGAGCTCAAATGCTAACAGACCATGCCCAGGGTTTCTCAACAGGAGGGTACATTGGGGTGAAGTGAAACTGAGGCCACTGTAACTGTGAGACATTTGGTTCTTTGTACAAGTAATTCAGAATGGGCCGAGGCCAACAGCAGAGATTGGCATTACTGCCTTCCTACCCACTCCTCCCCCCACGCAGATCTGCTCTTACACCCAGTTCACTCAGGAGACCTGCCTTTTATAAGGGTGTAGGTCTACACCACACATTCAGGTGTGGCTGTCGCATGCTTTAATCTAGCTAGCACAGGTAACAATAGTAGTGTAGTCACGGCACCTGGGCTAGCCACCCATCTATTAGCCCATCAGAGCGCCTGGGTACTCACTCGGGTTGCAAGCCCACGCCGGGATCCATGCCACATGCACTTCTCTGGTATTGTTTTGCTAGATTAAAGCTAGCACGGCAATGCCTACCCACAATACAATTATACCTTAATGTGCAGAGTAGACGTAGCTCTACTATCAGTGCAGAATTGATTAGGCCATTTGAAAATCTTTTTAGAAAGCCGAACGCCTTGTTTGCAGCTCTTAACAGCAAAAGGTAATTTACCTTAAGAGCTCTTATGATATGAATACAGGATGTGCAATTACAGCCTGGAAATCGTGCACTACTTTTAGCATAGGAGTGTGAAAGGTGGTAGATTGACAAGAGTTATCCCTCAAACAACAACACAGCTGACTTATTTTCTAACTGAAAAAAATCAGTTTTAGTAAGTTCTGTACCCTTCAGAGAAGCTGGCGTATGCAAACACACACCAGCAACAGGGAGCCTAATACCAGGTTAAATTACTATGGGTTAAACGATCCTCTGCCCCCACCACAAATGCACAGGCTGCAATTCCAAGCGGCACTGGTGCGGGCTGCACCAGGGGGAGAGGACCCCTTACTCTCTCCCCACGCACCTCAGACACATTAGGAGCCACAGAGTGACCTGGAGCAGAATTTGGTCCTCACACACACTTTTCAATGAGGCTATTTGCAAAACAAGGTGCTACTCAAAGTGAGGCACTGAATAGGAAGCTATTCAGATAATCTGCATTAAAAGAGAACCCCCAACTTACTTCTCTGCACACTGGCGATTTGAGCATATCAGGCAGCACCCACAACGTGCGAAGCCCTCTCCAAATAGTGCGACACAAACCGTGCTCCTAAGAGCTTCAATTGACAGAGACAAGTAAACACCCGGAAAGCCTTGAAGGGCCAATAGGGTGTATTTGCAACAGTGCTAGCTCAGAACGATTGTAACATGACTGAAAGACTCCATTAATAAATGCCACGACATGGCGAGCTACTATGGCCTCAGATGTGCTCACTTGCATTTTAATGGGGCTTTTCTATTATGTTAAGCTAACTCAACTAAATTACACCCTAGCAACACACCCTTTTTGCCCCTCAAGGCGCGCGCACACACACACACACTTACTTCTATCCAGGCCATTAGCAGCTGGCTAATTTCTTGTAGACATCATGGCAGAAGTGAGTACCAAGGTAGGAGATGTAGGAGGACTGGACACCCTCCTCCTGAACTAGTTCAATGAATGTGGTCCAGGCATCCATGGGGTGAAGAAGAAAACACAAGATGGTTACAGAGAAGCAGACAGATGTGGGAGGCAGGGAGAGATGGAGATGGGAAGTGGATGTCAAAGTAGGTTAGATACATCCATACATGATGATTTAGTGAAGGCCAATGGCTCCTAAAGTAACAAAAGATTTTTATATTTTATTTAATATGAAAAGCCAAATATTAAGTGAGCACATAAATGACCTTGGCCATCTGACTGTAACAGATAAGCCACTAACATGTTCAGTCCAGGTTCTTTCGCTATCCACTTAAACAATCTCCACAGGTGAATTTCCAAAGAGTCACCACTAGATGGGGCCCTATAAACCTTGCGCAAACATTTGTTCCCCTGTTCCTTGAAGCTAATTGCACACACACTGCCTTTGAAGTCATGGTTCCTCTTGCAACTTACCATAAAGCACTGGCTATTCCATCCCAATGCATCCAAATGGGACTGTCTGTCCTGTTGCTTAGAAGGCACTTTCCAAACCCCGGGAGGAACATTCCAATGCAGAACACAGAAGCTGAATGTTTGCTTTCAGCTGAGCAGCAAAGAAAAGAAAGAAAGAAGAAAAGAAAACCACACACCAATATGCTCCTTTACTTAACTCACAGCGCAAGTGGCACAACTGAAGGGACAATGTGTCCAATTCAGATGGGTTTTGATAACTTCTGAGCAACTCAAACGCCTCTCAGCATGCTAAAAAATATGCAGCCTTTTAAAATCATAACCTTATTATCCGACAGTGTGTGCAGAATTGGTGCTTAGATACCTCAGTCACAAATACCTAGGAATACACTTGGGCAAATTTTTCATCCATGTAGAACAAAAGCACTGGGAGCTTACTTATAAACATGGTAATCCACCACGCAACCTTGAGTCATTGAAGAAAAAAGGAGAAAACCATCTTTCTGCCCTCAGGCTGCTTCACTGCCCTGCGGGTGACAGAGGAAACTAAGAGAGAGGGGAGGCTGGCTTACGTATTGGTATGACGAGAGGGCAGCAGTCCCACAGCTGCAAAACTAATGCATGACAATAGCCGTACAACTAATGCACGACAACAGAAGCACAAGTGCCCTGTGGCCCAGTCCTATGTGCAGAAATCCCCTTTTCAAGGTTACTAGCCCAACCCACCCTTGTGCTATGAAGCTCTCCTTAGGACCACACTAACTTAATGGTTCATTATTTTAAAACGGTTTTAAAAATACACACCCAATACAATTTCACCTGAAGACATAGGCAGCCAATGGCGTTCAACGAAATTTTTCCCTGAAAGCCTGCTTAAATGAGAGGCAGTGATGACAGATAGGAGAGAGAAGTGCCAGAAAACAATAGTTCATGTAGTATGCACTTAAAATGTGTGTAGATTACACTACCTTAGGGTATGTCTACACTACCTGCCGAATCAGTGGGCAGCAATTGATCCAGCGGCGATCAATTTATTGTGTTTAGTCTAGACGCGATAAATCAACCCCCGAGCATTCTCCCGTCACCTCCTGTACTCCAGAGCCGCGAGAGGTGCGGGCAGAGTCGATGGGGGAGCGTCAGCAGTCAATTCACCGCAGTGAAGACACCACAGTAAGTCGATCTAAGTACGTCGACTTCCGCTACGTTATTCACATAGCTGAAGTTGCGTAACTTAGATCGACCCCCCCCACACCCCAGTGTAGACCAGGGCTTAGTTTGAGTGAACCTGTCGCTAACCTCACATAAAACCTTTCCTTCCCCCACCCCCCACACTCTGCATTTTACTCTGTACTAGCTCTGACTCATGCTTTGTACTTCAAGACCACTGAATTATACAGTGGAACCACCCTTCCATCTAACAAAAGCTCTGAACACATGGACCTGGCTGAATGTAATGGTGACAGAAGGATCAATTGTATTCATAGACGTCTCTTGTTGGCTTTGTCAACACTGGCACTTTCATCGCTAAAACTTTTGTCACTCAGGGGTGTGAAAAATACACCCGAACAACAAAAGACTTAGCGATGAAAAGCGCCAATGTCAACAGCGCTTCGCCGGTGCGAGCCGTGCTCCCATCAACAAAACTACTGCCTCCATTGGGGGTGGTTTTATTTTGTCAATGGGAGAGCTCGCTTGTCATAGGTTTTGAACAACCTTATTTTCAGACAAGTTGCTAGAGTCATCTAGAACAACTGGGGTCAAATTCTGGCCAATGCAGGGAAAACAACAAAACTAACCCCCTGAATGGGCTTACATGTACCCATCAAGCAGAAAGCATGTGTGCTAGATTATGGTTACACACACCCATTATGCACGGGGCCCCTGCACTCATCTCTACGCACAGGTTCTTGCTAGGAAGAGAGGTTACACCAAAGGACCACTGCCAGGACAGGGACTGCATGAGTATTAACTTGTGCACTTCTTGTAAGTATGTCCTTAACTCTAGGGCACCCCTCCAGCCCGGACACAGAGTTGCAGGAGACTCTGCCTTGTTCACCACCTCTGGTGGCCACTTTCTCAACCATGATGGCCAGTCCCAGCCGATCTCCTCTCCAGATTCTCACTGGGTCCGTCTCCAGTGGTTTAGCCCTCTGGCCAAGTCACATAAGAGTTCTGTCCCCTTCTAAGACGAAAGATCCGTCGCCCCTCCTGGGTCTCAGCTTCAATTCTTCAACTCAAGATAGTTAAGTCCCAAACAGACTGCAAAGAGCTACAAAAGAACCTCTCAAAAATGGGGGACTGGGCAACAAAATGGCAGATGACATTCAATGTTGATAAATGCAAAGTAATGCACATTGGAAACCATAATCCCAACTATATATAATATGATGAGGTCTAAATTAGCTGTTACCACTCAAGAAAGATCTTGGAGTCACTATGGATAGTTCTCTGAAAACATCCACTCAATGTGCAGCAGCAGTCAAAAATGCTAACAGAATGTTGGGAATCTAAGAAAAGGAGAGATGAGGCAGAAAATATATAAATCCATGGTACGTCCACATCTTTAATACTGCGTGCAGATGTGGTCTCCTCATCTCAAAAAAGATATATTGGAATTGGAAAAGGTTCAGAAAAGGACAACAAAAATTATTAGGAGTATGGAACGGCTGCCGTATGAGGAGAGATTAAGACTGGAAAAGAGATGACTAAGGGGGCATAGGATAGAGGTCTATAAAATCATGAATGTTGTGGAGAAAGTAAATACAGAAGTGTTATTTACTCTCATAACACAAGAACTAGGAGTCACCAAATGAAATTAATAGGCAGCAAGTTTAAAACAAACAAAAGGAAGTATTTTTTTTCACACAATGCACAGTCAACCTGTGGAACTCCTTGCCAGAGGATGTTGTGAAGGCCAAGACTATAACAGGGTTCAAAAAAGAACTAGATAAATTCATGGAGGACAGGTCCATCAATGGCTATTAGCCAGGATGGACAGGGATGGTGTCCCTAGCCTCTGTTTGCCAGAAGTTGGGAATGGACAACCGGGGATGGATCACTTGATGATTACCTGTTCTGTTCATAGTCTCTGGGGCACCTGGCATTGGCCACTGTCAGAAGACAGGATACTGGGCTAGACGGACCTTTGGTCTGACCGAGTATGGCTGTTCTTATGTTCTTTCCCAGTCATCTAGGTACTCACACCCACCCGCCCCGGCTTTTCCCTGCTGGGAGCCCAAGTATCACTAATACTGGCCTGCCACCATCCCCCGGCCTCCTCTCCCCTTCCCTGGTCCTTACAGACCCTAGCTTGGAGCCCCTCCCCAGCCCAGGGCCACACCACAGGGGTTAGCCCTGCGCTGGTAGCTCTGCCTCGTGGCCACAGCCGATTCAAAACTACTGGGCCTTCCTCCAGGCCCTTCCAGGGGAGAGGGACCTCTGCCTGGCTCCTGGGTCTCTCCTCTCTACTGAATTTGCTGCTCTGGTTACGTAGTGCTCTCCCTGCGTCGCAATCACAACTGGGGTCGGGCTTTCTAATTAAGCCCCATGACTCTACATTAGTTGGGGACACTAATTAGCTCATGTTGGCAGCTCGGCAGTGCGGCTGAGAGATAGCTACTAAGTCATGGGCAAGACTGAGCCCAGCTTGCCTCAAAGGGCCAGCCAGCTGCTATAGGCCTCTAACAGCCCTGCCTATGTGACTCATGTAGAGGAGGCTCTGCAGAGAGGCCTCAGGTCTGGAGTCAGGACGGAGAAACATCCCCTGCCACGTGATGCAACACCTCTACAGCATGCGTGCCATCTTGCTGGGATCGGGACATGTGTATGGGTGTGGCCAATGAGGATTGGGTCCTGTACCAGCCATTACAATTAATTGTGATAGAACATTAAGAACTGAAGCATAGGGATTTAAACCTTCCGAATGCTATCAGCACAAACAGAGCTAGCACTGGTAAAATTATGCAAGTTAAACTGTAATAAAATAGCATTTAAAATAATGTACACAATGGATGCCCAGAAATGCAGGATATTCTCAATTTGTACGGCAGCTTTACTAGCAGTTACATACCCAGTAATAAACTTCCGACCTTTGCCTCTGAGCTTAAATGTAACATTGCTTTTGCTGGCAATGGGATACGCCAGGACATTCAGAATCTCAGCACTTAGTTGCTAATAGTACAGGATGTATATCCTTCACGCATACCTGGAAGCAGCAACAACAGAAAAACTGACTACAAAACATCTTAAACACTACAGATCCAGCTCTGTCCTCAGAAACATGAGTGCAAATCACGTGCAGTGTCTGAATGTACAACCTACCCTTCTGACTGTCATTTAATGGACTGAAGGGAATCCAAGGTAATGTGTGTTTTATTGGTATTAATGTGACGCTCAAACAGAATCTGAAAAAAAAGAGGAGATACCATTAAAAAAAGGCCATGCAGAAAAGCAGACAGAAATATTGATCACTGCTTGCATTTCCTAATGAAAAACACACTCAAAATAGAGTAAAAAGCCATTTCAATGAGGCAGACCTAAAACATACACAAAAAAGACCGATATTAACCTACAAGGGGCCATATTTCACAGCCAACTACAGAAAATTCAACACAGAACTGTACAGGGAGCAGCGACACACAATCCTGCCAAGGGCATCAATGCCTGCAGCCAGCCACTTAAAAGGGATGTCTGACCATGATCCAAAACGTGCATTAAATTAGCCTCTCTCTGAGAAATAGCCCCACACCATTGCACATGTATTGCTAATTTACATGACAGAAAGATTTTTGAGTAAGTGCACATCCCGCATAATATTTACGTTGATTTCAAGCGGAGTTTCAACTTGGATGCAGAAAGTAGGAGATCAGCAACAATTCACAAAAATTCTGTGTGTTACTAACTTTTTAGTAAAGGAACAGAATTGTTAATGATTCAAGTTATTTTCTTACAAAAAAGAAAATGACCAATAGAAAGAGAGAAGATGATTTAGCCGTTCGGCTGCTGGCTTGGGGCTCCAGAGACCCACGTGCCTCTGTTCCTCATCTGTACAACTGGAATACTATCTTGTTGGGATGACATGAGAATAAATATATTTAGGTGCTTAGGTACTATGGTAGAGGAGGCCATACAAGTACCTTACCTAAACAGACAGACAATTAGGAAATACCAGAGTTGCAGCAAGATGGGTTTAGTGTTGCAACCTATTTATTCCAACAGTAACAGCAATTTTTAAAAAATTCTTAATTCGCTTGTTACTCGAATAGAGGCAGCACACTATATATTGTCTCATTTCGCTTAAATATTTTATTGTGGTCGCCGCATTTCCATAGATGGGCTTTCGTTTAGAAACCATATACTGACATTCACTCCGTGCAGAGCACCACCAAGGCCCATAAATCTTAACTTAACTACCACTTAAGTCTTCGAAAAAAAGCTTAAGTGGGACTTGAATGGTGAATAAACCTTAGGCACGTCCTCTATCCAGGAGGTGAACTGCATCCATAGTGATGAACACATTGCTAGCTGCAGTCACAAGATGTTGAACAGTCTCGGTCTCTGTCTCATTTCAGCAGATAAGAACACCTTCCTAATGCCACCACAGTACCTGGAATTTGGGGGATGATACCCACTAAATAAATTATAATTTTCTAGTACTAGATCAAAGTTCCTTATTTAAAAAGTGCTTTTTAAAAAACAAGCCATGCCAGGATAACAGTTTCAAGTAACATCTAATCCAGTTGAAGAGCGAAGATCATCTTGTTCATGATTTAATTTTCCTGGCATTGATGAAAGGGATGCTTTCATGCGGTCACTTATTTGCTGTAAGTGATGGGCTACCAAACCCACACCACAGCCTTGAGGGACAAAAAGGACCCAATTCACCAAAACAAATGCTTAACTTTAAACACATCATTAAGGGCTCTGCTAAATCGGGACCAGCGCCACAACCAAACACCTCATAGTACCAGAGTCGCTTCCTGATTTTGAAGAAACTTCTCCCCTTTAGTAGAAATACTTTGCACCGTCACATTGGAGGTACCAAACGTGATTTATGCCTCTCCCCACCTCTACTAGGGAAAAGCATATTAAACCTACTTCGTAGATTAGTGAAATGAGATACACAGGGCTGAGAAGTGATCCTATGAACCTTGGGGTCCCAGGCTCCTATCCTAACCACTAGACAACACCAAGTGTGCACAGCTATCTATCCAGGGTGCAATTTTCAGAGGCACAAATGGCAGGTGGGCATTTAACTGGCATTTGTACCTCTGAAGACCTTCCCCCTCTCCGCCCTGCAGTTTTCTTGGCATGTAAGGACCTGCAGTGACCAAACCATGCAATAGACAATGTTGTTTCTCATCTGAAATTATTTTCTTATGACCAGTTTTGTTCTTGGTATGAATTACGATGAAGTTATTCCCTGCCCCAGTAAAAGAAGTTCTGACTATTCTGTTGTGTGACAATAAAGATCCTTAAGTTCCCTGATTCAACTATGTGGAATTGCTAAAATATGTACATTTTTTACCTTTACTCCCTATTCTTTGAAATATCAGTCTTATTAATCAGGCTTTAGTCTTATCTACTGGACAGAAAGAGGTGTATCAAGGTCCAGTGCAGTATTTTCAAGAAGGTCCTCACTGGTCTAGAAATCACATCCAAGATTTTGTTAATAGGTGATGCTACCCTGGACAATATCAAACCATGCACAGGACTGGATCTGAGAAGCCTTTCGGTACGGTATTATAGTCTCTATTCCTGGCAGAAATAGCAGCAGCAAAGATTACACAATCACTTTGGCTATCCAAAAGTCCAGATTTGAAGGCACTTGCTTAACTTAGAGAGGTCCATTTATTTCTATGTATTTTGGCATCATTCCCCGTCCTCCTCCCCAGTCACACGGAATTGGGGCTAATCCTGCTTTTCGTTACGCGGGTGCCTCCCTGACAAAACTCTCTGGGGTTGCACTGGAGTAACAGAGCAGGATTTGACCCCTGGTATGCAAAATTTGATAGGGAAAAAAAAAATTAAGATTCCAATTCAATCAACTCTGAGAACCAGGCATGCATCCTAACCAGCAAGTGATTCCTTCATTTTACTCTTTTTGATAAAAAAAACTTCTTTTAACCTTAAACAGGCAAGCTCGAACTCTGCCCTGACTTACACCTCATGCCGTTAATTTCAGAAATAGGATTTCAAAGATTTGTGTTTTTCTTTACAGCTGTAGATCCATCTGCTTCTTTCTAATTCAGACTGGTTGGGCATGAAGAAGGGATTTTATGCTAGGTTTTAGCCTTTAAATGTTCATCTTGCACCCTCGCAGGGAACTATTGCACTAGGTGTTTTATCAGTTGTGTTAGGCACTCAGAAGACCTTGGGCATTAGGCACCCGATAAACAAATATTTGTTATTAAGTACGGGCAGGAATCTTTTCCTGAATACTGGCATCCACCATCAGTAGAAAACAGAACGGAAAAGAACAGACAGCAGGATTTTGAGTATCCATAACGGCCAATGTCACATGATGATGGGTATTTTAATTCTGCTGCATTCCCCAAAGTTTGCTTCTGCCACTCCCTCTCCTGTGCACCCCTATCATTCTGCCTGGGATCCTCCCCTTCCCCCACATTGTCCCCAGTACCCGAGACCTGCTCCCTCCAGCCTCCCCATTCCTGCCCCAGGAGACTGCAGCTATCCGTGCGAACAGTCAGTTCTTGACCAAACTGAAAGCCACTATTTGGTATTTCTACAAATACCACATCAGAGGATCCCCCTGCATCCTTACGTGACTCCTGACAGCTTTGGATGAAGCTAGGTCTGAAATTAAAACGGGGAGGTTAAGGTGCCTCATAGTGACTTCTTTCACTGGTGGAAAGTGAAGTTCCTGACTGGAAGTTTTAGCACAACGTCCCACGAAGTGAGCAGCGCCACAGTTTCGATGGAGGGCGTCTCCTAGGCAATGGCCGCATTCATCAGACATGGACAGTTGTATTTCCTCTGTTCCCATGGCAAACACAGGCCCAGCCAGCAGCCTTAGAAGGTTGACTTTTTTTTCTTGGAGATCCAAGGAACAAAACAAAGCAGAACAATTAAGCCCTGTCTTTAGGGGTCAAAATACAGTCATTCCTTTCAAACAGATTTACTAGTTTCCAAGTTCCATTTCAAAGCCAACCTGAAACCCATTATTTGCTACTTCTTACTTTTTTCCCTATCTCATGGAGGTTTTATAGAACACAAAAACAGCAGCCCAGTTTAATTTACCTCCTAGTCATGGCATTTCACTAACAGGCGTTATATCAACCACCACTTTCAAAGGTTAACTCTACTAAACCGTCCATATTTGTGTCTGGGTCCAAGGCCATGCCTACCAAAGGATACAACCACTTTCCAGGTGTAAAGAATAACAATCAACGGGCAAGAGGAGAACCAAGAGAAAGGAGATCTTGTGACAATGACATGCTTAAAAAACCCAGAACTTCCATTAAAGAGGTAAGACAGCCAGGGGTCTTTGCTCAGTGCAGAGGACAGGACACCAAACCTTGGTTCCAAGAACATCAGCAGCTTTGCAGTCTGGCCAGCTTTCTAGTAACTGCACTCAAGTGTTGAAAAAAAAAAAAAAACAGCCAGCGTTCTTATCCTATGGTACAGCATTTGTATAAATCCAAGAGGGCATACGCAAATTTTGATTTATCAGGAGTTTTGATTATCCTGAGTTCAGTGAGCTGTAACAGAAATAAAGTCCGGGGGGGGGGAGGGCGAAAAGAACTAGCAATAAAAAAAATTGTTTAAAAAAACCAATTATATTCCAAGAATATAAAATAATAACTGTTCCTACCTTGAAATGCCTTGAGTGTGCAAGGTTTAATTGAGATGCTTAATGCTATCAGTTGCTAATCATAGAATATCAGGGTTGGAAGGGACCTCAAGAGGTCATCTAGTCCAACCCCCTGCTCAAAGCAGGACCAATTCCCAACTAAATCATCCCAGCCAGGGCTTTGTCAAGCCGGGCCTTAAAAACCTCCAAGGAAGGAGACTCCACCACCTCCCTAGGGAATCCATTCCAATGCTTCACCACCCTCCTAGTGAAACAGTGTTTCCTAATATCCAACCTGGACCTGCCCCACTGCAACTTGAGACCATTGCTCCTTGTTCGGTCATCTGCTGCACTGTAATGGGGAAATCCTCTTCTACTTCCTCTTTATTCAATGATACAATAATTCTCATTGGGTTGCACTGTTGCCATGATAAGAATTCCAGCAAACTTCCGAAGGGAAAACCCTGCTCCTTGGCCTTGAAAGGTCTTTTGCTTCATTCTGTGTTGGCCTTGGTTATGACATCATGCCTCAGTGGTGATCTCATAACTTGCAGGCTCGCCAAGGCAGTCATGTGAAGTAGCAGGTTATTATGAAGGATCTGGTTATAAACTCATGGTTAAGGTGGACGTGAGCTTTGCACTTCAAGCAGAAATTAAACCTCTCTTTTATGCATCAAGAACAGATTGTATTTTCCTCAAATTTACAGCATTTACTCCAAGTACAGAAAGTATTTCTGAGAACTTCCAAGTAAACGCATTAGCTACAAGAGCTGCTCTTGCAACTACCCTGCCAGACTATTTGACTGAAGACTCCAGTTCTAGACAAAACACTGTTTACTATTGAACATGTCTACATGTCAAAGGGGAAATGTGCAACATTCTCTGCTGATGCACACAAAATATTACACACCTCAAAGAGCACCTGTGTGCCTCTCAGCTGAAGCGATTTACCTTCCTCTGTAGTCCCGCATTTCAAAAGTAACAAAACCAAATTTCCCTAATGGAAGTGAATTAATATCTATCTATAGTATCTACAATTACAAGTGTCCCATCATTGTACTCACCAAGCCCTGAAAGGCAAGTCTCTATCCATACACCCTCCATCCCCATTGTATCTGAGCACCTGACAATCTTTAACATAGTTATCCTCACAAAACCCCTGCGAGGTAGGGATGTGCCATTATGCCCATTTGGGAAACTAAGGCACTGAGAAGCTAACTGACTTACCCAAGGTCACACAGGAAGTCTATGGCACAGCAAGGAATTGAACCCAGATCTCTCATGTTCTAGGCTAGTGCCCTACCCACCAGACCATCCTACAACGTTTGTCTATACTGGCGAACAACAGGAAGGCAGGGTTCTAAAATGATTCATCAATACCCAGTGATCTGATATCAATATTAGCCATGGAACAAAATTTTATCCCTTCTGGAAAAGTCCTATAGAATTGACTCCAGAATGATACACTTTCTATAGAATTTTCAGCCAATCAATAGCATTTTTAAATGATTCTAGCTATAATTCCCTATTAAAATTCATGTATATCCCCACTACGGAATGGTATTAAAAAAAAAAAATTAATCTATGGAAAGTATAGCATTCGCCATTCATTTTTATAGGGGTTTTACTGAGTAAGATCTACAGAATGGTTAGTTTCATCCTTATTTAATTCTATGAGGTTTTTCCATAAGGGTAATACTGCAAATACCGGACATCTATATGCTTAACTTGAAACATCTAGCAATGGTGGGAAGGGAAATGGATCGTCATCATTCAAATCACACCATTTAGGAATGAATTTTTAATGAGGGTAGGCCTCGCTTATTTCTAATTTTGCTCTAGCACCTTATTTATAGCTATAACTAAATCTCACTGCGTGGCTGTGTCGTTAAGCTGCAGGACATAGTATCCAATTAATACCAAAACAGCATTAAAGCAACATGAAAGGTCCAACTTAAACCCAAGGAAAAAATTCAGAGTGAAGGCTGTCATTCCAACCTTCCTTCTCTCCACCTGGCAGCTGCCCTGAGGTCCCTGGTTTGTTTTAAGTTCCAGATGGAGGATGAGGTCATCCGCACAAACTAGGTACAACAGGGTGAGTTAAAAACCTACCAGTAGTCATAACAAATTGACTCAAGGAAGTGGAGACAGGCTGTAGAGCCTCTGATCTCTAAGTCACTGGTTTGAATTCAGTCCACGATGAGAACGATGCAACATTTTGACGACCTGAGGAATAATAAGCTAAACGGAAGAGAAGAAAACACTCACAGGAACAACAGGCATTTGGGATAGAAAGGAAAGCTCCAATTTAACAACAGGAAACGGTTCTTAACCTTGAGGTGAAACCTGGCAGTGTAATATTTTAGGCCAGAGAGTGTTCAAAAGAAAGTTACATGCAGAATTTAGAGGGAAGTGATACAGGAATTCCATTGGGTGATGTGGGAACTGAGCATGTGTCGTACATCAATACAGACCCCTCTTTGGGTAAACCCCAACTTCAATCAGTAGGAGTTTATACGAAGGTATGTGCTGCAGTCCTCATGCAGCTCTGTTATAGAACCCTTGAATCCGACCTCTTAGCTACAGTAGCTTATACTGTGATAGTCTGTTGAGCAGTATAAATGCATAACTCTCCAGTGCTTTCCCAGCTTCCTATGTTGTTCCACTCTTATTCCATCTGTACCACCATGATCCTGTCTCACTCAACTGCTGCGCTGATCCACTCTTCCTCCTCCAGATTTCTTATCAACCCCCAGTAGCACTAAAACCTCCTGAATTTCAGATCCCAAATACATTCTATTCACATTACACATTTCCTTAGGAAGCTCACTGACGTTTGCGCATCAAAAATTTTAGTCAGCAGGATGTACAGTGCAATAATGAGAATTAAATTGATTCAAGGAAAGTACCTGCTCAGCATGTTCATTTGCTATTTTTCAAACATAAGTATATTGACATGGGCGTTTTTTCAAATCTCAAAATGCAATCTATCCTGGGCTAACTGTATGTGTAACGTGGCACGAATCACTTCAAACTACCAACAATATCCATCTTTAAAGCACCTCTGTAGCTATAAAATCACTTAATCGATTGATAATTTTTTTTATAAAAAAAAAATTCATATAGGTAGCTAGATGGATACTGACACTGGGATCCGTACTTAATGCGAAGCTTAAGACGAATATGATTTGAAACAGCCAAGCTATAAACCCTCTGCAGAATGGAAAATTCTGACAGGCGTAATAGACATGCACTATAATTAAAGTCTTTGGTAAATGACACTAACACAGCCAAAATTTTCTATTTCAAGCTACAGCATTGATCGAATTTTGACATGCAAGATTAACTGGAAGGATCTCTCTGGACTGATGAGAACAGTAAGCCACAATGCTCGTGTTAATTTTCCTTGATACATATGCATTATGCATTTGACAAGATACAGGCATCTAGCAAGTACCGACCTAAGTGTTTTATCTGTAATGCTACTGAGCAAAGAAATGCCCCTCCCTCAATATCCCAGACTCTCAGACGATATTTCTCTATGCTCAAGAGTCCAGCGATTATATTCTTTCCTCCCAGATATGAAAGTTTAAAAAATGTGCCAACCTTGAATTTCCAATGAGAAGTTCACTCAATGCAGAAAACGGAGTCTCTCAGGAAGAAAAATAGGTTTCAACAGAATGCACTGTTCAAAAGACAATACTAACCAGTCAGGAGTGGATGAGATGTAGGGCCATAACAAAAAACTATTCTGTACTCCCAACTCAGAAATAAAAAGAAAATATTTTAAAATTAAGCAGACTCGTCCTCCTTCCTGTTTACCAGGCAGATTTCAATTCACTTGCGCATGCTACATGATCCTTCCAAGCTGCAAGCCAGCCAGGTGGCTCTGTTAGATCAGTGTTCCCAAACTTGGGATGCCGCTTGTTTAGGGAAAGCCCCTGGCGGGCCGGGCCGGTTTGTTTACCTGCCGCGTCCGCAGGTTCGGCCTATCGCAGCTCCCACTGGCCGCGGTTCGCTGCTCCAGGCCAATGGGAGCTGCTGGAAGCAGCTGCCACTACGTCCCTCAGCCTGCGCCGCTTTCCACAAGCGGCATCCCAAGTTTGGGAAACACTGTTAGATAATATACTTTCAAAGATTTTGTCCTTATAATAATATGTTCATGTCTTTGGAAGTGTTTTCCAATACCTCATTCCCTTCTCCTCCCTCTCCGCCTCCTCACCCCCCGAATATATGCATCATCCCAAAAGCTATAGAAAGATTCTCACAGCATCTGAATGTCTACAATTATTTTAAATACCCAATCAAAATAAAAATGAGCATTCCCACAAGATGGTCAAGTCACTGCTGCTAGTGCAGCTGAACTGAAGTATCCCTTTGCCAACACCCATCTCATCACCGCATTCCCTATAAGCCCACAGCCTCTCTGAACAGAAGCACCTTATTCTGTGCTCAAGGCTGCCAATCTGGAGGTCAGGTGAACAGTGAAGGGAAGCAAATTCCATAGATGAGGGTCCCTTTGCTGAATACACTCTAATCCCAGCCCCAAAGAATTCTATCCAAGAACCGAGAGCTGAAGTGACTAGCTGAACTTAGTTGTCATGAAGGGAGATGGTGGAGAGGTGCTATTTCTAAAAACGAATGAGGGTCTGGTAGGTGCAAAGGAAAAGGGTTAATTTGCCTTATTGCAGTGAGTGCTGCAGGATGCAAGGTCCCATGACAAGACAAGACAAATATTGCCTCTTCACACACTAAGGCACGTGTTACAATGGATTAGGTGTTACTTTTTAGTTCACCCCAGCGTAGACGGTATAATATTGGGTAAGTACAAGCTGTTCTTCCCACATTCCCTAACAAGGGCAAAGGGAACTCGACAATGCAGTACTCTAAACTCTTCCCACTCCCAAAAGCAGAATGGACATCCTCTATTTTTCTGTGGGTGTTTGCCCGGTAAAGCTGCTCGAATATGCTGCAATTTGAAGCATGGTTTTATTCTGAAAAGTAACTCTGTAAAATGGCACCTTTTTACTCAATAGCTCTGTTTCTTCTCTGTATTCAGTCACAGCTGCTGATTCGATTGACTAAAATAAGATTTTAATGTTACTTCTTTTAGCCCTGCAGAGACACAGTTAAGAAAGAGTGAACGGAGTCTACTACTGTACTTCTTATTCAGCAACTACAGAACCACTTACTAAATTTCAATTACAGTGTCATCTAGTTACATCTTTGCAAACCCACTGAAGGCAATGTGTTGCCAATGAGGACATAGTTGGGGACAATGGGATTACACAAGTGTAATTAAGGGCAAAATAATGGCCTGCAGAATTTTCGTTACTGGTGATGATGCAGAAGAAGCTGAGAACCTGGCGTGATTCCCCGCAGTCCCAAATAGGGTTTACATCACTGGCAGTTACAAAATTCATCTCTTTGCTTGGAAAAACAAACAGCCATAATATGGGAGTAATTGAGAAACAATAACCATGGAACCCCATTTTATAGTGTCACTTTTCAGTGCACAGCCACACTTTCAATACTAGATATTTATGCAGATTTTGATTTCACTTTTGACCAAAACTGAGTAACTATTCTTCAGACGCACTTCATCACACTTCGCAGGCTGCCTCCAAAACACCAAACACGGGATCGTCTTGTAAACAAGCATCTCCCGTACATATCACCCAATGAAATGGCTGAAAAGCTTTGCATAACAATAAAATGTGGGAGACTATAAGCACTAAAGAGGAAAGAATGAATGCCCCATGCGGTTGCAAATGTCACCAGACACTGGAGCAGAGATCCGCATAGCAATGCCTTTCCTGCACACACAGAGGTTCCCTTTGGGCACACAACCGAAACAACAGCCCTTATTGGCCTCTACAGGCAGATTCATCGCAGAAGCAGAGAGGAAGCTGCTCTCCACTTCTAGTGAGAGAGGACTGTGGAAGTGACGGTGAAAGGAAGCTGGCGGCCATCCCCATCCTCAGACAGAAGAAATCCGCCACTAAAGGAATTTTCACTAACCTGCAGAGTGACAGCGGATCCTGCAAGGCCGAGAGGGGAGTGCTTGTGTTGCCCATGGGATTGAGGAGCTGACCCACGGCAGACACAGACAGGGCTTCCTCACACTAAGGGCAGGGGGTAGCGAGGTACCTCTCAACACCAGGTATCCCCGGGAAGCGTCACAAGAATTAATGTTTGTAAACATCTCCAGGATGCTTGGATGAAAGATGCAATATACATTCTAAGTATTACCACAGAATAACGAATGAAGACAGTGATTTTGCTATTTTGCCTCCATTGTGATCTATCACAAACTATTGCCAGAGCTGTGCTGACATGATGCAAGTACACAAGCAAAGAGGTCTCCTGGGATTATAGATGTTAAAAACAGTCCAACAGCCATGTCAGTTTCTGCTCCACTCAAAATACAGGGGAGAAAACCCCCATATTGTTTATCAAATGGAAACAATTCCTCTATATATTTTGTTTTTCAAAGGGACGCAGGCACTGCAAAGCCTTGGACATCTAGAAAAATCACTTGTAGGAATTGTAGGAACACACTACAATCCACAAAGCCCGAATCTGCCACCCAACTTCCTTATCCAATGAATGGGAGAGCAAGGCACCTAGGAAGCGAATCCACAATAGCCGGCACACAAGGCAAGAAGCCAATGGGAGATGGCGACAAAAGGGGTGCATGCTAAGCCCACCCCCTCACAGAAATAGGCACCTCCTGGCAGCTTGGATTTAGGTGCCTATTTCTGCTAGTGATTCACAGCCAGGGGCCCCTGTCTTGGAGCCGGATGGCTTCAGCCCTCTGTCGCTCCTTGTGAAAATGAGTTAGATCCCCACTTCGCTCCATACCAAACAGGAGGAGGAGTTAAGGTGAGGGGGTCTCACCTGGGATGTGGGCGACCCAAGTTCAATTCCCTCCTCTGCCGGAGGGAGAGAGGGGATTTGAACAGGGGTCCCCCGCCTCTCAGGAGAGTGCTCGCACCACTGAGCTATGGGATCATCTGCTGTGGGGACCCCTCAATCTCTCCTGTTGAAGTTGGTGCACTGTGTATAAAAGAGTCATTGGGCCAGTATGAGAATGACTCTGTAGTGCAATGGTTAGGGCACCCGCCTGGGAGGTGGGAGATCCTGGGTCCAGACCCCCTGCTCCAGTGACTCTAAGGGGACAGCCATATGGCCTTAAAAGACCCGCGGCACAGCCAAAGCTGGCCCAGGTCACCTGACTCGGGCTCACGGAGCTAGAAAACTGCAGCATAAACCTTCAAGCTGAGGCTGGAGCCCTGGCTCTGGGACCCTCCCACCTCATGGGATCTCAGAGCCCAGGCTCCACCGAGCCTGAACATCTGCACTGTGATTTTATAGCTCCACGAGCCCAAGTCAGCCGACCTGGCCTGGCACAGGTCTTTACTTGCAGTGTAGACATACCCTAAGTGTTCATACCTGGTGGAACAACGTCAACAGCCGAGACTGCGGGAGCCCCACCTCTAACAATTCTATACTCAGGGGTTAGAGCAGTGGCTCTCAACCTTTCCAGATTCCTGTACCCCTTTCAAAAGTCTGATTTGTCTCGGGTACCCCAAGTTTCACCTCACTTAAAATCTATAAAATCAGACATGAAAATACAAAAGTGTCACAACACACTATTACTGAAGAATTGCTGACTTTCTCATTTTTACCATATCATTATAAAATAGATCAATTTGAATAGAAATATTGTACTTACACGGCAGAGTATAGTATAGAGAGCCACAGAAACAAATCATTGTCTGTATGAAATTTTAGTTTGTACCGACTTCGCTAGTGGCTTTTATGGAGCCTGTTGTAAAACTAGGCAAATATCTAGGTGAGCTGATGTATCCCCTGGAAGACCTCTGTGTACACCCCAGGATACACATCCCTTGGCTGAGAACCACTGGGTTAGAGCACTCTTCTGACAGGTGGCTGTTCAAACCCTCTCTTCTCCTTGGGCTGGGGGGGAACCGAACCTGGCTCTCCCACATCCCAGCTAAGTGCGCTGACCACTGCGCTAGGAGCGGTAAGGTAGGAAGCATCTTCACTGCCTCCTCTTCCGACTGCCAGATTCTGAATGGAAGTCGATGGCCCTTTGGTCTGACCCAGGACGGCCGTTCTTATGTTCTTAATTTAACCAGATTAGAACCATTTCACATTTCCTTGTTTGCATCTCCAGGGCCGCAAATAAAGCCATACTCTGAGCAACCGTACACACTGCAGATTCATCAGCCTTACAGGCAATTCTAGAATCCTCAATATGAAATTGTTTTCACACTGCTGTGATAATTTACCTGGGAAAAAGTTCAACACAGAAGGATATGATCCAAAACCTCCTTATTGCAAAAACAGCTCCAAAGTCTTTCTGTAAATAAATAATAATTATTCTTTTGACCACAATCAAACAGCTGCTGAGAGAAGTATAGTTCAATTTTGCTCTCTGTAACAGCACCATCTTCTGACCCATATATTGATGAGCTAAAGCCAATATTTGACAAAACGGATAATAAACATGTCTTTTCTCAACAGCGAATCCCTGCTTATTCCCTAGACTGTTTTAGTAATGTATTGTCATTTATAACAAGTGACAGCTGTGCCACATTTCCTTTGCTGCTTGAAAATGGTGAGCCTGCTGATTTCAGAGGTTTTTCCACTACTATAATTTAATTTCCTATTCTGAGAAGACAGCAACACTCAGTAAACCAAAGGGGACTACTCTCATTTGAACGAGGTCACACACAATCTCGGCTCCACATTTTGGATCAAGATTTAATGCAGTCCAGTACAACCGTAGCGCAGTGTTGCACTATGTGTTATCAGACTGTGTGTGAAAGCGTTGAGTTGTGAAAGTAACAGAACATACTTGCCATTAGGGTTTGGCTCTCACGTTAACAGATTATGCTGTTCTGCAGACTGACATCAAGGCAAGATTCTGCCCTCAGTTGTACTTGTTGACTTCGGTGGTATCGTAGAGGTGTGAATCAGAACAGAATTTGATCCTTATTATTTTGTGAACTATAGGATATGGCTAAGACATTAATTTCTTTTGGAGAACTACAACTTCTGCTTTTCAGTTCATTTTGTTATCTTGTCGTCCCAACCCATACATCACTTTTATCCATTTGTTGCATCCTGCCTGACATGTAGATTGTGGTTTGCGGCATTGCAGCCATGTTGTCCCAGGATACCAGAGACACAAGATGGGTGAGGTACTGTCTTTTATTGAACCAACTTCTATTGATAAAAGAGACAAGCTTTGAAGCTTAAACAGGGCTCTTCAAGTCTGGGGAAGATACTCAGTGCGTCACAGCTAAACACAAGGTGGAACACATACGGAGTTAACACATGTTGCAAGAGACCATAAAACAGAAGGAATATTGGGATTCATAGAAACCATCCTCAAACCACTCATCACATAAAGAGACAGTTTCCTTCAGGACACAACCAATTTCCTTCAGAAACTCCACAACATTAACAACCACCTCAGAACACCAGGGATGTCACCTCCCTTTACAACACCACCCCTCACAATGACGGAATCACTGCCTGCCTCAAATATCTACAAGACAATGGACAATGCTCAGATAACCACCCCAAACACATCGCCAAACTCATCCATCTCATTCTCACCCACAGCAATTTTACATTCAACACTACATGCTTTGTCCAAACCATGGGAATAGCCATGGGTACTAAGGCCTGGTCTACACTGGGGGCGTGTGGCGGGGGGGAGGACAAGCTAAGTTGGTATAAGTTACACAACTTCAGCTACGGAAATAAAGTAGCTGAAGTCAATGTACTCAGAGCTACTTACCGCGGTGTCTTCACTGCAGTAAGTTGACTGCTGACGCTTCCCAGTTGACTCTGCGTACGCTTCTCGCTCCACCTTAAGTATGTGGAGTATGTAAGACACCCTCGAAACTAACAACTACAGTAGCTGATTTTACTTGATAAAAGCAGAAACCATCTTTTCCATTATGCTATGTATGATAAGTCAATGCTATGCACTTTTTTAAAAAAGAGATTTAAATAATTCCTCGATATCCTGAGGGTGGAAAAAAAACTAATAAAAATATTCACCTTGGAAAACTGGCTACTGAACTGGAGGATAGGAGACAGTTTCTATATTTGTTTTACAATGCCAGCTCCTGTGTAAGTGAATAGGATGCGAGCACTTCAAGAAGCGGTGCAGAAGCAGCAGTAAAAATAGTCTCAGTATATAGCCATGACATTTCCACTAACACTAGCGTCCATTAAAATGAAAGTAAAGATGGGACTGTTTGTTTTAGTGGGAATTTCTGCTTTAACACGTTTTCAACAGCTGTCTTTTACATTCTTACCATTTAAGATATATACTTGGAAACGAAATATGAAGATAAAACCAAGGAAATTCTGAGTTAAGGGTACCACTATGTCTCTTAACACCCAGACATTGTGTATCTCAGCACATACGCACACAATTTTGCTATTGGAAACTTCATAACACACGACGAACCCACATACCATATGCACTTAAATGTCTAGGCACTGAATTAAGCTTGCTGTACATATAGTGACAGTCTATAGTGATTTAGCTAGGCACAAAAAACAGGTTTCTCTTACTCATAAAAACAAAAATTCATTTGTAAATGCATTATTGGTCAATAGATTTTATGGAAAACCAGCTGTAAAAGAATTCTTGTCAATATTATAATTTTAACAATGGTAAAAATATGTATATAATATATAATAGTATAGGACGTATGTGATGAAATCCTAGACCCATTGAAGTCATTGGGATGGCAAAACTCCCACTGACTTTGATGCGGCCAGGATTTCACCTACGGTCAATATATACCTGCTGATACAATTACATTACATTACTTTAATCTTACTGGCAGCTTGCTATGAGATGGTGCAAAAATTCCACAGAGCTCTACCTACCATATAGGCAAATAACATGGTCAGTGTGTGTATTCCTCAAATTCATTCTTACTCTGTGTTTCTGAAGAGAGGTCTCTTGTTTGCAATACTCCCTCTTTATTATCTACAGTTAGTTTTCAGGCTGAGGAGAGACTAATGTTTCTGTCTTCAAACAGGAAGGCACTAGGAACAGTTAGAAAGTTTATAACATGAAGTCTCATGGTTTCTTGAGTTCACAGCAGTAGGCAGAGAGCTATAATCCTCAAATGCAGAACATATCACCTTTGCTTGGGATTTCAGACAAGTAATCCCATTCTGTAAGTAGAAGTTTGCTAGCATCTTTCCCAGAAAAAGCAATTGGAAACTATCAGAAGATAAAAAAAGATAGTGAACAAGGTAGGATGTTGGGACAATTCTTATAGTGCTGAAAGCCATTGAACAAAACTGCAAATCCTCTAGATCAGTGGGTTTTAACCTTTTTTCATTTGCAGACTCCTAAACAATTTTGAACGGAGGTGCAGACCCCTTTGGAAATCTTAGGCATAGTCTGCAGATCCCTAGAGGTGCATTCTGTTGCTCTTACTTTTAGCCCGGGGATACTGCCACACCTCCAGCACGCCTACGTACAAGTAACCCTCACACAGCTAGAGCTGCAAGAAACCAGGGTTCCTCTGGTCTATTGTATAGATTACCGGTTAATGATCTTGTCAAGTCTTCCAATGAACTTTGCATATCATATGGATTTTTGTCCAAGGGAGCAAAAGACTGTTAAAATTAGGGCAGTTTTAAAGTTATGTGAGAAGCTGTTACATCTCAAATCCATATCTTACGTCTTCGTGTCTCTCTTCCCAGGCTTTCATGTTCTGCATTTCTGCAACAAAATACCAACTGTCTTTTCAGTAAAGTACTTGGTGCCCTTATGCAATAAATCATTCATTATTTCAGGTTCTTTATACT